>NW_021167121.1:0-711268 GCF_003942205.1 Apiotrichum porosum | reverse complement strand
TGAACACATCGACGCATGGTCACATGAACTGGAAGTTGTTTTCCACCTTGTCTATCCCTTGCAAGCGTCACTGGAATTCTAATATCCTGTGCGAAATCACTGACGGCTTCTCAGACCTTGAAGGGTGGTTGGGGGCGGTGGGCCATGCTGACGAGTTGAAAGTTGATGAGGTCCTCGCCGTCTGTGGCAGAGTTTTTATCATGTTTTTCGGGACATATGGCGCCTGCCATGTCGTGTATCGCAGACCACACTAAAACTTCCCGTGTTAATCACTGGCTCCAACAGGCTGCCCTGTATAGTTGTCTCACGCTAGCGACACAGCAAGCTACCCCACTGGTCCTGTCGATAGGAGGTAGTCCCCGTTTTGGCAAGTGTCTGTTATGTACTGGAGCACCAGACGAGGTCAGGCCCCGAATCGTATCTCCAACCTAAGAGCCGAGGTACATTACAAGCGAAGAACGGGAATCTGCCCCACAAGTATCATTCTAGTGGTCAGTGACTGGAGTGCTGGTGGCGAGGAAAGCAGAGTGCACGTGAACATCTTCTGCTTGCAAGCGGCGGCCATTTTGGTACAGCCGTGACGAACGGTTGTAACCGTGCAACGGGTGCCCTCGATACCTCCAGACACGACTCGGAATCTGAAAGAATTCTTCAAGTCTACGGTTCCAACAGGATTCCGCCTGTCCAAAATACCATGCTTCAAGCTCATCCGAGTAGAAACGCAGTGCGAGCAGGTGAGTGCCACAACCACCGCCGAATCAACCCGGTCGTGTGATTATCACATGGGTGGTGAGTGTCCTTGACATCGCATGAGCCCCGTGGGATGGTGCTGGTGGTGATGATGATCCACGCGTTCCGCTGGAATCGTGTTTACGATAACAAAGGTCCGCCGACGCGCTAGCACGTAAGTGCCCACGAGGTACGGTCAGGTGATTGTTATCTCGGGATGACGTCTCTGCCAGTTGAGATCAGAAATCACGCACAGTTATCGAATGGGTCTTCTACGTTGGTCATGACTCTACGTACTTGTGCGGTACTTGTCAGTAGTGGCTTAGCGAGGCTGTGAGAAGAATTTAGTAAGCCTGTGCCTCCTTGGGGTCGCTATGCGTGGCGATGGAAGGGGGTGTCTGGTTGACTGCATCACTTGCCCCCTCCCCGTAACAACAGTCGCACCGTACACCGCTGTTCAGCATCTCTTAGGACACACACAGCACCACAGGGCATAACAAACAATTGGCAATTGGGGTCCCGGCACTACAAACAACAGCATACTACAGCGTCAATATGGAAAGAGGAAACTACGAGAAAAGCGACGCGAGGACGAGGTTAATGCACTTGTCGTCCTGGTGTTCTCCGTGCTTGTTCAACGCGTAACCGTATGCCTCGTCGTGGGTAAGGGGGTCCTCTGTCGGGGGAGGAAAGTGGATGTCGGCAATGGAGCCATTGTCAAACGCTGTCGTTAGTGGATGGAACATCCGGCCACTTGCGTGCTACGACGGTCTCCAACCAGGAATCAGGATGGGCCTGGGCCTGCCATCGGCCTTTGTGACTGTAATGTAGTCAAATGCTTGGGACTGGATTGTCAGGGGGAATTACAAGGGCCTGAACATACCTTGATGGTCCGCTCGATTGATGGCTTGGCCGCTGTCACATCAAAGCCCAATTCGACCACATGGTGCTCGGCTGGGGTGAGGGAAGGGGCGGACGCACAGGCGAGTCCTCACGGTCCAGTAGGCGGTGACCAGGCCACCCATCATCAAAGTCTCAAAACGGTACCCCGCCTCGTTACGATACCGATCTGAGCAGACAACACCACCCATGTTGAGGCGCGGCGGTGTAGTGTCGGGAACCGTACCAGGCGGCACAAGTGGAGGACCAATGGAGACGAGACGAGGATCCCCCAGGACAAACTCATTATATGACGTCGCCACTCGGTCTCGTGATTTGAACCTCCACTCTCCACAACCGAGTCCCATTCCTCTGCCTGACGCGTCTCGATTTCCATTCCACAGCTTCTACATCGTTCAACCCTCAACTCGCATTCCCACATCCATCGTTACTCTTCTCAACCAGAAACAGATATCCAGAAACACAACAGAAAACAGAGAGAGAACCAGAAACAGAGAGAAGTAGAGTCCATGAACGCCCTCCGACGTATCCTCCCGTCGGCCCACCGACGCGCCGCTAGCACCATGACGATCGAGACGTCCAAGCTTAGTGGTGCGTTCTAGAGGCTGGCTAGGTGCATCCTCTCGCTCGAGCGGTGGACCGGTTGCTGCCAGCCATTCGTCAGTCTTGGCGAGAGGAGACACATTCCCAGTGGAGCTTCGCATACACGATCCGTAGCAACAAGCCACTGACTCCAGTCCTGCACGGCCCCCTCCAGCCCAACACCCGCGCGGGGGACGCGTCCCACCCGACAGGGTTCTACCGCGACGGCTACTGCTGGGGCTCAGAAGACGACGATGGCAAGCACTTTGTCGCCGGTGTGGTGACCAAGGAGTTTCTCGACTTTAGCAAGGCCAGGGGTGAGTCTCCAATGTGGACGGAATGTGGTTGCTGTGGAGCTGCTGGGCTTCCGTGTTCGCTCCGCTCGTCTGCACTCGGTGAATGCCGGAATTCCAGGACTGGGGAACACTGCAAAGGAACAGGCCGCGAGGGACTCGCTCACTGGCGACCTGATACCCATGCCCTGGTGCGGTGGTACTGTGCTGCCGCGAGTCCCGTACCGGTCACGCGACCCGGCAACCAAAACCAAAAGCTTGCTGCAATCTGACATTCAGGCAACGACCTCTCGTCTCCACGCCCAGGGTTCGAGGGGCTAAAGGAGGGCTGCCGGTGGTGTCTCTGTGTTGAGCGGTACGTCGACGTTCAACAAAGCTGACAGAAAAAGGTGGAAGGAGGCGCTCGTCGCGAGTGAACGTCTCGGAGAGCGCGTCGTCCCCCGGTGAGTGTTTACCACCTTTTCAATTCTGACGATCCAAGAGTCGACCTCGCGGCAACGGCGATGGATACCCTGCGATACATAAACATGGACGACCTGCTGCGCTTCAAGTGGCGTCCCGCCGAGCCCGAGGCAGCCGCGCCCGAGAGAGCGGGTGAGGGAGAGGGAGAGGGAGAGGGGGACGACGGCGCGCCCCCCGGCGGAGGAAACTGGGGATACCGCCGCGGATACGGGTTCCGCAACATGCTGTAGAGAACTGGCTATGCATGTATCATGTCGTATCGGTATCGTCTGTTGACCATCTCGCGAGCGAATAATGTCGATTTGTCGGACATCGGAGCAACTTGGATGGAGGCAACGACAGACCACACTTTCTTTGCTGTCAACGTGGTTGGCTGCAGCAGTATAGTTATTAACGTACCTCCGTACGCGCTTGAGCTAGCATCAGATGCAGTGGAAGTGGAACGCGTGCTGATGTCCCATCGCGCACGGCATGGACGGGTCACCCCCAGACAACATCGACGGGGTGTTACGCACAGAAAACTCTAGCATCATGGGTGGCGGCCCGATTAGCAAAAGCATTAGCAAAAGCTAATGCGCCCCCTTGGGCCCCCATTTGCTCTTGTCGAACCCTAGCAGTCGAGTTCCTCACGGGCGGTCTTTTGTTTAATGACTCTGGCCTGGCTAGTGACGCTACAGGCTCTGCCCTCTGTTGGAATCGAACCCCGGCAGGTGCCGGGGAGATTTATTAAGTGCAACCCTTATAGCAGTGTTAACGACACACGCAGCGACTTGGTGATTGTTTAGAAATTAACGCCCGTTATGAACCGCGTCGCGGAGGCCAAAACTTTTGAGATTACGTAACCACTTGCGCCACTGCAGTGTGGCACCGAGCTGACCGGAGAACGAGGGTACCGCACCAATGCTGCTCTTTCTGCTTCTTCATTGTCCTCATGCTTCTCTGTAGTGCTCGGGCCTCCCTTCTGTGTGCATATAAGCAGCTCTGTAGACGTCTATGCATCCCCATCCTCTTCTGAAAGACAAACTGCCAGCTTAAGACCATCGGTCTCGGGCGCTAAACGGCATCAAATCCCAACACAAAACAGGAAAGTTTACAGAATTCCGACGTTGATATCGGGCTCAAGGCGACGTTCATTGGGACCCAAAAATATGCGTCATCCATGTTGGCGGGAGGAGTGTGGCCTGTGGACATGAGTCAAAGGCTACTACGCGACATCCTGTGTACTTGCCACAACTGAGCGGGGCGCATGTACAGAATGAAGCGGCCGCGAGAGGAAGAGGCACAGGCAGCGAGCGAGTGAGTCGTGAAGGGCGGCGCTGCCAAACAGCCGCCATTTCCATCCACCGAACGCAAAGCCCTCTCACCACCTCGAACCTCCCGCAGCCGCCACATCCAGCCGACACTAGTATAGCTCTATACGTGTGCAAGTGCATGTAACAGTACCAATCATTGTAGATAGACCAGACTCTAGCCTACATAGTGAGCGTCTTGCCCTTGAGCCCGCTCGGCTTGGGTGCCAGCTTTGGCGCACTGGCCACGGGGGATGTGGCCGTACCTGTACCCGTGCCCGTGGCCGTTGGGCTGGTGGGCGACAGCGCAGCCGGCTTGGCGGGCACGATGGGCCTGGCTGGGGGCTTGGCTGGCGACGTCGCCGTCGACGTGGTGGCGGCCGATGACGTCGTTGTGTTTATGCTTGTTGTCGACGACGACGACGTAACAGGCCCTGATACCGCCGCCGACGACGCTGACGTCGCGTTGACGCTGCTGCTCGGGCTAGTGGGCTTCGGCTTGAGGGGAGGAGGAGGGTGTTTGGCCGACGCGGGCGCGGTAGTCGTCGCTGCAGCGGGTGCAGGTACGGACGCGGGTGCAGGCGCAGGGACACTGGCCGATGGAGTTGCCGCCGCAGTGGCACCGACGGGCGCCGGCTTGTTCAAGCGGTTGGGCACTGCGGGCTTGACGTTATCGGGCTGGGCGGGGATCCAGAGGCCCGAAGGAGGGGGGCGCGTCCATGTCCAGCGTGCCCTGCCTGCTGGGCTTGCGCGGCGGCAGCGTCGGGCGCGGTGCCGTGGGCAGCGGCGGGGTGGGGCTGAGACTGGGGCGCGCGGGAAGCGCAGGCGGCGCCGAGTGGGTGGACATGAAGCTCGAGCCTGACTGCTGGCGCATGGGGAGGAGCGGGGCGGCTACCCGCTTTGGCGAGGGGACGAGGACAAAGTCGCCTGTCGCGACTGGGGTGATTTCAGGACTGGCATCCTGAGGAAGACCAATCTTGCCAAAGTCGGTGGGACGTGGGGGAGGTGGTTTCCTGCGCGTCTCATAAGGCGTGGCCTGTTGCGGTGACGCCGGGGTGGTGGTGATGGTAGCGCTGGCGGCGCCATTCCTAGCGGGCAATGGTGGCGGTACACCCAGACGTGCGTACGCCGAGTTGAGAGCGTTGAGGGTCGCGTCTGTTGATGACGCTTTGGGCTTGCCAGGCTTCGAGTCCCTCGAGACCAGTGGTGGGACAGGCCTCGGCGACGGTGTCGGTGTAGGGTGCAAGGAAACAGAGGTAAACTCCTTGACGAGCGACTTGACGCCGCCCTGCGCGGCCTGTTCGACCCTAGCGTCCAACTTTGCACTGCCCGTCCTGCTCCGCGCCTTGCGAGTGAGCTCGTCTGCGATTCGCGCCTTTTGGGCCTCGTCGACCTCGGCAATGGTTACTTCCAGCACGGCATACACAGGGCGATGGTCGGACGTGCGCAGATCCGCACAGCTGTAGGCCCTAAGATGAACCTGGGGAGTGTCAGTACCAACAGAACACGGGTTTACACCGCAACCGCGCGGTGCCACTTACGCCAGCACCCTTGTATAGAACGCGGTCTACGTCGGTCAGCGTCTTCTGCGGCCTGCGCGGATTGGTTCATTGGTGACTCACCTGTCCAGGAGGGGATGCGCTGCTTTTCAGACGAATCGTACACGTCGGTTCCGTTATCGCTGTTGCGTCAGCACTGCAAAAAGGGTGTTGCGGGACTTTGGCAGCTCAGGGGGAGAGAATAGGGGCAGCGCTCAAAGACGTCATTCGAACACGACGAGGGTGATGACGACGACGATGACGACGGCGACGACCGCAACAACAACAAGCGAGACCCCACTGCTGCCAGTGTGGAGGGACTCTGGAACTCACTATTTGTACGTCGGGCGGAAGGTGAGCGGGCCCTCGGAGTAGCCGTTGAACACCTCGCCCTCGTCCCGCGCAAACGTGAGCTGGTCGGCAGAGACGAGCGCGTCCAGCTGGTCCGTCGTCGCGAGCTCGCGCGCCTCCTCGTTGGAGAGGTCGATGCGGTAGTTCTGGGGTCAGCTGGAATTCGGCGACGACCAACTAACAAAGTCTGCGGCCCACACAACGATACTGGCATGTCAGCTAATGTAGCGCTACCCAGCCGACTCACTCGTGGCTGTCGATAGTCTTGCCGCGGAGGAAATGCAGGCCATTGTCGATAGTCCTGTAATCCGCATTGCGGTCGGCATAGTTGCTCTGCCCCGCTGCCAAATGACAGGTCATGAGGCAGATGGTCGAGTCGAAGCAGTTGAAGCGGACGCCGACGCCGCCCTTGTTGCCGCTGAGACCTTGGAGACCCGTCTTCTTGTCTGCATACTCTACGTTGCGGATGGCAGGGAGGAGGGCCGACTTGACGACGACCATGAGCGCCGTGCCGACGAGCTGCTCGCTGCGCATGAGAATGTACTCTTGCGGCGCGCTGTTCTGGGCAAACGTGTCCATGATGTATCCCTCCCATGCGCGCCTGGAGCAGTCAGCTAAGCGTCTGTACGCGCCCTAGCTCACTTCTTGGCCGGGTCGGTGACGACGATCTGCTGAGGCGTCAACTCGACAATCTCCTGGAACGCAATGGCGTAAATGTCGGCCTTTGGCGTGCCATGCGGGAAGAGCCACGGGTCGAGGGGTTCGTTGGCGGCCTTGCCGTTGACGTTCCACGTGCCCGAGAAGATGACCAGGTTGCGGGGCACGGAATACTCGCTCTTGCGCGCGACGAGGGCCGAGTGGATCGAGTCGCCGACGGGGTCGAAGAGAATGACGGGCCGCTGGCCGGCCATGAGGCCCAGCAGCATGTCAATGGCCGTCTGCTTGCCCTTGTCCTGGAAATTGTTAATGTACGCGCGGCCGACACTCTTGGTCGCGTCGCTGAGCAGGCCGGCAAACGTTTTGCGGCCCGTGCGCGTGGCGCTCGTGTTGAGCGCGCCGGTGCCGGCATACGTCTTGCTGAGACGGTCGCCGTTGTCGGCCCACAGCTCGCGGTGCGCCGACCACAGCGTGGGCGAGTTGAGCAGCACGCTCCCATGTGCGGACAGGAAGCGGCGGAGGGAAATGGTCGACATGACTTCCTGTACATAGTTTGTCCTGTCGAGGCAGTCGAGGCAGTTGGTGCGGAACACGCCGTGCTGGTACTCGACGACCTCGCCCGTCGTCGCGTCAATGGCGGTGATGTCAAACTTGTCGACGGAGCGGTTGACGGCGTGCATGACCGCCAGGTCCTGGCGGACGGCATCGTGTCCGCCGAGACGGACGACGGCGTGGAAATCGTACGAGGTGTACACGAGGTCGTCGGCCGTCGGGTGCGTGTCGGGCGGGGCGCTGCCGGCGATAGCCTTGAGCGACGAGCGGAGCGCGCCAAAGTGGTCCGAATACGCCGACGACAGCATCGCCTCGGCGTCCTTGGTGCCCAGGAGGTTGATGGCGTGGACCGCCTCGTACTGCTCCAGCAGGCCCATAAAGTGCTTGTCAAACGCCGGCTGCGTCGCCTGCGGCGGGCGCGTAAGCTCCACTTTTTGCTGGAGCGTGCCGAGCCCCTGCTGCGGCTGCTGCCAGAACAGCGGCACACTCCCGCGCACCTGCGTGTACGACACGCACATTGCGCCGACGGTCAGGATGGTCTCGGTCTCGACAAAGTTGGCCACGTTGCCGTCGTCGTCTATCCCGCGCGTCCGGAACCGCGCGCCGGCGCGTTTACAGCTCAGGCGCGAGATGAGCGCCAGCGCGCCCGGGTCGGGCTGGCCGTCTGTCCACGACCCCATTGCGAGCGGCGTCGAGCCGACATAACCTTGGATGACCGGGAGGAGGAGGGCGTGCGCGTCCAGCTCGTCGCGGACCGAGGGGACCAGTCCGCGCCGGAACGCGAGGAAGGGGGCGAGCAGGGACGCGTTCCACACGAACCGCTCGTCAAACTCTTCCAGCGGCGAGTGGTGGTGGTCGCCCAGCGGACTACGGCCGTGCTCGGCCGCGATAAAGTTGTTGGTCCCGTCCGACCCCAGGCGCTTGGAGATGTCCCACCGACACGCCTCGGCATGGAAGAACCCCCCGTTCTCGAGATACTTCTTCATCCCCGCCGTGGGGTTCTCGATACCCTCTGCAGCGGCCTGCGAGAGCTGCTTGCCCGTCACGCGGTACGGCGAGTCATAGTCTTCTTCCTGCACGTCGGGGACCAGTCCCGGCGCGTCCCAGTACGCAGACGTGAGCGAGTAAAAGTCCACCTGCACGACGCGCGACGGCCGTAATGGCGAGTTGGGGAGGAGCGGGGGCAGCGGCGTCGAGGCCGAGAGGACGAGCAGGAAAACGTCCGGGATAGGTGAGCGGTCTGCGCGCGGAGCGTTGTCAGCAAAAGGGTGTTGCACACGACCACCGTACCCGTACTCACCACTCGGCACGCTCGTCACGCCCAGAACGCCCGCGACGCTGCGTCCGCGACACACATCAATGAGCCCGACCCTGTCCACCTCGCCAATGGGCAGAAACTCGGCCACGACAACGGACCGCGACGCCTTGCCGCCTTCCTCGGCGCCGGGTTGGCGAAACACCAGCGCATGCGTCTCGCTTAGCAGGAAGAAGGCGCGCGGCTGGGCGCGCAGGTACAGTTGTACAGGCATGGGGGTAGGTGGGGTGGGGGTAGGGGTGGTGAGGAGGAGGCGAAGATCGTGGAGAGCGGCGAGGGGGGGAGGGGGTGGGGTAGGGGAGGGAGGGAGAGGGAGAGATTGAGGATTCAATATGGGATGGATGGAGGCGGGAAAAGGCGGTGGCCGGTGGTGGACAAGAGGGGGCATTTGGTTGCGTCACCGAGTCTCAGGAGCACTGTCTCACTGTGTGGGGCACCAAAATGCAGCACACGAGGGTGCTGCACTTTATTCGCCACTGCACACTGCTTCTGGCCTCTGGCCCACGGCCGAATGGACTATGATAGAGTTTTGCATATGTGACTTTTGTACAAGGCAGGTGAATCTATCACCCTCGACATCCCAATCTCCCAAGTTGATCTCTCTCTCGTTGAAAAAAAAAAAAAAAGGCGGGAATCTCTATTATTGTTGGTTTGGGTTGTGTGTGGTGGTGGTGGAATGAGTGTGAGTATGGTTACAGCCGCTGCTTGATTGCACGGCTGATCTGGCGGGCGTACAAGAGACAGAACCCAGTAGCGATTGGGAGCGCGGTGACAAGTAACCAAAAGCCGACGAAGAGGAGGACGGGGAGCCAGAACAGGTACAGCATGCGGTCCTGCTTGACTTGACGGACCACTTCGCTGGCGCTGAGACGGCCCGAAGACGACTGCGAGTCGCTGCTGGAACGACGACGGGCGGGGCGCGCCTTGGTGGGCGTGCGTGGGGAAGCGGTGGTCTTCATGTGCGACGTGGTGGCGCCAGACTGGACGACGGCGTTGAACGCCGCAGCGGCCATGGCCTGGGTGAAGAGCTTGACCTCCTCGGGGCTGGTCATCTTCTGCAGCGTGTCCCACGACGGCGCCGGGAATGCGACCCAGCCAGGAGGAGCCTTCTCGCCGATAAGCGAGTGGATGCCGTGCCAGTCGGGGATGGGGTGCGGAATGTTGGACAGGGTGCGCGACATCCATGACTGGTGGTCCGAGGGAGCGTAGGGAGGCGGGTCGTCGGCTGGCGCCATGACACCACCTTCGAGCGAGAGACGGCGAGCCACATGCCGCGGGCTGGTGGTACGCTTCTCCACTGCGGCTGGGCGCTCTTTGCCCTTGCCCTTGGGGCGACGGGGGACACGACGGGGTTGCTGCAGCAGCACGCGGCTGGCGTTGCTGATGCTCTCGCCGTCGTCGTTGTCGTCGTGGTCAGAGTCAGAGCTGGGATTGTCGTCGTCAATCTCGCTTGACGACTCCATTCCTGAAGCAACGGACGGGGCATCGCGGTCGGCAGCCTCGTCGGGAGTGGTGGACCAAACGGCAGACAGCAGGATCGTCTCCACCTCGCGCTGGTCGTCGATCTTGGCCAGGTCAAGGGGCATCTCGCCAAAGTTGGTGGCAATGTCGTAGGACGCACCAGCCTCAAGGAGGACGCGAGCGGCAGCCGTCTGGCCGCACAGCGCCGCAAATGCCAGCGGTGTGAAACCGTTAATGTCCTGCAAGTCGAGGTGGGCGCCCACAAGAATCAGGCGGCGCAAAAGACTGTTGAAACCCATGACGGTGGCAATGTGGAGCAGGGACTGCTGTGCCTTGTTGCGATGGTTCACAACGCCCGACCGGCGCAGAGAACCCGGTGAAGACTGGTCCAGAGACTCGAGGAACGCAATGAGCGTCGTCTGCAGATCCGTCTCTGCCGGTGGCGTCGACGAACGAGACACTGGCGCCGAGCCCGCGGCGTCGAACGGAGACGAGCCATTGCCGCCGGCGGGACTCATGCTTGACCGGTCGCTCAGGTCCGAGTTGTGGTTGGAGCGCGCAATGTGGTCCACAAGGCGCACAGCGGGGTCAGACGACTGGTGCAACTGTCTCACTTCGAGCATGAGGCGCATCCTATAGGGTTCAGTCAGCTTATGATGTCACAGAAGAGAGTTTCGTTTCGGGGAAAGCTTGGGTGACGTACATTTCCTTGTCCATGCCAGTGTACTTGAACATCATGGCAGGAGCGGTCAAGTCGCGAGGCATGCTCTGGACCGTCACCTCGACCTCTCCGGGGTGAGGGCTGGGCGGAAGAGTGCACTGCAAGAACGAGTCGGAAACAAAGGAGGTGACGGCAGGGCGACCACCAAAGCAGATGACCGTCTCGGGAGTGAACAGACGACCGGCAATGGCAATTGGCGTGCCGCCGGCCATGTCGCCTTCGGCAGGAATGACGTGCGAAACAACCGGCACAGGCTGCTGGCGCTGCTGGCGTTGTTGGTGCTGTTGCGCTTGCTGGTGTGCCTGCTGTTGCGCCAAGAGGGCGAGGAGCGCCCTCGTCTGCGCGTCCGCGTCGGGCTGTTGCTGCTGTGTTTGCTGCGGTTGCGGGAGGCCGTTTGGGCCGAGACCGTTCGGGAGTCCGTTCTGGAGAGCCTGCGGCATACCGTTGTTCTGTGTGAACGGCAGCGGCGAGTGACCCACGCCGGCAAGGTCGAGCTGGCCCATGCCGACGGTAGGAGACAGGTTGAGGTGCTGCATGGGGCTGAGCGCACCCGTGCTCTCGCCGCCAGAGTAGTCGATCATGTCGTCCAGAGTGTTGTCGGGGGGCAAGCCGCTGTCGCTGAACAGACTGCTCTGCTGG
Source organism: Apiotrichum porosum (assembly GCF_003942205.1). Lineage (NCBI taxonomy): Eukaryota > Fungi > Basidiomycota > Tremellomycetes > Trichosporonales > Trichosporonaceae > Apiotrichum > Apiotrichum porosum. The sequence continues at coordinate 699,779 of NW_021167121.1, read as the reverse complement.
AAGCCCGAGAAGACTGACGAGTCCTCGTGGAACGACGAGGCGACGGAAGCATGGCTGGAACCGCCAAACAGCATGTTCTCCAGTTCGCTCGCAACGCTAGCAACGTTGGACATGTCAACGTCCTCGCGTGGCTCGTTGCCAAACATCATCTGGTGGTTCATGCCGCCGTTGAGCGCGGACAGGTCGAGGGTTCCGTGCGACAGGTCGCCGTTGTAGAGGTCGTTGGCAGAGTCCAGCGTGCCGTTGCTGGCACCGATACCGTTGGACATGCCGTTCATGTTGAGACCGGCAAACTGCTGGGCCGGGCTGGGTGCGACCGACGAGTTGGCCGACAGCGCACTGAGGTTGTTGAGCGCGTTCGTCATGCCGCCAAAGTTGGGTCGACGAAGCGCGTCAGGGCTGACGGTCGACGAGCCTACGGGGTCGTTCCAGTTGCTAATGTCGGGCTGCGACGTGTACGATGACGTGGACTGCTGGCGGGAGAGACGAGGACGTTCGCCCGCGTTGCCGCTCATAAAGTCAAACGGCAGGTTGGCGGTAGACACTGCAGGCGACTGCGACGGGGGACGGTCGTATGGCTTGCCCTGGCGAACCTGTGGGGTCTGTTTCTGGACCACTGCTCCGACCTCGGAGGTGACGCTCATCTCGCTCTCTGAAGGAGCGGGCGACTGGCGCTGCGACGAGGCCGTGCTCATGCGGCCCTTGCGGGGACGAGGCTGGGGAGTGTTGGTAGACGTGAAGCGGTCGATACGCGGCTTTGCCTTTGCGTCGGTCTTGTGGTCGTCTGTAATCTTGATCGGGTGGGTCATCTCCGTGGCAATGATCTGGCCATCAAACGTGCGGAGGGTAAACTTGATCCGGAACCCAACCTTTTCGCCGTGACACTTGCAGTAGCAGATGACACGGAATGGCAGCCAGAAGCAACTGCCCTCCTTGCAAGGAACGTCCGGGGGCGAGTTGAAGAGGACAATCTCGTGACGCCAGTCGGGCAGTGTCGGGTCCCAAGGAGGCTCCTCGACGACCTGGCCCATGCGGTGTGGGTCATACTGGGCCGGGTTCTCGCCCGTAACATAGTCCTCGGTCGCAGGTCGCAGGCCCTGCCTGGGTGAAGGCGTTGCCGACGGCTCAGTGTCCGACGCAATCTGTTTTTTGCGGGCAGCGTCCTTGTTTTGACGGCGGCGTTCTTCACGGTTGCGGCAACGCTTGCAGGCATACACTCGCTTGCCGTTTTCGCCGCTCGTGTACACTGCCGTCTCCACGTAGGCAAGCTGGTGCTGGGGGATGGCGCCGGCCGCGAGCTGTTTTTTCGAGCTCGTCTTGGTCGTGGTGCCAGCCTGCAAACGCAGACCCTTAAAGTTGGCAATACGCTCAAACGACGCGAGAATGTTGCCCGCCGCGTCGTGTGGTGCCAAGCCGATGCAGCTGGAAGGAAGAGGGTTGGAAGGGGAAGGGGGGATGGTGCGCAGAATGTCAATGATGACTCGGATGGCAGTCTCGACGCGCTGCTTGTGGATGACCTGTGGGTCGCCTTGCAGCATCAATTTCATGCGACCACTGCGGGTGTCACGTCAGCGCATGTTGACGGTTTGCAGTATAGAGTTGCGCTCTACTCACTTTTGGTACGACATGTGCAGCTCGTCGAGAGAGGGAGTGGACGAGGTCAGGTCATCAGTGTCGTAGCTGCGCTTTGGTGGATCCGTTCGCGACCCGCCGTGGCCTCCGGCACTTCCACTGGTGGACGTTGCCGGACGCGACGCCTGCGCGACCTGCTGGAGCGCCAGCGGCTTTACATCAGCCGCTGGGACGGCGGGCTTGACATCTGGGGGAGAAGTGGGTTGGCGAAGAAAGTCGGTGTTGTTGAAGCCTTGTGCGAACGACGAGCTGGAGTGGGTTAGAAAAAACGAGAGAACAGTTGGTCCAGCGCGCGCGCCGCGGGCTTTGTCATCGTGTGTACTCACGCTCCGAGGTTGTTAAGAAGGGCCTGCATCCCCTGCATGAGGTGACCCGACGTGGGGTTGAATGCAGTATGGCCGCGCTGGGCGGTGGAAGGCGGCTTGTCGCCGCTGGAACGTTCAGGTGAAGAGGGGATAGTTGAGCGAGTGGAAAATGGAGAGGATGTCGACGATGACTCCATGCCTGCCTGCCTGGGCGGGGGCGGGGGCCGGGGGACAGGTGACGATGACGGTTTAGGCGAATGTATGCACGGAGGAGGGATGGAGATGTCCAGGTGGTGGGAATGGGAAGATGTCGCTTCGGTAGATCAGAGAGACCTGGGCGGAGATGGGTTGCTTCGCACCGTGCTGCGGGAGGAGCTGGAACGGACAAGGGACAGCGGGTGGAAAGGCTGTGGCGACACTCGGTGACGGTTGGAGTGGAGGTCGCAGCGGGGGGAGACGAGGCCGCGAGGGCGGTCTAGTAACGAGGCCGCGGCGGGGGGAGAGGTGACAGAAGAGATGTCGGGGGAGAGGAGTGGGGTGGTGCGAACACGCTGGAATGCAAAGGATGTACCAGGAATAGTGTGATGGAGAGAGGATGAGGAGAGCGCGCGCGCACGCGTGAAGGTCTCGGCCTCGGTGCGGTCTGTCGGCGTGGCCCCAGGGTCCAAAAAATGAGCACGGGCAGACGAGGGGGGTGGGTGGGCAGCTGTGCGGGCTGGAGGAGGGGGGCGGTGGCGGGTGTGGGTTGTGGAGAGAGGACGAGATGTGGTGGATATGGATGTGCGATGGAAGAGGAGGGATGAAGGACGGATGGAATGGATATGCAAATGGGAAGGGAGCAAACGTCAGTCATATGCACACAGGCAGTAGCCGGACGGAGGGGGGGGAGAGGGGGGGGGGGGTTTGTCTGTCCCAGCAATGAGAACACGAGCGTATGAGCAGCGGGGCAGCCAGGCGCGCGGGCGGGGGCGGCGGGCGGCGGGCGCGGGGCGGGAATGGTTTGGCCCAGCCAGGCAAATGGCTCTCTGTCTGCCGGCTGCCAGCCAGAGCGAGAACGCATGGTAGTGCGTATGGCACACAGCGACGACGGCCTCTCTCTCTCTCTCTCTCTCTCTCTCTGCCCCTTCCCCTCCCCCCGGTGCGCTATATGCCGTACCCCCGATCTCGTCCTCCGACTTGCTCTCACACACCCCGCTCTCCCTGGACCGGGCAAGTGCGTACATCCCACATGCATATGCACAACTGTGCGAAACGCCAACGTCGACCAGTGGCCAGTGGGTCCTTGCTGCTCTCGTCGTCGTCGTCGGTGTCTAGTCTTGCTGCTCGTGCCACCAGCTCTCTCTCTCTCTCTCCTGACATTATATCCTGGACGCCCCCCCGGGTCTCTCCCTGCATGTCGGTAGCTCGGATCTGGCCACAGGCCACAGTCTCTCTCAGGAGCAGTGCGCACGATGGGTACACGCTGGGTACTCTCTCTCTCTCTCTCCTGCCTGTATCGGTTAGTTGCGGGCACAATGCATATGTCAGCTTGGGCAGCGAGAAGAGAACGAGAAAGACTACGGGGCGCCGGGGGGTGGCGGAGTGGGGCGCGGCCGGCGCGGCGTGTGGTGGCGCAGCGGCGGCGGGCAGGTGTGGGAACGAGGAAGGAAAAAAAAAAACAGAGTTGGAAACGGCCGCCCAAAAAAGGCCCATACAGAACAGACATGAGAGAGCCATGAGAGAACCAGGCCACGGCCAGCCAGCAACGGCCCGTTTGAAATCACACCGTTGCTGCTGCGGCTAATGCCTTCCAGCAAGGCACCCAGCCAGGCAAGAAAAGGACAGCTCAGAGCCACCCCTGTGTTCGGCCTGGTTCCTTTTAGCAACATTGTCTCTCTATAACGTATCTGCCCAAACGCATTAGGTGGGAGGCAAACAGGCACAAGAGTCACGTTTCACACCACACACACATGGCTTCTCTCTCAGTCTTTTCTTTTTTGAGACTCGTTTGTCTCTGTTTTTGCCTTGGCCGTCTGCAAGAGATACATGCAGCATGCAGCATTTCGGCACCCACATGGCCCATTTGTGCACACGCGTCAAAAGAAAAACGAGTTGCAAGAATGCGCGGCGTTGAGAATCCGCCATCGGGAGCGAGGGAGAGCCTGGAAGCCACGCACTGACGCCGTTACGCCACACCGACGGCGCGACTGCCGGGCAGAGAGAGCGTGTCGCCACCACATGCAGCCTTTTTAAGCCTTTGCCGCGCCTCTCCAGCTTTGAGCCTTTCCTGGCGCCCATGGGGCCAACCGGCAGCAGCAGCGGGCAAGCAGGCAAGCAGCAGGCCTCTGGCGTCTGGGTAACGCCGCGTCGCATTCAATCGCGCAGACGGTCCAGCCAGGCAGCCAGGCCCTGCCTCGTCTGCCAATGGGTTCGGAGTGCCAAGACCCAGCGCGCTTGTGCACACCCATAACTGCGAGGTTTATCCCTCCCAGGCTTTCCCACCTTTCAGGCCCCGCAGTGGGTTTCTGCATTCCGCCACACACTCACAGGCGCATCTGTAGGCACGCACACCGTACAGACGTACTGAACCGTCGAGGCAGCAGTGCCGCCTGCCGCCGACCCAATGTTCCTCCTTTCCTTGTCCTGGCCGTGTGGGAGGCGTTTCCAAAATGCGCAGCTTGCGTGGCAGACGACGAGAGATACCGAGATATCACGATACCACAGATCCCAGACACATGTCTCGCAACACGCGGCGCACAGCAGGCGCGCACTGGGCAGAGGGCCAGAGGCCAGAGGGCCAGAGGCCAGAGGGCCAAGAGGGGGAGGGAGCACGAGGCCACGAGGCCACCATCGCCGCGGCTCACTGGTCCCATTCTGAATTCTGCGGCGCTGCCAACAACACAACAGAAGAGACGTATCAAACGTAAACAATCCAACGCCCATAATGCCCATTTTGAAAGCCCTCTTTTCATCACCCGTAATTGATGCCTTTGGGACGTTGCAACGTTGGAATCTCACCCGCATGAGGAAATAGGCGTGATCCGCTGGAATCCGCGCACACACGCACATGATGTTTGTGTCAATGACGCACCTGGCAATTTGATCTCCGTGTGGTGGGATGTGCGAGACCAAACAACGCCCACAACGATATGCGTGTGCGTATAATAAAACTGGAGCCGGTCTTGGTCACACATCCCGTCTTTGTTCTGTTTTCACACACTTGTCAAACCCCACTCACACATCCTTGTTCTCCCAAGCTGGCCTTGGCGGTCGCTCGCTCTTTACGACCACACAAACCACACGAACCGTGTCGCGCCAGGCCCACGATTAACGACCCAAACTAGTCCATTCTTTTCCTTTTGCCATCCGCAGCGTCCAGCCGCGGTCGACACAACACACACCCGCACATGGTTGGCGTAAACACATCCCCAAACGGCGACGACGCTAGCGCTGTGCACCCTCTGCACATGTCCCACGCCACGATCGACGAGGCGGCCCATGTCGCGTCCTCGGACGAGGACCAGACGCCAACGCCGCCCAGTACGTGCGGCCCGCATACGCCGGCCCGCTCTCGCACGCGTGCCGTCCCCCGTTCCCCACTCAAGCTCCTCACCTGGGACGAATACCGCGCGTATCGCCACTTCAACCAAGAGGACATGGACCACGGGGACGACGGGGACGGTGCGGACGATGCAGACGACACTGCATCGAGCTGCACACAGGACACCACCCCGTCGCACCCGGCGCGTCGTTGCGTGAGCATGGGTGCTGTTTTGCACGACCCCGTTTGGTCAGGCGCGTCGGATGACAGCGACGAAAGTGACCAGGAGGAGGAGTACCACACCGAGGAGGACGCGGTCGTCCCTGCTGCCCTTCGCGAGGCGACCGATAGCCCGACTTTTATCGTTCCTCGCCTTACCCCCTACCCAGGCCCGGACCAGTTACCATCGACTGCGCGGAGCCTTCACGCCGCCATCAACGTGCCGATGTTTGCCCTCGTGCCCACCAAGGCTTATCGCGTGTACCAGGAGGACTCGAGCACAAACAACAACAACAACAAGCCGGCCGCCGGCCCCTCCACGCGATCACGCATCGTGTCCGCGCCAGTGGTGGCGTCTTCCTCGTCCAAAAAGGCCGTGGTTGGCGTTGGCTCGGTCACCCCTGTTGCAGGCCACAAGCACAAACGCAATGACACGCCGGCGACCCCACGTACGCAGCACCACCAGAAACGCCGTCGTCCTCTCCTACAAACCAAGGACCAGAACGCGGCCTGAGAGGCCGAGCCCGTCGTCTCCAGAGCAGGCCAGCTGCAATGCTCGAGACGTATGTCGCTCAGAATCCGTGTCGCCAGGTCCCAAGTTTCGTCTTGAATCCAACATCCATCAACCCAACCCCAGCACCCCCTCAACCTCTGAAGCAACAGCGCTCCGGTGCCAAACCCTCCTCGGTGCCAAACTCTCCCTCCGTCCCCCTCTCAACCAGCGATCGAGCGTCGTGCCGGCAGCTGGGCATGACAGCAGACAGCAAATGCAGCACGCAAAAACTTTGAATTTCTGCAATTGCCTTGCCCGCAGATTGGCGCAAAAAAAAAACGTTGTCGTCGTCGCCCAAAAGAACACTCCCACCAACCCAACCTTGTCCTTGTGCTGCCACGTAAGCTCTGGAACCGGAGCCACGCCCCCGCCGCTATTCACGTGTACCATAACCGTCTCCCGCCTGCCCGCCCCTCCGCGTCTTGCAGCACCTCTTGCCTCATTCCCAATCCATGCACCCACCCATGCGCATGGTTGACGACCCCCCTGTGCCTCGCCTGGTCCCCCGCTCCAGCCGAGCGCCATGTACCCAAAAGAAAAGAAACAACCAAAACAATCCCCTCGGCACCACGGTCCACTGCCCAGGCCACACTCGTTCTTTAATGACTCGTTGTATTCGGTTTCTCCTCCCCACGTCACGCCCTACGCCGTACGCCTGTCCTCTTGTCCACCTATGCAGAAAATATTGTATTGTATCGTATTGCACCACACTGTACACTGGGCTTTCATCTGGAGCCACCACGAGCAGGCGGAAACTGACGCTGGAACGATGGCGTCGTTCGCCGCACATGCACATGCACTTGCATGCTATATCTGTGACCGAGGCACCTTCCGAGGTACACCCCCCCCCCCCCCCCTCCCTCGCTCGTCGCAGCACCTTGGGCGGCCGATGGGACGTGCACTGCACCGACACCCGACCTCCAGCGGCGGTTGCGGCGGTTGCTCTCCACGGCCTGATGTGCCAATGACGTCGGTCTCGTGTGCCGAGTGCCACAGCCCAACAAGTGAACACGGGCTCAGTCGCGGTCAGTCGTCCAGTAGTGGCCAATCTGTAGTAAGGACCCACGTCTGTCGATTGCGTGGCGGCTCCCGGCACCCGTTGCTTTGGCGCGTTCATAGTCGTCCACACGGGGGATATCGTACTTCCTGGACGAGGGTGGGTGGTACGTGGTGGGTGGTGGGTGTGTCTATGTCTGTGTCTGCCCCGCACTCCCGCCGCCGGTCGTCGGAGCGAGCGAGCACCGTCATGAACGTTTCAGGTTCGCGATTGTCTGCCGGCCGCTGGCCGCTGGCGGGCTCGTATCCTGATGTGGGGGGAGCAAGCGAACAGGACCCGTGCCGCGTACATTGTCCATGTCCATGTCGCCTCTGATCCCTCTCAGCCTTGGGCCAGTACGCCGCGTACATCCTGTACTCTTGTCCGCTTCTCTTTGTGGCAGTGACAGGGAGGAAGGCAGAGAAGAGAAAGAGAGGAAGACGCCAGACGGAAGAGCCACAGCCAACGCCCAAGAATACACACGGCACCGGCGTGTGTACGTGTTGCGTGTGCTCTGAACTGTGTGTGCTGGGGGACAACGGGGGTCCGCAACGCGGCTGGCGGCTGTGGCCGCTGCGGCCGCTGCGGCCGCTGCCAGGACAGGCACACTGCAGGACCGTTCGGAGCAACCAATGCCGCCGCCCCCGGCCCAGAAAAGTACACGTTGGGATTTCCTGCAATTTCCTGACACGATACCTACTTACATACGTGCTGGCGGGCGGTAGGTAGTGGAGCTGGAGCCACGAGAGGCCAAGCCAATGCGCACCTAGGTCCAAGCCAAGGACGCCGAGGAAGCAACAGCCCAATACGCTATGATGACGATGACGACAGCCGCGGTGAGACGAGACGGCTGGCCGCTGGTTGGTGGCACATCCATTGCGGCCCTCTAGGAAACCATCCAGGCGCGGCCTGGACCTCGGCGCAGCGGTGTCTGTGTTTATGTCTGTGTCTGTCTGTGACATGTGCTCTGTGTGGCGTTGACCGGCCCGTGTTGCTTTGGCCCAGCCTTCACATGTGGCGCCTGACCAGGTCGCTGTGTTGTGTGTTGTCGGCACTGTCTCTCGCTGTGCCTCCATCGGCCCCATCGGCCCCATCCCCACCCCCATCCCCATGCCCGTCACCACACGTGCGCCGCCGAGCCAGTGTTCGCCAGTGTTCGCCAGTGTTTGCCAGTGTTGCCAAGTGGGAACTGAGCGGACTAATGAGGGGCGCCTCCCCCCACCCCGCTCTCACCCTCGGACCTGTGTTCTCGTCCTCGGCGGTGCCCTCGCTGCCACTCGGCGTCAATAGCGCAGTACCGGTCCTCCCGGTCGACGCCAATTGCCACGCCACCAGCACTCCTGGGAATCCCGTGAGACACACAGAGTTGTGGACGGCGCGGACCGGAGCGCCGGAGCGTCGGAGCGATACCGGAGCGATAAGAAAACGCACACATCCTCCGCACGGCATCTCACACGCACTGTCGTGCTCTGGCCACAGCGCTCTGCCACAGTGCTCTGCCTCCCGTGTCCATGCGGCCCTCTATCCACATTCCTGCTACAAACTCATTGTGCTTCACGGCACGCGGAGACGGTGCACATGCAGCCCCCATTAAAAAAGCAGCGTGTAAACTGTGGGTTTCCGCCGAGGCACGCCCACGTTTGTCGCTGCCAAGCACCCAAAATGCACAACATGGTGGTCTGTTGAAATCAAACGCAGCGGTAAAACGATCGCGCGATATGCAAAGCAAGTACGTACGTAAGTACATGCCCTTACGTTGCGCTCTCGGAAGCTCTGGGCTCTGCATTCTGCACTAGCTCTACTGTACTGTAACTGTAACTGCAGCTCCTGGCCACGCCATTTCGCCGTCGGCACAACTCTTGCCCTCTTGCTGCGTCCCCCCATGTTCTGCGCACCGTCCCGTCCCGACACCCGTGCTGTGGATTCTATTCGCGTGTCTCTAGATCTCTGGATCTGATCTCTGGATATCTGGACCCATTTGCTATGGACGAGGGTCAGCGCGTGTGCCTCGCCCAGTGTCTACTGCGCCGCGCGGGGTCAAGGGTCCCCCCCGATGTGAGTGAGTGAGTGGCACATTCCCACGAACTCAGGTATCCTTCGGCTGGTGTGTGGTGCCCGACACCACAGTGCCCAGGAGCAGTACCAGTGGCCAGCGGCCAGAGTACCAGAGTGGCAGTGTGTGCGCAGCGCACGCGAGTGGACGGAGGGGAGGGCACGGCCGGCCGCCGGTCCTCCGAGACAGCATCTGCAGACAGTCGTACATCAAACGTGCCTTTACGGTTCTTCGGACCCCAGATACGGCGGCGGTGGGCCAGGGAGGATAGATATGGGGGGGGACAGACAGGGGGGACACTTTTGGTGGCTAGATACGATATGCGGCAACCTGCGATCCTGCGATAACACCCAGTGCGCACTGGCGCGCTGGACCCCATCGCGGCTGTAGACTGCCACAGGCCACAGGCGACAGGGCTACAGGGCCACAGAGTCGAGGCCGAGAGTGGGGGCCGGTGGGGGTGGGGGTGGTGTTGCAGGGAGGGTTGGGTGGGTGGACGCCGACGCCGGCTCGAGGCGTTCGTTGGGGGTACCTGGGAATTGGGGAATTGGGAACGTGGGTGGGGAGGGGCAAAGGGTGTGGTTGATGGACATGTGCGCAGTGGCCATGCCGAGAGAGTGAAGCACGAGGACGAGCACGACGACAAGCACGAGGGTGGACGGCCTTGGCCTTGGCCTTGGTCCTGGTCTTGGCTGCGAGGGATATCAAAGGGAACGAGGAGATAGGCTAGCGGCGTCGCGGTTGGCATGTGGCAGGTGCGCGCCGCCAGCCAGTGGGATGAGCGGCAGTGAACACCATTTCGGCCAACTATGGTGGTGGTGGGTAGGAACGTGGGTGAGGCGGTCAGAGTCACACGAGGGACGTACATGTGCCAGAGATAGTCCACTAGCCACGATCAATAGAAGGCGTGTGGTGCACGCTACGAGGAATGTAGACGGCGGCGTAGCTATCATATCACGTTGCCTCCAACCACGTCCGTACGTACGTCCACCAGCGACACATTTCACTCCTTTAATGGCGAGTTAATGGCGACCACTTGTGTTTACAAACGCCATCGCTGCCGAGGTCTAGACACTGCAGGATGCAGGAAACGACACTGAAAGTACAGACCGCCCGTCTCGGAGTATCCCCGCTTGACCTGGGCTGCCATCATCCTGACTGTGCCGCCGAACTGGTTCCCGGTTCCCAAGCCTCCGCCACCTCTCGCTACATACGATAAATACGATAAGACGGCTCACGAAACCGCGTTTTGACGCCACTGTCCAGACTGCAAACCATTGTCTCTGCGCCTGGAATTGGAATTGAACTCAGGAGTGGTAATGATTCAGACTGCGTCGGCGTTGGGATTGTTTAGCTGCGCTGGTATCCGGCGGCATACGATTGATTGGGCCGCGGCGACCTTGGCGACAAAAGGCCATAGTGAATCGTGGCTCGCTTGCTGAGGACTGGTCACTTTGTGTTGAACGTTCATTCCAACGACTGATCTCTGAGTGCTGTCTTTGCACGTTGCAGCTATACTTGACACGTTGCTTTCGGTTCCCAGCAGAGGGTTGGCCAGTGCCGCGGCACCGTGCCCACGCGGTGATGTACGACGACACGTAGCAGATGGCGTTGGATCGCGACTAAGAATGGATGGGGACCAGATCAATCAGATCTGTAGATCTGCAACATGGACTAACACAAACATACGCGTCCTTTGGGGTCACATACATACACTAAACATACGGTTGAGCACATGCCTCAGACACGTGGTTGCATATCTCTAGGAATTTCGCTGCACTGTGGCCATTAAAGGGGAATCCTGTGTGCTACGCGGCTGTATCGACGGCGATGGCGTCGATTAACAATGGGTAAATGTTGGAGTTGTGGTGGGTTCCGAGGGTGGTGTTGGGTATCGGTCCATGGTGCTTCGGCTGTCCATATGACTAGGTGTTGCCAAGCAGTGTCGCACTTTGGCACCCCGGTTCCTAAGACGAGATTCTAGCGCACTGCTGTGGTATCTTGCCAAAGTACCGGGATTACGACGAGCGCTCTATGCGTTGAAACGTGTTGCGTCCCAAGACGTCTCGCCAGTGTACGAGTAGCTAGTTGGTCAGCATTTTGGGTCGTCCGGAGTGCTGTTGGTGTCTCGGTGCGAACGTGCAGAACGCAGACGTGCGGGGACACGCGACGTGCAGACTGCTGGCTTGCGCGTGAAGAGTCTTGTTGCACGTTTGATCACACACGGTCACGCATACACGTACTTGAACGTCTGGTGCTGCAGGTTGTAGGTGGCAATTCGCCTCAACGGGTTCGGGTCCGGTGCGGGGACACCGCGGTCCACGGAAAGGTCGAGCGTGAGGTCGTAAGAACGCGCATTGTTGACCTTGAACCGAACCGATCCGACAACGAGCTCGCCACGGTTGACGGCCAGAGGCTCTGGAAGGAGGAGACGGGCTTGCCTGTGAAAGGTAAGTGGTGTACAGGTGCAACGACAGGTGTAGACTTACTGCCAGTGGGTGCGGGTCGCTGCGTTGTCAGCTTCAGCGATGTGGAATAAGCTCACCGTTGGGGCCCGTCGACAGTGTCACCTTGACACCCTTGCGAGGAGCGTCGGGAGCAGCACCCGGGTTGAGAGGCTGCTCAGCGCCGAGCCACGGGTATCCGGCAGTGGGGACGGGGAATGCCCATTGCGCCTGCTCAAGGTCGTCGGCCTCAGTGTCCTCGTCGGTAGGCTTGGTGGACTCGTGGGCGTCAAAGTCGAGGTCAAACCAGGAGGCGAGACCGTGCATGATAGCCGTGCGCGACGCCACAAAGTTGATGGGCACAGAAAAGTCGAGCAGGTCCTTGATGGCGCAAGTGTAAAAGTCAAACGTCGTCGGCTGGCATGGCGCCGACATGAGTGTTGTGGGAGGGAAGATGCCAACAACGGGCTGAGCAAACGCCTCCTCACGAGCTGCCTTGAACAACGCGTGGAAGTCGGTGCCGAACAGGGTCTGGTTGAAGAACGCTGCCTGGATCATGTTAGGACAAAGACAGCAGCTAAGCGGTGCAGCACCTACCTTTTGCTCGGTCTCGTTGTACAGCCCTTCGTCGGAGAATGGGCAAAAGTGGATTTGACCAGACGAAGGCAGAATGCTGCCGCCTGGCTTGAGGAACAGGTCGCGTGCGAGGAGGAATGACTCGACCATGCGTTCGTGCAGGAGCATAACACCAATGGGCTCGGACACGATCGTGTCCACCTTGCCATTCTTGAGCACTGCTTCCTGGACGTACTTGTCCTCGACCATACCGCGCACAATTCGCACCTTGTTGGCGAGATGCGGGTTACCCTCGCCGCGGTTCGCCTGGTCAACGAGCTGAACGTTAGTTAAGCATACGGCCGTGCCAACTCACGATCTGCATCTTGTCCGCCATCGATGACGCCTCGAGCGCGACCACTTCTTTTGCGCCCGCCTGTGCCGCCATGTACGACAGGATGCCTGAGCCTGTGACGCGTGTTAGTTGGGATGGCCACGGGCCAACTGATGCAGCACGACATACCCGCGCCGACGTCCAAGACGACCTTGTCCTTGATTGCCACGGCGGCATTGCCCAGAATTGCCTTGCGGTATGTGCCTGTCCTCGACACATCTCCAATCATGTTGGCCCTGTGAACAGCGTCAGTACGCACAGCCGTGTACATCACGACGGAACGCAATCGTCGTAACGTACTGGTTCTGGAGGTTGGAGTAGAACGAGAAGTAGAACGAGTCCTGCAGTGTGTCAGTCCAGTACACCAGTACGGTGAGGTTCATCCGTCTGCTACCTCGTCTGGCAGGATCGCACCTTGTCATTGTCGGCCATGCTCTTTTGCTCCCTGTACGATCAGTTACACTGTCCTCGGACATCCGCCATCACTTGTCGACAACGTACTTGGGCTTCTCCTCTGCGGGCATCTGGACATCTTGCTGTGGTGTAGACATGGTTGTTTTGTCAATGAACGAATCGAGGGGATAGGGGAGAAGATACGAGGTTGCGTCTCCCTTTGCTATAGCAGAACGAGAGCGATGCGATGGAGAAGTGTGTAGGACAAGCAGATCTTGGCACCACTGGGAGTTCCAAACACGCCCGTCCACGCGAGTGGCCCTTGCGGGGTCCCACAGTCGTCATACCTTCGTTGGGGTTTAACCACCAGAAGGGCACTTCATATTGAGTGCGGTGGTGTGCAAGCCGTGGACAATGCTATGCATGTGCTATACTTCTCATATTCACAGACGCTTGCTCAATCCATGGGGAATGTCGTGAAGTACCCATGTAGCTGTCTGTCGCCGCCGTATGGAGTGTCAGAAAAGCGCGCTTGGAAGCCCGGTTTACCGGCCGCAGCCGTCATGACGACATTGCCCACACCTCTGCCGTTTCATAGCCTCACCTTCCTACACATCCACTCTCCACCTCATACCCGCCATGGTCGTCACCGAGCAGCACACTGCGTACAGCTACAACACATTCAACATGTCCACCCAGGATCCCACTACATCGCCGCCGCCAATCCATGTCGCGACAGTGAACGTGTGCGTACACCGTGCCATACGGCCTTCCTCCCACGACTACCTGCGCAGTTCCGTGCTTCCCACCCAGCCTTTCTCCTCCTTCCTCCCACACCATCCCCTGCATTCACTGACACTGTCCAGGCGATACGATGGCCGTCGTAACAACCCAGTCCCTATCCCACCGTTGGGGGCTGTGGATGCTCCCCGCCGTAGGCCCGGAGAGAGCCCCTACCGCGAGCAGCCGTGGGCGGTGCGCCGCAGCAGGCTGGTCGACGCACTCTTGTCGACCGGCGAGCTCGACATTGTCGGCTTCCAGGTGCGTGGGAGGCCCTTGGAGTCTTGCTGACCCGCCAGGAGGTGTACTACTCTCAACTGCTCGACCTCGGTGCTCTCCTCGGACCCAGGTTTGCCAATGTCGGCGTTGGCCGCGATGACGGCAAGCGTGCCGGCGAGTACAGCCCCATCTTCTATGACAAGTGAGGTTGCCTCCCCATCGCAGAATGAACCTGACGTCCAGGGACCGGTTTGAACTCGTCGACTGGAAGACGGTGTGGTTGTCCAAGACACCAGATGTCCCCGGCTCGGTCGGCTGGGATGCAGTACGTTTCAGACCTCGCTTTTCCCTAACACCCCCCCGTTTGTTGACCCTTGTCAGAGCCAGACACGTATCGCAACTTTGCTCAGTCTCAAGGACCGTCGCGGTGGCACATTTGTCCACGCCGTGTGCACCCATTATGATGATCAAGGTGTTCGTGCTCGTGGCGAGAGCAGTCTGCTCATCCGCCGTGCCATTCGTGAATGGGTGGACGGTGTCGAGGCCAACGCCGGTCTGGCGTCCATGAAGCTGGCCCCGGTTATTCTGTTTGGAGACTTTAGTGCGCCTTGTTGAACTGGTTGTTTCCACGTCCACAAAGCTGACTGTCCAGACTCGCCTGCTGAAGAGGACGGATACAAGAACATCACTGCTGACAAGCCTCTCGCTGGTGGTGTTTCGTCGTTCACATTCCTCGACGCCTACGTCAATCTCCGGGCTCGCGGACCCAACCAACTTGGCGTCCAGTCTCGGCCGTATGGTCCGAACAAGACGTACACTGGATTTGACGCTCCTGGCCGAACGACAACGACGCGCATTGACTTTATCATGCTGGCCGCAGAGGACAATCCATCTTTGGCAGAGGCAGCACCTTCTTCCTCCACCCGGTCGGCTCCGGCTGAAGGCCGTGGAGGTTGGCGTTTTACTCAGTACGCTGTGCTTGATAATTGGGTGGAGGAAAGCGATGCGGACGGCTGGGAAGGCAGGTGGAGCGACCACCGCGCTGTCAAAGTCACCGTGGAGCGTGACTAAGGTCTCGGTGGAGGGCTCGTATCTTGCTGGCAGGGTCCTTGACAACTCGCTAGGACGTACCGCGTACAGAATGATATGGACACGTGTGAGCACCATGGCCGCCGGCCGCCGGCCCCCTCGCCAGCCGCTTTGTCACCTGTAAATTCATGGAAGGGACTGACCTGACCACATGCGCAGCACCCAGTTTAACCAGTTTCTTCATTCTCGCTGCAAAAGCTGGTGCAGGGGGGTTGACCCTGGGTTTATCCGAATGACGTACCGGTCCCTCCGCTTACCTCCTTCTAGATGCCGGCCGGCCTTGTGCGATACAATATTTTTGCACTCTCGCGTCTCACTCTCTTACACCACAGTGGATCGCAGGATAGTCCACCACGGAATGACGCTCTAAACCCCTGTCGCGGGCGGGATATCCTGCACGACCTTGAAATGGCCGTAGGGCTGCAGATGGAGGGCCTGCGAATGCTCAGCTTTGCGCGATTGACAGGGGAAGAGGATAAGCGATACCTCCACCGGGACTCAGCAATCCTGTTTTTGCACCTCCACTTCGTTGCGTCCCGACAAGATAAAAACACCATGCCGCCATTCTCAGTTTTGTTCTTCATCACCCACTCCCTCCTTTCATCGTCGTCACTGTCAAGGACTGCTCCTGCACCCCCAGTGAACACACTACTCTCTCAGACCTCCATTTTCAATCACCCATAATGTCTGCCACCATCCCCACCCAGTTCACCGGCCAGGCCGCCATGTCGAAGCAGAACGAGGAGAAGTTCGACCTCAAGGAGCACTCGTACACCCCTCGCGCCTTCAACGAGGACGACGTCATTATCAAGATCGAGTGCTGCGGCGTGTGCGGCTCCGACCTCCACACCATCACCTGCGGCTGGCAGGCGCACGACAACTTCCCCGCCATCGTCGGCCACGAGATTATCGGCACTGTCGAGCGTGCCGGCGCCAACACCACCCACAAGGTTGGCGACCGCGTTGGCTTTGGCGCTCAGTGCTCCAGCTGTGGCGAGTGCTCCAGCTGCAAGGCCGGCCAGGAGAACTACTGCCTGAAGGGTATGGGCGTGAGTACTGTTTCCATGACATGGAACTAGCAGCTGACAATGATAGGGCACCTACCAGGGCAAGACTGGTGACAAGGTCCAGCCTTACACCCAGGGCGGCTACGCCGACTACTACCAGGTAAGTACACGCTGCACGAGCAAAAGTCCAAGTCGGCATTCACAGGTGCTAACTGGTGTCGCAGGGCCCCGGCCACTTTGCCGTCCCCATCCCCGCCGAGCTCGAGTCGGCCGTTGCCGCCCCTATGCTCTGCGCCGGCGGCACCGTGTACGCGCCCCTCGTCCGCTACGGCGCTGGTCCCGGCAAGAAGGTCGGCATCATCGGCATTGGCGGTCTTGGCCACCTCGGTGTTCAGTTCTCGGCCGCTCTCGGCGCTGACACTTTCGCCATCTCGCACTCGGACAGCAAGCGCGCCGACGCTGAGAAGCTCGGTGCCAAGGGCTTTGGTGAGTAATAATATGCAGCACGCCAGACACAGCAGCTGACCTCTCCAGTTGCCACCAAGGACGCCAAGACCGCCCTCGCTGAGCACGCCGCGACTTTCGACCTCATCGTCTGCACTTCCTTCCAGGAGGGCATGCCTCTCCAGGAGCTCTACCTCCCCCTGCTCAAGCCTTTCGGCAACATGGTGATTGTGGGCATTCCGAACAGCGGGATCCCAGCACCTGGTTGGGCTGTTCTTGGCAAGAGCATCACTGGTTCGCTCATCGCCTCGCCCAGCGAGCTCACCGAGATGTACGCCCTCGCCGTCGCCAAGGGTGTCCGCACCTGGGTCGAGACCCGTCCCATGTCGGAGGCTACCCAGACCCTGCAGGACATGCACGAGGGCAAGGCCAAGTTCCGCTACGTCCTTGTCAACTAGAATGTGGACAGTGCTGCGTATAGAGGCGAGCTTGCTGTAAGAGACAATTTTTAGATGTACTCATATTTTTTGTCCGACTGGTTTTCATTCCGCCACACTCCGATGCCTCCTTTCTGGCCTCTGGCTACACTGACGGACACCAACAGAGACAGTCTACCTCTGGTTCTGACTTTTTCCCTTTCTAATTCTCTTGCATTGCGTCCAGGCAATGACAAAGCACGCGTCCATTCAGTGGACCTCAAACATCTGCTTCCTCGCTTCGACGCGTCGGTGGCTGGCTTTCTCCGACAATAAAATCAATAAAAGCCCAGGCGTCAAACAAACCCATAATCGCGATCGTTGTCATTACATGGCATAATAAAGTCCAATGCAACATATATCTGAGCTAAGCTTCTCCACAACATACGACCTAATCTAATGAACATCGGCGACGAGGGAGTGGCTTGCATGCCCGTGATCTCCGTCGGCAAGTCGATAACGCGGCCTTCGAGGAAGATTGTGTACAAAGAGCCGGAGTCCAGCGCCGTACCAATCATCTGTCGAATAACAAAAATGTCCACCGAGAACTGCTCCGAGTTGTAGAGGCCGTTGCACAAGTCCGCGAATATACTCCCATTGGCCTTTTGGTGACCGTGGCGCGTGTCCTTGATTCTGTCGACGGAATCGAGCACGAGGAATTCGTCGCCATCGTCCAGCAGGCGCTGGAGGACAGTGGGTAGGGCAGAAAGCGGAAGAACAGCAGCCGCCGTGGCCATCCACACACGCTTGGTATAGCGGGAGCCCCAGCTCACCACCGTGCCGCGCTGACGGTATGTACAGTGGGTGTGCGTCCCCCGAAAGGTCCTCGATGTCGACAGTGGACTCCTCGTCTTTCTGGGACTTGACATTCGGGGGAGACTTCATGTCGGGAGGGGATGGGGGTCTGGGGATCTTCTCTCCCGGGTTGCCCCAACCTGGTGGTGGAGGCGGAAGTGGTTGAATCCTACCAAGTTGGTGCTGGGGATCCCTGGGAGCGATGCCTGCCAGGCCAACCGCGTCTTCTCCGTTTCGGCCCGGACCCAACATGCATTCTCCGAGATCCGCAAAGCGGTCAAGTGGAGCACCGTTGTTGCTTTGGCGTACATCAGCCTCCCGGTCGACTAGCGCGTCGAGCACCTTCTGCGGGAGAACGAGGTTGCGGCGGCGAACGGAGGAAGGGAGAGGAGGGATCGCGATCGCCACGGCGGTGAATTCGTCCTGGACGTCATCTTCGTCACCATCCATGCAGAGACCGCCGTGCCGGACGAGCTCGTGGTTCTTGGGGTCATAAACCAGGAGGCGTGCGCGAGCAATGGGGTCGATGACGTCCACTCTTGAGGTAGCTGAGGTCGAAGTGCTCGAGGATGTGGCTGTGGTTTTAAGTCAACCTGGGTGTACCATTTTCGTCATGTGGTGTAATGTATGCCTACTGGGTTGCATGATGTGACGGATGGAGAAAGAGAGGGAAATAGAAAAGGAGGAGAGAGAGCTTGTCTGTTGTATTCGTTCAAGAGAAGCCGATGCAGGTCAACGGATTGTGTGCGTATGCTAAACGGGATGAGCCGATCAAGTATGGGTGTTTGTAATAGAAGCAAACCCCCGAGGTTCCCTGTAGGCTGCTGCAGTCTACATGCAGCTGTGAGGTTGCCAGGAGGCGCACGGGGCAATGGCGAAGGGAGCTGGGCTACAGCGGTGACATGGGGAAAAGAATGGTGGACAGGAAAAAGAAAACAAATCAAGCCAAAGTCAGTCGCGAACCACATAGACGGAATCAGTTTCTACGACGCGTGCAGAGTGCACCACTGTTCTTGCATCTTAGCCGTTGGACCTACGTTGCACAGAAACGAACCTGTTTCCTCAATTCCTCATGGCCTCATCGGTGCTCACCACATTACGCGCCGAGTCATTCTCAGAGAACAACGCCAGGGCGGTCCAGACTCCGGCGGGCGGTCGCGACCAGACAACACCCCAACTCAAGGGTCCAGTGCCATCATCACCAACAACAACAACAACAAGACTCAACTGCCTAGCGGAGCAACTGAGATCCTCGGCTCGACTCGGCTCACTTGGACCACCGCATCCAGCGCGAGCAGCATTGTTGCCGTTCAAGCTCTCTCAACCCCCGCTTCCTCCGCTGAGCATCACGATGACGGCAGCTGTTCAGCCCAACAGCAGCGCGAGCTCAACATCTGCGACAGCTGTCCCTCGCGGCGTCCCTTCTACGAGCTACGATGACAACGCCAATCTCAAGGGACTGGCTTGATTCCCAGACAAACTCGCCAGTTCTTTGACCCCAAACGGACACTCCATAGACCTTGAGAAGGTTGATTTCGGCAACAGCATCCCTGTGGGTGCCATTCGTTCCCTCTCGACTTCGTTCTGGTGCGCGATTAAAGATTTGCCGAACAAGCCATGGAGTATTGGAACTAAAGCAACGTCGTCCAGCGAAGGCCGCGCGAGGCAAATGAACACCCTTCTTCCAGCGTGTCGAGCAGTCAAGAGGCTGCTCACTGAGTCTAAGCAAACCGGCGATCCCGTCAAGTTTCACGTCGGTGGCGGCCGTGAAGCTCGACCGGGAACGATCATTGCTGCCGGCTCAATCGTGAGTCATTTTTATTCAAAATCGCTCTGCTCTGCTCACACATACAGCTGCGGTCGGCCACAGATGCTGTCAGCTTACGCGGAGGATATCGCTTGCGGTGTCTATGCCGCCTACGCCCACTTTCGCCTCATCCCCATCTCGACCTTCAGGCGCAATGTTCCAGTACCTCCCGCTTGCACAAGTCCAAAGGGACGCTTGCGCACCTCGTTGGCCTCGTGCGACTGTGCCAATCGCAATGCTGAATTGCTCGGGACCTACCTGTCGCGCCGTCACCCACACGGCAAGGTCGTATGGAGGGTAAGTCCTTCGCAAGCAAACCCCAGCTAACTGAACCGCAGTCTGTTATCGTCTGCTTCCGAACGGTGCGACGTGATTTTGGTCAACCAGCTCAGGAAGTCAAAGCGACTCCCTGCCTTGCTTGAGCTGCCACAGCCCCGGAGGCCTCTTGCACCCTGTTCGAGGGGCGAGCAGAACTTGGAGTGAGTCGCTGCGGCGTCCTCAGTTGACAGAGGTGACGTTCCCTCCAGCGCCTACCGCTTTGTGCGCGAAGTAATATATTCCCCCTGACAGCAACGGACGTTGTGGTGGCCGTGGACGAGGTGCACGAGCATAGCGTGGACCAGGACGTGGTCCTTTGACTTCTGAAGGAGGTAGGTGGGCCAAATATCACAGACACATGTGGTTGACTGTTCTCGAGCTCTTCCGGCGCCGCCGTGATTTGGTCATCTGCATGTACGCCACTCGCGACTTGACGGCACTCAGCACCTACTCCGAGCTTGGACCCGAGACTGTGGAACTTCCAGGAAGCCCGCAGGCAATTTGTGCAGAGTCACCTTAAAGGACGCCGAGTGCTGCTACCAGGCGCTCTTTCCAGGCATGGTCGCCTGGTTATACGTAGATTGTTCCATGTCAGCGAATTCCGACATTGTTTCCTCCTACTGGGCGCTGGTGGCTGTCATCTACCCGATTCATTACGCAGAGGCGGCTCTGCTCGCTTGCAACAGTCCACTCACTCCACTGAGGCAATGCTGAAGGTATCCATACTAGAAATGGGGCAAGAGGCCGAGGGTTGCAGGAGGTCAAGAAGAACATGGATGTGGTTTCCGTCTAGACTGCCGCGGCACATCTTTCTGCCGAGGAGCCCTGCTCACTGGGCACCCCATCAACCAACTATTGCTCCCCGACATTCAGTCCCCGTGACCGCTTCGCACCCGGCAACAAGGACTTGAGCGGTGTTCTTCTGGGGTGGTTCCTAGGTATGAGGCGAGGACTGGCCGGTTGCCCGTTGCTTCTCTCGGTCGCTTACTGCTGCCGGGCTGGGTTGGCTTCCTTTTGGTGAGTAACCGACGAGGCGGAGTTAGCCTGGAATTGGCCACTGCCCGCTGATCCGGTGATCCGCACGCTGTGGAGCAAACGGACATCGGACTTGCAGAGTTGATGGCCTCCTGGACGCTTTATCGAGTGTACAAGTACACAAGCTCGATGGGCACATGCACGTCCGTATGATTCTGGTCGTGCGAGCACACTGGTGGCAGAGAGATTACCGGGGGGTGACCGGGCTGGCCCGATTAAAGTGCGGATTCCCGAGATCCCGACCATCTCCGATCGCCGTTGGTGGGGGTGGATCGCCTACTGGTGAACGGGAGAAGGGCCAGACTGTGGAGATTCCAAGTCGATATTCCATCTCTTGTGACAACCCTCCCTCCACCTGTCTCTTGACACCGTCTCTCTTGACCCTCCCCACAAACAGTCCTCTCCAGCCCAGGTCGCCTTCGCCAGCCTCCCTCCTCGCCACCTCGTCTGCTCAACAGCGCCCGCGCGCGCCAGACTCCGCCCGAGGTACGGGCCTGCGGCATGAACCCCGTCCCCATCCCCTCCACTTGTCGATGCACTTTAACGTCTCAACGGCCGAGGCCCCCAGCACGAGGTTGAGCGAAGCCGCCGCCGCTGCTGGTGTGCCCACTACCGAACTCGCCGCCGCCGCCGCTGCAGCTGTACCAGCCCCCTTGTCCGCCGTGGCCATGAGCGTCGCCGCCAACCCTGCCCCCGTGGCCAGCGCTGCCGGGCACGCCGCACATCAAGTCGCCCACGCCGCTGTCAACATCCACCATCATCCGCAGCACACCTCAGTACCGACCACTGCACTCCCCCTGCATCCTGCCGTCCCCGCACCGCAGTATGAAGAGGCATACTATGAGGACATTGAGCGGGAGCCCGCGCTCACGTTTAGAGAGCGCGTGAGCGACTTTGTGCAGGACAACCAGACCGTCATCAACACGTTCTGTGCTGGTGGTCTGGCCGGCGCGGCTAGCCGAACGGCAGTCGCACCGCTGGAGAGGTTGAAGATTATCTTGTGAGTACACCACCACTCCTCCATGGCGGACTGTCGAGGGCCATGAGCCTGCGGCGACATCGTCGGTGTCGTTTGTCGGAGCAACCCCACGCCGGCGGAGCCGTAACCCCAGAGGCAATGGCAATGTCGTGCCTCGGACCCACCGGTCCGAACACGATGTCCGCGACGACGGATAACCGAACGAGCGAGCAGCATCAATCTGCCGACATGCCACCTACGAGAGAGAGAGAACAAGCACTGACTCTGCAAACAGGCAAGTTCAGAGCTCCACGCCTGGAGGCTCGGGACAGGCATATGGTGGCATCGGGCCGAGTTTGGTGCGGATGTGGAAGGCTGAGGGCTTTGCGGGATTCATGAAGGGCAATGGCATCAACGTCGTGAGAGTGAGTACCTTACAGTGGCACTTGCACGCGCAAGGCCTCGGCTCTGGGCACCCTGCGCTGGTCGTGTGCACCGCAGCCCTCGGATGAGGGTCACACGACCAGTTGGCATGCCCGCCCATCTATAGCGCAAGGCTAACGGCCAGATCCTGCCCTATTCGGCGTTGCAGTTCAGCTCGTACGGCGTATTCAAGACGTTGTTACGAACATGGAGCGGTGAGGAGACGCTCTCGGCACCCCTGCGACTCAGCGCCGGAGCAGGTGCTGGTATCGTCGCTGTTGGTGAGTCACGGCTGGACACCGCTCGCAATGACATCCGGCAAGATCTGCATTACTGACCCACCAGTCGCCACATACCCGCTTGACTTGGTGCGGGCTCGTCTGTCAATTGCGACAGCAAACATGGCCCAAACGGGCGCTGCTGCTGCGGCGTTTACAAGCGAGGATGCCAAGCTCGGTATGGTCGGTATGACCAAGAAGGTGTACCGCACCGAGGGCGGAGTGAGGGGTCTCTAGTGAGTACAGTTGCTTGATAGCCTTAGGAAGACCTAACTGTGCTAACTCTTCAGTCGTGGAGTGTTGGCAACAGCGGTCGGCGTGGCACCGTACGTGTCACTCAACTTTTACATGTACGAGAACCTCAAGAACCTCGTGTTGCCGGCCGACCTCGAGATGGGCGACGCAGAGTTTGCCGCGCGCAAGCTGCTATGCGGTGGCCTCGCGGGAGCCATCTCGCTCATCTTCACACACCCTATGGACGTGGTGCGCCGCAAAATGCAGGTCGCAGGCCTCGCGGCTCTGTCGCCGCAATACAGCGGCGCGATCGACTGTATCGCCAAGACGATCAAGTCGGACGGGTTCTGGAAGGGCATGTACCGCGGACTGGTGCCCAACTTTGTCAAGATTGTGCCGTCCATGGCCGTGTCGTTCTACACCTTTGACACGGTGATGGATCTCCTCCAGGACTGGCAGGCGCGGGATGACGACGATGACGACGACGTCGTATAAGTGTAAACAAGTATCGCATCGCAGGCCCCATTACCAGAACATAACCATCTGCTCAACCATCTGCTCGAGAGAGGATCGCCCGAGAAGTATATCCGCCATCTATCAACCCATCTACCCCCCTGGTCCCACACATTCGGCCGAACCCCGGTTGTCTCCCCACCCGCCCCCACCCAGGATCTTGTCACCATTATTCATCGCATCGTGACTGCACATGCATGGCATAAAGAAAAGAGAAAGAGAAAGAGCAGATAATGCACAATGAAAATAAGAAGTTAAAAAACAGGGGCTACTAAAAACGACTACTATGTGTTTACTCGACGACGGCGGGGTCCATCAAGAACCTCGCGGTCAGTCTCGTTTGTCTACAACTCTACTATGGGTTTTCTGACTCCGTGGTCACTCCACTGCCTCTCCCCTCTCCCCTCCCACCCCTCCCACTCCCACTCCCACTCCCACCTTGTCGACCCTCTGCGCTCGGTCCCTCCCCTCCCCAGGCAAACGCCAACGCGATCCTAGATCGGTCCGTGACTAAGGCTGAGGCTGAGGGGCTAAGGCTGGAGCAAAAGCACAGGTCGCCGCTGGCGCTGTCCCTCGCCCATCGCTTCTCACCCTGGCCGGCCCAGTTCCCATCCTAGTCTTCTTTGCCTCGCTTCCTGGGTGCTTTCGATAAGAAACGAACCTTTTTTTGTTTGTTTCGTCGTCGTTGTCGTCCGCTCGCTCTGGCCACGTCGGTTGGTGCCTGCACCAAAAAACGCGCGTAACGCCTCCCGCTGGCTGGCGCGCCCGCCGCGCCACCATGTCGACATCGCTTCCCTTCGTCCTTCAGCTTATCTGTGCAAGCGAAGTGATTCGCGTCGCCATATAGGAACGCTTATCGCCGTTCGAGGAGCGAGGGCCTGCTCAGATCCTGTCACCGATTCGGCGATGGCCAGATGCTCGGCCCGGGTATCAGTGCTTAGCGGCCGGGACGCCGTTGCCGTTGGCATGGCCGTTGGTGTGACCGTTGGCGTGGCCGTTGGAGAAGCCATTGGAGTGGTGGTGTGCGTGGCCGTTCACGTGGCCGTTGGCGTGGCCATTCTTGAGGCCATTGGCGTGATTGGTGTGACCGTTCGCGTGGCGGTGGCCGTTCGAGTGCGAGTGCGAGTGCGAGTGCGAGTGCGAGTGGCGGACACGAGTGGCCTTGACCACCACGGGGATCATCTCACCCGTTGACAGCGGGTACGGCTGGTGTCCGAGCACGGCGAGGAGGTTGCGGAAAATGGCGCCATGGCCCGTGATGCTCACGTCTGTCGTCGAGTCAGCACAGCACAGCGCACATGTTGGCCGCAGTCACGGAGAGTCTACGAGTGTGTGGCGGTCCGTGCAGCCGCAGTCACGATAATAGACCACGAAAATGAGCCGGCCGGACCGTGAGGTCGCCGTGGAATGGGACGCGTCACGGCAGTGGGCAGACAAGGCCGCAGGCGATTGCCGCGCCTTGCTTGCGCACAGGATAAGGGGTGTGGAGGTATCGCGAGCAACATTGCAAAGGTCCATTCTGGCGTCCGGACCAGAACGAGCCGAAGCAGCCTCCAGAGGCTTTTGGGGGGCTTTGGGGACATTTACTCACATGTCTCGGGAGCGGCGCCGTCGAACACGCGGTCCAATGCACGGCGCATGCGCTTCTGCATGGAGGTATCCGACTCGCGCTGGTCTGGGAACCACAGCAGGTCGTCCTCCTCGAAGCCTTCTTCAATGATAATGTTGGGGAACCGAGTGGCGATCGTAGACTGGTAAATTAGCATCAAATGTCTTGGAAACACAATGTAATAAGAGGGGCCGGGTTGCGCCACACATTGTGGCGTTCACGCCGTCGCGTGCCGTTTCAACGCGCTGGCGTGCGTTTGAGCGTGCTGGGCGCGCACTTGGCGCAAGCCTCAACGTATACGACCCGGCACCCACTGCCATGGTACCACTGGCACCACCCGGTTTAGCGCGAGTTCTGCTCACCTTTGTGCTGCGCTTGTCACACGTGTGCAAACCGACGATCTCGCGCCAGTCCTGTGGGTTCAGCCTTGTTGCCCCAACGCGCCATCTGGGCACCATTCGCCGTCGACTCCCCCCCCCCCCCCTTCTCCACAATATTGTGTGGAGCAGACGGGCCGCGTCGGCCTGTTGGGTCGCCGGTCACACCGCAGACGAGGACCACCGCGAGGAAGCGGCGTTGACCGCGACACGGTGAGCGACCAACGTCAGCGGCCCCAACCATGCCTGCGGCGCGTGACTGGGTACGTGGGGCGTGTACCACCTGCCGCCACTGGTACTGAATACAAGGGGAGACGAGGAGGACCGAGGGGGTTACGAGGCGCACGACTCTCAGTACCCGCCGCGGATGTGGCCGCCGGATGGCGGTGTGTACTCCGCCACGGCGCGACCTGTGCACGGTGGTATACTTCCATCGGGGAGAATGGAGGCGTGAACACATCCGGCGAGGCAGAGTGAATGTGTGGCCATGCGGCCAAGCAAGTCATGCACACTCGTGCACCGGCCACATCCGTTTTGGCAACAACAGACAGACGTCTCCCCTGGTAACCCCATTCACCCTCTCTCTCCGACTTGGCTCACGGCTCGTCACACTGAGACAGGGGTCTCAATGCGAGTAACCGTTTGCGGACGGGTCGCTACTGCGTCGACGCGGTCGCGGACAAGCTCGGGGCTGTGCCCATGCTCGCGGGGGCCGAGCACGTTTCCCCATGTGTAGCAAAAGCAAAGACTAGGAAATGCGACTCACCTCCCAAATTTCCGGTGTGGCACTGATCATTTCACCCCAGCTGTTGTACATGGTCTGGCAAGTGCGTTGCAGCGGCGAGACGAACCAGCGGATTTCTCCAGGGTTGATGGGCGCGCCGTGGGGACGCTCCTTTTGCCATGTCTCGTAGATTGCACGTGTCTGCTTGTGGCCCAGAGGGGTGAGCTCGGGGTCGGGACCCCATACCAAGTTGCCGTCGCCGTTCTGGCACGTCCAGTACGTCTCCCAAGACTGGAGAAGACGAGCCTGTCAGCAAGCCTGGTCCTTGTTTCTATCTGCGACGCCTCTGTTCCACCAGGCTCAATGAATCAATGAACGGGGCCTGGAGAGCACGGTCGCGACCGACCCAAAGACCCATGGCCCCTGGGTGGCCGCCACGGTACGGCTTGGTCGGCGGTCACCGGTACAGACCGAGAGGGTCCCGTTTCACAACCCGCGGCGGCCGCCCTGGCTACCCAGATGACATTCCACCCAACTTTTGGCGCACAAAGCCACCTCCTTGTGCTCCAGACAGACAGAAGAAACGCGTGCTCACCTCGACACCATAGCGCTCCGCACCATAGTTGTGCCAGCCCTGGCCGTGGCGGCCGAGGAAGAAGACCTTGTAGTGGACTCCCGCCGGCGCCTCGGCCTGGAGACGCGCGACGTCGGCACGCAGGTTGTGCCAGCGGTCGGGGGAGGTGTCCATGAGACCAAACGACTTGTCGAGCTGTGTGGGAGGGTGCCAAGCATTCAAGAGGGACACGGTGCGAGGTGTAGAGTGGGAAGAGGGGAAGAGGGGTTGCGTCAGCGTGCAAGGTCCGTGGAGCCACCGTAGCGTTACTCACAAGGTCCTCAAAGTCGTTGTGCTTGGGCTTGGGGCCAGTCTGGACGAAGAAGCCCTGCACCGACTCAAAGGTGAACTTGTGCGCGGGCTCGAGGAGGCCAGGCGACCTGAGGGGACCGCCGTCCTCAGTGTCGGCCACAGCCGGGAAGTCCGGGTGGGGGTTGATCTTCGGTACTTGGAGGGGGGCGACGAAGACCATTGTTGTTGGGAGTTGAAAAAGGGGTGAATTGGCCGATGTATGAGGATGGGATAAAGCAAAAGACAAGTTGCCTGGGGGGGGAGGGGAGAGGGGGGTTGCTGTTATAGCTGAATTCGTGTGTGCTGATGGGGCTCGCTGTGGGACGTGGTGGGTGATGAGGACGTAGTGCGAGTGTGAGAGGTGGGCCTGGGGATGATATGTGATGCGGAATGGGCAAGACTAGGGGGCCATTGAGCGGTGGATTCTTAGCACATTTATTGACTCGCTCTGTCCGTTGCTCTGGGCGACTGCGCGGCTCGCGACCGGGAACGTGGGTAAACGTGTGGGGCACCTGATATGCGCGCTTCCTGCAGTCAATGCCGTTTTTAGGCCCTACAACAAGGATGTCGCGGGCAGAGTCTGCCGTACGCCGTCCTGCAGGACCCAATGCATGGAGACACGCTCCGCTCCACCACGCGTGCCACCAGCGCGCGTGGCGTGCGCGGCGCTGTGGCATGTCGAAAACATACTGAGCACGGAGCAGGGCACGGACGCTTTGCGCCACAACGTCGCGCGCGTTACCCACAGCCAAATGGGCCATGACCTCGAGATCCCCCAAACTCCCCCCCCCCCCCCCCCAACCAGTCGGCTAATCACTCATGTATGGGCTGCGCATTGTGTGCTATCACAAGACATGTGCGTTTCAGGCTATTGTATAGCCCGTCGCGCAGTGCACATGACAAAGGGAATGGGGCAATGGAGCGATGCATAGGCCGCATTGGCTCTCGGCACATTTCTACGCCCACACGCTCTGCCTATCGTTGGACGACGACGACGTCGACAGGTTGCGCATGGCATCCGAAAAGTCCTTGTTGGTGGGCACATTCTGGCAGCGGTCCTCGCGGAGCTTTGTTGCCTGTGTCAAGGTGTTAGCACTACTAGGAGGGGGGTCTTTCTTTCTTTCTTCTCTGGGCGCGCGTGGAAGCAGGGTTGCGTACCTCGGGCTGTTCCTTCATAAGGGCCTGGTAATTAGCACGCAGCACAGCACAGTACACCATGCGCCATCGACGCTATCGTTGACGTACCTTGATCCGCTTGGCGTTGGCCGGATGAGTCGACATAAAGTCCAGGTTGCCACCGCCGCCGTCTGCGGCCGACATGCGCTCCCACATCCTGCCCCCATTAGCAAGTAACAAGGCAACGACACGACACCGTGCTCACTTTGGCGCCTCAGATGGGTGATAACACGCCTTGGCCATGAGGTTCAACCCGATAGTGTCGGCCTCGCTCTCGTTGGTACGAGAGTTGGGCAACCTGACAGTCAGTCCTGATTTCGTGATCGGCGGCCTTCAAGACAGGCTAAGCCATTGTTGTGTCGGCTGGTATGTAATGTAATGAACACGTACTGGAGTAGAAATGTCACCAGCAGCCTAGTGAGCCCCACATCGAGTCCAAGTGACTCGAACAAGAAGCTAATTCCAAAGAGCACCTTCATGGAGCTCATCCGTTCGGCGCCATGGCGTGCCACTGTCGTCAGTCGTGTCTCGGACCGAAGGATCCACTCACCGACGTGCGCAATTTCATGACCCATGACGGTGGCTAGGCCATCGTCGTTGGCAGACACCGGCAGGATGCCGGTAAAGACAAAGATCTTGCCTCCTGGAATCACAAACGCGTTCTTGGTCTTGGGGTCGTCGACCACAAACACTTCCCATTCGTTCTTGGTGCTGTTCTGGTCGTCGGCCCTGTCCCCGCTATAGATGTTGCCGTTCTCGTCGATGCCCCATTGGGACATTCGGGCCTCGACAGCACCGAGACCGGGGGCCGACTTCATGTGGCCAAGAGCGTTGCCCTCGACAATGCGAGTCGCGATTTCACGGACGCGCCTGGTGATGGGGTGGTTGGGTGGCAAGCACTTCATGCCAAACTGATCCATGGTCTCGACAAAGGACGCCTTGCCAATCTCCTGCTCCTGCTCTGGGGAGCAGTCCATGAACCGCAGACGGCCAGTCTCAGGAACACGTTCGAGGCTGGTGTGGCGGGCAGTTAGTCACAGTCTCAATTGACACAAACAAAAAAGCCACCACCCAAACGTCGTCAGTGGCACGCGCGGAAGACTCACTGTGCAATGTAGTAGATTACGCCAAACCCAGTAGCGACTCCAAAGACGATCATGCCGCGGTCTCCCCCCAAGCGCCGGCGCAGAAAGTTGGTGACATTGTTGCTTCCACCAGGCTGCCCTGAAGACGGAAAGTCGAAGCGTTCATAACGAGCGCTCTTTGGTGGGCTAGTCGTGAAACCACGCCGAGGGAGCTGCTTGAGGACGGCTGGACGCACTGTGCGTGCCGCAGGGATCGATGCCAGCGACTTGGCGGCGGGGCGGGCGATACGCGTGGCGGTCAGAAGGGGCCTCATGGTGAGATGAGTGAGAGGAAGAGTGGGAAGCACAGAGAAGCAGATGGAATCGGCGGGCTCTGCGATCTGGAGTGATGGCAGCGAATGTCGAGCGATCAAGCGAGAGGCCGAGAGGGCCGCCGATGACGACGCTGATGCGGGGCACTCGGCCCAGGCAGCGAGAGCGATAGCAACCGGCCCATCCAGCGCGCCTTTTTGATTTCAGCTCGCCTATTAATTTTTGGGTGCCCCGCACGCCTACCAAAACACACCCCGCCGGCTGCTAGGCGCGCACAGCCTGCCTCTGCCAGCCGCCGCTGTCCCCTCCCTGAGCCCGCTGTGACGCACGAGCGATGGCCGTCCTCTCCGTGTCGACGCCTCTATCAACAGTATCGTCAGTCGAGCATCGCAACACTGGCATTCATCCAAACATGCCGTCTGATCTCTCTTTCTGGATCGTATCGGTCCCCCTCCCCGACGGCGACCCCAACAGCGTCGTCGAAGACGTCCGCAAGGCTACTGGCGGCACCGTCCCCGTCGGAGGCTGGGAGATTCCCGAGCTCAAGGTGTGTCCTTCTTCTCCTCCTTGACGTGCGCCTTGACATGTCGTTGGCGTCCATGTCTCGGGAGGCCAGCTGCAACTGTTCTTACCACAGCTGGGCCACATGGACCTCGCATTATTACTGTCCCAAAGACTAGATGCTGACCTCTGCCAGGCCGGCACTCTCTCGTCGCTCATCACGCTCTCGGACTCGCTGCCCAAGACGGACGCTCAGTTCACGCAGACCGTCTCCAAGCTCCTCGACACCCTGCGCTCCCTCGTCAGCGAAGACAAGACCCGTCTTGCGCAACATGCCCGTGTCAATGACCGCGCAACAGAGGCCTACGTCCTCCCGGACCCCACTGGATCTGGCGGCTGGCGCTGGGACAAGGGACGCTGGGGCGACGGCGGCAAGGTCGGCGATGTCGTGACTGCCCTCACCGAGGTACGTGTATTGAGGTTGACGTGAGAGACAGAGAGATAATCGTGGACACTTCACGATGAAAGCAGTCGTGGCTGTGGCAAGGTGCCTGTTGGGCAGGACCTTTGGGTATGGTGGTGGTGAAGACCACGTTTCTTCCGTGGTCGCTGTCAGATTGTCTCCTCAAACCTGCCGGCCATCGTCTATCTCACTCAGCATCCACTTGACGCCTTGTCACTGACAAATTGCAGGAGATGACCACCATCGAGACCTCGCAGAAGCAGAAGACCCAGACGTACAACCTCGCCAAGGGCGCCCTTACTTCCCTGCAGAGGAAACGGACGTGGGTGGTAGTATGTCGATCGGCGCTGACCCACCAGTGGAAACCTCTCGCAGCGCTCGCTCGTCGATGTCGTCAAGAAGGAGGACATTGTTGAGAACTCCGAGTTCCTCGAGACCCTTCTCGTTGCCGTGCCCAAGTGGGTTCCCCTGTCTTGGATAGTGCTGACCCGCCAGGACCCTTGTCAAGGACTGGGAGTCCAAGTATGAGCGCCTCACCTCCATGGTTGTTCCCAGGAGCTCCCAGTGCGTATTGTTGAGCACGTTGAATGAGACACAGCTGACAGCGTTTTCTTATCCGCTTGCGTTTCGCCTATCTATCATCGGTTGCTGTCGTCGTCGACCTCGACCCAACCCCAATAATATCGGCCGCGCTTTACTGCACACGTTTCCTGTTTAATTCAACCCTTCAGCCAAGTTGCCGTGGACGACGAGTTTGCGCTCATGTCCGTTACCCTCTTCAGGAAGGTTCGCGACGACTTCATCCACAAGGCCCGTGAGAACAAGTGAGCTCCACCATTGACCCCG
Organism: Apiotrichum porosum; assembly: GCF_003942205.1. Classification (NCBI taxonomy): domain Eukaryota; kingdom Fungi; phylum Basidiomycota; class Tremellomycetes; order Trichosporonales; family Trichosporonaceae; genus Apiotrichum; species Apiotrichum porosum. The sequence continues at coordinate 668,302 of NW_021167121.1, read as the reverse complement.
CCGCAGAGCGATTCTGACAAAGCAGGTTCATTGTCCGCGACTTCAAGTGGGACGACGCTGGTCTCGATAACCAGAAGAAGGAGCTTGCCCAGCTTGAGAAGGAGGAGAAGGAGCTCTGGGTGAGCTAGCGCGAACCGATTTTGAGCTGACACGTTAGACCGAGCTGCTCCGCCTGTCGAGGATAAACTTCTCCGAGGCGTTCCAGCTCCTCGCACACCTGAAGACCGTCCGCCTCTTTGTTGAGAGCGTGCTGAGGTACGGTCTCCCCGCCGAGTACGCCGGTGTCATTGTCAAGGTGAGTAGCAGGAAGGACTCTTTTCATTGGCCCATGATACCAATAGCTGACAACCTGCAGCCCGACCCCAAGACTGCCGTCAAGACCATCAAGCAGCTTGCTGCGCGCTACAACTACCTGGGGTCCGGCAAGAGCAAGGACACCAAGGCGGCCGCCAACGACGATGTGGTTGGCGAGTGGGCCAACGTTATGGAGCAGGAATACTACGACTTTGTGCTGTTTGAGATACCCAAGGTGGAGTTTTAGAGTAAGAGAAAGGCGATGCATGTTGTCCGTGATTTTTACAGATACACCGAGATACCCGCTATCGCTGTGATGTGGAGCGTTGCGACCATGAGCACGCGAGGGCAGGCCGTTGAGACTAGCATGTGTGGACGGCATATTCCTGCCACTCACCCGAATCTCGCCCGCAAGCGCAGACAACCGCCAGTTGCCGAGGTGGGCCGGCATTAGTCCACTCGGATACCGGGCCGACGTCCCGCCGGCCGTCCACATGAGGCCTACAACAGCAATGGAGTACGCTGTTTTCTGCTTGCGTTTCTCCCCACCCTCACGACTCTCTACTTGGACATAGACACCTCGCCGTACCCGCCATTCACAATGTCGCGTTATCACCAGCTCACAACCGAACAGCCCGCGAGCGTCGTGGACCTGAACCTGGCCCCCAACACGTCGTGTGTCCTCGTCAAGAAGCAGACCATCGAGGTCCGCCCTACCCCTCTGCCCATCCTTCAGCCCGATGGCATTCTCGTCAAGGTCATGGCATCGGGAATCTGTGGCTCAGATCTCCACAACTACCTCGCTGGCGGCGTCGGTGGGCGTCCTGTGACTGAGCCACTGGTCATGGGCCACGAGAGCTCTGGCGAGGTCATTGCCGTGGGCGAGTTTGTGACCACACACAAGGTCGGAGACCGCGTTGCTAGTGAGTGATATGTGCGCCATGGGCTGCAGGGAAGGTGTGCTTGTTCGCGACCCCGCCTACTTTGGGGGAGCCAGGGTAACGACAACTACGCCATGCCCCGCATTGTGGCCTTTAAACCCAAACTGCCTGAAAGCTGACCATATCTCAGTCGAACCGGGACTCCCATGCCGCAGGTGTGCCAACTGCAAGGCTGGCCGCATGAACATCTGCCTGGACGTCAAGTACTGTGGCGCCCCCGGCTCGGTCGGCAGCTTGATGCGTTATTTCGCCTTGCCAGCGGACATGGCCCCGCACCTCCCAGAGAGTCTGTCGTGGGAGGAGGCTGGTTCGCTCCAGCCTCTGGCTATTGGTGTCGCAATCGGTATCCGTGCCGACCTGCGCGCCCACCAGACCCTGGCCATCATGGGCTGTGGCCCTATTGGTCTCATCACCGCTGCCGTCGCGCACGCAAACTCGGCCAAGCTCATTATCGGCTTTGACATCAACCCCAAGCGCTGCGAGTTTGCCAGGAAGTACATCAGTCCCATTACTGGTCGTCCTATCTTTGACCGCGTCTTCCAAGTCGACAGCCTCCCGACGACTAGGAAGAGCGCCAACGGCGCCAATGGCCACGACGCGCACGACGAGAACGTCGGCGACGTCAAGTACGACGCGGCCAAGGAGCGTGCCAAGGAGTACCTTGCCATTATGAACGTCGAGGCAGATGGCGTGGACCGTGTCGTCGAGGCGAGCGGTGCCGAGGACGCCGGTCTCTTGGGTATTGCCATTGCCAAGCAGGGTGCTACTTGTGAGTCCCCTTTCCGTCTCCGTCCTGGCTAGGGACCTCCCCCTGCACAGCTGTTGTCACATTCACCATGCTCACACCCTCCCCAGACCTCGCTGTCGGCCTCGGCCACCACCAGACCAACATCTTCCCCACTCTGGCCGTCACAAATAAGGAAATCGATGTCAAGGGCATCACGCGCTACACGTCCACTTGCTTCCCCAACGCCATCGACCTGGTCCGCCGCGGTCAGGTCGACCTCAAGCAGCTCATCACCCTCGTCCTCCCGCTTACGGAGAGCAAGAGGGCTTTTGACGCCGTGGCGAGTGGCGAGGAGATTAAGGTTATCATCAAGAACCAGGAGTGTTGAGCAACGAGTTGAGAAGTCGACGAGATCCGGAGGGGGGAGGGGGCAACAGCACCAGCACACGCAGCTGGGGCGCTGCCGCAGACACGCATAGTAGGGATTCGGCTTTGTAACGCATATGAACTACTTGAGACAACCCGACAAGCGGCCATGACACCGACCTCGTGGACGATAAGCTCGAGATAAGATGCACAGACGCCACATGGTTGAGAGTGGCACAGCACCAAAACACTGGCTGACATGGCTGTTTTAGTTGCCGATCTGACCACGTCAGTCTACGTGCCTCGTCACCTACTTCTCACACTCCCCTTCCTCTCTCCTTCTCAACCGGCCGACGAGGTCACTCTTCACCCTGTCTCACTTGGCGTCACCTCGCGCCTTTACCAGCAAGGCCAAGAGCGGGTGTAATCGGTCTTTGGTCTTTGGTACGGTTTGTTCTTGGCGACTCGAGTTCCTCTGCTTGCAGCCTGCCACCTTCACACGTGCCTCCATCCCACGTTTGCCGTGTCCCGGCCGCCGTCGTATCCACCTACACCCGCCATCCTTCACTACTGGTCCCGGTTGCTAGTCTTATGATGTCAAGAATGATGTCACTGGGGTCTTGTTGTTCCCATATCGAGACAGATCCGGCTGGGCCGAAGGCCCCCTTCGTTGGGGAGGGGAGGGGGGGGGGCGTTGCACTACCACCTTCTTTGCGACTCTCACGGTCCACACCGCCGGTGCACATGTACAGACGGTGCTGCGTTGCCACTCTCACCGTCTCTCTGTTCACCAGTGCACGTCTCATTAGCTAGACCACAACTGTCAAACCGTCTTAACTCGCCCTTTCCCGTACACCTCACAAGCTCCCCATTCATAACAGCAAACATGTTCGCTGCTCGCGCCGCTCGTCCTGCCCGCCTCGCTGTTCGCGTACGTCCAGTTGCTCCCTTGGCGACAGACACATACGAGGTCGCTGCACACAGTGCTGTACTGACCTGACCCACAGCGCTACGCCACCGGTCCCGGTGCTCCCCCTCCCCCCGCGGGTGGCGTCGGCGGTGCCGCCAGTGGCGAGAAGAAGCCTGACAGTGGGTACTGATTGTCGCCTTCGACGCAGGTCGGCATTGGCAGCACGAGCTCCCTCGTCGGCAGGCCTCCTCATGTGCTTCCCTGCAGCTAACCGCCCTCCCCCACAGACACGCCCCTCCTCATCGCTGCTGGTCTCGCGGCGGCCGTCGGAGGCTACTACTTTATCAACAAGAAGGACGACAAGTCGGACGCCGAGAAGCTCAAGTCCCAGGCCAAGGACCTCACCGGCACGGCCCAGGACGTCGCCGCCAAGAAGGTGGGCGAGATCTCCAACCAGGTGCGTGTGGTTGCGGTGGCTCTAGCAGCATGTGGACGCGGGAATCCTCCCAGTCAAGTATTAACACAGCTTCAAGGTCCAGGCTGCCGTCAAGAAGTGAAGTCCCCACCAAGCGTCGTGCAGGGCTGGCTCCATCTGAAGAGACACGGGCCGCAAGTTGAGGAAAATAAAGAACCAAAAGTCGACCAAAAACAGAGAAGAGCGTGCAAGCTACTTGTGCATCATACTGTACATGTGATTGTCCGTGTCTCCAAATTCAAAGGGATCCTGCCCGTGAGGAGTGCTGCGGCACTCTGACAAAGTGGTGGTGGTGATGATGATGTGCGGTCGTTGTCGTGGGAAGCTCATTAAAGTGGGGGAGGATCCTGTACATCCTCCAGTGCTCATGGTGCCCGCATAGGGAGAGGCGATGTCTCCGGGTCGAGCTGGCTGAGCAGCTTGCTGAGCTTCTGCACATCCTCGGCGAACGGGACGTTGCTACCTCCTGTCGAGTGCGGTGACAAGGTACCATTGCCGTTGGTCGCGTTCAGGTCCTCCATCGCGAGCCAGCTGGTACAGTTAGACTCATCCAGGCTCGTATTCACTCACTGATCCAAGTCGCGCCTGAGATTCTTCGCCTTCAGCCTAAAATGGCTAAACATGGCCTGCTCGTCTGGTAGAGGTCAGTTGCAGGCCAACGATCCCGAAACTCACAAGGGAAAGGAGGCTTGGCCTTGTCTCCACCCTGCAACTCCTGCAGGCGCTCAAACATAAACTCCTTCTCGTCCTTGTCCTGCTCAATCTTCTGTCGCAAGCCCTGGATCTCCATCTCAAGCTTGCTTATCCTCTTGCCCTCGGGAGATGTCGGAGAGCCCGTGAGGTTGGACGGGATACCGCCACTAATGCTCAGGCTGCCGCTGTTGTGTCGCCGGGACGGCGTGAGCGGGGCCGTGTCAAGACGGCGGAGCTGGTCGGTCATGTCGCGACCGAGAGCTTCGTGTGACTGTTGCAATCCGCGGAGGAGCTCGGCACGCGAAGTCTGACCCTTGATGGTAGGCCCTCCGCGAGTGAGACCCCTTTGGCCTGCACCCAGCTCAGCTGCGAGGCGCTCATTCTCGGTGAGGAGCTTGTCCTGGGCCTTCTGGAGACGGGTGATCTCGTCCATGGCCCGAATGAGCTTGCCATCAGACGACCCTGAGACGGTGCGCTTGGGGCTGAGAACAGCAGTGGACATGCGGCGGCGGTGGTCCTGGAGGTCACGTTCGAGAGACGCGACCTTGGCCTCGGCAGCCATGCGGGCCTTGCGCTCGTCCTCGAGGGCCATGATGGCCGTCTTGTCCTCGGTGCTAAGCGATGCGCGAGCGGTACGCGCCTCCTTGCCCTTGGTCTTCTTGAGCAGGTCGTGGGACCGTTGGAGGTCATCCAGGTCGCCCTGGAGACGGTGGCGGTGGGTCTCGAGCGACTTGAGAATCTGGTTGAGACGCTTGTTCTCGGCGACTTGCTCGGCGAGCTGGCGGTCTGTCATCTTCTTGGCAGACTCGAGGACGTGGACGTGCTCCACAATTGTCTTGTTCTCGCGGCTGCGGAGAAGCGCCACTTCGTCGTCGCGAGCCTTGATGTCACCAGCAGCAGAGGCGAGCTCACGCTCAAGCTCCTGCATGTCATTGCGGTAGCAAGCGAGCTGCTCCTTGGCGTCGAGAATGTCGCGCTCCATGCGCTGGCGAGTGGCAATCTCATCCGAGAGCTGCTTGGTGGTCTGCTCCAGGCGCTTGCGAAGCACCTCGCGCTCTTGCTCGAGAGGGAGAAGGGCGTCCTCGAGGTCGGCAAACCGCTCCTCGTTCTCGGCGACCTGGCGGTTGAGACCTTCGCAGGTGGCAGTCATGTCCTGAAGCTTGCGCTCGGTCGTCTTGAGCTGGTTGACGATCGAATCGTGCTCGGCCTGGACCTGCTTCCTGGACTTGTCGGCATCGGCGGCAGCAGCCTCGAGTTTGACAACCTCGGAAGCCTTTGCCTTGAGCGTCTGGTTGGCGGTAGCCAGGTCCTTCTCTGCCGACGAGTGACGGCTGCGAAGAGCATCAATGTCGACACGAAGCTTGTTGGCGAGCTGTACTGCGCTCTCGCGTTGCTTCTCCGACGAGGCCTGCAGGTTCTCGACCTTCTTGCGGAGGTTGGTCATCTCGTCATCGCGGTTCTTCTCCACCTCGCGACGCTTAATGTCTTCTGAAGTCTTGGCGTCCAAGGTCTTGCGCAGCTCGTCGAGCGACTGTTGCAACTTGGTGCCCTCGGCAGTGCTCTGCTGGAGCTCCTTGTTACGCGCAGTAATGTCGGCAGTGAGACCGTCAATCTTGGACTGGAGGCGAGCCTTTTCGGCTTGAACTGCCTCATTGGCCTTGATAGAGGCGGAGCCCTTGGTTTCGAGCTCAGCAATGACCATCTGCTTGGCTGTGATGGTCGTCTCATGGGCCTTAATCATCTCCTTGAGGTCCGAGAGCTCGCTCTCCCGACGTCTGAGGTCCTTGGTAAGAGAAGCGACCTGGGTGTTGCTATCCTCGCTGACGGGTTAGCCCAACAACTTTTCCGTTTGTTCACCCACCTCTTCTTCTTCTCCTCCTGGATGAGCTTTTGGAGATCAACAACCTCGCCGTCCTTCTTTTCCTTGCTGCGACGTGTCTGCTCCTCCTTCTTGGTCATGTCCCGACGGAAGTCGTCGAGCTGACGAGACAGCTCCATCTTCTCATTCTCGAGCTTGGAGTGGGTAGCGGATTTATCCTTGGACTGGCGCAGAAGGTCGGCCTCACGCTCACGCCAAGCGGCGTTGTCCTTTTCAAACATGCGCACCTGCTCGGCGAGCTGGTCGTGCTTGTGCTGGAGCTTGGCGAGGTTGTCGCGGTGGCCCTCGGCAGTGGCGGCAGCCTCGTCGCGCGCCGCTTCGAGCCTTTCGAGCTCCGCCTCGAGCTCGGTGACGCGCTCCTGGAGCGTGGACTCGGCCTCCTTGGAGCGAGTCAGGAGCTGCTCCTTCTCGAGGGCCAGGTCACGCTCAGACAAGAGGTCTTTCTCGACCTTCTCCTTCTCGGCCAAGAGAGTGGCACGAAGCTCCTCCAGGCGCTTCTTCTCCTTTTCATCGCGCTCAGCACGCTCTTTGGCGATGGCCAGCTCGGCCGCCTTGCGTGCAAGCTCGTTATCGGAGCGGGTGGCGGCAAGCAAGGGGCGGACCTTGACGTAGAGCGACCACCAAGGCCAGTCACGAAGCTCATTGTAGGCACGAGCGTTGCGCTGGATGGTGCGGACGGCCTGGGCGCGGTTGATGAGCTTGTTGATTCTGCGGCGGCAGATGTGCATGCGCGCCGCCGCCTGGAAGCGACGGAAAATGTCCGTGAGGAGGCTGTCGCGGCGCTCCTCGAGCTCTGCGAGGATGCCGGCCTTGAAGAAGATCTTGGTGGCTCCGATAGCGTAGAACTCAGAGTCGAGCTCGAGCGCTTCGGCAATCAGGCCGGCAGCCTTGCGGCCATCCATGTAGCCCTGCGGGATGACACCAGGGGCCAGCACTTCGTAGCGCTGGCGGAATTCGGCAAACGACAGGCGGTTGGGGAAGCCAAGACGGGCAATACGGATACCTTCAATGACACCGTTGCAGCGGAGCTGGTCGAGGACAAGGTTGACGTTGACCTTGCCAGGTTTCTTCTCCGAGTTGGGGACGATGCAGCGCACAAAGTGGGGCTGAGTGGCAGCGAGTTGGGTCATGAGCTGACCCAACTGCTCTTTGTGGCGCTGACCGACAGTGCGGAAGGCACCGCGCTTGATACGCTTGCCACCGACCGGGGCGTTGACGTCCTCTGCGTAGTCGGCAAACATGATCTTAATCTTAGGAACCGAGGACGCGGAGAGGAGGCGAGCGACGGCATCGTTGATGGGGTCCTTGTTCTTCTGGAGCCAGCCCTCGGTAACATACTCGACGTCGCCGGCGTAGTGCTTGATAACGAACCCACGGCTGAAGCGGGTGGCACGGAACTTGGCAGAACCGGCGTGGACCTGCCGGTTTGAACCCTTGGGGGGTTCCCAGATACCTTGCACCTTGTCGGTGAACGTGACGTCGGTGGCCTTGGGCATGATACACTCTTCATCGAGTAAGGAGAGAATGCCCACAGGCTGGGTCGCCTCGATGAGGTCGATAGTGGGTTGGAGGTCGAGACCAAAGTTGACATAGTCCCACTTGATGCCCTCGCGGGTGTACTCTTCCTGCTCGAGGGTGAACATGTGGAAGTTGAAGAACTGCTGAAGCTTTTCGTTGGTAAAGTTGATGAGCATCTGTTCGTAGCTGTTCTCTTCAAAGATTTCAAAGCCAGCGATATCGAGGACACCAATGGAGAGCCTGTCGGTCAGCTCACAACTCATTGCCTAGCGTACTTACGACTTGGTGCTGGGGCGATCGAGAGCCTTGTTGATACGGTCAACCATCCAGCCAAACGTCTTCTCAAACATGAACTTGGACAGAGCGGCGAGCTCGTCCTCTGCCTGCTTCTTTGACCTGGCGTGGGTAACCCACTCGCGACCGGCGCGGACCTTTGGTGAAAGGACCGACTTCATAAAGTCTTTGACGGGGATACCAAGGAGGTGGCAGACCTTCTCGGCCGTTGGCTGCGACTCCGGGGGCATGAAACACTGGTCGGCCGAGCCGCCAACCAGGACAATGTTACCAATGTGAAGGATGGTGGCGACGACACGGAAGAGCTCAAACTGCTCGTCCTTGGTGAAACCGACAACGCCAAGAGCCTCCTTGAGCAAGCGCCACTCGCTGAGGTCGTCCACACCGTCAATCTGCTGCCTGGTCTTGTTGAGGACGTTGTAGTCTTCAGGGCCGCCTTCGATAAGGAGAGGTTCGCTCAGACCGGCCTCTTTGGCACCCTTGAGCAGCTGGTAGAAGACGTGGAAGGACCGCTCGCCAGAGGCCCGGGCAGTCACCCTGCTCTTCTCAAGAAGGTACCAGTCAATGTTGGCACCGGCAATGGCACCGGCAGGCGAGAAGAAGATGCGAACAAACTTGCCGAAACGCGAAGAGTTGTTGTTGCGCATGGTCTGAGCGTTACCAAACGCCTCGAGGATGGGGTTTGCCTGGAGGATCTGGCGCTCAAGGAGACCAAGCTCGGCATCCTGTGTTGCGAGAGATGCCAAGTCGATCTCTTCGGCGTCCCTGCCCTTGTAACTTGATGAGCGGGGAAGGCCAGTGATGGGTGCTGACGCGGTGGAGGTCGAGGGGTCGGACGCGCTCGCGATAGCGGCGAGGTATTGGATGACCTTCTTTGTGTTCTCTGTCTTGCCGGCACCGGATTCACCGCTGGTACAGGGTCAGCGCCGCCACAGTTCCCAAAGCTCGTTTGACATACGTGATCAAGATGCTCTGGCTCTCACGCTCCTCGCCAATCTGCTGCCATGCGCGTTCTGCAATGGCAAATATGTGTGGAGCGTTCTCTTCTCGCCTCTTTGTGCGGTATTGCGAGATGATCTTGGGGGTGTAGATGGGGAGCGGACGGTATGGGTTGAGCGAGATGAGGAATAAGCTGTAGCGTTAGGACACTGAAAGAGGCGACGTCACGAACCCTGAATAGGTCTAACCCGTCAGCTCCAGCACGAACGACAGACACTGCTTGGCAAATCATCTCAAGAGAGAGACGGAGATGGCCTAGCAGTAGGAAAGGTGAGCACTCACATAGATGCTTCCAGATCCGTAGCGTTGACGAAGGTCGTTCACCACGCTGGCCTCGTTGAGGTGGGTGAGCTCGGCAATGTCTTCAACGTTGTCAAACTGTGGAGGATTCATGGGCGAAAGCGTGTCCACTGGCACTGTGCGCATCTCGTTGGTGGTCGTGATGACCACTTCGGCAGTGGCATCTGGGCCAGTCGAGCGCTGCGCAGGCTCCGTCTTGATCCATCCCGGAAGGAAGCCCTCGACGGTGTCGGGGATCCAAACGCGCCTGTGCGTGTCCGAATTTCAAGTGGAGCCAAGCGAGCGGGCCATGAGTTGACGGGGAGATGGTTGGTAGTTGTGAGAGTCACAAACAAGGTTTTGGTCGAGAGGGAAGCGTGCGATGAGAGACAAGGAAGGACGTCGTCAGCACAGACCACGATCAACAACAACAAACAACTCACTTCTTCTCACTGAACTCTGCCTGCGCTGCAGCGTCGACCGCCGAGTCCTTAGAGGTCTTGGTCAAGAGCTTTGAGGGGTCCATGGTAGCGTCTGAGCGCCAGGGCTCGAGATGCGAGGTCGCTCGGGCGTGTCAAGGTGGCGGCCTGGCCAGTGTTTGCTGCTGTCTGGGACGACGGTCTGGGAGTTGGGCCCGGATGTGCCGTCGGGTTGAGCGTGTCGAACTGAATGGGTGGTGTCGCAGGAGCGTCTGCGTGAAGTGTGGTGTGATTCAAAAACACGACTCAGAAGATGAGTCCCAGAGATGGTGTAGTGGGATGTTGGGAAGTATGAGGGGGTCGATGAGAGGAGGGTGTGTGGTGTTGGTGTCGCTGGCTGATCCCAGGGGCGCGCGGCGCGGGGGGGTTGGTGGCTTGGTGTTGTTGACCCCGGACGCGTTACGTAAGATGGAAAGAAATCAGGCTCCACCCTTTGTTTATATGTGTGGCACTGCTAAGCGCGGCTAGCGCGGTGTTTGTGATAACAAGAGAGGCCATGTGGATTCTGATATACACGTCATACACGCGGCGACAGCGAAAGGCGGTAAACCGGGATTAGAATACTGGAGAGAGAGAGCCACAGTGCCCCCGTGAGCGCCCGCGCTTGTGCAACCTGGCCTGCGCCAACCGCCTCGAGAACGCCGTCACCCAACCACCATCATTCCCTCCCTCTCCCTCCTCATCACCTCAATCTCCACCTCTTCCTCAACCCCCCCCATCTCCCACCCCTCACCACCAACATCCCCATTTCTGCATCTCTAGAGGGGCCTCCCACCACAACAGTACTCTGTATCGGGGCCATCTCGCAACACCGCAGCAATTCCAAACCAACATAAACTCGAATACAACGTCACACAACCCACGCACCCACCGTAACCTCAACCCCCCCACTCCCCCCCTTCTTCCTTCCCATCACCATGGCGTCCACATCAACGTGAGTGCACCTTCTCTCTCTCTCTCTCGCAATTTGCCTTGTGCTAACCCTATGCAAGGCCCCAACAGGGCGACTACCGTGTCGGCCTCGTTCGTCCTCCAAAGGACATGCGTCCTCAGACCGAGGTAAGTTTCGATCGAGAGAGGATGCGCCTGCTTCTCGCAACAAAGGACCGAGCTCACCGCGCGCCCAGGACGTCACTGCCACCCAAGGGTCTTCCTTTGACGACTTTGGCCTGAGCCGCGAGCTGCTCATGGGCATTTGGGAGGCTGGCTTTGAGAGGCCATCTCCTATTCAGGAGGAGGCAATCCCCATGGCCATAACCGGCCGTGACATTCTTGCGCGTGCCAAGAATGGAACGGGCAAGACTGGGTCGTTCGTCATCCCCACCCTCAACCGCGTCAACCCCAGCATCAACCACATCCAGGCCGTCATTCTCGTCCCCACTCGTGAGCTCGCGCTCCAAACATCACAGGTGTGCAAGACCCTTGGCGCGCACATTCCCGGTCTCCAGGTCATGGTCACCACTGGCGGCACCACATTGCGAGACGACATTCTCCGTCTCCAGGAGCCCGTCCACATCCTCGTCGGTACCCCCGGCCGTATTCTCGACCTCGGCGGCAAGCGCATCGCCGACCTGAGCCGGTCCGGCATCTTCGTCATGGACGAGGCCGACAAGCTCCTTTCCGAGGAGTTCACCCCCGTGGTCGAGCAGCTGCTCGCCCTCTGCCCCCAGGAGAGGCAGGTCATGCTCTTCTCCGCCACCTTCCCTGTCCACGTCAAGGACTTCCGCAACCGCAACATGGTCCAGCCCTACGAGATCAACCTCATGGACGAGCTCACTCTCAAGGGTGTGACCCAATACTACGCCTATGTCGAGGAGAGGCAAAAGGTGCACTGTCTCAACACTCTCTTCTCCAAGCTCCAGATCAACCAGTCTATCATTTTCTGCAACTCCACCAACCGTGTCGAGCTCCTCGCCAAGAAGATCACCGAGCTTGGCTACTCGTGTTTCTACTCCCATGCCAAGATGCTCCAGTCCCACCGTAACCGTGTCTTCCACGACTTCCGCCAGGGTATGACCCGTAACCTTGTGTGCTCTGGTAAGTCGTATAGCTGTATTTGCCTGGAACATAGCTGACCGTTTAGATCTCCTTACCCGTGGTATCGACATCCAGGCGGTCAACGTGGTCATCAACTTTGACTTCCCCCGCACCGCCGAGTCGTATCTCCATCGCATTGGTCGTTCGGGCCGTTTCGGCCACCTGGGTCTCGCCATTTCGCTCCTCACCTACGAGGACCGCCAGAACCTGTACCGTATCGAGACCGAGCTCGGTACTGAGATCCAGCCCATCCCCGCCGTCATCGACCCCGTCCTCTACGTCGCCCCCGCGGCCATCGAGGAGCCCGCTCCCCCAGCCCGCTCCGCCCCCGTTTCCCGCCCCCCTCAGCAGCAGCAGCAGCAGCAGCAAGCCCCCGCACCGGCTCAGCCTGCCCCGAACGCTCCTGTGCATGCCCCCATTGCCCAGCCCGCCGCCCACCCGCCACCTGCCGTCCTTGCCGCTCAGCAGCAGCAGCAGCAGGGCTCGGGCTCTGCCACTCCGCAGGATGGCCAGGCCCGTTCGCAGAACAACTCGCGCCCCAACAGCAGCAACCGCACTCGCGGCGGCCAGCCTCGTCGTGAGGGTGGTGTCGGTGGCCAAGGTGGCCAGCAGCAGCGTCGTGGAGGTGCGAACGGCGGCGGCAACCGCGGTGGTCGCCAGCAGGGTCAACAGCAGCCCGGCGGTACGGGCACCGCCCCTGCTGCGCCGACTGCGGCTGCTCGTGCGGCCTAGACGCCGAGAGAGAAGTAGATCTCGAAGACTATCAAGACTGCGAGAGAACACCACAAGAAGACCGAGAGAGAGAGAGAGGTGGACGACGACGAAGACTGTCAAAGAGTGGAGTCAGAAGTCGCGCTTGAAGGGCCTAGGCTTTCTGCGCAAGTGACGGACGCGATTCAACTCGCCCGTTACCATAAGAGACACGAGGGCGCGAGGAGTGCGTGTGGCGGTGGATGTTGAGAGATAGGGGGGCGACTTTTCTTTTTTTTTTTTCTTTTTCGTTTTTTTTTTGGAGACCGACAGTAGACGCGTAGATTGCTCTGGAACCACTCGAGTGATGCATGACGTTTGTTGGTTGAATGCAAAGGGGCCAAAGGCGTGTGGGCAGCGAGTATACCTGATTACCTGAGCAATCAGCGCCTGGCCTGTGGGGGGGAGGTTCGTGTTCCCTGCAAACGGGGCTGGCTGGGGATGGCACGGTCACCGCCAGCAAATGAAAAGTGAGGTCTGATCGGGGGTCTGGAGCGATAAAGGCGCGGCGTGTAAGTGGCCATTAGGGGGTCCAGAATAGGGGAAAAGGTTCCGCTAATGAATTTTACTAATGTGACTGACCCACCCGTGAGTCGGATCTGAATCTGCGCGCTGGCCTTGGGTGAATCCCATATTGTTGTGCGAGCACGCTAGCCCCGGGGTGGATTGACGCCACCAGCGAGCGGTCGCAGTGTCCCGGGACTCCGCGAGTCACAACGGGCGAGTGAGCGAGTGGACTGATTGCCCTCGTCGGTCCAGTCAGTCCCCCCGTGCTTCTCTCTTGTCGTCGTCGTCGTCGTCGGTCTCCTCCTACTACCAAGTACACAACACAGTACACAACACACAGGCAATATCCCTCCCTCCCACCCCCATCCACCTTGTGCATTTCCCCTTTTCCTTCCCTTCCCATCTTCCCCTTACTTCCACGCGTCATCGTCCACACTCGCCCCATCCCGTCCCCCCCTTTCCAGTCCACCGCGACTCGAGCAAAGTACCCCAGCCTTCATCCTCGTCACCTCCCCGCGCGCGACACCACGCATACCGCGTCCTTTGCGTTCCACCATCACACCATCGCTCATTCACGCTGTTGTCGTAAAGCACGAACAACCCCGGGGACACTGTCCTCCTGATACCAGCACCAGCACCACCACCAGCACCACCACCAGCACCACCACCCCACCATCCACCCGAGACACACGCGTCCAATCGGAACTGCGGCCCCGCAATGAGTGTCCCCGCCACCTCGCCTTCGCCGCTGCCCAGCGATGCGGCGAACGCAAAGCCCATCCCAGCGACACGCGCCCGCCCGACTCCAATCGCCGGCGCCGCCGACTCGCCGCGCGGCGCGTCGCCGTCCGGCTCGTCGTTTCGCCGTGCTGGCCGCAGCGTGACCGGTGTCAGCCTCGGCATCGACGCCAACGGCCACAGCGCCGCTGAAGGCGACTCCAACTGGCGCACACGCGGCAGCGAGGTTGGATCGCTGCCCAAGGGCCGGTCTGCCGGCCCGGAACGTACAGTGGGCGGCTTTGAGAAGCGTGAAGTCCGTGGCGCCGCTGCGGCAGCCAGCGCGCTCTCGGGATCCAAGGAGAAAGGTGAGTGTACACGCGTTTGGATGGGTGGCGACGGGACGAGCAGTGCTCGTCGTCGCCGTCGTCGCCGCCGTCCACTTGCTCCGACGAGAGAAGCATCTGACACTCCACGCAGCCGCGGCGCTCAGCCACGTCCCTTGCCGCTTCTTCAAGGCCGGCGCATGCACTGCTGGATCTAGCTGCCCATTCTCCCATGACCGTGAGTGTTGAGATCTACACACAGAAAGAAGCCACACATCCAAGCGATCTCTGCTAACCATTCCTCCCTTTGCAGTCGGTGGCAAGCGTGAAGTGTGCCAGTGGTTCCTCAAGGGCGATTGCAAGTTCGGTCACAAGTGTGAGTGCAAGGCGGCTGGCAGATTGCGTGCGATTCCAGGCTGCGGCGTTTCTGGAATGGGGTCTCGCTCGGTCAATGGGGGCGTCGTTCGCTAACGCCCGCCTGCAGGTGCTCTCGCTCATGTCCGCCCTGGTGAGCCCATGTCGATGGACAGACGGAACAAGAAGGACCAGCAGCGCGAGGCTCGCGAACGCCATGGCGATTCGCTGGGCCGCTCGATGGGTGACGATCTCGGAACGTCCCCGGCAACCAGCTTTGGTGCCCGCGCATCGCCGATCCCTACCCCCATCTCGCACCCGGTCCCTATCAAGTCGGCCATCTCACAGTCGCTGCAGTCGGGATCGATCCAATCGCCGAGCCGCTTTGCCTCGTCGCCGTTGCGCGAGCCGTACGGGCCTCCTGCGGCGGTGGTCGCAGGGTCGCCATCGGCTGGGTTCAACCAGAACTCGCGACCCCTCAGTGGCGCCGCTGGCTTTGCGTCGTCGCCGTCGCGTCCGTCGCCCCTCTCGTCGTCGTTCAACGCCCGTGCCACCTCGGGCATGTCGCTCAAGGGCAGCTCGTTGGTTGCAGCCCACTCGCCGCTTCGCCCGCCCGCTACATCGGGCACGTTCTCGAGCTCATTCTCGCACACGTCCGCGTCGGTCGACAAGTCGAGCGGCCAGCTTTCGGCGTCGTTTGCCGGCGGTGCGCGCAGCATCTGGTCGCGTTCCGACACTCCCGACGAGCCCCTCCATCCTGGCGGTACCAGCGCTCGCCGTGGCGTCCCTTCCGTCTCTGCCCGTCTCATTACCGACGTGTTTGACGAGCACGATGACCATGGCGAGGACCTCTTGCCCTCTAGCCTCTCGGAACTCCTCACTCCCAAGGAGCGCGCCCGCCGCATGTCCCGCAACGACAGCCACGACTCGTACGTTGGTTCGCCGGGTCGACAGAACTTTATCAACCCGCACCAGTATGTCGGTGCCGAGCGTCTTGCCCAGTCGGCCAACGCCGCTATCCCTGCCGGTGGCTTCTTGCAGGCCTTGTGGAAGGAGGACGGCGGAGACGCCCGTGCCGGTGCCGATGGCGAGACCGTCACTCCCCCTCCTGAGAGCGTCAGCACGCCGACCGGCACCACCCCTTCGGACCCGCTCTCGTTCGCCCCTTCGCAGCCCCAGCCTCAGCCGGCACTCCGCCAGTCCCTCCTGTCGCAGCAGCGCACGACGCCTGGCTCGCCCGGCGTCCAGATCCGCCAGGTGGCCCCCGCTGTCGACGCGCCCTTCCTCATCCGCGGCACCGACCCCAGCTCGCCCACTGCCCGTGTCCTTTCCGAGCACGCTCCGGGTCAGTCATTGCCCGGTGGCCTCGCCGCGGCCCTCAGCCGCATGCACATGCAGCCCCGCGTTCCCTCGGGTCTCAGCGGGTCGGGTGCCCACGTCGCCACCCCGCCAGGCTTCAACTCGGCCGCTGCGCGCCGCGAGGACCACGACGAGGAGGCCCTGTTCCACATGGACGGTTAAGTTTGAGAGAGCATCCCACACTTGCACGCCGACACTACCGGCCAAAATCCACCACCACCACCACCGCCACCCACCTCTCCACCGCCACCCAGCATTTTCACTGTAACGCGATTCGACCGAACAAGGACCGAATAATGGCCACGACGAAGGGATCTACACAGAGAGAGATGAGAGAGAGAGAGGAAGAAGTCAAACAGAAGAAGAGACCAAAAAAAAGACGGTTCACGTTCATTTTCAGAGAAAGATAAAGAGAGAGAGAGAGAGAGAGACACTGCCATTTGAGTTTTTTTTGAATCCCCACCCCAAAAGAGAGTCTGTACTGTCGTCTTTCTGTACATCGCGAGCGACTATTAGGCTATACCCCCTCACCTTGATTTAGCAAGGCTTAAAAAACAAGTATGAATTGCAATGTCGTACCCACCCACCCACCCCAACGAAACAGCGGACACGGTACTGTGGCAATAACATCCTTGAAGCACCACTAATAGGCGCCTTGCGTCCTCGTCTATCAACAAGCCCCACCCCTTCTCCTCTCTCTGCTCTCTCCCCCGCCCAAGAAACGCCCTTGTCCGCGTTTACTCGTCGTTGACCCAGCGCTCGGCCACCTCGCCAATGTACGGCAGCCAGTACCTGCCCAGCCCTTCCTGTGCGTCCTTGTATGCGCGGTAGGCCGCGTACAGCGTGACGCCGATGCCGCCCAGGACGATGATCGTCTTGAGGAACGCGGGGAAGGGCAGGAGGAGGTTGGTCAGGAGGATAAACGTCACGAGCGGCGTGGTGAGCAGCGCCGACTGGTATGCTGGAAAACAGAAACGCGAGCTGTCAGCTGAGACTGCAGAGGACTGGTTAGCAGACACCACGTACCGTGGAAGCGGACGTAGTCGTTCTGCGTCTCGAGAATGAGGAACAGGAGAGCTGTGGAGTGTCAATACGGAAGCACACAGTCGCCATGCCGACGCCAGCGCCAACGCCAGACCCGACGCGCCTCCCTCCCCTCCGTTCCACTTACCAGTCACAGGGCCACCCAGATACGTTGCGGCGGCCATGAGGTCGATGCGCCACCCAAACCTGCTCTCCCAGGCATTCACGCGGCCCTCGTCGCTGCTGCCGCCCTCGATGCCCTGGCTGCCGCCGCCGCCGCCGCCGTACGCGTACGCGCCATTTGATGGGCCCGCGCCGCCCGACGACGACGAGTACGAGTACGCGTTGCCGCCGTACCCGCCGCCGCCGCCGGAACCGGAACCGTACGCGTCCGCCTCGGGGTCGTTGGTGAACGCCGTGCCGGCCACGGACGGGTCGCTGGCGCTGCCGCCGGCCTGGTAGCCCGACTGGTGGGACGCGTCGCGCGCAAACCACGGCCGGCCCTTGCCCTTTGTGTTCTTGGCCGCTGGGGGCTCCTCGAGGGGAACGTCGGGCGGTGGCTGGTCTGGACGATGAGTGTGAGTAGCGAAGAGGTGCAGGCCGACTGGGGAACAGAGGGGAGGGAGGGGGTGGAGGGAGGTTGGGGGATGTAGAGTGCAGAGGGAGAGCCCGGGGAGGGAGGACGTACAAGGAGAAAAGTTCATGTCTGGTGGGCGGATAGTGAGTGGTAACAGCAACAGCAAACGAGCCGACGACAACAGCAACAACGTATACCACACCACGGCGTAGACGATTGCGAGGCGAGCGTCACGGTGAGGACGGAAGCAATTTCTGGGACGGGAGTGACGTAGGGAGCTGGGGGGTTCCTGGGTGGAAGCGAGCGTCGATCACTGCCACTTTGGTGGTGGTACTTGTGTGAGCTCTCGACAAGGCGCGTTTTGGGGCTGGGATTGCTTGGAAGAAGAGTCCGTGTGCTGTAACCCATAGGACCATTAGCCATGAAGGAGGGGGAAGGTGCAGGACGAGCTCCGCCTATGGTCCATTGAGGCGGGTGGGAAACACCCTTTGTGTTCTCAGCCTCGCTGCTCCCCGCCCAGCATTTATGCAACGGCAATAAACGCGCCACCCCTTTGTCCGATAGATTCTGTGTCGTACAGTTGGATAGTTGGCAGCAGGTGCTAGGGCGGCGCAGGTAGCTATGACATGAGCCAGCTTCTCGTCTCCATACATACACGACGTTGTTTCTCTCTCTCCAGCCGTAAGCAAATACCCTCCGGTCAGAGGCTGTGGCGCCACACCGACGCTCAACATGCCAACAGGCCCCACTGGAGTCCGTTTTGCAGCGTCTCAACACATTAAGCTGCCATAAACGCTTGTTCGTCGTTTGTTGGGAACTCTTCTGAGGCTGTGCATGTGCTCAGTACGATTGTATTGGGCAGAAAAGACCGCAGCGTGGATTCGCCTAAAACGAGCCATGTCCAATATTACGTAACCCCGAATATGGGTGCGTGCGTGAGCGGCCTGCGAGGCGATGACGGCGATGACTGACAGCTGCGCATCACCGGCCAAGACAACTCTCTCTTCTCACTCTCGATCTCCTTCCAAACACCACACCGTCACACAGAGAACGCGCAATCGTCCTTTCTCTCTCCATCTCACTCATATATCGCTATTGGACCATCTCTAGCCCCTGCTTCAACTCGAGCAGCAGGTTACCGACAAGCGGATTACAGCGGACCCAGTGCCGCTTCACTCGATCACTGTTGCCTCGGCGCACCGACCCACACGAGTGAACATTCATCATGAACGCGGCTCTTATGCAACAAATCCAAGGTAAGCTGGGATTACCTGGGGCATCAGCTTACAATACAGCGGGAAAGGGCCTTAAGAAGACCCAGACCAACGACCGCTCGGGCCCGACCGTCGCCGGTAGTGCTGGTGGAAGCAGCGGGGGAGGAGGTGGGGGAGGAGGAGGTGGTGGTGGTGGTGGGGGCGGTGGTGGTCGTGCCGCTGGACACACTGCTTCGACCCCCATGTCGGGCTCTGACGGACCTGCTCAGCAACTTGCGGGAATGTTTGCTGGAGGGATGCCAACACTGAGGAAGACGGGTGGACCAGGACGTACGTCACCCCCAATGACTTCTCGGACTCGGACTACTGCTGACAATCTGTGCAGACGCACCTGCGGCCAACCTGGCCAAGCCGCCGCCCATCCCGGGACTCAAGAAGCCTACAGTTGCTCCACCTGCTCCTCCTGCACCGAGTGCGCCGAACCGTGCTCCTCCTCGCCCGCCTGCGCCGCCTCCTGCACCCCCTTCGGCGCCGAGCCGCACAGTCCCTGCCCCTCCCGGACGTGTACCCCCGGCTCCTCCAGCTCCTCCCCCTCCTCCGCCTGCACCAAGTGCGCCGGCGCGCGCAGTTCCCGCGCCGCCTGGTCGTATGCCGCCTGCCCCGCCAAGCGTTCCCACTCGCAATGTGCCGACGCCGCCTGGCCGTGTGCCCCCCGCACCCCCCGCACCTCCTCCACCTCCCCCACCCTCTGCTGCACCTGTTCGTGCTCCTCCTGCACCTCCTCGTCCTCCTCCCGCCGCACCCCCAGCGCCCCCTCGTGCTCCCCCAGCACCTCCTCGCCCAACGCCGGCGCCGCCTGGTCGTGCGGTCCCTCCGCCGCCGCCGCGCCCCGTCCCATCGGCGCCGAGCCCCCCAGCTCGTGCCGTGCCCACGCCCCCCGCGCCCCCTGCTCGCCCGACGCCTGCTATTCCCGCTCGCCCGACTGGTGCTCCCCCACCACCTCCTCCCCCAGCACCACCTGCACCTAGTCGTCTGCCGCCAGCTCTGCCAGGTCGCGCGCCACCCGCTTTGCCCGGCCGCGCACCTCCCGCTCTTCCTGGCCGTGCGCCGCCGGCTCTGCCAGGCCGCAGTGTGCCGACTCCTCCCCCGGCGTACGGCAACGCTTCATCTCCAAGCCGTAGCGTGCCACCACCCCCATCGCACAGTGCGGCCCCTCCGCGTGCTCCTCCCCCTCCTCCTCGTCCGACTGGCCCACCGTCGCTTCCCCAGCGAGCCGTGCCGGCGACTCCTGTGCGCTCCGTCCCGGCTTCACCGTCGACGCCTGAACCACCAGCGCCGGTCATTCCTCGCAGGCCAACGCACGCGTCGCCGGCCGCTCCCCCGCCGCCACCTCCCCCTCCCCCTCCTGCTCCACCAGCCCCTCCTGCGGCTCATGCGCCTGCTCCTAGACGCGCTTTGCCTCCGACAGCGCCAAGCGCACCCCCTGCTCCTCCCCCGGCGCCTCCTCGTCAGACTCCCAAGTGGACGGTCACCAATGCGGACGAAGGAGACAACGGCGACGCTCCCCCACCTCTTCCCTCGGGAATGAGCCCTGCTGCTCGTGCCATGCAGGCTGCTGGACGTGCCCGTGCGCCTAGCAACCCCCCTCCACCCATCCCGTCGGACGACGATGACGGACCCCCTCCTCCTCCTCCTGGAATGAGCCCCGCCACACTCGCGATGCTGGGCCGCTCGAGGTCGGGAAGCAACCCCCCGCCATCGCGCATGACCCCGCCCCCGCCTCCCATCAGCGCAAGCCGCACCCCGCCCACGTCGCGTCCCCAGTCGTTCGCTCCCCCGCCTCCTCCTCCGGGTCTCTCGCCCGCGGCCAAGTCCCGTCCCACCTCGATGGTGTCGCCTGGCACCCTCAACGGCGGCCACTCGATGGATGCCGACGACCACGACCGGTCCGGCACGCCCGAACCCCCTGCCAACGTCGGTAACTGGACGTTTGCGATGAAGGGCATGTTCCCCGCGCCGCGTCCTTGGAACGGCGGACACAAGACGTACGCGAGTGGCAACGAGACTGGCGGCGGGATCGGATACAAGGTGTAAACAGGATGAGAGAGACAGTTGCGTGCGATTAGGAGATAGGACCGGTGTTTTCTGTGATATCGATATGGCGCTTGTGTCTGGCTGTGCTGGGCAACTGAAAGCTGGAATGAAAAGCAACCTGGAATGAACCCGCGTGTGAACGTGATTGATCCGTGACTGAACCGAGCTGCAGTTGGGAATGAATAGGTTAATCACGCGAGCACACCTCCTCAATGAGGGCATTATTCGGGAGCGTGCCATGACGAGAGGGAGATGCATGCCGAGAGTAGCGACGGGAAGTGAGTGTGTATACGTGTATGGTGCATGTGGTTTGCCGGAGGAAAGCAGTCGCCGTCGCTCTCGGCGTGCGGGCCGTGTGGGGTCTCCACCCCCGTCCGATTTTGGGAATTGTTTGCCAAAACGCAGTGGCGTGATGACGACCAAAGATCAAAAGAGAGAGAACCAGTCGCCTGCTCCGTGATTGAACTTTTCCCGCGCGCATCTAGGCCTCTTTACCCCACTCTCCCATTGCATTTACCCCAACAACCTCGCACCTGCTCTCTCTTTCTCTCATCAACCATGGCTACCAACATCACCTTCCACCCTGGTGAGTCTTTCCCGCCTTTTGTTGCCCAGCTGGCCTCGGCTCGGACGCTTCGTCGGCTGACTTTATCCAGGCGCGGTCACCCTCGAGGAGCGTTCCGAATTCATCGGCCAGAAGGGCGCTACTGTCTGGTTCACCGGTCTCTCGGCTTCGGGCAAGGTGAGCACCGGTGTCGGGGGAGGGAGGAGTGAAGAGGTTCTGCTGGTCGAGGCCGAGCTGCGGTGTGGTCGTTTGTCCATGGGCGGCCGTCAATTGCCATGTGCTGGGTGGCACCATGCCTGGCCTGTATGGCGACGTCAGCCACCAACAGAACGTCTACAGCCACTGCCACTGCCAAGCAAAGCAGCCACTGGACTTGCTCTTCCCTTCCTAAACAACAGACTGTGGCACTGCTGACACACCCCAGTCGACCATTGCCACTGCCCTCGAGCAGCACCTCCTCCACAAGGGCCTCCACTCGTTCCGCCTCGACGGTGATAACATCCGCTTTGGCCTGAACAAGGACCTCGGCTTCGACCCCAACTCGCGTGTCGAGAACGTGAGTAGCAGAGCGACAGGCCAGCTGTATTATTTGCCCCCTCTGGTGGGAGTGTAGCTGGATCTAGCTGCCTTCTCCCGTCGAGCTTAGCTAACCTCCCACCCCAGATCCGCCGCATCGGTGAGGTCTCGCTCCTCTTCGCCTCGTCGTGCTCGCTCGCCCTCACCGCCTTCATCTCGCCCTACATCTCGGACCGTGACCTCGCGCGCGACCTGCACAACAAGGCCGGCCTCCCCTTCATCGAGGTCTTTGTTGACGCGCCCCTCGCCGTCGTCGAGTCGCGCGACCCCAAGGGCCTGTACAAGAAGGCCCGCGCCGGCGAGATCAAGGAGTTCACCGGCATCTCGGCCCCTTACGAGGCCCCCGTCAAGCCCGAGATCCACATCAAGACCGACGAGGTCGACGTCGAGGGCGCCGTTGCCATTGTCACCCAGTACCTCATTGACAACGAGATCATCAAGGCCTAAGCTGCGCGGGTTTCTTGGGTGTTGGGAGTAGGACACTTTTAAAACAAAAACGCAACAAAAACGCTCAACCTTGCGTCGTAAAGTGGGGTTAGAGATAGAGCATATGCATATGGTACAGTGCTAGCAGTCGGGCTCGGTGACTACAGCGATGCCGCTTCCTTGGTGTACTTGATTGACCTCCCTTTCCCGCGACGGCCCCATCCATCTTCACTCTTCCTCGCCCCACGCACACGCCGCGGCCTTGACGCGCCCGGCCATCTCGACAATCTGGCTCATGGACGCCAGAGCGTGCTGGTCTTGCCGGACAATCCGGCCAAACGTCTTGTCCATGCAGTTCATGGCCTCGTCCTCTGCTGCCTCCTCGTACTGTTCCTCGTCGGCCCACAGCCAAAAGTCGGCGCGCTCGGGACGAGCCGCCTCGGCCGCGCGCTGGCGACGGCGCTCAAGCACGCCCTCGAGCCATTGGAGAGTTGCCTTGGCGAGGTGGGTGGTGTTGGTGTCTGGGAGCGGGGTCTCGAGGACGCGCAGCGAGTCGCCGATGGACTGGTACAGCTGGCCAACGCCGGACGCCTCGAGCTCGTGTGGGATCGCGTTGATTAGTGTGCGGAACATGCTCTCGAGGTTGGATGCGTCGGCAATCCAGATCTTGGCGTCCTTGGCAGCCTGTAACAGGCCCGGGATGAGGTAGCAGGCCGACTGAGAGTTAACAAACCGCCGTCTAGCTGCAACTCACCTCGCGCACGCCGTCAGACCACTGGTACTGGATCGCGTCAAGGGCCACGCGCATAGTGTCGGCGAGGTATGGTGCGTAGGCAGCACGCATCTCGTGGACGTAGACTGTGAGCTGGCCAAAGGCCTCCTCCTTCTCCTGCGCCTCGGCAGACGTCGCTTGGTCGTAGCCATTCTCCTCGGGCTCGTCTTCCAGAATATCTGCAGCGTCAGTTAATTGCGTTCCCTGCCAACTCACTGGTAGGCGTCTGCGTCGGGGTGTAGCTTGCCGCCTTGATCACAGGTGGGACAACAAACTGGAGGAAGGGGGCAAAGTCACGACCCAGGACCTCGGCAATGACGATCCACGCTGATGTCAGCTACAATAGACAGGGGACATGCAACGCACCATCTGCAAGGTACCCCTTGCGAACGTCCTCGGGCGTTGTTATTTGGTTCTGGATAACCAACAGCGCCTGGCTGAGGGGGATAGCGTCTTTGAAGAAGGTCTGCGTGGTTAGTTGCTATCGCGAATGATGCTGTCGGCAGCTACTCACCTCCTTGCCCACCGCCTGTCCTATCAAGCTTGCACACCGCATGCTACGTCCCACCACTTTTTGCTCCTTCTCTGTCGTGTTCGTCGCCGTCAGGATCTTGAGGTTGATGTCCATAATGTCTCGGTAATAGGGGAGGAATACCTCGTGCGAGTGCGTCGCGATCGTGGCTGTGCGTGTTAGCAGTGTCGACTGCGGTCGAAGGAATCGTGAAGCCGACTTACAGATGGCAGAAAGCACCTGCTCCTGGATATACAGCGGTCCGCGCTGGAGGAAGGCAGTGACAAGGGCGGTGAGGATGGCCTTGAGCTTGTCCTCGAACAATGGGGTATCTGGGTACTCGAAGAAGTGCACGATGGCTGCAGCCGCAGCTTCACGCACTCGGGCAGCATCATCGCCCAGCAGCTGAAGGGCAATGTTGAGTACCGCGTCGGCGTACTCGGTCTGGATCACGCCCTCGAGGTTGGAGGACATGCGGCTGATGCAGTAGAGGAAGCCGTACCGCACTCGGGGGTGGGCATCGACCGCCGCGGGCGAAATGAGTCTGAAAAGTCAACGAAGTGTCCGCGGTGGTCCAGTACTCACTCGAGCAGTCCTCTTGCCTCGGGCTTCATCACCTGGTAGCAGCCTACCGAGACGCAGGCCAGCGCTGTCAAGCTGCAGTACTTTGCCCTCCATTCTGGGCGCTTCATGAGCGCGGTGGCCACTCCGCCCACGGCATGGATCACATAGTGATCCTCTGTTGGGTCAGAATAAAGTAGTGCAGGCCTATACCCACTGAGGATCTGTGACAGGCGGCCAAGCATCTCCTCGGCGTATGCCGGGTACGAATCGTCTTCCTCCTCGAGCTGATGATGTCAGTTTAACGACTTGGCAGGAAGGACAAACTCACATCTGTCTCCTCGAGCCATTCCTGGCAGTGGTCGTCCTCCAGCGCAAAGGAAGCCACTTGACGGCCGATGAGCGACCCCACAACGTCGCTCACAAAGTACCCGCCCTCCCAGCGCACGACGTCACTTGGGTCGGCAATGACGAGCGAGAACAGTACCTCAAAGGCCATGTTGCCCATATCGCACCAGCTGTTCCACTCCATTTCGCGGTGAGCGTAGCGGGTGAACGTGTGGCCCTCGAGTGTTGCGGGTGGGGCGATACAGCTGAGTAGATAAGGGACGACGGCATGGAGGGAGGGACGGAAGAGGTCGGGGAAGGACGATGCAATGTCGATCATTGGCTCGAGAGCGTGCTCCAGGACATCAAGAGGTAACACTGGAATAACCTGGTGGGTGAGCGAAGAGTACATGTCAACTACCCACCTCAAAGGCCGCGCCGACCAGACCCGAGCCGAACGCTGCGCGGTCGTCGGCCGTCATGCCGTCGTGCAGCACACCACGGGTCGCCTTGAGCGCCTCGATGCGGACGTCGACACTTGGGTCGTTGATGCCGCCCAGAAGCAGCTCGGCGGCCTTGCGCGCACCCACGGGCTGTCCCGAGTGCTTGTCACTCAAGAGAGAAGGTGCGGCGTCGAGGATCTGGAAGGGGGTGAAGCGATGGAATGGGCGGGGCGAAGCAGCGAGCTTGAGGAGAACGTCGGGGAGCGACACGGAGGGACCTGGACGTTAGCTGTGCGCTACCCATGATAGGACAGCTCGCAGGTGCGCGAGGTCGTTCACATGCCCGCCACCCGACTCACGTTGCCTGCGCTCGCTCGCATTGACCCACTCGCCAACACACACGCCAAGCCCCTTTCGGAGGCGGGTGTCCATCTCGTCTTCGAGACCCGCATCCAGCACACGTTCAATACGCTCTCGTGTGTTCTCTGGGATGACATCGAACGGGGCTGTCGGCGACGGGGCAGCTGGGTCGAGCGCGATGCCCGGGTGTTCCCGGAATGCGATGCGTCGAAGGAGGATGAGCGAGAGGAGTCGTTGCTGTTTGTGAGCTCATGCCCGCGCGGAGGGGAATAGGAAGCTCACATCGACCTGAAAGCCGCCTACACCTTGTGCACCGACTTGTGCAAAGAGGAGGAGGAGCTCAGCGGGGACGCGCACCGTGAGCTCGGAGAGTCGCGCCTCGGCACTGGAGGTGGTCAGCGTGTGGTCATTTGTTGGTGCGTGCTTGTGTCGTCGCGTGGGTGCGACTGAGACACTTACGCATGTCGGGGAGCGTTCTCTGTGCCTATGAGGGCGTCGAGGATGACACTGATGTCTCC
The DNA here is from genome assembly GCF_003942205.1 of Apiotrichum porosum. NCBI lineage: Eukaryota > Fungi > Basidiomycota > Tremellomycetes > Trichosporonales > Trichosporonaceae > Apiotrichum > Apiotrichum porosum. The sequence continues at coordinate 642,431 of NW_021167121.1, read as the reverse complement.
AAGCAGGTGCTCGGTGGACATTGTAAAGGGGGAGCGGGATGGAGGATGTTGTGGACGTGTCTTGATGGACTCTTGAACTCTGAAATTGGATTCCATTCATGTCATTTCGTCACCCATCCCATCCATCGCCGCTCCGCTGATCCGCGCCCGTTCTGGCAACCTCCACACACAAATGTTTGCGCAGTTCACAGCCGTCACAGGCCTGTCAAGACGGGACACTCGTGTCCATTGACTCTATGAGTTCTTACAAGAGCGTCTTGTGGTCCTTACCTTACACCCCCCATGCATGTGTATACATACAGGCGGAAGCTCTCAACGATAGCAGACGACCAGGAACCGCCCTTCGCTCTCAAAGTGCTCACTGCCACGACCGCCGCCACCCCGCCAGACCAAGCCACGTCGATGGGGCAAGATCCTGCTTCTGTGTGAGGCGACTGGGCCTGTGCAGCTTGACCCCAGCATAACTGTGTGGTGCAACATGCACTCGCAAGTGTCGCGGCCAACTCGTCCAGCAGCTTTTGGTAGCTGTCAAGAGTGCTGGCGGAACCCTCTTCTCAAGCCTCCACTGGGGACCCGAGGCTTTACGACAGCGAGCCCTCCGTATCATACAACGCTACGGTATCTTCTTCACCCACATGACCTCATATGTGCGTTCTCTGATCTCTGACCGTCTTACCTGGCGACACGTGAAGACGACGGACAACGTCTCGGACATCTGCCACACATCGCCGCCAGGCACGTGATCCTCCACCAATGTCGGATGTCCGACGATGAATTCCGCGTCTTTGTCGATCCCAACTTGATTTCAACAACAAACCCACCACCACCCCTCCCATGCTCCTCACTCAGCTCCCCCGGGCCGTGGCGGGCTCCAGCCGCGCGGTGTGGGCCACTCGTGCCGTCCCCCGCATGACGACGCCGGTTTTCCGTGCGCAGGCGGTTCCCCTCGCAAGGCGGTTCCAGTCCACCAAGCGTGAGTCAAAACGTCGAGCTATCGTGCGACCCCTGTTGGGCAGACTTGTAGCTCGTGCTCACGATTCACAGCCGAGGTGACCATCTTGGGCAAGACGTACCCGCGCGACGAGTGGAGCAACACGCCCGCTGCGATCCAGGAGAAGCTGGGGCGGAACCTGCACTTGACGCAGGGCCACCCGCTGTCGACTCTGCGCGAGATCATCGAGGGCCACTTTGCGGGCTACACGGCCGTCCGCCCCGACTCGCCAGTGGTGACGGTGCACCAGAACTTTGACGAGCTGGGGTTCCCGCCCGACCACCCGGGCCGCTCCAAGACGGACACGTACTATGTGAACGGCACGCACATGCTGCGCACACACACGTCGGCGCACGAGGTCGAGGCGTACAAGACGGGCGCGGACGCGTTCCTCATCGCTGCAGACGTGTACCGCCGCGACGAGATTGACTCGTCGCACTACCCCGTCTTCCACCAGATGGAGGGCATGCGCCACTGGACGCAGGACCAGCTTCCGGGGCTCATTGAGGAGAACAAGCGGCTGGAGAAGGAGCTGTCGCAGATCCCGATTGTCATCGAGGACACGTCCACCATCGGCCCCGAGAACCCGCTGCAGGACTGCCATGACCCCGTCATCGCGACTGAGATGGCCAAGAACCTCAAGCACTCGCTCAACGGCATGATCTTCAAGCTCTTTGGCGACGCGGCCGCCCGGTCCGGCGAGCCGCTCAAGGTGCGCTGGATCGACGCGTATTTCCCGTGGACGACCCCGTCGTTCGAGGTCGAGGTGTGGTACAACGGCGAGTGGCTCGAGATCCTCGGCTGCGGTGTCGTCATCCAGAAGACGCTCGAGCGCGGCGGCGTCGGCCACAAGAGTGGCTGGGCGTTTGGTCTGGGTCTCGAGCGCATCGCCATGGTCCTCTTTGGCATCCCCGACATCCGGCTGTTCTGGTCCACCGACCCGCGCTTCCTGGACCAGTTCGCCACCGGCGACATCACCACGTTCAAGCCGTACTCGCGCTACCCGCCTTGCTACAAGGACATGAGCTTCTGGCTGCCCGACTCGGTCAAGCAGGCCTCGGCGGCGGAGATTCTGCCCTGGCACGAGAACGACTACTGTGAGATTGTGCGCGACGTCGCTGGCGACCTCGTCGAGAACGTGTCCCTCATCGACGATTTTACCCACCCCAAGTCGGGCCGCCGCTCGCTCTGCTACCGCCTCAACTACCGCAGCATGGACCGGTGAGTTGAAGTTGGCCGATGCCAAAGCTGGAAACTCGCACTGACACAAAACAGCAACCTCACCAACGAAGAGGTCAACGTCCTGCAGGACCAGGTCCAGAAGCGCGTCATCCAGGACATGGGTATTGAGATGCGTTGAGAAGGGATGTTGAGAGGAACATAGAGGAGACAATAAAAGGGATAGGCAGAGCAGCATGCAATCTTCACTCAGCAAAGGTGAGAGGGAGGTAAACCAGAGGCTTGGGTATCAACACAAGGCCGTTGAAGCCCGGTGCTCTGTGGCACAGCAAGGTCGCACAACAGTGTAGCTGGTAGGGACCTGCTTACACGGGCCCACAGCCGTTGTCGTACCGTAGAACCTCGCGACGCCGGAAAACACAAAGAGAGCCGAGAAAAGTGTGCATCTACGTCTAAGCCATGTATCCCTTCCGTCTGGTGTCATGGACTCTAACCCTGGCGCTGAGATCGTTAGCTAGCCGCCATCAAGAGACAACTTGTAGCTCACCTGCTTGTGCTTGGGGTCCTTGGAGCAGACGATATAGATCCTTCCCTTGCTGTGGAAAGCGTCAGCACAATGTTGAGTTGACGGTGGGACGCCGGACATTTCGGTTTCCTCCTCCGCCTGCCTGCCTGCCGCCTGTCTTCCCCTCTGTTCTCGTCCGCAATCGCCAGCACCCATCACACTCTGGGCGCTCGGGCACGGGTTCCTCTGGGTCGCCCACTGTCTCTGTGTCCCGTTCACACGTTCACGGTCTCGTCGTCGGCCCTCCTCTCCATCCACCCGTCTCTCCGCCTTCCCGTCTCTCCTCCGCTCTCCAGAACCCGAACCACGACCACGACTCACCGCCTAACGACCGAACAGCCATCACAAAACTTCTTGACGCTCGAACGGACCTTCATGCCGCGCACCTGGCCCAGCATGCGGAGGGCCTGGGACGAGGCGCCGACGGCCGCGCCGCGCGGGGCAGCGGCAAACGACAGGGCGGCGCTGGGCGCGGCGGCAGCGGTGCGCGCCACGCCGGCGGAGGGGCGCACGAGGGCGCGCGCGTGCGTCGAGCACATGCGCGACGGGCCTGCGATGAAGCGCAGGACGTTGGGGAACATGGTCGTCGCGGTGGGTGGTGGGGGTGGTGGGTCGTTGGTGGTTTTGTGGACAAAGTCGGGACTTGGACGAGAAAGATGGGAGATGAGAGGATGGGGTGAGCCTGAAATGCTCCCGCTGGAACGGGGTGAGCCTGACAAAAACGGCGAGATCTCCATTCAGCCAACGTTTCCCAGCGTTTCCCACTGTTTGTGGTCAGTGTCCCGACGGGGTGGACGCTGCCAGTGTCCATGTTCTGCATATCTACGCTTTGCTTGCATCAATCACTCGGTCTTTACGATCGTATGCTCCTCTTTACTACTACTAGGGTGGGGGGTTTGGGGTGGGACGAGTCCGCATATCCGCATGTAAGGTGAAAAAAAAAGGAATAAACCCGCCGTCACCGCCATACTGGGCCAAGGGGGTTGGAGACAAGGACGGGGGGTGGGATGGTACAGAGAGCCCGACCCACGCCACAGTGCCAAGCTGCTACAAGGTGCAGTTCATGGCACAAGGATGGCCGGGTCAACAGTGGCGGGCGGGGAGGCAGGTATCGGGGGACGTATCGGGGAACGCGGGGCGCTTAGGCCACGGCAGCAGCGACGGCCTGCTCGCCGGTCACGGGGCCCTCGGCGTCCTGTTGGGTCATGTCGCCGAGGTTGTGGAAGTCGAGAATGTCAGAGTACATCATGACCTTCCAGGTGTCGACGGGCAGGTCCGCGTCGTTGAACGACCAGTCAAAGACCTCGGCAGCGACGGGCTCGTCGGTGGGGTCGTGGTACGGCGCCAGGTACTCGTGCGCCAGGCCCTCCGTTGCGGAGATACGTGTGCGCGGGTCAAAGACGAGCATCTTCTCAAGCAGGTCGAGCGAAAGCGGGTCCGCGCTCGGGAACTTGGTCGCAAACGGCACCTTCTCCCTCTTGGGCAAGCTCTGCACGAAGCGGAGAGTCTGCAAAGGGTCAGTACGCGTGGCTAAAACTTGAGCACACTCACGTTCTCGCTAGCGATGGTTTGGATGACGTCGTCGGGGGGAGTGCCAAGCAGTTCGGTGATGATCGAGAACTGGTTGACGTCTGGCAAGGAGGTCAACAACACAGGTCACATGGACAAACACTGCGGTCAACTCACGGTCCTTCCCTGGGAACAGCGGCTTGCCCTCGAGCATCTCGGCAAAGATACAACCCGTACTCCAAATGTCCACTGCGGAAGTGTGAGCTGTGTCCCATGGCTGCCTAGTTACTCACCTGCAACGTCGTACTTTTGCCAAGTCAACATGATCTCGGGCGCACGGTAGTAACGCGTCGAGACGTATCCGGTCATCTGGGGGTCCTGGATGCGCGCAAGGCCAAAGTCACAGATCTTGAGGTCACAGTTCTCGTTGACGAGAATGTTGGACGGCTTGAGGTCACGGTGGACGACGCCGGCCGAGTGCACATACTTGAGGCCACGGAGGATCTGGTACAGGAAGTACTGGATGAACTGCTTCTCAAGTGGCCGCGACGTCAAGAGACGGTGCAGGTCGGTACCGAGGAGCTCGGTGACAAAGTAAATGTCCTCGAGAGGCGAGATGAAGATGTCGCTGAGAGAGATGATCTGTGTGTGTGACGGTGGGTCAGCGCTCAGTACAGATAGACAGACGGATGGTGCCTACGTTTTCATGGCGAAGGTGCTTGAGAAGCTTGAGCTCGCGGTACGTCCTCTTGCTCAGAACCGGGGTCGAGAAGGGCTTCATAATCTTCTTGATCGCCACCGACGTGCCAGACAACTGGTCCTTTGCGGAACTGCAGAGGGAGAAGCGTGTGAGCTGTGAATACCACGATGGGGGGGACGGCGGCGGCCGAGCCCGCGACGGACGGGGAGAGGGCGCGCAGGCAAGAAAGACCACAGCCTTGGACTCCCCGTTGAGAAAAACACGTACCAGACAAGGCCAAAGGCGCCCATGCCCACAGGCTGGAGGTCGACATAACGCGTCGTCACCTCAAAGACGGTTCCGAAGATTGAGAGCTTGACAAAGTCCGCCATGGTTGTGGGCTGAAAAGGACACGGCGATGGATGGGTGGAGCGAGGCAAGAGGGAGAGGGAGAGAGAGAGAGAGAGAAGCACCAAGAATAGGGAACGCGAGCCGGTAACGATGGCGGCGGGGTGGCGGCGGCGGCGCGGCGTTGGTGGGTGGGGCGGCGGGATGGGTGGTAATGTGGGTTGTTCAATTCAGATAGCAAGGGAAAACGACGTGTCAGCCGGGGGGTGCAATGTCTTTGAGAAACCGAGGCGGCGTGGTGGGCCGTAGAGAACGAGTCCTTACCTTGTCGAGGATGCGGGGGGGCGGCTAGCCAGAGGAGTGGGAGAGCGGGGATGCAAGGAATGAAGCGACTCGCACGCGGGTGGAGGAGAATGAGATAGTGTCCGGATGGATAGATGGGACGGGGGGGATGGCTATAGGGGACAACGGTCGTTGGCGGGTGACGGGGTAGAGGAAAAGGGTGGAGAGGGGTGGGAGCTGGTATGTGTGTGTGTGTGTGGAGTGCAGACGTGGGCGGCGGCGTTGGCGGCGTCGGCGTCGGTGTGGTTGGGAGGCTAGGAGGGGGGTGGGGGGCCAAGGCGGGGGGGGGAACGCTTGGATGGGGTGTGTGGGTGACGAGTGGTGTGGCTTGTGTTGAGGGATGTGTTTTGAGGGATGGATGCCAGTGCAGATGGATGGAAGGAAGAGAGAGGTAACGATTAATGAGGATGGACGATGGACGATGGTGGGATGGTGGGATGGTGGGATGGGATATGGGGCTACTGGGAATCAAACCCGAGAGAGACCAGAGAGGACAGGACCGGAGACCCGGGGGACTTGCGACTGCGCACACACTCGCTCGCTCTCACTCAACAGTCCCCCGATAGAATTGGGTGCATTTTGGCGTTGCTTTTCCCTCTGGCCTCTTGGGGGGTGGGGCAGCCCCACAGGCTATCACAGGCTCTGGACGCTACCAAGGTGTTCTGACCTCTCTCTGTCTCTCTCCCCCTCTCCCCCACACACACCGTGGCCTTGCATGCATTGCTCGAATATCGTAGCGCTCAAAAAGTAGACAACACAAGCCACCCAGGTCATCTCAGCTTGTCCGGCGGGGAGTGGCCCGGTGGTGCAGGAAAAAAAAAAGAGAAAGTCCCCGAATCTGAACCATATGGGCCGGCAGAGCCACGGCAAGCAGTGGGTGGTGGTCGCTTGTCTCTGTCTGTCTCCTACCCGGAGCGCGCGCCGAGGGGTGGGTGCGGATTGAAATGCGCGGTTTCCGGCCTCCGGCCTGTGGGGTGTTGTTTGGAATTGTTGCTGTGTCCCCCCGCGGCCCCCTTCCTGTTGTGCCCCTTTCGTACCCACCGACACGCAGGAATAACAACGGGCAGCTCTCCTGTCCCTCGCAAAACACACAACGCAGGAACAACAGAACCCCCCACATGACGTACGTGGCGTGCCCACACGCGCTCCAATCGTCCAAGAAGGTCCCAATGGATTACTGTATATCCCTCTCGACTTGGCCAGCTCGGACGCTTCGATACGTTGGCTCCAAGATAGCCATCCCGCATTCCACGACCCCAATGGGCCATGTTGCGTTAGACATGGAAAAAAGTTGCTGCGATTACTGAGTTGCTGAGCAAAAACGCGTCCAAAACATGCTGATGCATCTGTACTGTAGTATGTGTGCTTAGTGCCGTGTCTGGACCCCCCCTGTCTGCCATACACACCTGAACAGACACACAGGACCCACCCAACCCACCCGCACCCACGCACCCCCCCCCCCCCCCACCTTGCTCCGCCCCGCGCCCATGGGTACACCCTGCATCTGTACTCATGGGCCATGGGCCGTGGTCTCGGCCGCAGCGGACGACCCCGCAGGCCCGCTCGACACTTCAGGCACATCCACATGGCCCACATCCAGACCCAGACCCATGGGCAGCTCGTCGGTGGCCAGAGACGACGACGACAACGAATTATCGCTGCCGTCGGCGGCGCGCAGGGCTAGTGGTTGGCCGGGCAGCTGGCCAAGCAGGCGCAGCACTTCGCTGTCGTCATGCCCGAGCGACATCCAGCCTGCCCGCAGCCCGTTGTCCACCACCGTCTTGAGGGCCCGTTCCAAGCCAATGCTCCTGTGTGTTGGGAAAGAAAGAACCAGAAAGAAAGAGAAGACAAAAAAAAGGATCACCAGGGAGATCAGGACGGTTACACACCCCATGACGCGAGTGGCGGACGGGACGGGAAGTTGGGACCAGGGGACATCCAAGGTTTGTTCCAAGACAAAAAGAGGAATGGACACAATTGAACCCGACGACCCACCGATGTGAAGGAGTACGTGGTGCCAGGAATTGCCGGTGCACCGAGGGAGTGGAGTAAAAACGAGCCACACGTTCCATGTTTTGCAAGGTGGGAGGGCAAGAGAAAGCGAGGACGGGACACGTCAGCCTCAGTTCCGGACCCCACGAGAGTGCAAAACACCTAGAACGCGCAATCGACAACAGGGACAACAGCAAACCGCACCAGTTCGATTGCCCCGACTGCGCGAGCTCGGTGGGTGACTCACCGTTCTTGGAGCGCCTTGACCTGCTCGCTCTCCATTCCACGCAGTTGGTGGATCTCCTCCTCGAGGCTGTCCAGGCGGTCGGCCACCTGGTCTCGGCGCTTCTCATTCTTCCGCGACGTGCGGTATGTCTCGCCGAGGACAAGTCCCGCGCCGACCACGAACAGGAACGTTTCGGCCAGGTTGGACGCGCCGTTCTGCACAGCTCTGCACGTGTCAGTGACGAGCGGCGCGAAATGGGGGGGGGGGGGGGGGCAGAATGTAGGGACATGCAGGGCGCGCATGGCCCAGCACTAGAGTGATGGCCATGTGTCGAGAAGATTGGAGCATCGATGATAGGGCGGTGGTGGATATCTGGAACACAGGGACGAACAACTGTACAGCCTCGTGGTGCGTCCACCATGGATCTCTTGATCTCTTACTCACTTTGCGTCATTGAGAGGCTTGATGTTTTTCGCCTCCTCATTTAGCAGCCCCATGCGCATGCGCGCCTCGGCACGGTGGACACGCTGTTATCGAGAGGTATCAGCTACACTCCATCTCCCCCGCTGCATGGTCCTGGCAAAAATGACGTACCTGTGCGATACCAATACAGAGGTTGCGGAAGCTCTCGTGTCTGTGATACGCCAGTAGGAGGTGGGGGGGGGAAGAGGGGCACACGATCACAACAGGACGAGAAGAAAGACACAACGTCAGCGCCCTCGTTCTCACTTGCTCGCCACCACATACACAGGCCACTTACTCTGCTGCCTGCGCCTTGATCTGGTTGGCAATGGGTTTGGCGAGGGTCTGCCCGGGTCAGCTACTGCGTCCTCGTGTGTGATGTCAGAGGAGGGAAGGGAGGGGTGATGGTGGATGTCGGGGCGAAACGGTGGGAAGGGAGGGGAGAGGAAGGCGCACCTTGACGGCCAAGCTAAAGATCTTGATGGACGCCATCGTGTCTATGCTCGAGTGGTGATGACGAGGCGAGAGTGGAAGAGGTCGAGCAATGCAGTGTGTGTGTTGTGTTGTCAACAATGTCTGGTCGCTTGACCTGCGGCAAGGACGAGGTGTGCAAGATCGCCGCTCGCGCGTCACTTCGGCGCGCGGAATCAAAACGGCCGTAATCAGCAACCTGGGTTTCGGCTGGCTCCGGCAGCGTACGCGCTGTCAGTGTTACTCCGTTCATGATAGACAGCAGCGAGCGGACACTGCGGACTGGGGGCATGCTGCGTAGCGCTCTCTAGGACGACGCATATACGCTTGCAAGACCATGCAGGGAGGTGAAACCGCGGTGGAAGGTGTGAAGAGAAACGTGCACCAGCGTCTCTTCCCTCAGCCGCCGCCACCTCGCTTAGACCAGTACACACCATCTCGCCTTTCAGTCACTGCTGCATAAAACTGTGAGATGAACGCTCCCGCTGCTGCTGTACTGCTGTCCCTCTCAAGGATGTTGTTGTCAAACTACAATTTCCACATGGCCGCGCATACACTCTAGTATTTGCGGCTCGTTATCTTATCGAGTAATCTAGAAGCCATTGCCGCAAATAGTACCCCCAAGCAAATGCCACAGCTCTCATGATGTCACCGCTAATGGGAGGCACTGTTGGGCCTAACATCCGTTCTAGTGGGTGAGAACTGGCTCATCCAACTTCTCTCACCTTCTCGAACATCTCACCTTCTCGAACATCTCTCCTTCTCTACTCGGCCCATCCACAACCATGTCGACCCGGGCTGGGCTCCTCGTCCATTACACCGCACGCCAGATTGGCGCCACCCGCATCCGGACCTTGCCACCCGCCCACCGCCTGCTCAAGACAGCGACATGGCCTTCGACGCACTCGCGTTCTCCCTTGCCCTCCGCCGCCTACCCGTATCCACGAGCTCTCCACGTCTCTGTATGCGTAACCGACTCCAACGTTACACCGCCTGGCTCAACTGCCAAGCACCACGCCGAAACACAGGCGCCCGTGACGACGACGCTGCGGCCTGGACTCGCCGGCAACCCGGACAACCAAGCTGGCGTGGGCATCGCCGGGCATGGTGCGGAAGGCGCACATCCCGGCGACTCCCTCACGCGCGGCGCCATTGTCCCGGCGCCTGACCATGCGTACATGCCCACCTACACGCCCGAGGAACTGGATGTTGTCAAGGTCGTCGTCCGTCCGCCAGAGGGATTGGGAGACAAGACGGTTGTGGGCTTTGTCACGCTTGTTCGGTATGTACACATGTGCTAGCGACAGGACCCCACCTACATGAACTGACTGGTTCCAGTAAGACATTCGACTGGTTCTCGGGGTACAAGGCAGAGGTGATTCCCGCCTCGGCACTGGAAACCACCACGGTTGAGCAGCTCCGTAACGACAGCCGGCTGCTGAGTGACAAGCAATGGCTCTTTCGCATCATCTTGCTCGAGTCCATCGCCGGCGTGCCAGGTATGGTTGGCGGAGCGATGCGGCACCTCAAGAGCCTGCGGGCACTGCGCCGCGACGGCGGGTGGATCCACACGTTGCTGGAGGAGGCTGAGAATGAACGCATGCACTTGCTGTGAGCAGTCGCCCCACGTCGCTCCTCGCCTCTGACCTCGTGCACAGCACCTTCCTCGCCATCCGTCAACCGGGCATCATTCTCCGTTCCTTTGTCCTCGCCGGACAGGGCGTGTTCGGTACCTTTTTCCTCGCGACCTACATTGTCAGTCCGAAATCTGCCCATCGGTTCGTCGCCACGCTGGAGGAGGAGGCGGTGAGGACATAGTGAGCTGCCCCTGTCCTACGTACGTGCGTGGCCAGCCGAACTCACACACTCCCTACAGCACACACTGTGTACATGACGTCCAGTCAGGCCTGGTGCCCGAATGGACCAGTCTCGACGCCCCGGCCATTGCCAAGGACTATTGGCGCCTGGCGCCGGACGCGGTCATGCTCGACGTCCTCAAGGCCGTGCGTGCCGACGAGGCCACACACCGGTTCGTCAACCACACCCTCGCAGACTTGGACCAAGCCAAGGATTTTAACCCCTTTGCGCTCGCCGAGCCGGCGCCAGAGGTGCGCGGTACCAAGTGGGGTTTCACGCGCGACGAGAGCCGCGAGTTTGTGCAGGAGATTGGCAAGCAGCTGGAGCAGCAGGAAAGGCACAGCAAAGTGCATGGGATGAAGGGGCTTGAGGTGCCAGATGAGAAGGGTCGCGGTGCAGGGTAGAGAAGGAAGGGGTGGGGGTATGTAGCTGCTCTCAGAACAGTTCATGGATGGCAATGACGGTGGGGCTTTGGGTGCAACAGATAACAAAGTCGTTGAGGTTGGGACCGAAATAATTCGACATTGTGGTGTTGCGTTGCAAGGCGAATGCCGAGATGAAATCTGCATCAAAGGCTTCTCTTACCTTGTGGCTTGCATGCTGCACCTTGGCACATTGACAAGGGAGGAAAGAGATGATTGTCGAGTGCTGATTGTATATCGCGATAACACAGACTGGGGCGGGGGGTGCACACGCGACGGCCAAGAACCGGTGCCTGGGCCTGACATTCCGTTGCCCCGCATTTCGCACACCGTCAACCATCTGCCGACAACAACCGCAAGCGGGGGTGGTTGCTTCTTGCATCACATCCATGTCATCCGTACATATATCAGCACATACAACCCGTCCTCACTCCATACCACTACATCGTTGTTCCCCTTGAAGGGCTCAGTAGATAGAATAGCTCCAGGCCCCACACCGCCCGCCAAGGCACAGCGCAGGTATCACCAACCTCCCCACTACCACGCACAGGCCCAGTACCCCGTCCGCGCCCGCCCCAGGCCGTTCCGTTCCCCTCGTGTTGTTCGTCCTCTTTGCTTTAAACGACATACACGCGTCTGGAAACCTCGATGATCCCCCTTGTCCCAAACGTCTGAGTGTCGCGACCGGAATCACTCATGCCAGCCATATCCTACTACGCCGGCGACGCTCGCACCATTGAGGATGCGGTACGTCTCAGACTCTTCTCATCCCAACCCGCCCTCGCCATAGTGTGGTCACTGACAAAGTGGATCAGTACCGTGTCCTCATTCACGATCTCCGCATTCCCCTCTGCCTGCCGCAGGAGCGCGCCACGACGGCTCTCGCAAGTACCTCGCGTCAGGTGCATGCGGACCTCAAGTGTTTGCTGGACGAGTTCCCAGCCGAGCTCAAGGCGTTCATTGGGTCTGAGCCCGACGCCAGGCGGGTCTCGGCGGCTACCCAAGCGGGACCAAGGCTTCTGTGCTGTGGGAGTTCTCTCAGAGGTTGAAAGACTTCATCCAGGACAAGCAGCGCCATCAGGAGCGGCTCACGAGCGTGAGCGATCCCGACCTCCTCACCATGTCCCAGAACTCGCGGTCCACAGAGGCGACGTTGATCGAGGACGAGAAACCAGACGCCAAATGGCTGGAGAAGAAGCTCCTCGTTCGGCCAGGCTCAACAGGCCTGCAAGGCAGCACAGTCATCGACTTGGATGACCTCGACTCCCTAGCGTCCGAGTCTGACGATGACGACCCCAAGCGCGGTAGGTATTATCGGCCATGACGACTCTGACGTCGCAGAACCCTCGCCCACACCCGGCCGCTCCAGGGCCATATCGTCTCCCAAGCGCCCGGCGAGTGAGAGCAACCTGCCCTTGCACAACATGTTGGATCAGAGCCCCAGCAAGCGCCGCGTGATTGACCTCGGGCGGTGTGCGAGCGACGACCCTTCCGCCCAACGGCGCATCGCCCCTTTCCGGCACTCTGGCAGTGACGACACTAGCGAGCAGATGTCGCGAAGCCCATCCATCGAGTTCACTGGCGGCACCCAGCCAACGACACCCCAAAGGCGACCAGCGACCGGGGAAACAGGGATGACTGGTCCACTGGGGCGTCTTGAGCTCAAGACGCCAAAGCTTGGCCAGGTTGCCCCCTCTCCCTTCTCTATCGCCAAGGCCGCGCCCGAGGTCGATCTAAGCGGCTATGACCCAGCACACCCGTTGGTCGCCCCCGGTCTGGACGAGAGGTATCTCGAGGTCATCCCGCGCAACCCGTACCAGGCGCAGATGAACAGGAAGGGTATCAACTATTACGTCCAGTGGGGATTGTCGCTCCAGATGGAGTCACACGAGGCGGTCGACTGGCGGGACATTAACGTCAGCGACCTCGACTTGTTGATCGGCACGCCCAGCAAGATCTTGCCCAGGATCAGCCACGTCCTCGACGCAGTCGCTGCGCGCAAACGCGGCGAATGTGCTTCCGATGGCCAACTGCATCCAGACTTCCCTTCCGAGACGTCGTCCAGTCGCATGTTGGCGGAGATGGATATGGAAGAGGTGTCTATCAACGATGTCGACCTCCGTGGTGTCGGCAACGACAGTCAGACGTGGCCCTACGGAGGAAGCCTCGTCTTTGCCGTGGCAGTTCGGCGCGATAACGTGGGCATACGTCCAATGCAAGTCACTGCCGTTGACCAAGAAGCGGCCGACAACCCCTACCGCCGCTCTCCGACAAAGGCGATGGACCCTCCCAGCAACCCCTTCGGCGCTCGTGCTGCAGCCAAAAGCGCTCCCTTCCCTTTCCGCTTCCAGCTCCTGCCATTCGAGCCGCCAAGAAGGTCGACACGCCTCGCCCGTCGCTTTGGGTCACGTCGCGTCCTTACCATCCGCTTCTCCGATGTCCCGCGGGACCAACGCCCAAGACTTTTTCGCATGCTCCTCGGTCGCGCACTGGTTCTCTTTGGCCGCGTGTTTCGAGTCATTCATGCGCCGGCTGATGCCGACCATGCCACTGCCATACAGACGAACGAGGCTGTGCCGAACACCCCGTCGGCGGTCGTAGAGTCGGGCACCATGTCCTTCTTGGAACTACTGTCTGGTACGTCCAACAAGTCGATAAAGCTGACTGTGCAGCGTTCAATGGGCTGGAGGCAAAGCCCAACCAGGCCATGGCGAAGTGGGCCTCTCGCATGCAGCTTCTCCTCTCCGACTCGGTCCCGGCTGTCCGGGTCGACCCTGCGCGCATCACCACTATCCCGGACATTGTGTGCGACAGCGCCAAAGATCCAGATAACCCGGCGACTACTGAGATCTTGACCGATGGATGTGGTCTGATGTGTGAGTAGACAACTCTCTAAAGCACCTATGCTTACCTTCCAGCCGAGGACCTGGCACGCCAAATCGCCCTCCACCCCAACTTTTCCCAGCGACTCACTGGCCGACCGTACGTCGTCCAGATGCGTTGCGGTGGTGCCAAGGGTCTCCTCGCCGTCATGAGCCCCGAGCAGCGTCTCCAGTACCCAAACATGGATGTCGTCTTGCGCGACTCGATGGTCAAGTCGTACCCAGATGACAAGTCCAAGGCACACCTCGACCCGGCCCTGTGCACGCTCGACGTGTGCCGTGTCGACGGCCTCAAGATCGGCACCAACATCTCGTCGGAGCCAATCATCATCATGGAACACAACGGCGTCCCATCTGACTTACTGCTCGCCATGGCTGAGGAGAGTATCGACATGATCCGTAGGGCCTTCATCCCGAAGATCTGCGCAGATGTTGGTGAGGACGAGCGCGGCATGCGGGATAGGCTCATTGCCGCCATCTGGCGGTTCGGTGGTGTTGGGCAACAACGCAAAAGGAGAGAGTGCATCGCGCAAGGCCTCTCAACCAAGGTCGCCGGACTTTCGATCGAATCGACCTCGGTGTCTGTCTCGGGCTCGTCGGATGTCTTTGAGTTTGGTGACCCGGATGTGTCCAAGGAGGAGCAGTGAGTTTTGCGGTACAATTACAGTACTGACGGTCTCAGACTCTACAACACTTTGCTCGCGGGCTACACGCCGACGCCAATGGGTGCATCCTGGGCTGCGGGCATGCTGCGGTGTGTGGTGAAGTCCTTGGCCGACAACGCCGTCACAGACATCAGGATTTCCGTCGACCAGAGTGCTACCGCCATGATCGTGCCGGACACGTTGGGCGTCCTGGCCCCGGACGAGATCTTTGTGTCGTTCTCGGCCGATCAGCCCGTCGACCCTGTCACCTTGCGCCGCATCAACTTCCTCGAGGGCGACGTCCTCATTTACCGCTCGCCATGCAAGCTGCCAACCGACGTCCGCAAGCTCAAGGCCGTCGTGCGGCCCGAGCTCTTCCACCTCCGCGACTGCATTGTGCTGTCCGCAAGCAGCAAGCTGTGCACTGCCTCCCCTGCCAGCTTCCTCGGCGGCGGAGACTATGACGGCGACACAGCGACGGTGATCTGGGACGAACGCCTTGTGACGCCCTTCACCAACGCGCCCGATGAGATGGCGTTCCCGCCAGAGACGTTTGAGCAGGACAACTTCGTGAAGAAGACTGTCAGCGTTCGTGAGATCCTCGATGCGGTCGGCACCGAGGACGAAGCCGCCAAGATCATGAACGTCCAGTACTTTTTGCTCGCCAACATGCTGGACCAGCACTTGACGGGAATCTGTAGGTTCTTTGGATCTGTGCACGATCACTGACCTGTACAGATTCTGGACTCCATGACAAGGCCGTGTACCATCTCGGATGTGCCCATCCCGACACGATCCGTCTCGCGCACATGTTCTGCCACGTCCTCGACGCTCGTAAAAGTGGTCTCACCTTGCTTCCTGACCTGTTCAGCAAGGACTCGCGTGCCATTCGCGGCACGGTGTGGTGGCGTTGGACCAAAAAGGGCATTGACAAGACCTGTCAGGATAACGTCATCTTCGTCGAGCGTGCAGGTCCCAGAGCGTTCATTGTGAGTGCTTAACGCAGTGCTTGTCGGCCTTCAATACGGCGTTGACATGGTTAGATGGACAGGCTCCTCGAGTCGGGCCGCACCAAGACAACGGAGATTATGAGCGACTTTCCGGATCCCGCGAAAGGCTTCGTCGGCGACAACGACCTTGTTGGCTTGTCAAGCGACTTTACGCGCATACTGGAATTTGCCAAAGCGGACCAGGCACGACGACCGCAAGACGACCAGCACGACGCCGAGCTCAATAAACACATCAATAACCTGGTCGGCCACGTTCTCGCGTGCATCAAGCTGTGGCAACGCGTCATGTCAAACGATACCACGCCCATGTTCGAGAGCTACCGGCGGTTGCGGCTCAACCTGAACGACCCACAGCCGACCGGCGGCAAGAAGGGCGAGGTGCCCAACAGCGTCGTGGCGGCGCGCAAGCGCGAGCTCGCTGCAGTGTGGCGCACCTTCCCCGACATGGCCGACGTGGCGCGCATCGTGCCGTTTGGTGACCCCGACGCGTTGGCCACCCTCAAGCTGGCGTGTCTTGTCCACTACGAGCGCCATGGAGTCGGGAGTGGGCCGGTGCGCCCTGTCAAAGTCGCGTGAGTGCCGCCTGACATTTGGGTTGGAGGCCGTCCTAGATAGACGCTGGCTGGCTGGGCTGACGCTGACGCTTCCAGGTTTGAAGTCGATCTCGCGGGCGTGTGCGCCATGAAGGCCAGGAGCCTCGGCGCAACGACCATCTTGCCTGCCAGAGCTGCTGCGCGTCTCAAGCCGACCTGGAGCTATGACCCGGCAGTACGCGGTGGCGGTGCGTGAATGGTGGGTGGTAGGAGGGACTATCGGAAGCATTATGTCATTGTCATTACATTACAGCATGTTACTAGCTTGTGGTCAGCGCAGCGTGTGCAGGTGGACAGTAGGTGGACAGGGCAGGGCTTGGGAGGGAATGTTCGTGCCGTGTAGGCGGTGACGGACCAAAGGGAGGGAGCAAATGAGATTTGGTCAGTGAGGCGGTGAGGCGGTGAGTGAGGCCAGATAAGTCAATGAGTGCGGTGGGGAGACATGGCTCGATGACGTGTAGCAGGGTCACCCTAGTGTGCTTCTTCTTCATATCCTCTACTATCTTATCCTACTGTCGTGAAAAAGCGTCGTGAATAAAAGGCGTCGGAAAACTACATTACTGTCAGTATCAGTAGCCATACAGTGCCACGTACCTTAGAAGCGCTTCTCGACCTCGTAGAGGGCAAAGTCCTCGGCGGCCTTGACCTCGTTGCCCTCCATGGCGTTCATGACAGCTTGGCCCTCCATGCCCTGGGCGCCGCCCTGCATGAAGTTGCCCGCGAGACCGGCGAGGCCACCGCCAGACTGCTGCTGCTGCTGCTGGTTGTTGTTGTTACCGCCGCCCATGAATTCGCCAATGAGGCTGGCAGCGCCGCCAGACTGCTGCTGCTGCTGGTTGTTGTTGTTGCCGCCGCCAAGGAACTCCTGCTCGAGAGCCTGCATGATGTGTAGGTTGGTTTTGGGGGGTTGGGGGGGGGGGGGGGGGGGGTCGTTAAAGCTAGTCGAGAAGTCGAGAGTTGGGCGAGGACGTCGGGATACCGACCTTGACCTGCGCTCTTTATACGCGTGTGAGGCTCGCCCAGTTAATGCCACGATACACGATATCCCGCAATGTCGATCACCGTTCCAGAACGACCACCGCCACGACCCTCGGCCCTCGGTTGGCGACAGCCCATATCCCGCGCCTCGCACACCAGGCAGGTGGCTGAGTCTATTCTCGACCACACCTTGCCCACTGCCCACTGCCAGCACCAAGCTGCAATTCGCGCGATTGGTGTTTCAGTAGGATCAGTTCTAAACGAAGCGCAAATGATGTCATTCAGGCCACGCCAAAATCCGGCTTCGAGGGGATGGTTGTCGGTTCGCCCACACGTCCTGCCCAGGATCGCCAGGACCCCATACCGCATACCGGTCGCTAGGAGAGCCTTGATCAGGATCCGGAGTGTAACGGTCGCACGTCCCACATGGCTCGCAACGCCGCGCAAGGATACGACAGACAGCCTGAAAGAATCCTTGCTGGCCAAGACGCGACGCGTTTAATCCTGACCCTCGCCGCCAGGCGGCACCCCACCTCAACCCATCACACAGTCCTGTTCGGATACTGAGCGTTAATTAAACTGGTTACACTGGGGGGCCTGCGTTAATATGCTAAAAATCACTCCATGTGTCACGCTGGCGTTGGCTAGTTGGCTGAAGCCATGGCTTGCGGATGGGGACGGCCAGTCCCGAAATAGACGGCCACCCCCGTGTTTTCTTGTGCTGGATGTGACTGGCAAGACATGCAGACGACGGCCACATGGGGTATCATTTCGCTGCGACCGGGACAGTATCCAGTGGTCCCTGTCCAAACTAGTGACTTACTGCCAAGGCATGGGATTGTGATGCGAGATGCTTGTCAGTCGAACAGTGGTGAGCGTCAGTGGCGCCGTAGAGATATTTACTCTGCCGGGCCTTGTCGACTGGTAAGGACAGGTTTCGGTGGTGAGGCAGGGGAGAGTCGGGTGGAAGTCGGTTGCAGTTAGAGTTCATGTAAGCGGTAGCGTGTGTCACAGGATGTACACGAAGTCAAGAGATGGTCAATGGGGAGCGAGACATGTGAGAGCAGGTCTGTGAGTAGTTGTCAGGCAGGGGGGAGGAGTGCTCAATGACGGCATCAGCCCACCACCTCCCTCCGACTGACGACACGACCACCGTCTAGAGATGCAGCTTTCACCAGCAACTCAGTATGTACATGTCCTAGTCACACCCATGGTACTTCTCACTCTCTCACTCTCTCACTCTCTCACTCTCTCACTCTCTCACTCTCTCACTCTCTCACTCTCTCACTCTCTCACTCTCTCACATGGTACTTGAATCTCTCCGGCGGGACGTATCTGAACCCTTACTTGCTGGACTCCAACTCGGTCTACTTGAAAACAATGTTGAGAGTGACGCCAGTGCACAGCCTGACGGTGCCTCTGCTGTCAGGGAGCTTGTCGATCTTCTTCTGCACCGCATTGCCGATACACAGGCAAACGTGGAAGTCGCAGCAGTGTTCGTGAGCCCACTGCTGACCTTTGTCGTTGAGTGCTAAAATCGTCGACGTCTCGAATTCAGGTCCGCGTCCGCACTGCGGCCAGCAGCGATCTATGGCAGCAGCCATTGGTACCTGCTGGGGGAAACGAGCGAGTTCGAGTCTAGCCTCACCGCCGCCTCCCTTGTCAACATGGTACTGTCATCAAAGACTTACGATTCCAGGCTCTGGCGAGGGTGCGATAAGACACGTAGCGCATGCTACCAATGATTTCGGCAGCGCTCCAGGCAATTCCGAACGCGTGGTGAGAGTCGGGGAGCAAGTGGCGGCCAATCTTGAGAGCGGTGACAGAAATGTTACTCCACAGTGCACCCTCACTGCTTGTCAGGTTTTAAAACTCGCATTGTCGCTTACAGTTGAGCAATACCATACTTGACCGCATCGGTCGAGGTGAAGAGCAGAGCGGTGGCATTCCACGGGTACATCTGGACGAGTGCGTCGCGGTACATTTGCATTGCCGCCATCAACTTGCCTTCGCCATAGCTTACACTGTGCTTAGCTTTATACGGCCAAAGGAGGCGGATCCGGGGTACACGGTACCGAGAGTCAAATACACTTACAGCTTATTGGCGGTATCTTTCATGATCCCGAGACGTTCGATCAGGTCGGGGAGGGCCTCAATAGCAAGGCCGGTCTTGCGTGCTTTGAGTCCCGCCCAGTCCAAGCCGGGAGTGGCCTTGCCACCGATACGGTCGAGCACTCGGTCGAGCTGGAGAAGAAACCCGAGTTGCTGAGCATGATGTGCATAGTGGAGGTCGGTGAAAGTCGAGATGAGGCGAGGGCGATCAAATGTCTCTTCGTCGGTACTGGTGGGACAGATGAGTACATAAGTGTTTGTTGCGGGTAGGTCAATGATTGCACGATTACTTACAAGAGAGCCACAGACATCGCAAGCATTGAGGAAAAGGCGGCTTCAATCTCGGATGGACCGAAGATGGGGAATAGTTCCCAGATCTTGCTGTTCATGCTGGTGTCTTGTTGGGTGTAGTGCACCTCGGTGAGGGCTAGGCGGGGGACGGGAAGGGAGTCGCCGCCAGACGTGAATCCGGTCTCCATCAGCAGGCAGGCGGGTGGTTCATACTTGCGATTCTTGAGCACCAGGGTGACGGTATGGTCTGACATGGTGCAAAAGAATGGATGGTGGTGGTGAAGTGAATGGAATGCAAGAAGGCGGAGGAAGACAAAATGACGATGGGGGGAAGACGTTTTGGCCTTTTGGCAGGGTGTGGACGTTGGGTGGCGGACAGTCCAGTCACTCGCCGTCAACCCGAGGAAAGATCGGCGAGACACCACACTGCAGATCCACAGACCACACCCATCGTATACATTCAATTTACACTACAGGTCCAAGCATAAAGTGGTGACCAGAGGTCCTCCGGCCTCCATGGCGCTCACGCAACTCAGACTCGCAGACTCCCCTGTCAAGCAGCATGTTTGGTGACCATTTTCTGCACAATTAATAACATTTCGCTTTGCTACTACGCTATGCGCCTACAGTACCATGCAGAACGCTAGCAGAACTCCAGGCCTCCCACTCGAGCTTTTGGTTGCCCACTCCTCCCTTAGATTGGCTGGCACTCTGGATCTACCTGAAGCTGATCTTGAGAGTCACGCCAGTATAGAGTTGGATGACGGCGCCTCTATCGGGGAGGGCCGCAATCTTCTTCTGGGCGCGAGCAGTGGACTCGCAGATGTGAAGGTCGAAGCAGTCCTTGTGCACCCACTCTTGATCGCCACCATCGCCCAGAGCGAGCAGATTCGAGAGCTCGATTTCGGGACCGACACCGAGCCTCCAGTTGCAACTGTCGAAGAGCCTCAGGTCAGGGCGGAATTGCCCGATTTCGTGCGTAATCTCGGCCACGCCTGTTACTCAGCACAATGTCTCGACGGCTGGTGGCTGAAAGGTATGGCTATGGCTACTGCTACTCACGAGCTAAAGCGCGTGCCAGGGTACGAGACGAGACGTAACGCATGTCGGTGACGACTTCGGCGCAGCTTTTGGCGGTAGTGAACCAGTCGGAAAATCCGCCTTCCAGGCGACCGAGTTTGAGTGCCGTGGTCGCCATGTTGCTCCAGAGAGCGCTTTCGCTGCCTGTTAACCTCGAGAAGAACAGTGTAAACTTACAGTTGAGCAATCCCGTACTTGAATGCATTGGTAGAGTTGAACAGAATTGCAGAGCCAGTCCATGGGTACAGGGCGTACACTGCGTCACGGTACATCTGCATCGCGGCTCTCAGCCTGCCTTCGGAGAACCTGGACGCGGGTGAGTTGATTGTTTTGAGAAAAAGGAACAAACTCCAATGTTCAATGCTTGATTCCGCATCAACTCACAGGTTGTTGGCTTTGTTCTTCATCACCTCGAGACGCTCGACCAGTTCGGGGAGAGGCTCAACGGTGAGGTTTGCCTTGCGGATGCGGAGGTCCCCCAAGACCTGGGGAGCAATCACATGTCCAAGCCTGCGAAGGCCACTGTCGACATTGGTCAGACACATCAGGGTTTGCACCTGGTGTGCGCTGTCGAGTCCCAGGAACTCAGAAGCGAGGGCTTGGCGGTTGTAGGCCAACGACATACCACTACTGTAACAGATAACGTGTAAATGGCAGTCCCGAGTCAGCCGCTGATACAGTACTCACAACTGCGAGAATTTGAGTGTCTTCTGGGCATGGTTCATAGCGTTGTAACCTGTAGGGGTTACCTCCCCCTTCGGGCCCAGAGGGATGACGTTCCAGATTTCGTGGTTCAGGCTCTTGTCCTCTTGGGTATAGTGGGCATCTGTCAAGGGGAGACGGTTGACAGGGAGGGAATCGCCACCAACGGTGAAGGGTGTCTGGACACTTATCGGGCCGAAAAGGGAACGCAGTTCGGAGCCCGGTTTGACAGTAAGCTTGCGGTCGTGAAGCACCATGTTGATGACGGGGCCCGGCATGCTGAATGAAGTGCGTTGACAAGATTGAGGACGGAGAGGACATTGCTAGGGGCGCGCCAATTGTTCTTGTAAAAGGGGCGAGCTTTTCATGATGCACTGGTGCGGGCGTGAGAGGCAAAGCAGAGGCGCGAGCTGATGGAGTGCAGTGTCAGACTCTAGGGTGACTCACATCGCGTCCAACCCAGCTTCTCTACTTCCCATAATGTGCAAGCCTTGCATGGCAGGGGAAGCCAGTCGGCGCGTCACCGCTGCCATTTTCAGATATTTTCGTTCATTTATTAACGGGACGCTCACCAGTTGCAAGTTGGTGGCGTGCATCCATGCGGTGTTGGTCATATTATTTACATTGAAATCACATTGCAATCACAGAGACGCAGTCCTCGTCTACTATGTGGCTGTCCGCACAAAGGTCTGCTGTTGCACAACGCCTTTTCCCGGCTGCTCGCCCCTCGCCCTTCATTGCCGGAAGTCGCCACATCCCATCCCCGATTGCACCGTCCAATGTACACCTGCCATCTACTAGGGCGTGCATGGGTGCATCTGCTCACGATGTAGTTGCCATGGACACACTTGCCGCCTTCCAACACCATGCCATCCCGGTTGGGGGTTCAGAGGCTAAAGGTTCTCACGAGATTTTCAACCGGCCCAAGTGGACGTAAAACTTCTTGCGTGGCCGCACCGCTGGACTACCATGTTGTGTGTGATTCTCTGCCCTCGCCCCAACTCCCGCAACCCTTCAGCTATCACTATAACACTGGAGCACAGTGCATGTGTTCAGCGAGCCTATGCCACCTAGGCACTCGCAAGACGTTAGGGTGCCTTCCACCACGTGATATTACGTAATTTATTCATTTGTTGCTTGGCGCCTCCACCCGTGTGTTTCGAGGTCGGAACTGGGCACGCACCTTGTTCCTTCTGTTCCGTTGACCTTGCACTGCGCGCGTCCTTGGACGTGTTCACTTACCGCCTCTCAACGCTGCCAACGGAACTTCACCGACACTCAGGACCACGCCATTCCCTGGCCACAACATGCTGCCCACTTGGATCCAGAATGGACGACCAGTGGTACGTTTCATATCTCTGCAACCCATGCCCAGACTACATGGAGCTGGTGGTTCACTCGACCGTGTCGCTAGCTCGCTGACGTTGTCGCAGACGGTTCGCGTCGCCGGTCGCCCAATTACGATCCACGCCCTTCCTCTTGTTCTCATCGTCCTCGGACTGGTATACCTCGTGTACCCCTCAAAAGCCCCATCGTACGGCTATCTGCCTCGACAGAACACAGACGATACATTATGGGGTCTGCATCGCACCAAGTCGCCGTTCCTCGTGCCGCCACGCGACATCTTGCCCTTCCATCACAAGCTCCCCCAAATACCTGACAACTTCCCCGAGCCTGTCAAGCCCAAAACGTCGGGAATGCGCGTGCCCAACTCGGTCCACTATGTGTTCGGCTTCAAGGATGTGGCAGAGGGCCAGAGCCCCGACGAGCTGCCGTACTATGCCTACCTCGGCATGCGCAGTGCCCTGCTCAACCTCCGCCCTACCAAGATGTACTTGTGAGGATCTCGTGGGCAGGAAAAGTAAATATGAC
The DNA here is from genome assembly GCF_003942205.1 of Apiotrichum porosum. Lineage (NCBI taxonomy): Eukaryota > Fungi > Basidiomycota > Tremellomycetes > Trichosporonales > Trichosporonaceae > Apiotrichum > Apiotrichum porosum. The sequence goes on along the minus strand of NW_021167121.1, from coordinate 619,224 downwards.
GGTGCTGACCGTCAGCCACTACAAGCACCTCCCCACCGGACCGTGGTGGGAGCTCATCAAGCCCCATCTGACTTTGCGAGAGATGGACCCGCCCGAGGAGATCTTTGGGCACAAGATCCACAAGTTTGCTCACAAGGCCGATGTCGCGCGCATGTACGCCATGAAGCGCTCGGGCGGCATCTACCTGGACATTGACATGTTTGTGTAAGTGTCAGCTGTCTCCGCACGCTTCAAGCTGACGCGCACCAGCGTCAAGCCATTTGACGACTTGCTGTACTACCCTACTACGCTGGGTATGGAGCTTGCGACCGACTCGAGCCGGTCCCCCTTGGACCCACAGGGTCTTTGCGTAAGCTTTCTGTCGCAGGGTTGAGCTGACGCCAGAACGCGGTGATCATCGCCGAGCCCGACTCGCCGTTTGTCGACCGCTGGATTGCGGCGTACGAGTCGTTTGACCCCGATGACTGGGCGTACCACAGTGTCGCCAAGCCGTGGCAGCTTGCGCGCGAGCACCCCGAGGAGATCCAGGTGCTGAACGCGACCGCCTTCTTCTGGCCCATGTGGCACGGTAACGAGGTCGAGAAGGTCCACGAGCGCGACGAGTACGACTTTATCCGCAGCGGCCAGTACGCGTGAGTTACCGGCTGGAAGCCTTCCTCCCGCAAACTTTGCAAACTAACTCCATGCCACAGTTACCACGCCTGGGAGTCGCTGGCGATGAAGTACCTCCGCGAGCTGTCGCCTCATTCCATCCGCACCGAGGACACGAGTTTCCACCGCCTTGTGCGGCCATTCATCGGTCCCGAGGACGACGAGACGTACCGCAAGTGGAAGCAGGGTGAGAAGTAGACACACCATCGCATGTACCATCACTATATTCTAGCCACATCGTTTTCTACACTAGGGATACCAGATGAAACCGTCGTATCATTAAGACGCCCTGTGGCATTTCAGTGGCCGCTATCAAGACAAGCTACCGCTAATTAAGAGTTTTGTTTTCTACGCGCACCACTCCTCGGTCATCACACGTGCCATACGACGGATACCCTCCTCCTGGAGGTCCTTGGGCTCAAACGAGAATGCGAGACGGAAGGCGCCGACGCCAGGCTGGCCATAGCTTGAGACGCCCTCGCCTTCAAAGGCGGTAAAGTACCATCCGGGGGTGAGGAGCACCAATGCCTCGACGAGACGGACCCAGAACTTGGCCTCAAACGCCTGGGTCGCGTCGCCGTCCTCTGGGTGCTCGGGCTTGTAGCTGGCCGCAAAGGACGCGAACTGCGGGTGCGTGCGGTAGTACATGCGGCACCACACGAACATGCCGCCGGTGGGGGGAACAAACGACATGAGCGCAGGGCCGGTGTGGGCCTGGCCCTTGGGGTAGGCGACCAGGCCGATGGCACCGGCGACATTGGTGCTCTCGGCGGGCACGAGGTCAAAGGACGCAGAGAGGGCGTCCAGCATCCAGTCCCTTCGCACGCGGTACTGCTCGCGCAGGTTGGTGATCCAGAGGAGGTAGCCGTCGAGACCCCACTTGTTGAGCAGCTCGCCAATGACAACCTAAGCGATAGTGTTAGCAGTGGAGGGGAAAACGCCTGAGACAGTCCAGCTCACAGAGGAGATACCCGAGGGCATCTGTGTTTGAACCTCGGTACCACGGAGCAGACGCTCAATGAACATCTTGCTGCCTGTGAACCAACCCAGGCGTGCACCGGGAGCGAGCGTCTTGGAGAAGGTGTCCAGACGAATCACGCGACCCTGCACGTCAATGGTCAAGAAACTCTTGACCATGCTGTCCAGGAAGGCGGCGACATCCTCGTTGGTCTTGGCCGGGACTGGCGGGTGGCTCTTGGAGCCCACCACCCATGGCTCAAACTGGAGAACAGTGTACGGGTCATCCTCAATGATCACGACATCTGTGAGAACAGTGAGTATTGAATCAGTAGCTGATAGGCAAGCACTAACCGTACTTGACGCAGACGTCGTAGATGGCCTGGCGACGCTGAGCGCCCATTGTCGTGCCCAGTGGGTTCTGGCCAACGGGAACAAGGTACATGACACGGGGACGGCGGCCGCGCGACTCGTCCCAGCCTGCAAGAGCCGCCTCCAGTGCGTCGGCACGCATGCCCTCTCCATCATCTTCAATGGGGAACGCAGTCACACCCATGGGAATGAAGCTCGCCTGAGCAGAGGGATACACCTGCGTTTCGGTGATGACATACTCGCCGCGTTCCAGGAGCATTGTAATGACCTTTGTCCACGCGTCGGTACCACCCGAGTTGACAAGAATGTCCCAGTCCGAGTACACGGGCTCCCACATGCGTTCCGTCAGGTCCTTGCACAGCTCGGCAAACTTGGCCAGACCACTGCCACCGGTGTACTGCAGGCCGCCTGCGATATCAAACGCCGTGTCAGACGTCTTGTGGCGGGGGATCACGACCTCGACCGAGTCGGCCGGCGGGGTTCCTGTCTCGGGGTCGAGGACCGTCGAGGCTGGGTACGCCGACGCCGACACCGAGTGGAAGGGAAAGTACGCGGCGGGAGGAAGACCGCCAGCCAGCGAAATGATGCCCGGCACCGCCATGTACCGGATAATGTCCTTGAGCGGGGACGCACGGCGCGAGCGTGCAAGCAAGGACAGGTGGTGGCTCAGGTCGAGGGCGGTGGGACGTTCATCTGTGCTGGTGCTGGTGCCGTTGGTGGCCGTGGCCTTGGAGCTGTGGCCGTGGCCGTTGCTCACGATCGCGTCGGTGGAGGCGGTCATGGCCGAAGTGGGCATGGAAGGTGTAGATAGAGGTGTTGACTTTGGAAGATGGTTGAGCCGAAAGGTAGCTCACAGCCTCAATGTTGGCAGAAGGGTACGACGTTGATAGTGCTGCTGTGTGTTGTCTTGAGCCCCAAGAGTGATGAGTAACAGTCAAGAGTGAAAAGATGAAAGCAAGCGATATTTAAACGACAGCACAGATCCACCCCTGTGTACCTGCGTGTTGCTGACGAAGGCCCCTCGACTCGAGGGCTATCGGCTGCGATGAGATGCGGGGTCTCCATCGGCTACAAGCGCCAGGCACGCACCACCAAAATATGAACACATGCTCTCGGACCCGAAAGCCCCCGCCACGGCGCAGCCGTGGCGGCTACGCGCGGCGGCAAGCGCCAAAGCGTCGGATTATGTAAGCCTAAAACGTTAGGTAATCTTTCCTTTTATGTAATCTTTATTGTTATGTAATCCTTTCCAATTACGTAGGCACTTTGCGCCCCGCGCGCCCGTTACCACTTTCTACGTTGTTCCTGGGGGGCTGAGCCATTTGATTCCGAAGGTTCGATGCGCACACGCCGCCTTCCTTTTTGTAACGGGATTTGTGCATTTGTGTCCCTCCCCTCGTTGCGGCGTGTCGGACCCTCGGAGCAACCCAGTGCTTATTTCCCGCCAAGCAGACGCTAGTATACGCTAGCACTGTGAGTATGCAAACGCAACACCGGTGTGGCCGCAGCCCAGCAAGAAGCCACCACCGGCCATACGCCACAAAGCACAGGCGGCACAGCGAACCGAAAGAGGTCGTGCAGGGCACGTCTCAAACGCAGCAGTGGTCGGGCCGGGGTATCACAGGCTGTGGGCGGTGCAGATTGACAAAAGGGGGATTTATGCTTCTCATTGAACCATGATACATTGATGCCTGAGGCATGAGAGGCGATGTCATGTACAGAAAACGGACCAGCGGGGCTGGGCAACGGCAAGGCTGGAGAGCTGTGCGTCTTTCTGATCGCGAGTGACTGACCTGGCGCGCTGGGGCGGAGGGGGCTGTGGACCTGTGGACTTGTGGACCTTGGGGTCTGGTGCTGGCCGCTGGAGGTGAAAACGTGCTGCTGGTGGCGTGTGGTGGCCGTGGGTGGGCGCCGTGTTGGGCTGTGATCGTTTGTTGAGTCTCCGTCGGCTGTGTGTGTGTGTGTCAAGCCACAACGTTCTCGGTGGGTCCCCAGTGCCAGCAATCCACATCCTGCATCTTGGAACGGCCATCCTGCGCGGCTTGTGCGGGAGGTGTCAGGACCAGCTCAGGATCGATAGGGGGGGGGGGGGAAGGCGACGCACCTCCATAACCAAGGGATCCCGCGTCATGTCACTGTCACTCTGTCCCAGCCAGCACCACATACAGCCAGAGACGGGGAGAGACGGCGACGGCTTGCCGCCGCTGGCTCTAGCTTCCTCTCTCTCTCTCATACCGCCAGTCCTGGCTCGGCCCCCATTGACTCAAAGGGCAAGCTGTGCCTATTGCCGGCTGTCTCATACCGTTCTTCATTCACTTCCACCGAGGTACCGGAGGTCGTGGTTAGGTACTCCTGTCAGCGTCAATATTCGTAGGTTTATTGAACAGGGGTTGCAGCCTGTATATCTGTCTCTGATCCTCTGAAAACTGGGTGGTGTGTGAGTTGAAGCAACGTAATCCTAGTTGATTGCTTGACGTTGAGCGCGGAACGGGGATGTGCTTGAGGGGACCCGCCACGGGCCACGGGTGCCTTCGGGTGCTGGCCCTTTGGGCGTCATGGCCTGCCGCTTCTGTTGCATTCCGCAAATGAGCGGCGTACATGGCACAGCCGGGGGACAACACCCAACCGATAGAGGCGGCAATAATGTATCGAGGGACGGCCTGGACAAAAGCTCAGAACCTAATGATGCGTAAAATGCGTGTTGAGACGGCAGCAGCGGGGCAGCGCAGCCCAGGCAAAACAGGTCTACCGCGGATGGCGCGGACGCCAAAACGTTTGAGCCTGGGAGAGCCTGTTGAGCCTTTTGGGCCTTTTGCTCCGCGGTGTTGCTGTTCTGCCGTTCTCGCGCCGCCCGCATCCGTCTGTCGCACCGCATATCACCGTCCTGAACAGTCGTTGCTCGCTCCAGAGCGCTCCAGAGCGCCAGAGCCCAAGAGCTCCACTGCCTGTGTGATGTGGAGGATTGGGAGCTGGCTGGGGCAGTGCGCGGCTTGCTCGCCTCGCCTCTGTGCCTATCAGTGCAAGAATCACACCTGTGGTGTGTGTGTTCCTCGTTCATTGTGTGTTGGGTGCAGGGCGTGCACCGACTGTCGTAGATATGCAAGAAGCCAGCCTGATGGATCGTCTTCTCCCCTTCCATTTCCCTCATCCCCCTTTTGTGAACGCACACTCGCACACTAGCACACTCTTCCTTCACGACCACACCTCTTGACGGCCTCACGGCGACACATCAAGCAACACCCCCAAACCCCTCTGAGCCCCACAACATGCTGCACGGGCTGGCCAAAGCCGCGGCGTTGGCGGCGCTCTCGCTCACCCCCACGGCGCTTGCCGCGTTCACCCCCAACGCCTATTTCAATGTCAGTTTGAACGCAGACTCTCCAGCAATCCAGTACGGCCCGGATGCCCTTGACCAACGCTTCAACGGGTCGTACTGGTACATGCAGTACACCAATTCGTCATGGGACTCGTACCAGATCAATGAGGTTGGCCAAGGTACGGCTCAGGCCGTCGCCAACCCCCCTGGAAACACCAGCGTGAACCAGTATCCAATCGTTGCCATCCCCTTCACTGGTACTGCCATTTACCTGTGGGGAACCGCCATCCCGGACTCGACAACTGTCAAGGCGCCACTGTTGTTCTGGGTCGACAACCAGTCGCCGACCAACGTCCCCGGCAATGGCGTCAACGAATCAATCTTTACATACCAAGAAGGCTTGGACTGGGGCAACCACATCGCCTACCTTGGGATCGTCGCCGGAACATTGCTGTTCGAAGGAGTCACCTACACAACGGCCGCGTTGACCACTGTGTAAGCTCAGACCAGAGGTGAACAGTGCTAATGGAGAGCTCTGATGCCGAGCAAGTCTTCGGAGACATTCACCCACTCATCGTCGGCAACTCGCTCAACACGGACATCTTTGCCTACGCTGGCAACTGGACCGTTCAGACTGAGGTCGGAGGCGGAGGTGGGTGGTCGAGCCTGGCATCACGGGCGCAGCTCCGCACCGCACAGCACAGCACGGCACTGACAGCTCGTTTCAGGTGATCAGACCGCCTACCCCTACAGCACGGCCATTGGCACAAACGGCGCCATTCTGCGGTTCAACGTGCCCCTCAATACCTCGTACATTATGATCAACGGCACCGTCGGGCCTGACCTCGGACTCATCGACTTCAAGGTGGAGCCCACGCCTGTTTATTCTCAGGTCTCCGTCATGAACCAGTACGACCCGTGGATCCAATCCGCCAGGCTGTACTACGTTCCCCTCGACCCCACGCTCGAGTACAACGTGACAATCTTCTCCGACACCGTTGGCTCTGGCTTGACGGCGATGAACAATGACAAGATTAGTCTCTACTCGGTCGATTTTTTCAACTATAACCAGTAAGTTGGCCCGGTCCTAAACCAGCTGACAGCCAGGGGTGGTCGCTCGGACAACAGCAACAACGGTACCTCGACTGGAGGTTTGGGCATTAGCAGTGGCACCAACGGAACCGATGCTACTGGTAACAGCACTACGACCGGAGGAGACGCAGCGTCATCGACCGCTGCCGTTACCAAGAAGAGCAGCAACACGGGCGCCATTGCTGGCGGTGTTGTAAGTTGTTTCTGGCGTTCTTTGAGAGACAGCTGACGAGTTCCAGGTTGGCGGTGTCGTTGCCCTCGCGGCAATCGCGGCAGCCCTCTTCTTCTTCTGCCGTCGTCGCTCGAAGAGCCGCGAGCAGGGGCCTGCTACTTTCGAGATTGACGAGTCGGCCGTCACGTCTCCTTATGTGCAACAGAACATGTCGGCGAAGCGTGAGCCCCAAAAACACCCTATCGTTTGTGGCGTTTTTGCTGACCATACTTAGCTATGACCCAGCAAGTGTCCAACAACAACCCTGGCGGATACTTCCCTCAGCAGGACTATGCCGGCGCGCCCCTTCTCGTCGGCAATGCTGGTCCGATGGCCAACCGCGGCTCGGTCGGCCAGGTCTCGTCGTCCGCCGGCTACCCCACGTCCTCTGGATACGCCTCCAGCGACATCATGGCCAGCAGCGCTGTTGGCGGCATCACCCCCTCCATGCTCAGCCCCGGTCGCGAGAGCAATGGCTCGCACTACGCCGCTGCTGGCGCTGCAGGCGCTGCCGGAGCCGCTGCTGCTGGCGTGTATGGTAACGAAAAGTCGCAGCCGATGCGTGAAATGGGCCAGACGCAGGTCGCTGCTCCGGGCGGCCCTTCGTCTGTGGGAGCCTCGCGCGCGCCCGCCCCCATTGCCGCGGCCATCCCGTCGCGCGTGTTCGCCCAGGAGGAGGACGCCGGAGGCGTGGAGCTCATCCCGCCTTCGTACCGCCCCGAATGGGCTGGCTCCTCTGCTGCGGGATCGAGCTCGGCTGGTGTTGGTGCTGGTGCTGGTGCTGGTGCCGCTGGTGCCGCTGCTGGCGAGGTCGACGACCGCCGCCCCTCGTACGCGACCAGCACAGGCACGGGTAATGAGGACTGGGCCACGCCTCGCGGAAGCCTGGAAAAGCGCTAGGTTCGTTCTGGACCCCCAACCGTTGCGGTGAACCGAGAGTGGAGCAAGTTGGGGAGAGGACGATGGGCGCGTGTGTGTGTGAGACAGAGAGAGAGAGAGAGCTTTGTAGTCGACATCCGTGATAATGCCGCTGTGGCGTGCCACGCTATAGGGTTTAGGGCAACTTTGTCCATCTACGTAAATGTTTTATGAATGTTAGTATGTGCCTCTGGTCGGCAGACGGACTCTGACAGGAGGACCACGGAGAGGGGTATTTTACCGTATTTTCCTAGATTTATCGGGCTCGTAGTCGGGGTACCGTACCTAGGTACAGTACAGTACTGCGGATTTCACTCGGTTTCACTCTCGCCCCAGCATTCCTTGCCCTTTTGCCTAGAATCAGCCCGCAGCAGTGCTGTGGATGTGGACAGGGCCAAGACAATGGTGGACGTAACCGCCGACATGCATGAACGGTGGCTTTGAGGGTGAAACATAGCACACACCCGCCCGCGTTCAGCCGCAGTTTGCATGTTGGAGACCCGTCAGGCTGTCAACCGCCAGCCCAGAGGCCAGTGGGTATGCTCAGCGCGTGGCCCACTGGGATACACCTTCAGCCATCTCGGAGAATCTGTATCGACATGGAAGAGCACTGCACATGCGCTGGCGAGCCGACCGAGCCTCGAGGAAGGTCGTTGCCGTTGTCGAGTTTGGTCAAACTTGGGGGTCTGACAGGGCCTTACTGCCCTCCAAACCAACTTTTCTGCTTCTCAGCCATCCCTGCTACTCGGTAGACGTGTTAATGCCTTTGATATCAAAAGGAAAGACCTCTGGCGAGCTCAGAAGAGGCCAGGATACACCGTAAGGGAGTCGAACCCCTGCCGCGTCGAGGGTTGCACTTGGCAACGACGCATGATACCGTTTCACCAACGGTGTTTTGATGTTGCTCGCCATTGCCCTGTCGCCGCTCGCCGGCCTTGGGAGCCTCAGGGAAAGCGTAGAGGCAGAGAAGGTGTAGCAGGTGTAAAGAGGGCAAAAAACTAGGTCGGAATGTGGAGAAGAAACTTGAAAGTGGCACTCGGCGATTTTCGTGTCCTCCTCCGTCAACAGCTCATATTCACCTTCTCAAACGACTGTCCGCGAGTTGGGTGAGTTAGGAACGCCTTCCACACCTTCCCAGGTGTCATAGATGTGTCCAGAGTAGCAAAAACTGGAGATGCGGTGAATCGAACACCGGTTACAGACAGTCTCATGGCCTCACCATCCGTCCAAGGACGAGGGGAGGAGATGCGAAGTCTGTGTCTTACCACTAGACGACATCCCCGTTTTGGGGATAGTGGACTGACTGTTCGCGCGCCGGGTGACTTTATAAAGGGTTGAGAGGTATAGTTTATAGATATGGGAGGTTCTGGGACACTTATTACGAAGGAGGTTAGTTGTGGCGGCTGTGGCGGAACCCTAATCCCTGGCTTGACGCACGCTCCTTCTCTCAGACCGGCTGCTGCTGCATCTCCAACACAATGTGGGAGTAACTTTGGCATGTATGTGGAAGGGCAGGCACTAATGTGTGGACTACTCTAGAGCACAAAGACGAGTGCCATTGCCACAACCGTAGGGACAATCATGTGCCCGTTCCATCCTGTTCTCCCGGCGGAGCTTCGCTGGTAAGTACGGAGGGGTTTCGTGCCAACCGGCTCGATAGAGAACAGGTCGGATACCGCTAGAACGTTGGACGTGACTGCATGTCAGTGTGCTGTACAGTAAGAGTCTCCTCACCGCAATTGACGTCGTTTTCACCACTGCCGTATCTGTCACACTCTGTTTCCCGAACCATCACGTAGTAGGTTTGACCCATGGCCAGGTAAGGTGCGGAGTAATACGGCCTGTGAGAAGCAATCAGTCGTCGTTACTTGTAGTTATGTTTTGGGACGCACATGTAAGGAATGGGAAAGACTGTGCTCGTGGCGTTCCCGGCTACTGTCAGCAGAGGAGGACATGAGTTACTTACTAAGGTTGTGGCCTGACACTCCTATGCCATTGAGGGTCAAAGTTGACGACATGTTCAGGTTGTATAGTTGATACGCCAAGGTCTTGTTGTCCAAGGGAGTGTTGGCAACAACGTTGTATTCACCCACCACCCCTAGTTCTGTCAGTACCACAGGATTATGCGCACACTCACAGTAATCTCCAGCGACAGGGAAAGTAATCTCCATTCCTGAGGAGGAGGCATTGGCCTTGGCAGCTTCGTACGTCGCGTAGCGTGGCTGAGCGGTAGCGTTGACGCTAACTGTTGTAGTCGGCTGGGAAGGGGGGCTATAAGTGGAAGTGGGTTCCGAAGGGGAGTACGACTCGCTGTCATCGCCCGCTTTGATCTCGAACAAGTCGGAGACGGCGTAGATGCCTGGCGTCAGTCGCGACAGCTGTACCTGTAGACTCACAGCGATCAAGCGAGGTACAGTTTCCAGAGGTGGACAACATAAAGTAGTGTCCAGTGCTGGGTCCGAGGCTGAGGTCAGCCACGCGACGACGGGAATACTCACTCGTGCGGGAAGGAGCTGTAGCTGAAGCTAATTGTGGACGTTCCGTTGGGAACTAGTTGTCAGCTCATACAAAACAGCCGGCTTACTAGAGCTGTTGAGCGTAACGGTCGGCGTCGTGGAAGAAATTAACATGAGAGTGGTCATGTCGTCCACCGGCTCCACTTGTACCTCGTGCGATCCGTTCAAGGTGACTGTAAAGTGTTACAATGGCCGCACGGTTCGGAAACACTCACTGTAGTCGCCTGATTTGGGGAACATGAACGAAGACCCATGGGCAATGCCCATATACGTGTTGTGATTATCGAGGAAGATCTGAGTGTAATTGGTTGTCGCAGCCGAGCTGCTCGCCGCTGGTGCAACTGTCGAACTGATCGCCGAAGCTACACTTGTGGCGGAAGTTGAGGAGGACTCCGAGGTGCTGTTCTGAGCAAACGTCCCAACGGCAGAGACCGCGAGGAATCCTAGTGCCAGCCTCATGATCGCGGGAGTGAGTATAGTGAGTATAGTGGACCAAGAACCGGACCCCTTCCATGACTTTATACAATGTGTCACGAGCCAAATCGAAATCGGGTGCTCTTCTTCAAGGCTTGGCAGAGGCGATGCGAAACCACTATCGAGGGGTGCTCAGGTGTTGAGGTGGGGTGCCTGGACACTGGAGAGCCGGGGGCGATGTATCAGCTTCCCGAGATATGCTACTGACGTGACAGTAGAGTCATGTACGGCAAGTTGGGAGACAGGGTGTTCACCCCAGCGGTCTGTGGGGTGCCTCAAGATGCACTTCCAACGGACATGTGCCTGAGCTTACCCCAGCCTGCTTAGACCACCATCCCCGCTTGTCGGCACTCCCTCCCCTCTCAGCCACAGAGATGAGGCCCCTCTCGGCTCCATCTGTGATACAAGGTCCATAGAATACGATTGCATTGGTTCTCTTGTTCACCTGGTCTGACTCCACGAGCCACCAGTTTGATTGCTGAGGTAAGATTGGAGTCAGGACACCTCGGTTGACCGGTGACCGCCACAATCGAGCAGGGAGCAGGCCATCGCCTCTGGCATAGTGGTGAGGAAAGCTGCATGACCCAGTACCAGTATACCAACAGCTATCCTTCCTCGCCGTGCTGGTCATCTGACTACGCGGGCATGAGTCGTTCTGTTTGAATTTTTCAATGGTGATGCGTTTCTTCCCTAACGGCGCCTCTAGATGTTGTCGGCGCCACATGTCGTTGTGGTACTTCAGCATGGCTTTTTATGGGTTCTTTTACAGCGGTACCAATAAACATAGCTCATGCCATGACGTCCAAGGCTAAAGAGAAAAAGAAAGAGGAAGATATGGCAAGATATGACAAGAAGGTGAGTTTGTTGCGGGCATCCGTCGCATCTCCGTCAAATGAGCGGGACCAAATTGCCACTCGCGGCGCCGCGTGCGGGGCGTGAGGTGTGCCATCATCATCCATTCGAGTCGCCCGTTCCAGCCAACTCCCAACACCTTTCTACCAACCTCCCACCTACCCCTCTTCCTACCCCCGCCGCTGGCCGTGCGAAGCGCCTACCAGTACTTCCAGTCCTTTATCTGTGATACCCGCCCGCCCGCGATATCCTCACAGCATCGCAAGCAGGCACAGGCATTGTCTCAACATTACACACGCGTCCACCAACGTTTCTCATAGCACATCCAACAAATACATCCCAACGAATCAAGTTCTCTTCATCCCTTGTGCTTGTAACGCTATTGTAGCTACTGTCCATCATGGGTGAGTGTCCGCTGCATTGAACAGAGCTGACAACGCAGGTGTCCCTAAGGTTGGTCTTTCGCCGCTGGGACGCGTCCCAAATGCTAATGTTTCTAGTTCTTCAGGTGGATCTCTGAGAGGTACCCCCTCACCTCTCAATTGATCACCCCCAACTCGATCCCAACATTTGACAACCTCTAGTGAGTAGCGTGCTTGTTGGCAAGGATTGCCCGCTGATATGACCCCAGCCTGGATATGGTGCGCTCATTCAACAGTTGATACCCGCTGGCACCAACTGATTTGCGCAGAACGGTATCATCCACAACTGTTCGCATCCCCCTTCGTCCGAGAACGACCCCCATTTCCGCATCACCGAGGAGCAAATGATCCTCGCCATTTTTGCGTACATTGATTTCCTGTTTACCAAGATCAAGCCTAAGAAGATCTTTTACATGGCCATTGACGGTGTCGCCCCGCGCGCCAAGATGAACCAACAACGCTCCCGTCGTTTCCGTACGGCCCGTGACGCTCGCGAGCAGCGTGAAGCCGCCGAGCGCAAGGGAGAGAAGCTCCCCGACGAGAAGGCGTTCGACTCCAACTGTATCACGCCTGGTATGTCTCCAACGTTCTGCAAGTTCACATGTTGACAATACACAGGAACACCATTTATGGCTCGTCTTTCCGAGCACCTCAAGTACTATGTGCGCAAGCGTATCTCCGAAGACGCCGAGTGGCGCAACGTCAAGGTCATCTTCAGCGGCCATGACGTTCCCGGAGAAGGCGAGCACAAGATCCAAGAATTCATCCGCATGAGCAAGGCTCAGCCGGACTACAACCCCAACACTCGCCACTGCCTCTACGGCCTCGATGCCGATTTGATGATGCTGGGTCTGCTCAGCCATGACCCCCACTTCTGCCTCCTCCGCGAGGAAGTGACTTTTGGCAGGAAGTCGAAGAAGTCCACTGGGTGAGTCAATTTACCAACTGCACTCCAGGAAGCTGATGGGTACAGTCTTGCCAACCAGAACATGTTCCTACTCCACCTGTCTCTCATGCGCGAGTACCTCGACCTCGAGTTCTCGTCCGTCGCCCACACTCTTCCATTCGAGTACGACCTCGAGCGAATCATCGACGACTTTATCCTTATGTCGATCTTTGTCGGAAACGACTTCCTTCCCAACCTCCCAGGACTTCACATCAACGAGGGTGCCCTTGAACTGATTTGGAAGATCTACAAGGAGAACCTCGCTGAAATGGGTATGTTTACATGTGAAAGCAACACCAAGGCTGACGTCAGGCGGCTACCTCAACGAGCACGGCACCATTTCGCTGCCGCGTCTCCAGATTATGCTCAACAAGCTTGCCGACTTTGAGAGGGACAACTTTGAGCAGGAGTTTGCCGATGCCAACTGGCACAAGGGCAAGCAGGAGAAGGAGATTGCTGCCCTCGAGAAGGCCCGCAAGCGTGGCAAGCTTAGTGAGTCATGGGACCCAATGCGGTAGCTGACAAGTCACAGTCATTACCAAGGACCAGAAGAAGCTCCTTGACCAGATCAAGACCTTTGTGACCAAGCACCAGTCTCGCCCCAAGGCCGAGGACCGTTTGGCCATTGTCAACACCTTCCCTGCCCGCGACAGGCGGTTCATCCAGGAGCTTGCCGACTCGCTCCACCTGCTTTGCACCTGGGACGAAGTCGACGACTACGGGCAGCCCCTCATTGTCCTCAGCTTCAACATGGACGGTGTCAGCGAGGACAGCCATGGCGAGGACGAGGAGGATGAGGGCGAATGGGAGTCTGAAGAGGACCCCGAGGGGAACATTGCCATTCAGCGCGTGTTTGGCAAATACGACAAGGCCAAGGTTGTCGACAATGCGCTCGAGGACTTTGAGGAGTCGTTCGAAGAGAAGGTTGCGCAGAAGATGGCCGAATGGAAGCGCTCCTACTACAAGGAGAAGATGGACATCAACTGGGACGTCCCCGAGGAGATGCACCCTCTCATCTACCGCTACGTCGAGGGTCTCCAGTGGGTCCTCAACTACTACTACAAGGGTGTATCGTCGTGGGGCTGGTTCTATGACTACCACTACGCCCCCAAGATCTCGGACATTAAGGACTTCGCGGCCTGGAAGTTCCCCTTCGAGCTTGGCAAGCCTTTCCTGCCCTTCCAGCAGCTCATGGGTGTCCTTCCTGCCGACTCCATGGAGCACGTCCCTTCCACATACCGGGACCTCATGACCCAAGAGACCTCGCCAATCATCGACTTCTACCCCAAGAACTTCGACCTCGACATGAACGGCAAGAAGGCTGACTGGGAGGCTGTCGTCAAGATTCCGTTCATCAACGAGGAGCGCCTGCTCCGTACAATGGCCACACGTGAAAACGGGTTGACCCCCGAGGAGAAGAAGCGCAACTCGTCAGGCAACCTGCCCGTCCAATTTGTGTACGACGAGTCCAACGAGACCAGTTACCCGTCGTCGCTGGCCGGCTTCTTCCCCGACCTTGTCGCCTGCCACTGCGACGCAAGCCCGTTCATCATGCCTACCCTCAAGGACGGCATGGAGCTGGTTCTTGGCCTCATGGACGGCGTCCACCTCGGTGCCGCGGCGCTTGCCGGCTTCCCTTCGCTGGCCACTTTGCCATACCACGGCACTCTGGGTTTCCACAGCGTCAATGTCTTCCAGCAGGACAGCAAGAACCAGTCGATGGTCATCACTGTCGATGCCAAGCACGACAAGAACAGCACCGCTGAGGTTGCCAAGCGCCTCGTCGGCCAGCGCACCTTCCATTCGTGGCCTTACCTGCACGAGGGTATTGTTGTTGCCGTTTCGGACGACATGTTCAGGTACGAGCTTCAACGTGTGGGCAACTCGACCAAGATCGTGTCCAACCCTCACGGTGACGGGTTTGCCGCCATCAGGTGGAAGAAGGAGGCCGACAGGCTCGAGCACCACTACTCGAAACGTTACGGTGTCCAGATCGGCAACGTGGACGTTGTCGTTCACATTCTGCCTCTCAAGGGTGAGCTTGGAGTAGGACGACCTTTTGCTGACAACCATAGGCCTCAAGCGTCTCGACACTGGTGCTCTTGTCAAGGACTACGAGGGACCGGACAAGGAGCTTACCCAAGCCTTGCAAATGTCCGTTCACCAGGTCACGTTCGAGGACGAGCGCTTCCTTGAAAAGGATGCGCCTCCCATGGAGCAGGAGTTCCCCCAGGGCGAAAAGGTCTTCTTCCTCGGTAGCATGGCCTACGGTGTTGCCGCCCAGGTTACCGCCACCACCGAGAAGACGCTCAACATCAGCCTCGCCTACTTCCCTGGCGAGGTCAACGAGACTCGCGAGTTTACGCGCCTTGTCCAGACCCGCCCTGCGGGCCACTACTACGCTTCCCACGCCCTCGCTAGGCGCCTGGGTATCTCGCCGCTTGGGCTCTCGCGCATCACCTCGTCGCTCATGGTCGCCTTCACCAGTGGTGGCCAGAAGACCAACATTGGCCTGTCGCTCAAGTTTGAGTCCAAGGGTCTGAAGGTTCTCGGTTATTCTCGCAAGGCCGACCGTAACTGGGAGTTCTCCGAGAAGTGTGCCCAGCTGCTTGAGCAGTACAAGGCTGCCTTCCCTGAGCCGTTTAGGCACCTCGACTCGCGCGGCGGCGACATTGTCTCGTCGGCTGAACTGTGCCCGAACGCCGAGAACCCCGACCAGGTTATCAAGGACATGCACAAGTGGCTCAAGACCAACGGTGTCACCGACCTCGAGCCCGTCTCCCTGTTTGCCGAGCAGCTCGAGAAGGAGACGGTTGGCCAGATCGAGTTGATGGCCAACCACATCCGTGAGAGGAAGACGCAAGAGTCCATCAAGCGCGCCGTCATCAACGGCATTCCCCGCCAGGCTGTCCTCAAGCCCTCGCACGCCATCTACCGCCTGCAGGGCCAAAAGTTCTTCCTCGGCGACCGTGTCATCATGGTCCAGGACGCCGCTGCCGGTGGTGTTCCCCTTTCGATGAAGGGTGTCGTTGTCGGTCTCGGCACTCGTGACATTGACGTCGTCTGGGACGTCCCCTTCATGGGTGGCGAGACCCTCTCTGGCCGCTGCTCCGACTACCGTGGCTCGACTGTGCCGTTCTCGTCGTGTCTGAACCTCACCCGCCCGCAGTTTGCTGTTGGCGCTGAGACTGCACCCAAGCCTCTCGGCCAAGCCCAACCGTTCCGTCCTCAGATCGGTCCTCGTCCCGTCGTTGCGCCCAACAACTACCGTCCGTCCATCCCAAGCAACAAGCCCGTGCAGATTATGCAGAACCCTCAGCGCCAGCGCTACCCTGCCCAGCAAGCCGGTGCCATGCAGTACGGCAACGCCGCCAAGGGTATCCGCCCCCAGGCTGCACCGGCGCCGAACCTCAACCACCGCGATCGTCTTGCCACCGCCCTCGTGGGCCAGCAGCAGCAGGCCCTTCCCAGGCAACACGTTGCCAAGACCCCGCACATTAAGCCCGTGTCGCCGACGCAGGCCCACCGCGCTCTGCCGCCCCAGAACGGACACGCCAACGGTGGACACGTTAACGGTGCCCCCGCTGGTCGCGGCCGCGGAGGACGGGGTGGTCGTGGCGGGCGGGGTGGACGGGGACGTGGCGGCGCGGCTCAAGGAGGAGCTGCCGCCGGTTCCGCTGGCGCTGCCCCCGCCGCTGCTCCTGCTCCTGCTCCTGCTCCTGCCCCAGCTCAGGCATAAACACCACTTTTTTTTTCTTAACAAAAGACAGGTCGACAGTGTTCACAAGTGTGTAAGAAGAAGAAGAGAGAGCGGGGCGGAACGGGCATCTTGCGAATATTACAGGCATTGTGAAGAAGCTAGCTGCACTACAGTAGTAAATGTATGCAACGCCACGAGCATCATGTAGCTGTGAATCGTGTCGAGTTGTGTGTGGTACATATGTGGTACATGAGTCTCTCTACTAACCACTACAACTACAGGACCCGTCAAGGGGTTGTTTTGGCGCTCTCCGCAGTAGTAGACATGTTGTTGTCCTGCTCGCGCACTCGTGGCGGCACGTTTAGGTGCAGTGCCATCTGCAGCATGTCGGTCCGCAGCATCTCGGTGCGGTGGTCAATTTTGGTGTCGAGGCGTCTGAACTTGTCGTCAATCTTGGCCGTCAGCCGCCACAGCAGCAGCGTGAGTGGGGGAGGGGGCCAGTATACAGCCTCGTCTGGGAATTTCCTCACCTCTTGCTTCAGGTCCTTGAGCTCTCCGTCCAGCCAGAAGAGCACGCCGGCGGTAAACGTCAGGATTGCACCGACCGCCGCCGCCACGGTTGGCGCGTGGAGGACAAAGTGGACCTGTTGCGGGTCCACTTCGTCCACGACGTCCGATGCTGGCTCAACCCACCCCTTGGGTCCCGGGGGTGATGAGAACGAGGTGGAAGAGGTGGAGGAAGACGGTGAGGCTCGAGGAAGGGACAGTGGCGACGATGCTGCAACGGGGACGGGAACGCTGGGCCTCAGTGCCCGCGTCGGCTGTGTGGTGGTCATGCGCCTGCTGGCCTGGACGCGGTACATGGAGGCACGTCCAGGTGCTGTAGGTGAAGCGAGAACGCGCTTCATGGATCATGGATGTTTCAAGTGTTGGAGAGACGCAACACGTCTCGGCTCGCCATGGTGTGTTGTGACAGGCGAGAGGTCGAGAGAGAGACTGGAGTCTAAACACACACACACACACACACACACACGGTTGCGGTAGACGTGCCGAGTGCATTACGTCACACAGAGCCGGATCGACAACGGCGGTGGGCGATCGACGCGTGTGAAGGGTGTGCCACTCTGGCGGAAATAGCGGGAATATGGAGCGCGCGTGGGGTCTGGTGTGGTGTGGTGCGTGCGATCGCCAGCGGCTGGGCGCTGGCGCTGGTGGTGAGAGGCCGTTCCAGGCATTTTGCTCCCGCTCTGCCCACAACCCACCGCCGCGCGCGCTCGCTCACCCACCACACACCGCCAGCCCCGCCAGCCAACGCCCCGGGACGGGAGACTGCCAGCACAGTTGTTCTCTTGGTCACCTCCTCTCCATCACACACCTAGAGACGGGTATAGACTCCCCACCACCACCACTGCCTCAATCCCCCCCCCCCCCCCCCCCCCCCTTACACCTGCCGGTCATCGCCTTTTCTGCGCACACAGCGTAGAACACGCATAACGAACACGGCGTAGAGAGAAAAGGAACGCGCCAGTACCCAACGGATCCGTTTACTCAATTACCTTCGCTCCCCTTATCCCCCCCTACCCCCTTCACTTCCACCACACACACTCCCGCATCCGCGTCGTGTCGGCCCAACATGTCTTCCAACGACGAGGTCGACGGCTGGGTTGCCCAGCTCATGCAGTGCAAGCCCCTCAGTGAAACCGAGGTCAAGAAGCTCTGCGACAAGGTGCGTCAGCTTGGGGTTGCACCAGGCGGGGAGGCGGGTTGGTAGGACAACAACTGCAACGCGCGTCACCAGTGTCGTCTATCTGCCAAATGACAAAGGACGGGTGCTGGTTGCGCGACGCGAGTTGATATCGCGAGCGCGCACCGCGCTGCTGTGATTGTCATCACCATGCCAGTTACGCGCTCGCGTCCCGTGCCAACGGTGCCATCTCCCCTCGCCCCCACCTGCTCTTCAACCGTCATCTATGTCCGAGTTCTCTCGCTAACACTTTCACAGGCCCGCGAGGTCCTTATGGAGGAGTCCAACGTGCAGCCCGTCCGCTGCCCCGTGACGGTGTGCGGTGACATTCACGGCCAGTTTGTGAGTGGCGTGGTTTGGATTGGCCTTGGGTGGAGCGAGCAGAGAGCCAAACTTGTCGCGCACGCACGCGCACTGAGCCTCCATGCATGCCGCGCGTGTGCAGATATGCGCTCCACGGTGTACCCTTGGCGCTAATCTATGTGTCTTGACTGTTCCAATGTTGACGCGATCAGCACGACCTGTCCGAGCTGTTCCGCATCGGTGGCAACTCGCCCGACACCAACTACCTGTTCATGGGTGACTACGTTGACCGTGGCTACTACTCGGTGGAGACGGTGACGCTTCTTGTGGCACTCAAGCTGCGTTACCGTGACCGTGTGACTATTCTGCGTGGTAACCACGAGTCGCGCCAGATCACCCAGGTGTACGGTTTCTACGACGAGTGTCTCCGCAAGTACGGCAACGCCAACGTGTGGAAGTACTTCACCGACCTGTTCGACTACCTCCCCCTCACCGCTCTTATCGACAACCAGATCTTCTGTCTCCACGGTGGTCTTTCGCCGTCGATTGACACCCTCGACCACATTCGCTCGATCGACCGTATCCAGGAGGTGCCCCACGAGGGTCCTATGTGTGACCTTCTTTGGTCCGACCCCGATGACCGTTGCGGTTGGGGTATCTCCCCCCGAGGCGCGGGTTACACTTTCGGCCAGGACATTTCCGAGGCGTTCAACCACAACAACGGCCTCACTCTTGTTGCCCGTGCACACCAGCTTGTCATGGAGGGCTTCTCGTGGTCGCAGGAGCGCAACGTTGTCACCATCTTCTCGGCTCCCAACTACTGCTACCGCTGTGGTAACCAGGCAGCCATCCTCGAGGTCGACGATGCGCTCAAGTACACCTTCCTCCAGTTCGACCCTGCGCCGCGCGCTGGCGAGCCCCTCGTCTCGCGCAGGCCGCCAGACTACGTGAGTTCTACACAGTGTTGTTGACACAACAAAAGTGCTGACCCATAATCCCAAAGTTCCTGTAAACTGCATCTCGCATCACTTAGAATACGAGTCAAACAAGCAAGATCCCTTTCCGACCAGTCTCTGTTTCTCCCCCCCCCCCCCCCCCCCGCCCCCTCCCCGCCCGTTATTCTCTATCTCGACCAGCCTCGACCATCATTCCATTAGTTTACCGAGTCTCGGTCTGTGGACGGACCGTAGAGGCTGTACCGGGGCTCGTGTACCAGGTTTCCCGTCCATGAAGAAGAAGAAAAAAAAGACAGTGATGCCCCCGTAGACTTGGCCGTCCTCCATGCCGTGCATATGTGCGCACAGTGTTTTGAAACGGCCTCTATACCCCGATTACAGTAGTCTGCATAAGAGATGTAGTCAATGGCAGCAGCATTATTTTTTACGTAATATGATTTTGTGGATGCGCGATTGCCTCCGGCTCCAAAAGTCGGGGGACGGCGAGCGAGATCGTCTTCGCTAGATGGCCGTTTGTCTTTGGACTCGCATTCCGACTCCACACACATATACCCAATAATGTCTTTCCGCCCGGGCCTGCTGGCCAGCACGTCGCGCTTCGTGGCGACCCCCTTCCACCCCGCGGTCGCGCCTGCTGCCTTTGTTCGCTTTGCCAGCACCTCCGCGAAGACGAAGAAGCCGTCCCAGAAGGGCTCGTTCCAGGCCGCCACGGAGGAGGCAAAGAAAGTATCGCAGCAGGAGGCCGAACGTTCTAGCACGCGCATGCCCGTCAACATGGACACGTCAACCTTGTACACCGACTTCGTGTTTGGTAAGTCTTGCACTCGCCTATGAGGCCCGACATGTCGGTGGCTAACACCATCGCCTCTCACAGACTCCCACATCGAACCCCCATTCCAATACAAATGGCTGCTTCCCAAGTACTGGACCACTGTTCTCAAGTTGCGGCTGCAGCGCCATGCTACGTCTGGCGACTCGTGAGTCGTATGGCCGGTGGTTTGACCAAGGGAGTGTGCTAATTCCCCGCTCCCAGGCTGTACCATGCCCTTGTTAACCCGTGGATGGCGACTGGCATGGTCCACGGCCGCATGAAGCAATACATGACGCAACTCAAGTGGAGGCAGGCAGCTGCCCAGTACCTCACCGAGTTTCCCGGCCTTTACAGCTCTTTCCAGCGTGCCCAGGCGGAGGGCGACGTCGCCGAGCTGAAGCGTATCGCCATCGGTCCCGCGCTCGCCGAGGGCCTCAACATCACCCGGAATGTCCGTGACGCACAGTGGTCGCTCGTCAAGACCCTCACCGCGCCCGAGTTCATCTCAGTCCGTTACGCTCCCGCCGAGCAGCTTCTTCCTGCGCCCATCTGCCAGGTCCTTGTGCGCTTCCACACCATCCAGTCGCTCACGACCATGACTCGCGGAAAGCCGAACAAGCGTCTGGTCGAGCTCAAGGAGGCCATTGTCTTTCAGCGCACCATGAGCTTTACCGGCAAGTGGCAGGTCAAGGCCAAGGTCAACCCCGAGGCAGCCAAGGAGGAGGTGAAGGTGGAGGCCAAGGAGGAGACCAAGTAGGAGCTTGGCCTAGCAAAATAGATTGGGTTATCACATTCATAGCATGCAACCTCTCCGTGTGTGTCACTTTGAGGCCGGAGCGAGCACACCAAGAGTGTCGTGTTCCCTCGTCCGTCCGGCATTTTCGTGACATTGCCGTGAGGCTGTGCGTGACTGGGCATGTGCTTGTGCTCTGCTCTGTACCAATGTGCGAGGATGTTGTGCATACGCAGCCCTCGAGAACAGAACTCAGTGCGCACCGAGCGGCAACTCTCCACAGCTTACGTAATGCTAAAAGGTCCATGTCTTCGTTATTGATTTCCCTCTCGCGTCGGTGACAAAGTGACGCGTTTCAACAACAAACCTCACTCACCACCAACAATGGCCGTCACACCGCGTCGTTCGACGCGTGGGCAGGTATTCACGCCCGTCTCTACGCCGTCGGTGTCCGTTGTCGGCGGCGGCGGCGGGCCCAACGTCAACATCCGCTACAGCTGGACGTCGTCGGCCAAGAACATTGCGTCGTCGAGCAACGACAAGCGCGTCTACTACAACTCGTTTGCACGGATCAAGAGCGCCAACGCGCCTGGCACCCCGTTCAGTCTCAGCGGGTCGGTGACGCCGTTGGGGGCTCTGACGCCCAAGAAGAAGAAGGTCAAGCCCGACGAAGAGGCGCGCTTCGCCCTCGGAGACGGTGTGGTGGTCACTGTCGAAGGCGGGAGTGATGGCATCGGCATGCTCACTGCGCTGTGGGACGAGCCCGTGGAGAGGGACGAGGACGCGAGCGAGAGCGGGGGTGAGAGTGGACACGGGGACGACGAGGTGCCTGCCATGCGCAAGATGGCACAGGTGCACTGGTTTCTACGTCGACAGGACTTGCCTGGCGTCATGCGCAACCTCAAGCTCGAGGACGTGAGTTGGCTAGTGAGCTAGAGTAAACTGACATCAGAACGAGGTGCTCCTCGCCGCCTCCCCCAACAGGCCCGTCACGACCGACCTGCCCCTGGAGCTACTTGTCAAGACGATTCCGATCTACTCCAAGGCCGTGTTCCGCGAGCAGTTCCCGGAGGAAGAACGCAAGACGAAATGGAAGGGCTGGGCTGTGCCCCTCGACAATGTCTTTTGGTGCTCGCGCGCATACGACAAGGGAGCCCGGGGTGGACGCGTGTGGAAGATTGACGTTGACGCGTGGAAGGGCCGTGGACGCGCCGGCGAAGGCTGGATCGTGCCCACCGAGCCCGACATGGACGACAGCGAGGCGCCCGACAGCGACGACGAGGGTAGCGGTAGCGAGGCCGAAGTGAGCGAGGGGGAGGACGAGGACGCCAGCAGTGGCGAGGACGAGGGCGAGGACGAGGACAAGGAGGAGGAGGAGCAAGTCGAAGCCACACCCAGGAAGCGCGGACGGCCCAAGGGATCCAAGAACAAACCCAAGGTCCCAGGCCAACAGCCTCCTCCCCGTAAACGCCAAAAGAAGGGCAAGGCAGACAAGGCGGACGCGACTCACCGCCGCCGCCGCCAACCGCACGTCAAGGCCTCGGCTTCCCACCTGCCCGGTATCGTGAAGATTGAGGACCTGCCCGCCGACCCATACGAGCGCGCCCTGCGACTCTTGCACGTCGGCGCCACGCCCGAGAGTCTGCCGTGTCGCGAGGAAGAGTTTGTCGACGTCCTCGCCCGCGTCGAGGAGGGTGTCGAAAGTGGCGGTGGAGGTTGCCTGTGTACGTCCGCTAGACACCGCGCGATTTTCATGCCAAAGCTGACAGACACAGATATTGCAGGTGTCCCCGGTACAGGCAAGACGGCAACTGTCCACGCCGTGGTCAAGGAGCTCAAGCGCAAGGCTGAGGACGGCGAGATTGCCCCCTTTTCCTATGTCGAGATCAACGGCCTCAAGATTCCTTCTCCACAGCATGCGTACTCGGTGCTTTGGGAGACCATCTCGGGCCAAAGCGGTACGAGCGCCAAGACGGCGCTGCGCGGTCTCGAGGCGCATTTTGGCCGCAAGACGACAGCGGGCGGCGTGCATGGTGTTCGCGGACCGAGAGGACATACTTTGTGAGTGTCAGCTGCAGGGTCACGGCTGCAGCAGCTGGACTTTGTCCTCCTCCACGTCGTCGTACTTACGCCCAGCGTCGTTCTCATGGACGAACTCGACCAGCTCCTCACGGCCAAGCAGGACGTGGTGTACAACTTTTTCAACTGGCCGACCATGCGTGACTCGCAGCTCTTTGTCATTGCTATTGCCAACCGCATGGACCTGCCACAGCACCTCGCTGCCAAGATCAAGTCTCGTCTTGGTAAGTTGGAACCATAAAGGCCCAAGCTAACCGCGCGCAGGCCTCCAGACACTCCTCTTCCAGCCGTATGACCGCGCCAACCTTATCGAGATTGTGCAGTCGCGCCTCGTGGCCCACCCGCTGTCGACGGCAGACCACAAGGTCCTGCTTCCCGACGCCATCGCGCTCGCCGCGACAAAAATGGCCGGAACGAACGGCGACGCGCGCCGCGTGCTCGACGCGTGCCGCCGCGCCGTCGAAGTGGGCCTCACACACACCCCGCCGCGGGCCGTGACGGCGCGCGACATGGTCGCGGTGCTCAACGCCATGTCGTCGTCCCCCGTCGCCATGTTCATCCGCCAGTGCTCGCCACAGCAAAAGATGCTGCTTGCCGCGCTCGTCCGTTGTGTCCGGCGCGAGGGTCTGCCCGAGATTGCGTGGCGCGCGGTCCGCGCCGACCACGATGCGCTCACGCGCAGCCTGCTCGAGAGCAACGACCTGCTCAGTGACGCAGAGCTCAACCTCGTCCGGTCGAGCCTGCTCGCGACGCACGCGCTGACGGCTGCTCCGGACGTGTACAAGGCGCCAGACGAGAGGCGGTTGGCGCTCGGCATGGAGATTGGAGAGGTGGGGCGCGTCCTCATGAACGAAGGCGAGGAGTGGTGCCGTGCACTGGCCGGCACGTAGGTGGATTTTTTTTTCTTAATGCAACACCCATGTACATGCAGACGAGAGCAAGACAGTGTGCGCAAAGGTCATTAGGGTCGTCACATTCAAGCAGACAGTACAGTACTACTGGCTACTGAGGAGTAGGGGAGGGAGGGAGAACGAACAGGGTGGCGGCGGGAGGGGGAAACATGTATGTGTGGGAGGGAAACAGGGTACGAGATCAGATGCGGTGTCCGTGTGTGTTGCGCGCCAAAGTACAGTTCCGAGTCTAGCAAGAAGAGAAGCCTCGTTTGAAGGGGGGCAAGGCAACTCTGTCTAGAAGATGGTGGCGAGAGGCTCGCCCTCGGGCTTGAGCTGGTTGCGCGACTGCTGCTGCTGGGGGCCAGCGTTGCGACCGAAAGTGAACCCGACCCAGTTGTTACGGTTACCCAGTCCCTTCTCCTCGACGGCCTCGACGTCACGCTGCTTCTTGAACACCTCGGCGTACTTGGCCATGTCCTCGGGGTTGGTGAACGAGTCAAAGTAACCGACATCAGTCTCGCCGTCGAGGACGGGGACGAAGGGTGCTGGGATCTGGCGCAGCTGGCCGAACGGCAGAGACGAGAAGAACGGCAGCGACTGGACGTCGGCGAGCGTCTGGATACGGTCCTTGGGGTGCGCAATGAGGCGGGTGACGGCGTCCCATGCAGTGTCGGTGAGGTTGAAGATGAGGTCCTCTGGACGGTCGTAGACCGGGCGACGGAGGACACGAGTCCAGTTCTTGAGGTTGGCCCAGGTCTCCTCTGGGGTTGAGCCCGAGAAGGGAGGGAAACCACAGAGGAACTCGAAGAGGATACATCCGAGCGACCAGTAGTCGGCCGAGAACGTGTACGTCTTGCCGCGCAGGACCTCGGGGGGCATGTAGTCGGGCGAACCAACGACCGAGTCGGCGTAGCGGGGCTCGGCCATGCGGATGGAGCGGTAGATGGTACGGCGCTCGAGGGTGGAACGGAAGACGAGGTCGTCGTCCGAGACCTGGTCAAGCTTCTGCTTCATCTGTTCAATCTTCTGCGGGTTGAGCGCACCGGTGGCGAGACCAAAGTCGGTGAGCTTGACGTGGCCAGTGCCGTCGACGAGGAAGTTTTCGGGCTTGAGGTCACGGTGGATGTAGCCGAGCTTGTGGAGCTCGTTGACACCGGCAAACATTTCGGCGGCGTAGAAGCGCGCGTGCTCCTCCTTGAGGACACCCGAGTTGTTGAGGAGGGTACGGAAGTCACCGCCGGGAACATACTCCATGGCGAGGTACACATGCTCCTGATCCTGGAAGGCGTAGAGCAGACGCACAAGCCAGGGGGTCTTGACAGCGGTGAGAATGTCACGCTCGACGAGAACGTGCTTGACCTCGTCCATCTTGGCAAGGGTGCCCTTGCGCATCTTCTTGAGAGCGCACACCTCGTTGGTGTCGACCTTGCGGGCGAGGAAGACGGAACCGTAGCCGCCCTGGCCAACCTGTGCAATCATGCGGAACTGGTCCACACGGAGCTTGGTGCGGCGCTTGCGAAGAATGACACGCTCACGGCCGTTGTAGCTGGAAAGCTCCTTGGCGTGTGCGTCACCGGTCACCTGCGCGTCGTCAACAATTGAACCCTAAAAGGGGGGTGGGTGGGTGGGTGGGTGGGTGGGTGTCGTGTTTACATACGTTACGGCGGACAGTGTCCTGCTTGAAGTTGTCGAGACGGCGCTTGCGGTCAGAAATGTAACCGAGCAGGTCAAAGTAGTAGTCGAGGAAGTCTGGGTGATGGGTCAGCCCATGTGTCCTTGTTGTCGTGGCGACAGTAAACACTCACAGATCTGAGCGACAGTTGCCTTGCGCCTGACCTCGGGCGACTCGAGGAGCTCGCGCTCCCAGAGCTCGAGGCCACGCTCCTTGGTGGTCTCGGCCTTGGCGGTGCGCATGCGGACGTCCTCTTCGTTGAAGCGGGCGCCGGGGACACCAAGACGCTGCTGCTGGGCCGGCTGAATGTAGTGGTACTGGTGGGGCTTGTCTGCCTTGTCGGCAGTTGCGAGGGGCTTGAGGCCGCTGGCGCCCTTGTACGTGGGCATGGGGACGTCCTCGGTAGCTGCGGGAGTGGCTGCGGCACCCTTGTCCTGCCAGAGGAAGGAGAGGTAGCTCGAGCGGTCGGTCTCGCTGGGAGCAGCATTCTCCTTGGTGGCGGACCCACCGGCTGGGCGGGGGATCTTTGAGGGGGAGGGGGGGATGGCCGTGTTGGGCATGCTGGAGGCGGACGAGGAGGGGTAGTCTGCCTGGGACGACTTTGCGGGAGACTGGGTGGCTGTCGACGCTGACGAGGACTGTGACTGGGTTGACTTGAGGACTCTTGCAAGCATGGTGGTAGAAAGCAAAAGAAGGAGAAAAGGAAAGAGGAAAAGGAAAGGCTAAGAGACAAGGGGGGGCTGGCCGCTGTGACTCTGTGATGTGGATGTTTGTGTCAAACAACGCTCGCTGGCGCCAACTCCTGACTGCCCCGGTTGTCCCGTCTCTCCCGCGCGCGCCTGCGGTCTGTGCGCTCCAGCCACTCCACAGACCCCAAAGGCAGTCGCGCATCACAGTCATTTTTGCTCCCGTTGTTGTGTGTGCAGAGAAAAGTCACTCTCCCACGGTCACGCCATGCCTCCCCTGCTCTCCTGCGCGTCGAGCCAAACAACCCACACGGTGGACAGCAATAACACACATCCCTTTTCCATCCCACATCACACATCACACATCCATCACCATGCCACCAGCACTCCTCCCAACACAGAAGGTGTCGCTTCACGACCTAATTGACCAGGCGAGGACACGCAGCCAGGAACCAGGCTACAATGCCGAGCATGGCGTGCTCGACCTTGGCTGGGAAGACTTCCACGGCCATGTCGACCGCTTCCTCAAGGCCGTGAGTTGGCTGTTTGCGACACATTTGGAGACACACTCACACCCTCGTTTTTCAGATTGACGAATACACCTTGCGCGCAAAGAAGGAGATTGCCGCCCGTGCGTCCGACCACACGGCCTCGGTCCGCGAGTTGGCGGCCAAAAAGGACGAGACGGAACGCCAGATCCAGCTCGAGCAGCAGCGCGAGCGTGACATGCTTATGAGTGGGTTTTTTGTTCCACCCACGGACGGAAGACTAACTCCCTCCAGCCATTGAGGTCGAACGGCGCACGATGACGGACATTACATCGTCTCTCTCGCGCCTGAACGCCGCTCTCGGACGCGTGAGGGACCAAGGCGCCGCGCTCGACAGTGACATTTCGGGCGTTCGTAAAGAGTCGCGTGCTGAGCGCGCGACAAAGGACCGCCAGGCCAAGGTCCTCGCCGAGATGCGTGCCCAAGACGAGCGTCAGCTCCAAGTCATCGAGGACGCGCTAGGTTTGACCATTACTGGTGTTGGAGGTGGGTAGACTTCGTCTGGGGTGCTTGCTAACCCACCAGCCAACCGCCTGTTACTCATGTTCACCCTCATCGACCCGGCCGCGCCCATGCGCGAGTTTAGCTTTGTCATTGACGTCTCGGGACAGGACTACAGCGTGCCGCAGTGCGACCCGCCCGTCGCCTCCATGCCCGACCTCGTCGCGCAGCTCAACGCCGACCGCGACCTGCACACGTTCATTAAGCGAGGTGAGTGCACAGTTGCCTGGTATGTCTGTTTGGGCTGCAGCTGACATCTCCAGTACGCAAGGCGTTTGTGGCCCTTGTTGGCCCCCCACCGGGCAAGTTTGACGACCTCTCTGGACCCTCCAGCCGAACACCACCTATTCCCGCAGCTGAATCCTCCACCCCGCCGTCCGCCGCCTCTCGTGCACCAGAGGCCACCCTCATCGACATTTAGCAAAAACGGTGAAGCGTTGTGAGGGTGGAGCTTGGAGGTCTGGGGACGTAGGCGGAAAGGAGAGTTGTCTTGGGTTGTCCTACACTTGTTGTATCCGTGTATTGTCGATAGAGAGCATGCGACGCGCATATAATGAGTCAAACGGCGTTGTGAGTGATTACATTCCCGGATGGGGCCTGGTAGAGCTTGAACTGGTCAGTCTCGGGTGGCCGGGCGGGATTAAGTTAAGCTCGATCCGATCAGTCAAATGAATTGGGCCAAAGTAAAGTGGATGGACGGGACGAGCCACTTCCCACAGCGAAACACCCTTTTACCTCGAGAGACATGCTGAATGGGGATGCAAATGTTCATAAATACAAGGACAGGGCGCGGAAGAGGGCGAAGGGAGTGATGTGGGGGCAGTGCTTCTCTGCTTCTGCCTCTGCCTTTTGGATAACGCATAGAGGACCTGGGACCTAGGTCGGCTAGGGAGCGTACTCGATGTCGCCGTTCATGTCGACACGGCCCTTTGTGATCTCCTCGCCCTTGGCGCGCATGAGGTCCTCGATGGTACGCAGCTTGCCGTCCTCGGTGCTCTCCTGTACCCAGCGTCAGCGGTGAATCCCAGACGCAGGATATGGATGTATTCGGTCCACATGGGCGGCTGAGGGCCCGAGTAGGGTGCGACCTCCCAGCCACACACGGGGGGGTACTCACGTTGAACCAGCCCAGCTGGTCGGCAATCAAGTGACGCGCCTCGCACTTGGGACACTGGACGATAACAACACCCTTCTCATAGCTGCGCTTCTTGAACTCGTGCGTGCTCCTGTGCCCGCACGTGGGGTTGCCCTTTTCGGCGCCGGCGGTGCACGTAAAGGTCATGGCGAGCATGGGCTCGATCTGGCCGATCTGCTGGCGCTGGGGCGCGCCCTCGGCGGGAGCCTCGATGGCGCTCGCGTCCGACGCGGGTGAAGAGGAAGATGACTCGGGGGTAGCTGGGGTAGAGGACGACGACGACGACGAAGACGCCGATGACGACCAGCGCAGCGACATGGCAGGCATGGCGCGGGGGACGGGGCGAGCGAGCGCCAGAACGGCCGGGCGCGCAGCCACGGGCCGCGGGCGTGCAGCGATAGCGAGGAGACGGAGGGACCTCATCGACATGGTTGTGGGTGTTTGACAAGAGAGATGACGATGGGAAAGGAAAGGAATCGGATTAAAAATCGATGACGAGCGACGGTGGCCGGTGGAACTTCTGTCGTCAAGTGGACCGCCAGTGTGTCGCCACCCAAAAGAACGGGTTGCCGCGCGGTGCCTGAGCGGTGAGTAATGACTTGGGTGGGATTCGGAACCGCTGTGACTTTGAGCGATGGGCTTCAGTGCGGACCGGCCCGATGTTGAGACTTTCTCCATCGTCCACCACTCCCTCTCGTCCATCTCTTTGTCGCCATGCACGCCCCGCTCGGAGTCCCAGAACGTCAGCTGGGTAAGTCACGCATGTCCCCTTCCATGCGGCTGCAGCGGCGCAAGCCGCGACTGTGCGGGTGTCATCCGTCGAGCTCTCGGTAGTGCTCCTCTGCATACTTCCGCCATGCCAACTCGTCAACTCCACTGTCCAGCTGCAGAACCCACTGACACCACCCGCAGCCTGCGCCGACCTCATCAAGGCCCTTCACGAGTGCCACAACGCATCGGTCTGGAACCGCTTCATCGGAGGATGCAACGACCAGAAGCAGGCGCTCAACATGTGTCTCCGCCAGGAGGTGAGTTGCGAGTTGGCAACGGGAGGCAGACAGGCGGTACTGCAACTTGTGTTGCTATGCACCACTACTGCTGGCATTGCGCAGTACAGTGAACACGCATATGTGTCGGTGTCGGACGGTGCAGCTGCCCGCATCTTTGGCAACGAGCTGCGCCGTCCCTCAACGCCAGCGTTCCTCTCTCACTTCGCTCCCCAGTTGTGCCAGCACGATCCCAATCCTAACGCCTCCAGCGCGTCGACCGCACCACGCGTAACCGTGAAGACTCCAAGGACCGTAACAAGAAGAAGTACGACGCGTGGGACAAGCTCAAGGAGGAGACGACCGCTCCCGACGCTGCTCCAGCAGCCGAGCCCAAGGCTGAGGCCTAGGGCTCTGGAAGAAGACGAGACCATAGACGAGGCAGGGGGCCTGGGGAACACTACTCTACTACTGTGCATTGCATTGATTACATTGTTTTTCTTTTCATCCTAAAATG
Source organism: Apiotrichum porosum (assembly GCF_003942205.1). Classification (NCBI taxonomy): domain Eukaryota; kingdom Fungi; phylum Basidiomycota; class Tremellomycetes; order Trichosporonales; family Trichosporonaceae; genus Apiotrichum; species Apiotrichum porosum. The sequence continues at coordinate 589,233 of NW_021167121.1, read as the reverse complement.
TCGCATACCAACCAGACTCCAGCTGGCTGGCCTGGGACGGCGCTCGTTGCTCTATGCCCTTCCTGTGTACCTGGCCTCTGCGAGCTGCCCGGCCACCGCGCTCGGGGTACTCAGCGCCGCGGCCGTGCTGAAGTCATACTCGGCGCGAACCATGTCGTGGAACTGGCGGTACACGTCCACAATAGCCGCCTGCGCTGGGGGGATGAGCACGCGCACCGTCTCCTCGTCCTGGAGGTACAGCATGAGCTCGCGCTTCCACTTCTGGACGGCGTGTTCGGCCGTCTGGCGGAACTCGTCGTGGACGGCAGCGACAGCCTGCGGGCTGGCCCATTCCTGCGCCGGCAGATCGCCGCCGCCGCCACCACTGGCGCGGCTCGAGAGGTGCGCGCTGCACCGGTCGAGGAAGGCACGCAGAGGCTGCGTGGCCTTGGAGGTACATTGCGCGATGAGGTCCTCGCACGCGTCCTTGAGCTCGCGGTCGAGGTCGGCCTTGGCGTCTGGTGCAAGGTCACGCGCCGCGCCGCCACGGCCGTATCCGAGGAGCAAGGTCGCGTTCTCGAGGAGAGAGCGGAGGAAATCGGTGACGCCCGCCCAGTCGCGGTGCTTGCTCGCGCGCCCAAAGTCCAGTCCGGCAGTCGTCTCCTTGAGAATGAGCAGGTGGCGGACGAGGAAGAGCTTGGCGTCGGCCTGCTTTTCCTTGTTTGCGCCAATGAGGCCCGAGGCTGACGACAGCGACCGGCGACACGTGAGCACGGCCTCTTGTGCCAGGTCGGCAAAGACCGTGTTGTCAATGTACGTGTACAGACACGAGAGGACCCAGAGGGTGACGCGAAGTGTGGGGTACCACGTCTCTTGGGAGTCGAGGGGCGGGAGGGTAAGGAGCGCAGGCTCGTCATCCTCGTAGTCCAGCGAGATGGTAGCGCCGCGCTTGACAAGGGGTTGACCGGCCGCTGAATTGTTAGTTGAAGCAGCCCACTACTCCCAACTCACCTCCTTCGTTGAGCTTCTCGGGATAGTCGAGGTCTCCGGGCCTCGGGGCATAGTACTGAACGTCGGCCTGGATGAGGGCCTGTGCACGGAAGACGAGACGCGTCTGCGCGTCCTGGAGCACCATCTTGAGAAGGAGCTCGGTATGGAGGCGCGAGAGCGGCTTGCGTCCGCGCTGTCTCCTGCCAACGCCAGATGCGTTTGAGTTTTGGCGGTACATTGACGATGTTGCGCTTCCAGGACGCAGCAGCGGCGAGTTGCCACCAGAAAAGAAATAGTCGTTGCGGTCGCCAAAGGGTGACACGCTGAGTGTCGACTCGGGCGAGAACACGAGGGCCTCGTCGGGGTCGTCGTCGTCTGAGATTTCATGCACCATGAGCGCCTGGAGGACAGTGCACACCTCTTGCAAGACGGTGAGAGACGGTTCGTGCAGGATCCGTGGGCGGATATGGTCATACAAGTGGTCGCAGAGGCTCTCAAGGAAGCCGTACAGTTGGGTCTCGCCCGAGAGGAAGAATTGCTTGAACAGGTTGAACTCGTCCAAGCACGTCTGCTTGAGGTAGCTGCACCCGGCACGCGTGAGGTCGACGAGGTCACCCCGGCTGGGGTTAAGACGAGCAATCTCCTCGGCAACACGGGGACCCATAAGAGCCTGACGGGATGTGACCCAGGCGATGTGGCAATCCATAAGAATCTGGGGCAGCTCGTCCTTGTTCGACGGGATGCGCTGCTCCAGCTCGGCAAGAAGCGGCCGCAAGGAGGCAGAGAGCGACGAGAAGCGGTTGTACAGCAGACCACGGGTGGTCATTTCAGACAATGACTGTATGGGTTAGGACCTCCTGCGGGGCTCCCAGTACCTACCTTATCCGCCAGTCTCCTGCCGACCTCGACGGCGAGCGCCTTGACTGTGGCCACAAAGTGCAGACGAATCAGGGTCATACTACGGGTCATGCACTGCTGGTAGCGAAGACGGTACAGCTCAGCATCCCTAAAGTCGCGCTTATTGTCAGCTCCGATCGTCTGGCCGATAGCTCACATGTTCTCCCAGATAGCTGATACACTCGTCCAGGCGTCGAACCATCGGTAAGAAGTCTGGGCTGAGGACCAACTCGCCTCCGGGATTGTTGAGGATGCGCTGGGCCGTCTCGAGGAACGTAAAGTAGCTCAAACGGTGTGCCAGTTGCGCCGTATGCGTAAGCAGGTGCGTCTGAGAGGTTAGCACGAGGCATCCAAATGCGACCTCACCTGTTCTTCCAAGAGATCCTCGCAGGCGCCTCGCAAGCTCTCACTCCTCTCCTCGACATACTCGAGTGCCTTGAGCATCTCGCCAACCTCGCCCTCACCCTGTTCGAGCAGCTCAATGAGGCCATCACACTTCTCGCGCAAGCCCGAGATCTCGGCCAAGTGCTCGCGATACAGGCTGTCCTGCTCGTGTTCAGCCGAGAGCGCCAAAGCGGCAAAGTGGTCGTGGAACTGCTGCGGCGTCACAATGCTCGTGGGGTGCAGAGGGTCGGGGCGGCTGAGACCCGACAAGCCGGGCTGAGGAGATCCTGGGACGCTGGGCATGCCGCTTGCCGAACCTGTACGCGAGTGGACGTTGGGGAAGCGCATTCGGATGGGTGTGGTGGGACGCGAGCCTTGGGCCTGGGCGGATGACTCGGCATCGGTAAACTAGACGTGAGCTAGTTGCACAGGACATATAGCTCTTACCTTTTCAGGAAGTGGACGCTCGCCAAAGCGCTCCTTGACCACTGCAATGCTCTGGACCTGCTCGTCGGAGAGAGGCGACTTGGACTCCCATTCCTCGAGGGAGACGACCTGCCTTGGTTGGATGGGGGTGTTGGCACGGGAGGCGGTGGCGCTGCCCGATGTTATGGGCGCCCGTCTGAGGTTGAACCCTCCCGGGGTTGCCGGCCTAGACATGGTGGGGTGAGGAGGACGAGATGGATGAGTTGGCTGGTGGTTTGGATGGTGTATCGCTCGCTCTGGCTGTGCCTCCACAGCAGCCATGACACGCGTTGGACCACCAATCTAGCCATGTGCTAAAGTGGGGGCCATGAACAAACATGCACACGTGGCTCTGGTGGGCCCGCGCTGAGCGACGCGCTCTGATCCCCCCTTGCACCCTCCTCTCGCTCGCGTCTCGTGCGTGTGTCGTGTAAGGGGGTGCAGCGCAGAGAGGGCCCTTCCCGCGTTTCCCTTGCGACACCATCCACCCACACCCCCACCATCGTCCATTCGTCCCTCCTCTCACCACCTCTCTCCACCACCACCATCCCCCCTCCCCACCTCTCACCACCAACCCCCCACTCGCCATCCAGCGAACACTCTCCTTTGCGCCGTATCGCGCACTCACTCAACTCCCGTTAAACCGCACCACCTCGACCTTGACCCGTCGGACCGTGCACTCGAACTCTTCCACCACCACCACCCACACTCCACGCGTCTCCAACATCCGCCATGGTGTACCGCGCGTCTAGGGGAAGGAAGCAGGCCAAGAAGGGCGTCCAGCTCACCATCATGGTGGTCGGTGAGTATCATCTGTCCTGCAAAACACACGCGCGGATGCACACTACGCAACTGGGAGCTCCCTCAAGTTGGTGGACAAGACGAAGCGCGCGCGCACTGTACCACTGGTGCACAGACCCGCACCCAGCGCGGGGGCCGCGGGACGTGGAGGGCCCGATGGGTGGCCAGTTTGCAGAGTTTCCCGTCCCGCTGGCGAGCACATGCAGCGCACTGCTGGCATCGGCATGCACACACGGCGCGTGATGGGCGCGAGGAGCGAAAGCGGTGTGCGAAGCAGGATTCTGGATGTGTGCATGGGACTCGGAGAGAACTGACACTACAATTCCGCAGGCTCGTCTGGTACCGGTCGCACCACTTTCGTCAACACGCTCATTGAGCAGCCCCTCCTCCCGCACAGGTCTCAGCAGCTCCTCCGTGACCCCGAGAACCCTCGCTCCGAGGTCGACCCCACTCTCGCCCAGCAGGCCGCGGCCGACGCGCACATTGAGCGCAAGGTTGAGATCAAGCAGCACAATGTCGAGCTTGACGAGGATGGGATGCGCATTGCCCTCACCGTCGTCGACACCCCGGGCTTTGGCGACGGCATCGACAACGAGAACTGGTGAGCCTGGTCCTGTTAAATACACATCTCTCGGGTGAATGCTAACAGACAACCTCAGCTTCCAGGAGATTTCGTCCTACCTCGAGCGCCAGTACGATGACATTCTCGCCGAGGAGTCGCGTATCAAGCGTAACCCGCGTTTCCGTGACAACCGTGTTCACGCGCTCCTCTACTTTATCCAGCCCACTGGCCACGCCCTGCGCGAGATGGACATTGAGCTCATGCGCCGTCTTTCGCCCCGTGTCAACGTCATCCCCGTCATTGGCAAGGCCGACTCGCTTACTCCCTCGGAGCTCAAGTCGTTCAAGAAGCGTATCATGGAGGACATTGAGTACTACGGTATCCCCGTCTACAACTTCCCTTACGACCCCGAGGAGGATGACGAGGACACCATTGCCGACAACCGCGAGCTCCGTGGTCTCCTTCCCTTCGCCATTGTTGGTGCCGAGGAGGAGATTATGATCAACGGCGAGGCCGTCCGTGGCCGCCGCTACCCTTGGGGTATTGTCGAGGTCGACAACGAGGACCACTCGGACTTTACCCCTCTCCGTCGTGCGCTCCTTGCCTCGCACCTCACCGACCTCAAGGAGATCACCCACGACTTCCTGTACGAAAACTACCGTACCGAGAAACTCTCGCGCTCGGTCACTGGCGGCGACCAGAACGACCAGGTCCTGCCCGAGGACATGGCCACCCAGTCTGTCCGCCTCAAGGAGGAGCAGCTCCGCCGGGAGGAGGAGAAGCTCCGCGAGATCGAGCTCAAGGTCCAGCGCGAGATCCAGCTCAAGCGCCAGGAGCTCCTCGCCAAGGAGGACTCGCTCAAGGTCCTCGAGGCCCGTCTCGCCGCCCAGGGCCAGAACCACGAGTACTGAGTCGTCGGTACAAACAACGACACCTACTAGTCGTCGACCACCACCCACCTATTCGCCTTCGTCCCTCCCTTCCTGCGAGAAACCCGTGCGCCTCCCGTCGCGCGCGCGTTTATCGCAGGCTGCTATCTCTGAAAGCTCCAAGGAAATGTCCTTAATGTCCTCATGTCCCCCCCATGCCGCTCCTCAAAGTCGGACAGACCCCTCCACATCCCCTTTTAAACTATTTTTCTTTGCTCCCTTTCCTCTCTCTCTCTCTCTCTCGCTCTACTCGTACCCAACCCCCTCTCCGGTGTGCCGGCTGTCTCGGGCGCGCGTTTGCAACGCACGTCTCTCCCGGTACCTTCTATACCAAAGATGAATGCAAACGGCTGTTCCTAGTGCTCGTGCTCTACAGGGTCGCATACTTGACAGACTCGACTCGCAAGGCATGCTCGGTGGTTCAAAAAACACACAACGGGTGTTCAACGATATCGTTGAAACCTCCGGTAGTCTGTTTTCACCTCCGAACACACCGGTACGTGGTACACCGGGCCAGACCCATCCAAAGTCGAAAAACACATCACTGCAAGCAGCGGCTCCTCTGAAGGGGCGTAGTGTTTCTCGATAAAAGCCACAGTCAAGCGTGCAAGGGATCTGTGCAATACCATCCAGACAAGTCGTCTAGCCAGACTGGGCACTGTGTGCAAAAAGGAAACGAGCGCCATCACAGAATCGCACCTTTCATATCCAGTGGCCAGTGGCCAGTGGCCAGTGTGAAACCACCCAACACGTCCAAACCCAAACACGTTAGCACGTTCCGCAGGGCGCACCAACGGGTCGGGCCGTCCGGGATCCGGGAGGTCTCCTGGTCGCACCGAGCCGGGCGGAGGCATGAGCTTAAACCGGCAATGGAGCAAAAGGGGAAGCAAAGGCAGGCTCGCAGGCGCTAAGCGGGAGAAAAGTGCCACGAGGAGAGCGCTTTCTCATATTCTCATAATATCCTGTGATGGAAGAAATGTACTGTACTGCGTCTCGCGTCTGGTTCCCCTGCAGGTCAATCATGAATCAACAAGCAATGGCAACAGCCCTCGAATCGACTGGTCGACGTGCCGAGGTCTCTGGGTATATGAACTCCAACCGCATCAAGGATCGATCGAGAAGAGGTAAACAGTCGTAAACTAGGGCGAGTCATGAAAGAGTTCTGGGCTCACGAACAACGACAACAAAATGGCTGCCGACTTGACGAGCTCTCGAGAGACAAGCGAAAGACACGCGTGACAAGCTCGGTAGCGGCGTGGTCGGCACGAGGAGCACCTTGAGCAGCTCGGGGCTCGAGACGACGGCACCGCGCGTTGGTGGGCCAGACAGCACGGCATTTCGTATCAGACGCCCACCAGCTGGCCAGCTGCCAGCGCGCTTCTCCCCGTGGCCCGTTGCCGTTGGCCTGTGAGTTTTGAGGCACACAGGTGACGACGTTCCACACTGGCCACACTGCCACAATGGCACGCCGCCGGATGTCCGCTGACACTGACGGGGGCGACCTCCAGGTCACTCACTCCAGCCTCCAGGTCCATGGGCCATGGGGGCCTGACCTGGAACTCGTACGCAAGCGTTTCGGTGGATCGGTGGGTTTCTGTATTTTGCGTTATTTGGGCCACTGGCCACTGGCCACTGGCGTTCCTCGGTGTCCCGCCATTTGTGGACTGGGTTGCCTCTGAACTCGCTCACGTGCGTGCATGTGCATGTGGTCGTCATCGGTATGACCCATAGTCCCATGACAGTTGCTAGGAGAGGAGGAGTGGCGAATGGCGAGTCTGCTCAGTTTCACTGCCGTCCTGCTGGCCTGGCACTCGTGCTCGCCTCCTTGCTGGCCATTGCTACCCATACTATATACTGGGATGCGAGCGTGGCGTTTCTGGTTTCTGACTCACACATGCGTACCGTGTGGACACGTATCCCGCCGGGCGCTGCGCGCTGTGCAGAGGTATAGATGTGCACAATATGCGTAATGTGCGTAATGTGACGTTTGACGTGGGAGCCACGCGGCGGCGCGGCGAGGTGCCATCAAATATCAAAAGATATAGCCTCCAGCTTCCAGCACTGCTGGTTCGCGCTGAATGCCACCGCTGTGGCAGAGTGCCGACGAATCCTTGATCGTTGATGACGCTTGGCCTGGTGGGTTTGTACTACCTGGTGTATCGCTCGTCTTCGCTGGCAGTGGAGCAGTGGCAGTAGCAGGAGTGGACACGTGGTGCTCCAATGCACAACTTGTAAAACACATACAGCACTCGCTACAATGCACAATTTATAAACCTCTACACGTATCGGGTGGCGGCGGGGCTAACCCATCGCGGACACTTGAGGTACCGAGGCCATCCACCCCGCCGGCGGCAGTGGCCTTCTCCGCGGCAGTGGTCGTGTGCCCCATGTCGCGTGCCCCCCCCCCCCCCCCCCCCCCAGTCGTGTGTATCCTTGTTTGCGCATATACAATGCATACACTACGCGCAGTCCTCGGCACCCTCCGTTTTCTTCCTACAGATCCTGCAATGTTGCGGCGCCCGATCAAGCGGGGCTCGGTACAACGACAGCGCGGCTGCCTTACTGGCTCCTCGTCAGGGGAACTGGTATCTACAAGTGGGCATCTCGTCATCATCGCCTGCGTCCCCTTTGCTGTTCTTTTTGGGATTTTGGGATTTCGTGGTGTTCTGTCTCTCGACCTACGCCGCCACGCCTACTCCCTCTGGACTCCTTGATTGTGGTGGGGTGGATTGTTGCTACTGGTTGCGCCGCCGCGCCCGTTTCGTTTCGACTGCGCTGTTCTCGTCTTCCTTCTGATTCTCGCTTCTGACTTGTTGGTGACAACTTGTTGAGGGGCACTTCTGACAGCTTCACTGCTGCAAACGACCGGATAAAACGCCTAGAATGTGTTGTGATTGGGTGCGGTTGTGGTTGGTTGGTTGGTTGGTTGGTTGGTGTGGTGTGTGTGGTGTGTGTGGTGTTGTGTTGGTGTGATTGGATGTGGAAAGTGTTGCGCGGCTTGCTTGTGGTTGATGTGATGAGGATGGATTGGGGGTGTGCGATAGACGTGGTCACGGCCGTGTGCGTGACACATGATGACACAGGTGCATCGCACTGGCGCACTGGGAATCGGTGGTGGGTGGAAGGGTCGCTCGTTTCGATGGTGCGGATCGCTGACCGAGATCGCTGACTGGATCGCGGCCACTGTGGGGTTGCTTAGAAGTGGACCTGGTCACGCAGGATACGCTCGCCCATCTGTTTCGCTGTCAGTACTAGCCTCAATGAAGTAGCGTAGCACATGCTGATGACTTACGGGGCTGACACCGCGCCTGCGTGCGGTCGACTCGGAGTAGCGGCGACGGCCGCCACCGACGGTACCGGCACGGTGAACGTCCGCGGCGGGCGGGTGGGCGGCGAGGCCCTCCTGCGGCGCCATGGAGCCGATTGGCGTCGGGTTAGGCGGGCCCGGAACGGGAGGAGGCACTGCGGGCTGAGAATGTCAGTAAGGGCTGATCAAGGAGAGGCAAGGGGTGGATGGAGAAGGAGGTCGCCCTCGCGACAATCACTCACCCTCGAGAAGCCGCTGGTGAACGAGAGACGGCGGAGCACACCCTGGCCACGGGCCATCTTGTCGCCGAGGACACCGGTGAACTGGGGCGGGGAGACGCCAGCCTGGTTGTTGAAGCCGCCAGTCAGAGTCTGGCCGGGGCTCATGCTCATGGAGACGGCGCGTCGCTGGCCACGGGCGGCGGCGGCGGCAGCCCATCCGCGGTTCTTGAGGTCAGAAATGTCTCCAAACTCGAGGCTGTCGTGGTCAAAGTGGTCATCCTCGTGGTGGTGGGGGATGTCAATCTTAGGGGCTGGCGGGGAGCCTGCGGTCTGGCCGCCAGCGGGCTTGGCTGGGCTGGTGGTGGAGAAGGCGTTCCATTTGCCAAAGAGGCTGCCAGGAGTGGAAGTGCTCAGGCCGACGGCAGAGCCGGCAAAGGGGGTCTGGGGCGAGCCCGCGCCGTTGACCTGGGCGCCAGAGGTGGCGATGGTGATGGGCTCGGCAGGCATGCTAGGTCCCAGAGGCATAGGAGGTTGTTGCTGCAGTTGGTGGTTGGAGGGGAGCGCGTGTGCTGTGGTGGGCGGGGAGAAAGAGGTCACGGGGGGGTTACGTGGATCGTGTGGGCTTGCTTTGGCTGGGAGGCTAGTGGTGGGAGCGTGGAGTTGTTGTGGTGCCGGTGGTGGAAGGGGCGTGGGGTGGAGGTGGTGGTGGTGGTGGTTGTGTGGGAGTGAATGTGATGGGGGCAGGTGGATGAAGATGTTTGTGGTGGTGGTGGTGGGTGGTGTGTGTGGAGTGTGAGTGTGTGAGAGCGAGAGATACACGTAACGGGGGAGGGAAGGAGAGAAGCCCGGTCGATAGAAGGTATCCGGGGGATTTATACCACAATGGCCGCGCTGCTGCTGGAGCTGCTGAGCTGCTGACTGTGTCTGCCAGCTGCTGGGTGGCGGCGGCACTGCTGTGTGGGCCCTCCCTCTGGTGGAGTGCCCCGTCTGCCGCACACCGCACACTCACAGACGCTGACTGTGCCCATACGTCACATCTCTGCCGTTTACCCCGCAAGCGCCATCGCCGGCGGGTGGGGGGGGGGGGAAGAAGGGAAGTAGCGGCCAGGTTTTTGGGCCTGCTTTTTTTTTCGAATAGTCGTTGGGGCCTTCCCTCTGTGATTCGCCCACAAACCACACCCCACCACCCACTTTTTAAATGCGTCCAGATTGTACCTCATTCCAGACCCAGGTCCAGCGTTGCTCAGCCAGTAGAAGCGCGGGGTAAACAGCGGGGCCACAGCGGGGCACAACATCACCTCCTCATAGGACAGACCCAGCTGCTCGCCCCTCATGCAACAGGGTCGTGCTGCTCATCCCTCGAGGCCGGGAACAAGGTCAACACCGGACCTCAGTCCCAACCAGCGAGTAGCCTGTCGAGAACAGCAGACAACCTCTGGGAGCTATAGCCGACGGGCGACATCCGTGGCCGAGAGCCACCACAGCCGAGTCCCTGCAAACACAAAGTGACGAGAAAGCACACCGAGGCGGCGGCGCGACCGGGACACACGCTCCTCGCTACCGAGCTACCGACACATCGCTGGCACATGTGGTTCGGTCCGCCGCCGGTCCCGGTCCGGCCGGGACTTGCTGATACACATCAAATGCGAGGACGGTGGGTTCAATCTCGCAGCAGAGGGCCTGCGGCCTGCGCCGGCGAGCAGCACGACAATCAACGAACATATGGGCCGCCGCGAGGTCTGGTGACACGCCTCGCAGTCCGACAGCGCCATTGTCGCATGGTACACCGCTGCATGAGCGCAGGCAACCGGGCGTCTCAGGCCTGAGATATTTGGGCATGGCCGACACGCTCGGGCCGTGGCGGCGGCATGTGTCTAAGACCTATTCTACAAAGCGTTGCCTCGGGCGTGCACGACAAGACCGAAACGACGGTACCACGGGGGGGGAGACGCGCGAGTGCTCAACAAAGGTTCGTGGCGTGCGGATAGGTGGCGGCAGCGGGCACCAAAAGGCGTCTGTGTGAGGCATGCCACTGGCCACTGGGCAAATGGGCAATGGGTGAGTCTTGCGAGTGTTGGGAGCAACTGCAACAGAGAAAAGGGGCCGGCCGTTGCCGAGCTGGCCGAGTGGCGGTCGTGGCAGCGGCCAGCAGACAGCAGCCACTTGCACTTGGCGTTGTTGGGCGTTGGCCGCATTGCCGCAATTTGCTTCTGTTGATCGGGGGCGGGTCGAGCATGTGCACAGTGGGGCAAAGTCATGTGGCGTCCGGGGAAGATAGTGCAGGCGTCGGCAACGACGCGTATGCCTGCGGTCTCGTGATATCCGTCTCACGCTAAATGCCTGCGGGATATATCTTCGTTAGCTGTGGACGTTAACACGAATCAGTTCTTCAATCCCACTTTGCGAGTCGTATTTGCGACCTATACATCTACCTCCATGTCCAGCGACCTCGACTGAGTATGACTGAGCCACTGATGACCCGCCCACTCACTTGATTATCCCAGCTGCCTTATATGGGACCTTCTACTTCACGCCACATTCACCATTTCTGCCGACTACCAGCCGTCAACGTCCACCGTATTGGCGTCTCCGGCTGTGACAGAGGTCTCCTCAGGCTCCAGTGAAGCAGTTGTGTACCCCTTGCAGGAACTGAGGGAACTGCCTTCACACTATGCTCCCTTTGACGTTCCGAGCAGCCGAAGTGGGTGCTATGCTCCGGTAGGAATCGAGCGCCACTGGGACTACTCGCTTTGACCGCACCAGATAAACACTGTGGTACAATCCGTTACGAGTCGGCAGAGAGTACTGGTCCCGATAGATGCCGGCCAAGCTGATAGCGATCAGTGCGCACAATGGGACAGCGGCTGAGGTGTGGACCGGGTGTGGGAAGTCAGCTGCGCAGTTGCTCGGCGTGTAGGAAGTCGGATACGTTGGCCGTTATGGTTGCTATTTAGAGGCGCCACTAAGCCTGACATCTCTGGTGCATAACGATAAGCAGCCTCAATGCTGGGTGCTCTCTGTACCTCTGTAGATGTTGCTACATGGTCTCTCCCCAGTGGCACCGTCCAGTCAACTTGCCAAGTGGCGATTATTCCCTCCGCGATGCTTTCAGCCGTCTCGACACTGCAACACCGTGCATCTACCCACTCAACTAATCTAACCCCACGCATGGCCCAAAGTTGACCGAGATCCTTGCATTCGTCGTGGAGATGCCCTGGAACACACGCCATCGTCATTGAGTGGGGAAATGGCGATGGTGACTAACCACGCCGGCCGAGCCCGAACACAATGGCGTTCATTGTCTCAAATCCCCAACCGACCTCGTCAACGACCTGGCAACTTACGACTCAGTTTTGTCCATTGCACCAACAGCACTCTATGCGCAGCAGGGCACGGCTGGTCTGGTCGTGTGTTGTCCTCGTCATCGCATTCATGTTGTGCACAAACTACTCTCCTCTCACAAGGACCCACCTGTCCCTCTTTTCCACCTCGCTCCGATCAGCAACTACACGATACTTCATGTCCCCAGCCATCCAGCCCACTGTCATCGTAGTCGGTTCGGGCCTCGCAGGCCTCTCGGCAGCCTATGCGGCCCTCCAGTCCGGTGCGCGCGTGCACCTGCTCGACCGCAGCCCCAAGCTGGGCGGGAACAGCATCAAGGCCTCGTCCGGCATCAATGGGGCCGGGACACCCGCACAAGAGGCAGCAGGGGTCAAGGACACCCAAACTCAGTTTTACAACGACACGGCCCGGTCTGGCGGTGCGCGCTTCAAGACGGCCAGCACCATCCCCGGGTTTGACCGGGAAGCGCTCGTGACGCGTCTCTCGACCGAGTCGGCCGACGCGGTCCGCTGGCTCAGCGACGAGATTGGCGTCGACCTCAGCGTCGTCGCCCAGCTGGGCGGGCACGGCGTGGCGCGCACCCACCGCGGCAAGGGCAAGCCTCCCGGAGCATCCATCGTCCTCACGCTCCTGGACAGACTCAAGGCGTCGGACAACTTTACGCTCTTGTCCAGTGCAGACGTCACGTCGCTGCTGCAGCACGACGGCGCCGTCACAGGCGTGGCGTACACCCAGGACGACACGGAACACACTCTTGCGGGAAGGGTGGTCGTCGCCAGCGGCGGGTTCGCAGGCGACGCGTCCATGCTCGCGACGTACACCCCGGCGCTGGCCGGCCTGCCCTCGACCAACGACCCGCGCCCGGGCTCACACGCGCTGCTCACCGCTGTCGGCGCCCAGCTTCTGGATATGGACAGCGTCCAGATCCACCCTACGGGCTTTGTCGACCCGGCCACACCGGGCGCCCGGCTCAAGTTCCTCGCGGGCGAGATGCTCCGCGGCGAAGGCGGCATCCTTCTCTCTCCCTCTGGCTCGCGCTTTGTCAACGAACTCGACACACGCGCGGCAGTCTCCAAGGCCATCATGGACGCCTTCCCCAGCGTAGACGAGGACGGCACACGGCAGTGGGACATCACCCTCCTCCTCGACCCAGGCGCGGCAGCCGCGGCCGCCTCCCATATCGGGTTCTACGAATGGAAGGGTCTCCTGCGCAAAGTCAAGCTCGCGACCCTCAGCCCAGAGGTCGTCGCCAGCGTGCAGGCGTACGCTGCCGCCGTGGATGCGGGCTCTACCGACCCCTTCAGCCGCCCAGCGTACGGACACTGGAAGCTGAAGCCCGACGCCGAGTCGCTCGCACAGGCTGAAGTGTACATTGGCCGCATCACCCCCGTGGTGCACTACACCATGGGCGGGGCGGCGATCGACACCGGTGGCAGAGTACTCCGCGCCGCTGGCGGCGGCGTGGTGCCCGGTCTCTGGGCCGCGGGCGAGGTGACCGGCGGCGTGCATGGCGATAACCGTCTGGGAGGTAACAGTCTGCTCGAGTGTGTGGTGTTTGGCCTGGCGGCAGGTAATGGCGCGGCAAGGGGCGACTAGCACGTTGGGACGGGAGCATGTGGATGTATTTATTGTTGACTGTTGCGAGCGAGCCTGTGTCCACTAACCATTTGGTGGTTGTGCAGGCATCACTGTTTTCTCGTATGTCTCAGTTCGTACATGGCTCAGTCCGCAAGAACTGATGGTTGAGGGAAAGACGGAAATGGAGTGTGATTGAGGGCAGAGTGGCAGTTTAGTTTAACGAGGTGAACTCCTCGCATAAAAGACTATTTTAGTTGAGTTGAATTCCGCTATGGTCATCAGCCGCAAGGACATACATGGCCCACACGCCTTCCGAGCCGATGAGGACAACATATATGAGGACACACGGCCCATGGAAGGCGTGGTTGGAAGACGACTGGAGTAGGGCAAGGGAAACGAGGACAACCAGTGCACGCATAAATATGGCGACTGAGGCTTCATAGGCGAGAACCGGATGTTGAGGATCCGTTCCATGCAATGCATATGAGTGTTTGGCTCTGCCTAGTTGGATAATTACAGTGCTTCGTCCTGAGAGTTATGCAACCACTACGGGCTGGAAACAATCATGGGCAAGAACGGACCACAACAATTTCCACATCCTTTTATTTGCGCAACTCAAAAACAACTTATTTCTGTCTGGCAGTGGTCTAGCTTAACACCAACATCCTGAGACAGGACAGTCCTCGATACAGGTCGAATATCGCGTACAAACTAACCTGCGGGCAAACCTTGCGTGCGCATAACCCTCGAGACAGCTGCTTCTTTGTGGCAGTTTGGGTCGCTGTAAAACCATGGCGGCGAGAAAGCGGACATACAATTGCTTCAGTTGTTATCACCTGTCACACCCCAATCCCTTCTTCAACGGCTGTTCTACATCGGCCACGTCCTGTTCCTTTCAGTCCTATCGCATGCATGCATGTGTTGTGTGCCCGTGAGGAGGCGGATATAACTGCCTAATTAACGAATTGCTGCTGCTCTCTCCAGGGTCCTCGAGCTCGGATCGCCGTCGAGCAGAAAATTGTGATTGCGTTGGGTAGTGGTGTTGTTGGCATTTGCGTCTGCGCCAAGGCAGTGGGGTTGGTAGGGGTTTTGGATTTGGGCTAGGTAGTGCGTGAGTCGAACGCGGTGTCGAGATGAGGGAGTCGAGGAAGGCGAAAAAGGCGACCACGCACAGCCCACAGGCGTTGCAGCAGATCGTCTCCCTTGGCCTCCTGTCGACCTTCGTTTATTCGGGCTCTGTCCGAGGGAAGGACCAGCTTAACGGCCTCCGCCCATCATCTTCATCATAGAAGCCATGTCGGGCATGCCGCCGCCGCCGCCGCCGCCCATCATCTTCATGGCCTCTGTTGCTGCGTCAGCTTGCTCTACCTCGTTTACAGTCATGGACAGTCGGTATGATTCACGAAATTGACTGCCCATCGCTGTAGCTGTTGGTTATCCCAGTACTCACCCTGCATTTGGGCCATCGAGGGCATACCACCACCACCGGGAGCACCGCCGGCACCGCCGGCACCACCCATCATACCTTGCATCATGGATCCAAAGTCCATGCCACCAGGTGCTCCGGCGCCGCCCATACCGGGCATGCCGGGCATACCACCGCCCATCATCTCAGCCATCATCTTCTGGGCGCCTTGGGGGCCGGCAGCGCGGAGCTTGCGCATCATCTCTGGGGGCATGGCCTTCTACGCGGGTTAGCTAACGCAATATGATAACGGTACTCACCCTCATGGCCTCAATCTGCTGCTGGGAGGGCATGCCGTTGGCGCCAAGGGGCTTGCCGCCTGCAGCGGCCTGCATCTTCTGCATGGCCGACATCCAGCCGTTCTTGCCTCCGGCCTGGCGCGCCATACCGGCCATCATACGGGCCTGGGCGAGGAGCTCCTCGACCTCGCGCACACTGGTGCCCGAGCCCTGGGCAACACGGCGGGCACGCTTGTTGAGTCCCGTGGGGTTACCGGCCTTGTCGAAGCTGAAGAAGATGAGGCCGTCCGAGTCGAGCTCGTCGGTGCGCATCGCGTCGGTAATGAAGATCATGCGCTTGAGCTTGGCGGCGGCCTCGTCCTCGCCACCCTCCATCATACCCTGAGGCATGCCGGGGATCATGGACGCAATCTTGGACAGCGAACCCATGCCCATGATGTTGGACAGCTGCTCGCGCCAGTCGCGGATAGAGAACTTGCCCTGCTCGAGCTTCTTGGCGAGGTTCTTTTGGCGGTCCGGGTCGGCCATGGCCATGTCCTGCATGTGCTCCATGAGGCCCTGGATGTCACCCATTCCCAAAAGCTTGGAGATGAAGGGCTGGGGGGTAAACTTCTCGAGGTCGTTCAGGTGCTCTCCGGTACCGAGGAAGATGATCGGGGTCTTGGTCGCAGCGACGGCCGAGATTGCACCACCACCCTTGGCGTGGCCGTCGAGCTTGGTGACAATGATGGCACCAAAGTCGGCGCTGTCCTTGAACGCGCGCGACTGGCCCTCGGCAGCCTGACCGATAGAGGCGTCAAGAACCATAATGGTCATGTCGGGCTTGACGGCGTTGCTGATAGACACCATCTCCTCAAAGAGCTCGCTCTCCTGCTTGTGACGACCCGAAGTGTCGACAATGATCACGTCGAAGCGCTCCTTGCGGAACTTCTCCACACCCAGCGACGCAATGGCGACGGGGTCGGTCTCGGTGTAAGAGCCGTAGAAGGGAATCTTGGCCTTGGTCGCGTTCTGCTTGAGCTGGTCAAACGCACCAGCACGGAACGTGTCCGCGCACACGAGACAGGTGCGGAATCCTCGCCTCTGGTAGTGGACCGCGAGCTTTGTACACGTCGTCGTTTTACCGGCACCCTGTAGAGAGTTTGTCAGTGCTGTTTCCAGAGCAATTCAAGCAGCACGAGCAGCACGCGACTCACCTGAATACCAACGGCCATGAGGACGTTGACCTTGCCCTTGACCGGCTTGTATGGCTCAGTTCCGGGGTCCACAAGTGCGACGAGCTCGTCGTAGACAGCCTAATGGTTAACGATATCCAAAGGGTCTTAACCTACCTTTTGCACAACATTCTTCTTGTTCACTTCACGGCCGCTCGCCTTCTCGGCCTCCTCGAGGCTCTTCTTAACCTGTCATGTCAGCTACCAACCTTCCCAGTTCACGCAGCTACACACCTTGGCCTTGACCTTTGCCCTAAGCTGAGCAACGAGCTTGACATTGACATCGGATTCGAGAAGAGCGGCACAGAGCTCCTTGAGGAGTGCGTCAATAGCCTAAGGAAAGGTGTCAGATTACCGTCTAGGTCTTCTTCTCCATCGGGGTCACAAAGGTCCGTGCTGGCAAGTGGGGGCCCTTCGGACCCGACAAAAGGTCAACGTACAGCGTCGTCGATGGACGATGACTTGGAGAACTGGTTGAGAGCGCCGTGCAGGCGCGCGCCGAGGTCGGCAAGCACCATGGCGCTGATTCGTTTGTTGGTGGGGGAGTGAAGGTGTAAGGTGGCGAGGACAGAGACACACGACACGAGCTCCGTCGAGGCCGGCGCCGTTGGTCCATGTCGATGCACTCCAGTGGGTTCCGTGCCTGACGCCGATGACAAGGGTTTTAGGCCCGCAAGACAGATGGCCCGCCTACCATACATGTGGCCGCCAACTTACCAACGTGCCAACCCCGGCCTTCTTTCAGTGTCTATGCAGCTATGCATGCCGAACATACTAGCACTGTGTACTGTGTACAACTGGGACTGAAATTCCAGTCGGAACCGCTTGGTAATCGCGTTGGTGGCAAAGTCTAGTTTGGTGGGTGCAGATTTCTAGACCGTGATCGGACCTCTCGGGGCGTGGCCCACACGACACACGACAGTGACAATCACCACATCACTCTCACTGATTCTCTTTCATCTTGCAACTTTCAATATACCCCTCCAAAACAGGCAGACCTCACCCTCTGCGCGCTCGTTATATCCAGCGACACCCACTCCACTTCGATATTACCTGTCGCACCCCGCCGACCGCCACGCGTTCAGGCACACCACAAGAGCTGCATTCCGCGCTTGACGAGCCGGCGAGTGTGTTGACTCGAGTACTCTCAACACCCTCTCTACCTGATCTTCACACTCCCCTCCCCCCTTCCGACTCCAGACGCCACCGGCTCGTCCATGGATGGCACCCTTCGACCTCGATGCGTGCATCGACCGGCTGCGGGACAAGCAGCTGCTCGGCGAGGCGCTGCTGAGGGAGATCTGCGAGAAGACCAAGGAGGTGCTCATGCGCGAGTCCAATGTCGTGCACGTATCCTCACCCGTCACTGTCGTAGGCGACATTCATGGCCAGTTTCACGACCTGATTGAGATCTTCCGCATCGGCGGCGATGCGCCAAACACAAACTACCTCTTCCTCGGTGAGCTACTGGGAGCTGGACATTGTCAGGTGGCCGGTGACGACGCCGGCGTGTCCTTTCGCCAAATCATTGAACATGTGCTGACACCGCAGGCGACTATGTGGACCGCGGGTTGCACTCTGTCGAGACCATTTCCCTCCTCACGTGCCTCAAGCTGCGATATCCAGAGCGCATCCAGCTCATCCGCGGCAACCACGAATCGCGCGCGGTCACTCAGGTGAGGATTCCCCCCTTGGAGCTCGAGCTCGGTCGGTCGGCGGCGCAGCGATGATAAATTCAAAAGAGGACTCTGAGAGACTGAGAAAATCGGTCATGAAGTCCAGCGCTGGCTGGTGTACACTGCACAACGCAGGAACCCGCAGTGTTGATGAGAGAACGGATGTCTGAGCGCAGCAAACTTAAAACCCATCACGTTCCAATGTCGCACGCTGGATGCTGACTCTACACTTCAGACATACGGCTTCTACCTCGAGTGCACACGAAAGTACGGCTCGCCAACAGTGTGGCAATACTTTACCGACATGTTCGACTTTCTCACCTTGTCGGTGGTGATTGACGACGCCATCTTTTGCGTGCACGGCGGCCTGTCGCCGTCGATTCACCATATTGACCAAGTCAAGGTCATTGACCGGTTCCGCGAGATCCCCCATGAGGGGCCGATGGCCGACCTCGTGTGGTCAGATCCAGACCCCGAAAAGGAGGACTTTGCCATCAGCCCAAGAGGAGCAGGATACACGTTTGGCGCATCGATTGTCAAGAAGTTCCTCCACCTCAACGGCATGAACCATGTACTCCGTGCACACCAGCTGTGTATGGAGGGATACTCGGTTCTTTACGACGACCAGCTCAGTACGGTGTGGAGTGCACCAAACTACTGCTATAGGTGAGCTTGACAGCCGATTCTCCGAGCTGACGGTCAGATGTGGAAATATGGCGAGCATTCTCGAAGTGTCCCCCGGAGGACGACGATTCTTCAACGTATTTGACGCAGCACCAGAGAACGAGGTGTGTATGAGCCAAGGTTCCAATGGCTGCACAACTGACATTATCAGCGTGACGGCCCAGCACAGCAGCAAAATCAAGCAAAGGTGAGCTCTGAGACTTTTGAAATGCAATTACATAGCGCTGACCTTTACAACAGGCGATAGAGTACTTTTTGTAGAGAGGCAGACCAGAAGACAGACAGAGAGTTCAACCCAGCATTGTAACGTCCCAATCCGTATGTAATACCCATGCGCGACCATTATTATAACCCTCTACTTGCTAGTCCCACTCCAGTGCGGAGAAGAGCGACTCTACGAGCCCAAAGCTGCGGCCCTTGACCACACCGGGTGCTCCGCCCATGACCATGTTGAGGGATGGCAGCCGCCACTCGTCAGTCACCCGCCACCGGCGGCAGATGAAGAGTTTGACTTCGGCGTCCCACTTGCCGTCCGTCACGGGCTCTTGGCGGAAGTAGTGGGCAAACGAGTCAAAGAAGGACTCTTCAAGGTTAAGCGAGCGCGACTTCCCTGTCGGATTAGCTAAGTCGCCGGTGGGGGTGAGTTACAGCTACCCACATGCAATGATGATTTCTGGACCAAAGACGTCCGTGTCCACGGGGCCAGACGGGTCGGTGACCTCGAGTAGAGTCCGGAGCAGTGGCGGGTAGAGGTGGGGGAAGTAGACCTGGATGTGTGAGTCATGTCGCCATGTAGCCATTTGTGTGTGCAGCTCACTAGATCGCACAGAATAATGTGTGTGAATGGGCCATACTTTGCCAAATGACTTGCGTCCTCGCCCCAAGCCAGCGGCTGCGCGACAACGTTGGCATGCTCGGCCTGCTGGCTGCCCTCTCCCTCGGTCGCCCAAGTGTCGATGCTCTGTTGGCAGAGTGGCACGACGTTGGGGAGGTCCGTGAGCACCACCGTGTCCTCGGCCCTGAGGCGAGCCGCGAGGTGGAGACTGGCCAACGCCTGTCCGCTGCCGAGCTCGAGAACACGGTGTGGTCCCAGTGTAGTGAACAGCGTACAGGCCGGATCACCAGCACCGCCGGGAGTGAGATACTCGAGCAAGGGACCCGACGCTTCCCATACGCGTCCGGCGATGCCGTACCGCCCAATAGCCTCAGCCTGGTTGTGTGCGTCGGCGCCGTCGGTCGCCGCCGTGCCGAGGAGGTGGAGGGGGTGGATGTTGAGGTTGGCGGGGAAGTTGGGGTCTGCCGACGGCGCGACCATGGTGGCCGTCGCCATGACGTGTGTTGCGGGCGGGGTACGCGGGGTGGTGGTGAGCTTGCCGGCGGCGGCGACGGTGGTGGTGACGTCGTTTAGCGTCTCGGTGGCCATTCCGAGACAGCGGACATGATCGACGCCGCGGTCTCATTTTGGTTCCGTCCGACCACGCGACAAATGTGCCACATTCACCGGCGTTACACTGCACCTCCCGGCGAAATTAATTTGGCGGGTCGCCCAAACCGCCAACTGGATGCCCGCGCCGCCCAGGTAGATGGATGAACAGCTCGGCACCAGGACTCCTCTCAACCGTCAACATCACTAAAGTGCGTAGCCAGCACCCACACCCGTGCGCCAGCAAACGTCTTGCTAACCCATACTCCAGATGGCTCGCTCCGCCCCCATCTCGCGCAACGTCGGCCGTCTCTCGCGCTCGCAGGTCGCTGCCAAGCGTGGCCTCTTCAAGGGTGAGCCCGAGATCTGAACAGCGGGTCTCGGCGCGGGCACAAGCTACAATTTGAACACGCATCTTTAAAGAGTCCTCGAGGGATGGCTATCATGGTCGTCCATCGGACCCGTTTGGAAGTCATGGGGGTTGAAATTTCATGACTGGGAACGGGGCAAGAGATTGCTTTGCGCGTTTGTTGGATCTCGTCCTTGGGTGCTGCGTCGAATTTTGTCAAATGACAGACCCCTCCTGTGGTCTCGAGACATCTTTTGCCAGCAATAGCCCGAGACGTTTTCTCAGCAACGTGCAACACTCTTGTCCGCAAGACACTCTCCAGTGTCCTCTGCAAGAAAGTGCAAAGAGCCTGCCTGCGCCGTGCCAAGCCATTGTTCCCACAAAAATGTCATGTTCTAACTTTTTCCTACAGGCAAGAAGACCGCCAAGGTCTCGCCCAAGGCTGAGGTCGCCACCACCGTCGAGAAGCAGATCGGCGGCAAGGCCAACGGCGAGAAGCGCGTCATCCCCACCCAGAAGGCTTCGAAGTTCTACCCCACCGAGGACGTCCGTGTCCCCAAGGTCTCGCGCAAGCAGGCCGGCAAGACCAAGCTCCGTGCTTCGATCACCCCCGGCACTGTCCTGATCCTCCTCGCTGGCCGCTTCGCTGGTCGCCGTGTTGTCTTCCTTAAGCAGCTCGACTCGGGTCTCCTCCTTGTCACCGGCCCCTTCAAGCTCAACGGTGTCCCCCTCCGTCGCGTCTCGCAGGCTTACGTTATCGCCACCTCGACCAAGGTTGAGATCGCCGACGTCAAGGTCCCCGAGACCGTCAACGACGCCTACTTCGTCAAGTCCAAGGCCGCCAAGGCTACCAAGGAGGGCGAGTTCTTCGGCGAGGGTGCCGAGAAGAAGACCTTCCCCGAGGAGAAGAAGTCGGAGCAGAAGGCCGTCGACGCCCCCGTTCTTGCCGCTGTCAAGAAGGTCGACAACCTCTCGAAGTACCTCAAGGCTTCGTGGGGTCTCTCGAAGGGCGACCGCTTCCACGAGCTCAAGTTCTAAGCTCGTTACTACAGACCTTGGTTCGCGGGCTTGCCGGGCATGGTGATGCATGTACTATCTCCCTGCTACCTATTCCGCGCATGACACACACACATTTGCATAATTGCCCAGACCGAGCATAGTGAACTAACAAGAACTGACTGCTGGATGCTGAGGGCTGTCACATCCAGCGTTGCCAAGTGCAGTGCGCATGTCGCAGACGTTGCTGCATAAATTGAACTCCGAATTATGTACAAACACGCTACTGCTGCTACTACTAAAACTACAGCCATGGAGCCCAGCCGATATACATGCGCGACAAGTGGTCCGGCGACACTGCGTCCTTGATGAGCACCTCGACTTGTTTGGAAACAGTCATCTCCGTGTCGTTCATGAGACCGCGAAGCTTCTTATTGATCGGGTCGAGGTATTTTTTGCCTGCCGAGGACTTCACGTCCTTGTCCGACCTGCCAACCCGGTTCCGACTCGTTTTGGTCCACTCGACCAAGGGGTCGTGAACGAACGCCTGGAGCACAGACATGAGCGAGTCTCCGTTGGAACGAAGAATCTCCATTGTGATCTCGGCAGCTTTGCGGAAGGAACCTGTAGTTGTTAGATTAGACGCAATCACTTTGGTGGCGCAATTTGTGACTTACCGTCAACACCTGTCACACCTAGCGCGTCAACCATGTTTTGCGTAAGGCGGAACGGCACGCGCTCGGGCACCTCAAACGTTCTGGCCTTGTCGAACAGGCAGTTGAGGTCGACGTGCACCGTGTCGCCAGCGATACCGTCAAAGAGAATGTTCTCGCCGTGGCGATCGCCGAGACCCAGCACAAAACCGATCATGGACATGACAGCCAATGTACGCGCATAGTTGGTCCGGGCCGTGAGCCACTCCGAAGGTTCGGGCCAGTTGGTGAGGAACCATTCGTGAAACACGGTGGGGCGATACATGGGCAAAACCTTGTTGACGAACACGCTGGGGAGTTGGTGATATTCCTGCTTGCGCGCGGCTTCAAGATACTGGTGCACCTCGCTGGACTGATGGGTCAACATGGGCGCAGCAGATAGGCAAACGTACGTAAACTTTCTTCTTGTAGCGGTCGTATCCTTTTTCTAGAATGCTCTTCAGAGCGTTCGTGTTGCTGACCCACTCGATGAGTCCACACTCCTCATTGAGCGGCATCACCGCATATGTGCGAATGTACAGGTGGCGACGACGGGCAGTTGACGCCGCGTTGAGGAACTTGTTAATCATCGAGTTGAAGTCCATGAGTCTTGCGTCCTTGCGCAGGTCGTCGTGTGGCTTGCACAGGAACGGGTATCGCTTGCCATCTGTGCCCTTGAAGACGAGCTTCTTGGGCTGCTGGAGAGACGGCATAATCTCGACACGGTCGCTGACGTCTGAATGGGTTAGCCTTCTTGTATCAGAGTCCAGTTTTCACTTACCATTGATAGAAACTGCCATGGACGGGAACGCCAAGTGTCCCTTGAGAGGTGATCCGGGCGGTGGAAGCACGCAGGTGAGAGCGTCTTGGAGGGGCATGATCATGCTAGACGGGAACGCAGTCGTGACGTATTTGTACTTGGTCGCAATGGACACTTCGCGAGGCTTACCCTCCGGCTTGTCCTCGGCAAGCCTGAGCAACACGCCGGAAAGTTTGCGCGCGTCGTTGATACGGGCTTGAAGGTCTGCCCTAACGTCTTTTTGCTTTACGCCCTGCGGTAAGCTCCTGTTCGTGTTGCAACAACGTACCATCGCCTTTTGTAGGATAGTCTCGGCAATGTCTCGCCTGTCCTTGCGCGTTGACTGCATGGCACCAATGGTTGGCCAGAGAGCCTGGGCCGGGTAGTCGCGAATGACATGGTAGACGAGCCTGACGAGCACCTCACGGACCTCGAGGTTCGAGTGGGTGATGCGCGAGATCATCTGCGGGAACGCTGTAAGGAACTGGTACGTCATAATCTTTCCAACAGCGCGCTCCATGAGCCTGGTGATCTGTTGGACTTTGAGTTGGACGATGCTGTTCTTCTTGGTGATCTCGTTGAACTCGCCAAGGTCGAGCCATACAGTGAGGAGGCGGGGCATCGTCTGGTAGATATACTTGACGCCACGTTGGAGAGCTTCAACATAGTTGACACAGGTGAAGTGGTTGTGCGTCGCTATTGCCTCCGCCGCCTCCGCCGCTGCCTTCGCCACGTCCGCCGGCGACATCGTCTTCGTATCCTTGTTGGCTGCGGCTGTGGCTATGCTTGATGCCAGCGTATCATAGTATCGTCCGAGGTGGAAGAACGGTGCTTCTAGGGTCGCGCCGAGCTCGGTAGCCTTCTTAAACTTGCGAATGACGTCGTTCTGCTCAAAGCGGTCGGCTTCGTGTGTCCAGCGAGCTTCGAGCAGCAAAGCCTTTGCCAAGTTGCGTTCCATGCGGAAGTCTTCCTCTGTCTTGGGTCCATCGTGGTTGCCACCATTGCCTGTTAGGTCGATAACACCATCGCTGCCCGACTTTTTGTTTTCCGACTCGACGAGCTCTTCAATGGGGTGCGCGAGCTCACGCAATGCCTTGAGGATACCGCCGTGCATGTGAACGAGTTTGGCTTGCTGAATAAAGGCGAAGGGCGCGTTCCACTGTTGAGACTGCAGGGCAGCGCTGTACGCTGTCTGCTCGTAGCCAGCCTTGCGGGCAATCTTGGCACTCTGGATCCACCCTTGGCCCAGTTCGCCACGTAGGCGCTCAAAGTCAACAAGACTGAATGCAGCTCGGCGCTTGCTGAGAATCTCCTCGCTGACGCGGAAGGAGGGCAGGGCAGTGTTGAATCGGTCCGACAGGTTATCAATGAGGGTGTCGGCGTTACGGCGCATGATGGCCTCGCTGTTGGCTGAGCGGACGCTGTTGTTGGGAGGCAACATGATGGCGGCGTTCGTATTGTAGATCATTTCCACTTCACGAAGCATATGCAGCTGCAGGACCGTCTCATATGCGCGAGGATATTCGCGTGTCGTGAGACCGCTGCCGATCTGCTTGCGAGCCACCGTGAGGGCTTCGTTGACGCCCTTGCCAGAACGCATGGCCAGGAAAACGTTGGCGATGGGTGGGGGGTCACGGACCGCCTGGAGGGTCTCCCAGTCTCTAATGGTCCAAGCAGCTTCGGCCTGGAAGGCAGACAGCTCTTCGGCCCATTCAGGGTGACGGCTGAGAGCACCACGGATGTGAGTGCGCAGAGTGTCTGAGGAGTTTAGCTCTCGTGGCACAGAATACTCCCAACTCACCATAATGACCCAGGTTCTTGAGACACTTGAGCAGGCCCACATGATGTTTGACGTTCTCGGGTTCCTGCTGCAGGTTTACTTCCCAACAGCTCTGTGCCGATGTCCATCGACCGGTACTCTCGTGCTCGCGGATCTGGAGCTCTAGTGAGGGCGACACGACAAACGCCGAAACACCTTCCATGCCGTCAGGATCGTCGAGCTCGGCGTAGATCCGGTGCATGTTCTCAAAGTAGCCCTGGGCTTTGGGACTATTCTTCTCGCCGAGTTGGACAACACATTCTTCAATGTTGCGAAGAGAACGGGCGAATGCACCCGACATGAGCGCTGCCTTGCCAGCCAGCTCAGTGTCAATGTCTGAGAGTAGTTGGTCGACTGGACGGGTGGTCGAACTGCGTTCGTTGCGGTTGGCATTGCGGGTGAGGCGAAGCCATTTACCCAAGTGGTCCATGAGGTCAAAGACCACCTGGGCACTGAGCATGCGCTTCTCGGGCGCGCTCTGATGGCTTGAGCTGACCTGATCTTTCAGCACGACTTCGATCTCGGCTTTGATCCGGTGGTGGGCATCCGCGTCGCCCGATAGGAGAACGTGGAGTACGAGGTGAGGGAGAAGGTGGTGGGCGACGGCCACGTCCTGGTTCTTGGCCTCGCTGTTGAAGACACCAAAGATCCGTTGGGCGTCACCGGGTACGCCGGCCTGATGGACCTCCATGACGCGGCCAATGAGGTCGACAGTCCATGCCTGCACCCACTCGCGGTAGGTGTTCATTTGCGGGTAGATCGTATCGTCGAACTTTGTTGTCTTGACCTGGTTTTGCTGGAACTGTGCGTCGAGCAGCGGCGTGACAGTCTCAAGGACGTCCTTTGGCAAGGTCTCCCAGCGCTGACGCACTTTAAGATTGACGCCAGCACCTTGGCGGTTGACCAGTCGCTGATCAAACCCGCAAAACTTGAGAAGCTCCTGAATGGAAAAGGACAGATTCTTCTGGTGCTTGGTGTCGTTTGTCGAGCGGAAAGCGCTAACAAGAAGGTCACGAACAAGGTGCAGCGCGAAGTTGACAGACTCATCGTGGTCGTTGAAGTTGGACATGATGGTCATTGAAGCCTCCTCCTTTGCAGTGACGAAGCGATCGGGGTCCAGAGCACCAATGATGCCAAAGCACTCATAAGCCAGATCGCGCAGCTCATCGCATTCGCCGTCGCGCGTGACAGCGCCAAGGAGCGAGCGAACGAGACGGCCAACGATCGGATCGAAAGTGTCACCTCGAGCGAGCTGCATGATGTCGCTAGTCTTCTGCACGAGCAAGTTGCGCAGCTCGCGCATGGTTTCCGTTGAAATAGCAATATTCTTGTTGTCAATGCGCTCAATAAGCTTGCCGAGATACACTTTGGTCGTCCAAGAGTTGCGATAGTTGAGAAGCGGGCCGCACAGAGACTTGAGCTGTTGGATATGGTCAAAGCGCACAATGTCGTCATGGAACGCCTGGAGGTGGGCAGCGTTGCCAGATATGAGAGCGACAATGTTCCTTGCGGCGTCCTTTTCCTCAGACGAGAAGGTTTCCCAGCCGGCCACCAGCGCTGCGATTGTTGCGCCGATAAATGGACCCACATCGGCAAACTTGAGCAGCTCGACAAAGATAAACCATGTGCCGAGAGTCTGGAGTCTCAAGGCGGGCACATCCAGGGTGCTTTGCAAGCTGGCAATGATTTGAGGAGAGAATGAAGCCATCGAGTCGCCGACCAGAGAAATGAGCTTGCCGATGCTGCGGATGACCTTGCGCTTGTTGGCGTCGGGTGTGCGAGGCGTCATGAGCTGCTCCGTCATCGCTGCGAGAACACCGAGCATATGAGGTTTGAGGAAGGTTCCCAGATCGCCATGGCTGTCACCCGTGTGTTCAGCCAACTGAACAGCGTGAAGGGCTTGTCTCGCCACGTCTTGAACGCTTTCATCCTCATCACCAAGCTCAATGACGATCGTGACAACTAGCGGAACAATGGAAGCACGAATGTACTTGTCGAGAGTTGCTTTCGGCGGTGCTGTTGAGCTGTTGATGAGCTCGTTGAGCAGGGATCCTACGAAATTGAGAGCGGACACTGTGGTCGCGCGCGGAGACATAAAGATCTGGGCCAGGATAGGGGCACCTTCATCAATAAGAATCAGACCAAGACGCTGGCCCAAAATGTTTGACAGTGTCTCCAGTGCCGGGCGGTTCTGGCGAACAACAAGCGTCGGAATGACGGCTTTGCGAGCAGCCTCGAGTGTGAAGAAGGCCTGTCGATTGTATCCGATAAACTGCATTGTCTCGGCCACGACTTGCGGGTTCGGGACAAGCGATTCGGCTAGGAGCACACTGATGCGTTCGACGTAGGGTGATAGCAAGTTGTAAGGCTGCTTGTTGCGGTACGCTGCAATGTCGACAAGCTGCGTATACGCCAAACTGCGAAGAGGACTGCTTTTGGAACCGAGCTGCTTGATAAGGATTTCGAGGATCTCACCCAGGTGGTTGTCGGGGGCGATTTGTCCCAGGTCGCCCAACAGCAACATGGCTGTCTCCTGGATTGGGTAGCCGAGTCGTAGAAGGGTGTTTGGAATCTTGGCTATGATCTCCCGCTGAGCGCGTTGTGTGGAAGCCGGGCTGGCTGCAACACACAGTATCCGGTAGAGAGCAGACACAAGGTGGCTGGCTAGGTCAGCGATGGAGTTTCGAATGAGGACCTACCCAGCAGCCAGCCTGGTGCGACGATCTGGTGATTTTAGAGCCCTCCATGCACGCCACAGTGGCTTGGCCCATGTTGATGAGACGGAGACCTTCTCACTTGTGTGTGCCAACAAAACACCAAGTCCGCGCATGAGTGTGAGATCATTGGACAGCGAGTCCCATCCTGCAAACCACTTTGCACCAGCGTCCTCATTCAGGGGGTGATGTGGCAGGTAGTCCTCTCCAGTACAGTGAGCCAATGCGCAAAGAAGGTTCGGCGTGGACTCGATCAGCTCGAACTTGACAGTCGGGTCGAGTCTACAGTAAGCCATCAGACAACGGGAAATGACTCACTTGGCAATAGTCTCGGGAAGCTCTTCCATGATCGTTTCTTCGTCACCCTCGAGCTCGGGTAGCTTGCTTTGAAGGAGAGCCACAACCTTCTGCGCGGCACCATTCTCCTCACGCTTGCGCTTAATGGACGTAGGGGCGGGGAGCTTGATGTACTGCTTCAGACGGTCGCGCAGGTCGTTGGCGCCAGCACCTGTCGCCTCCGCCGCCCAGGCCTTTAGTGTCTTCGCGGACACAATCGTGGAGATGGTGCTGGACGGAATGTGAGGCGCGACTGGGGAGAGGAGGTAGAGTGCCTTCTGTCGTCCGACGGGTGTCAACACATCCAAGGCCTCGGCCTGGCCCCTTATCGCCCACCACACGTCACGGCGCAGAGCATCGTCTCCGTCCTTTTCGATCGCAACAATGACACTCTTGACGGACTCTTGCCAGCGAGCATTGTCGACCTCGGGCCAAGAGACAACGGCCGTGCAGGCGCGAGAGAGCGCGTGGCGGACGGGGACGGTGGGCACGGCAGCGGCGACGACAGACGCGTACCGGGCCTGTCTTGGCACGGATAATTGTGCGACACGTTGAGCAAGGTCCGACAGGACAATGGCGGACGATGTGTGGGTATCGCTGGCAAGGGGGGCTGGCGTTTGGAGGACAATGTGCAGGGCGAACAGTTGGGGGAGGTAGTCGAGGTTGGTTGGCATGTCTGGGTAACCAAACAGAGGCTGCGACTTGGAATCGAAAGAGTCTGTTTGTCAGAGACACTTCAAACACATGGCACTCACCTCTGGCAAACTTCCTCAATTCCCGCATAATGTTGACGACCCGTTGTGGCCCGCGCAGATACGCCGTGCCGACTTCGTTGAGGTCGCGGCCCAGGACAACGAGTACACCGACGGCGCCTTCACACAGCGATTCGACGAGAGGCGCTGCGCCGGGTTGGTCCTCATACCTTGACGCGGCAATAAGCAGACGCGAGATGAGCCACGCGAACACCGTGAAAGGCTCCTCTGCCTCTGTCGAGTTTGCGTGTAGGACCTCCACATGGGTGGCGGTCTGGCGCGCAACGATGGATAGGGTGAGCTGCGCACGTTCAAGGTCGACCTGGGATGGGGGAAGTGATTTCAATGGTCGCATGATGCACGCGTTGAACAAGACCTCGAGGAGCTTGCGAGCACGCGCCAGGATCTCCTCGTCGGCTGTCGCACCAG
Source organism: Apiotrichum porosum (assembly GCF_003942205.1). NCBI lineage: Eukaryota > Fungi > Basidiomycota > Tremellomycetes > Trichosporonales > Trichosporonaceae > Apiotrichum > Apiotrichum porosum. The sequence goes on along the minus strand of NW_021167121.1, from coordinate 560,191 downwards.
CATCCTGGTCGATGGCGAGACCTTCGCGAAGCAGCTGGTCGAGGAGCTCGTGTTCGGCTGCACTGGCGTCATGATCTGGTGGAATCACGTCCTCTGGTATGAGAGGATGTGTCATGGCCATGTCGGTGGTGTTGTTGGTGTCATGAACGGGGGAAGGTGAGAGTGAGTGTATGGTTCTTATTGACAGCAGTACAGTCAACCAGGAAAACACTGTTGAACGCGCCGCCAGGAGCCCCGCGCGCTCGCCACTCAATCTGCTCCCGTCGACGAATGGAACCCTCACTTTGGTCCCGCGCCCCTCCAACCGCCGTCGCCGGCGCTTGTGATGGTCATGTTTCCTCGCTCAACGAGGTGCATATAGACCAACAACAGTGTATCTACAGCGTCCACTGTGTAATCCAGTCGCCCACCATGTCGAAAAAGTCATCGTAGGTCCACCCCTCCATCAGAATGGCCCCAGCTGATTCCTCAGAAAACTCGATCTCCTCGTCCGCGTCCGCTTTGAGAACCCCATTCCCGAGCCACCCTTCCCGCCCAAGCTCCTCAATGTCTCCACCAACATTGCGCGTCTCGGCGAGCCGAGCTACCTTACCCAGCTCGCTAGCAGTGCTCCTCTCCCCATGCTCCTCGACTCGGAGATGGGCATGCCCATCGACCTGAACGAGTACGACGGCGTGTGGGACGGCAACGATGCGGCCCTCAACCCCGTGGCCGACTCGGCATACATTGAGCCAGCAGACCAGGAGCTCCTCGGTCCTCTGAGGATCTTTGGTGCCGTCAATGGCGCCAATGCGGCCAACGCAAAGCCTACCGAGGTCTCGTGGATGCGCAACACGTCGTACATGCAGAAGAAGGACCAAGGTGTGCGCAGGCGGCAAGCCGCCGAGTCGCGCGCCGAGGTGGTGGATGCGTCCGAGACGGCGCAGATTATCGCCATTGAGAAGACGTTTACGGACGTGCGTGCGCAGGACGCCACGGAGATGAAGCACCCCGACGCCAAGCGCAAGCACCTCAAGGTGGTGGAGACGTACGACATTTTGCCCGACGACGACGCGTGGGCCAACTCGTACATTATGATCAAGTTCCCCGAGCGACCAAGTGCAGCGACGGCAGTGAACCCTGGTGCGACCGCATCCAAGGACCGGTTGGAGCGCGCGGTCCTCCGTCCAGTCATGGAGGACGACCAGCAGGTCATGGAGTACTTCCTCCCCAAGGAGGACGACCTGTCGCGTCTCGGAGAGCTCGAGGGCCGCCCTCTGGACGGAGAGGCTATCGAGAGGCTCCGTGTGTTCACGGAGGGAGAGCAGGGCGAGGACGAGAAGATCGATGACATCTTCCCCGTGGGTTTCCCTTCACTCGTGACATTGTCGCTTACCCATCCAGAACGTTACCTACGAGCGGATACGCACGTACGAGGTGGTCATGCAGGCGCAGCCCCGGAAGGAGTTGCTCCTCACCTTCCACGAGGAAGAGGACGAGGACGAGGACATGTTCGGCGGCGACGACGACGACGAGGCACCTGCTCGCAAGAAGCGCAAGGGCGTGTACTTCAAGGACATTACCATGCGCACCCAGCTTCGCAAGACGCGCGCAAAGGGCCGTGGCGAGGTCGAGGCCCGTGCCGACCTCTGGGACAAGGTGCGCGTGGCCTTCCGTGAGCCGTACGCAGAGGAGATGGATGAGCGTGCGGAGCGTGCGCGTGGCGTGACTGAGCCAGCATGGACCAGGGAGCAGCTTGACACGCTTCGGGGAGAGACCACGCAGGGCGCGCACGACGAGGATGACTAGATATTTGTTTTATGCAGCATTAGAAGAAGACAGTCACACGGCTAACGCTGGACTGCGGTCCAAAAAAGTTGACGTTACCATCAAAGACAAAAGATCATGTGTTGAATATTAAAAGAGACACGACTATGCTAAAGGAGCCAGACAATGTCAACAATGGAGGGGTCATCTATCCGCAAAGCGAGCTGATGCTGTTGGTGTGGCTGGTGGGGTTGGAGGGAATCCAACCGCCAGCGATACCGGCCTGGTAACTCCATTCGGCACTGCCAGTTTCGGTCTTCCAGGCCCAGAAGATCCATCCTGCACTGTTAGCTGCATGTGTTGGCCTGTCGAGCTCACCTTGGCCGTTGTTTTCGAAGACCTGGGTCTGAACATCCCAGTAGCGCCTGAGGAAGGTCTTGTACGAGCTACTGATCAGCAACGACCCTCATCCACTCAATCGAGCCATTTACGTACCTGCTGAATGTGGAGCCAGCGCCCGAGAAACCGTCACAGCTGCCGACCCTCGTGGAGCCGGGATAGGTGCCGTCGTAGCGAGCGCCAATACCACGGCCGTTGAGCCATTTAGCGCAGTCGGTGCGGGCGAGAGACCACTCGCCAACGACGAGCCAGAGAGGCGCGGCGGCGTAGCTGCTCTGCTTGTCGCATACAGCGGCGATGTGCTGTGCCTCCGTCATCTGGTTCTCTGCCTGCGAAAAGACCTGATGACCGTCAGCGATCGTGCTCCTGTGCAATATTGACTTACGCTGTAGAAATGAGTGTCAAGTGCAACGGACTCGAAGTTCGGCTCGCTCATGTAGTTGGACCAGTACGAAAGAGGCTGGAAACCGTCGTGAATGACAATGAGGAGGCCAGACTTGGAGGCGGAGCTAGGAAGCCACGGCCAGCGAGTAGCGCCGTAGCCGTCGTAGTAGAACTGATGCGTGGTCGACAGCAGCTGGTCGTTGAGGTACGTGGCGGGCTCGTTGAGGAGGCTGAGGGCGGTCACGGTGCCATAGTAGCTGGGGTCACTGTAGGTCTTTGAAAGCTGTCCCAGAACGTTCTTGGTGCGCAAAACGTTGCTGCTGTTGGTTGCCCAGAGCGCGCTTCCCAGCTTGCCCGAGTTGTCGTATCCATTCTGGGAACCGGGAGCGCCGTGCAGGTCGATGAGAACCTTGAGACCATACGTCTTGGCCCATCCAATTGCCTTGTCGAGGTAAGGAGCCTGACCTTGGATGTAGGGCTCGCCATTGGAGATGTCGTAGGCCCACTGCGCCCGTTAGCAAGCATGGCCGGTACTGTGGCGCAGATTATTATTCCACTCACGTAGCCGATCGGAATGCGGACGTGGTTGAGACCAGCGGCTGTCCGCGTTAGTAAACCGTTCAAACCTCGCTATTCATGGGTAGCGACGCGACTCACCTGCGATCTGTCTGAAGTCGTCCTCGGTGATCCAAGAGTCCCAGTGACTCTGGAGAGCCGCCTGAGCGACGCTCTTGGACTGGAGCTGGCCAAACGTCCACTCGTCAATGATCTTATCATTGTTGGTGGCCGTGAAGAGCGAAGGGGTGATCCAAGACTCAAGGACAAGCCACTGTGCATTGGGTCAGCGCGTGAACTGTAAAAGACAACCTTGGCGCCATCAAAAAGACCACATGTGTCCAAGTGGCTTCTCGTCTGTGCTCCGCAGCACGGATGATGAACTCACGCCACCGATGTTGACACCCCTGATCTTGCTCGATCCATAAGGCCAGCCGACATTGACGCCGCGGGCCTCGTTCATGCGAAGCTTGGCATCGCGGGCGTCGGCGGTGGTGAACACGGAGAGAAGGAGGGTCAACAGCCCAAGGCTGCGGACGAGCGGGACCATCATGGTTGGTTGCTGGACCTCTGGCAAGCGGCGAGCGGAGAGAGTGGCAAAGAGCACAGTCGGGATGGAAAGTCTACAGACACAGCTTCAAAGGGCGGTCAACTGCACGATGATGGCAAGAGAGTGTAGGGGTATGGGTGTGAGGTGTGAAGCCGAAGGGGGGCAAAACACTACGTCGATGATGGCTTCGTAGCAAGGCGTTGGGTGTCGTGAGGTGTAGTTACCAGTGAGCAGTGCACGAAAGAGTGTGTCTACAATGAGAGTCTGGGGGAGGAGGGACGGTATTAATGGATGATGGATGAGAAGAGAAGGGGGGAGGGGAGGAATGGAAGGAGGAGAATGAGAGACAGAACTCGCAACTTGAGAAGGCTCAAATACTCAAACCCACTTCCTCAACCTCATGCGCGGCTGTAACAGCTAGCAGTACTGCCAGCCTGGGCAGCTGCCAACAAAGGGTCTCTCGGTGTCTGGCCGACCAGGCGTACGACAGACTACACAACCTTCGTACCTTTCCGCGGCGCGTGCTGAGCATGTGCGTGTGGCCCCCATGGGCCCATGGCGCGTCTGGGGCACGGCGGATGTCTTCTGTCGCGGCGGTGCCGTGCCACTCGCTCACACGCGATCACACGCCGGCCGCGACGCGACTTTGGTCGAGGACCCCGCTGGGCCGCTATATGCCGCTGTGGCCTTGCCCCGCATATGCAGGGGGCCCTGGATGTTTTGTGGGCTGAATCTTGACTGCGGGGGGTTGTGGAGAGGGCTGCGAGGACGCCCACATGCTCAAGCAGGAGTGCACTCGCGCGCTTGTTGTGATGGGCCGGGGGTGTGAGCAATTTAATTTGGCTCTAGGCTCAGGTCCAAGTGGGGGAGAGGGGTGAAGGTGGCATTTGGGGTCGACAAGAGAAGAATGAAACACGATAGTTTGTACCTCGCCCGCATCGCAGCATGGACACATGGCTGTCGCGTACCGATTGGGACATGTGGTCGGCAACCAAACATTCCTATGCGCATGCAATGGAGACTTGTAAAGTTAAACGTCAAGGCAACGGGACGTGAGACGCGACAATGTGCTGCTTCAGAGTACGCGTCTGCGTGTCACGTCACGTCTCTCTCTCTCTCCGCCGCCGCGGGCGCAGCCGCCGCCGCCGGCACACCCACTTTTGCCGCGCCAGGTACTCGGAAGATCAGAAGTCAGTCGCGTCTGCACGTGACCGACGAACGGGGCTCTGCCAGGGCTGGCGCCTCGCGCATGGGCCAGAGCGTCGACACTCGACACTCGGCGCTCACCGGCTGTTCTCCGATGTCGTTGCGACGAGTAAGGCGACCTCATGTTGTGCATGTGAGCTTGGAATTGGGACCGATACACCCATTTCCAACAGCGCAAGCTTTTTGTTTTCCAAGGCCAGACACCCTTATCATTCCAACACGGCCTTGACACGATGCCCACATGCCCACTCGGCCGACGACGCGCGCGTCCACCAGGGAACTAGGCAAGACGTTCGCTATATCCCCTTGCCACGCAGGCGGAGGACGCCGACAAGGAAACGGGGGGCACCGACAAGGAAACGGGGGGCAACGTCATGGGATCCGGAAATCAACCTCCAACACCATCGTGCCCACTCGCCCAGACCCCCCGCCCCCAGCTCCCACACCTCCTATTTAAAGCCCACTCAATGGCACGCGATCCGCTCCCCGCCGACGTCCGTCTCCTCATACGCAACAACATGGCATCTGCGCATCCACAAGTCCCAACGATCGATGGGCTCGACAGCAAGACGCAGAACGACGTCTTTACAGCGATCGACGCTATCAACAATGACATGCGGGACCTAAGCCTCGCAATTCATGGTGCGTAATCGTGTGCACTGGGGGGATCTATCCAACTGACTTGTTTATCAGAAAACCCAGAGCTCGGTTTCAAGGAAGTGTGAGTCTAACTATGAAACCGGTGTTGTGCACTGAAAGAGCTCCCTCACTGACCCCCCTCCCCGCAGCAAAGCGCATGCCAACCTCGTCAAGGCGCTGTCCAAACTCGGGTTCACGATCACCAACCCCACCTCGCTCGAGACCGCCTTTGTTGCTACTTGGTCGAACGGATCTGGCGGCAGGACGTTTGGCTTCAACGCCGAGTACGATGCGCTCCCCGGTATCGGCCATGCCTGTGGACACAACCTCATCGCCATTGTAGCCGTCGCCTCGGCCGTGGGCTGCAAGGCGGCCATGGAGAAGCAAGGTATCTCGGGCACCATCAAGGTCATCGGCAGTCCCGCCGAGGAAGGCGGCGGCGGCAAGATCATCCTGTTCAATGAGGGTGTGTACGACGGCCTCGACGCGTGTGCCATGGCCCATCCCGGTGGTGGCATGCCCGCCGACGGGTATGACGGCCAGGCCCCCGCCGAAGGCAAGCCCGCCTCGCTCGCCCGTGCAGGCTTCATTGTCGATTTCGTCGGCAAGCCTGCCCATGCGGGCGCTGCGCCGTGGATGGGCGTCAACGCTGTCGACGCGGCTGTCCTGGGCTACAACGGCGTCTCCATGCTCCGCCAGCAGCTCGAGCCCACCGTCCGTGTCCACGGCGTCATCAGGGGTCCCAACGACTGGGTCAACAACATCATCCCAGCCTCCTCGCACGTCGAATACGACGTACGCGCACCAGACGTCAAGCAGGCCATGGCGGTCCGTAACAAGGCCATCGCCTGCTTTGAGAGCGCCGCCCACGCGACTGGCTGCTCGCACACCACCCAGTCGAAGGACAAGGACATTTACGCCGAGCTACGCAACAGTATCCGCATGGCAGGCGTCTACGCCGACATTATGGAGGAGGTCTTCGACCAGCATATCCAGCGCGATGGCATGACGACCGCGTCCACTGATTTCGGTAACATCACCATCTCAGCATGCCCAGCCGTGCACCCGATGTATCTCATCGAGACAGACGGCGTCAACCACACCCCCGAGTTCACCGCCGGTGCGGCCACCATGGATTCACACGAGCGCTCGATCAAGGTCGCCAAGGGACTTGCTCTCCTCGGCTTCAAGGTCCTCACAGACGACGTGTTTGCCAAGAAGATCAAGGACGAGTTTGAGGAGCAGAAGAAGAGGCTTGGTGCTTAAATTTAGGTGGCGGGATGACCCGTGGGCGGGGAGCGGTCGCCCTTAGTGGCCAGTGGTTGGATAAAAAGGACTCCTGTAGCGCTGGCTTGCAGGTTAAGTAGATATCGGGAAATCACATGATAGACAGCGTTGCGCCTTCGTATATGCAAAATCCGGACGTATGTATCTTGTTATTCAAAGCTCAGCATCGCGCGGCACCTAAGTACTATGAGGTTTGCTGGGAGGTGCCACTGTGATTCTTGGGAGGTATGCTCGGGGATGTGCTCTGTGGCTGCTGGTTGGTGGGTGTTGACGGCATCAAGTTAGCACCAAAGAATGCCAGGAGTCCGCCAAAACACCATCCTTGGCTATATCGTTTCCCAGGAGTCACACCCATTGGTAACCTAGACCTATGGCGGCCAAGACAACTCGTGAACGTCTAATGTGACTCTAGACGGCGCGTGAAGAAACGGCCGAAAAACCAACTACGCGGCATAAAGCTCTTAATATGCCGGACTGTGAACTCGATAGTGCGTTATCCGCCCAGCGAAATAACCAACTACGCCGCCTAAAGCTCTTGATGTGCAGCACTGTAAAGTCGATAGTGCGTTGTGGCCACCGGCGGAAACCAACCTGCAACATGCGTTTGTGCTTGAAAAACAACCGTCTCGAGGCATAAAAACGTGCATTCCATTACTCATTTCTCTCCATCGCTTTCTAATGCCTTTCATAAGGTCCATCTCGGGGTGCCTTTCCTTCATGGTGGAACGAAAGTAAGAGTTCCAAGACCGTGGGGGTCTGAATGGAAGTTCCACGACATCATATGCATCAACTTCGCCCGCATACAAATGTAATTTCTGCCCATTTTCCCCATTTTCCCCATCCATCTCCTGTGTACCTGTGTCCAGCAAAGTCCGTCCCCTCATCAAGCGCGAGGAACAAACCTGATCTGGCCAGCCTACATACATCAGCTCGATATGTGTACATTACACTCACAGTACCAGTGAAGGGCGAGTTGGGCATGCCGCCGGGGTTGGCGTGCGGGTCCGTGCCGAACAGGTTAAACGGGAACCCGGGGTCGAACGCGGCCGACTGGTCCAAGGCGGCCATCTGCGCGTTGCTGAGGGTGATCTTGAGAGCGTCAATGTTCTCCTTGAGGTGCGTGGCGTTGTGGCCGCCGATGATGGGGAAGACGTAAGAGGCCTTCTGGCGAATCCATGCGATAAGCACTGAGGAATCAGCTTGTGGCACGTATATGCGGGGGGGCTATTGGCAGCTCACCTGAACTGACGGAAACACCGCCGAGCTCTTTCGCGATCTCTGCAAGCTTTGCGACAGCGCCACTGTCGTTGGGGAGTGGTGGGACGTTCATGTTCCTCTCCTCGCCGGTGTGGGCTGCCTGGAGGCGGCCCTGGGTGAGGACGCCCCACGGAGCTGGCCGGTCAGTTTGGAGACTCTTGAGTGCGCCAACTCACCAATGCCCATCTTGTAGTGCTGGCACATGGGGATGATCTCGCGCTCCATGTCTCGTTCACCCAGGTTCCATTTACCTTGGTAGATGACAAACTGGGCCATGCCGTGCGCTGCGGCATAGTCGTTGGCGGCCGCGACAATCCATGCGGGCGTGTCGCTGATCCCGAGGTAGTGGACCGAGCCGGAACGCACCACGTCGTTGAGGGACTGCATCATCTCGGGGATCGAGGTGGTGTAGTCCCAGTAGTGGACGTAGAGAATGTCCAGGTACGAAGTCTGCAGTGCCGCGAGCGACTTTTTGAGCTGCACAAAGTCAGATTGTTGTCTGCCATTCAAGCGCGTACCGAAAGCATGAGGCTCTTCTTCTGGTTGCCCGTGTAGTTGATCCCAATACCCTGGTAGAAGCCTTCCTTGCGAATCATATAGTTGGAGGTATATTTGGTGGAAATGACCATGTCGTCGCGATTACCACGGCGCTTCATCCATTCACCGACGATGTACTCGCTCTGGCCATCCTGGTAGTTGCTGGCGACGTCGACCCAGTTACCTCCACTGTCGTAGTAGGTGTCGAGGTACTTGCACGCACCGTCGAGGTCGAGCGTCTTGCCTGCAAACAGACCCGTCCACTGGGTACCGAGGTTCATGGCGCCAAGGCACAGGGGCGACACACGGACTTGGGAGCGTTGTCAGCACTTTCTTGAGTGGCAGGTGTGGATGTTGTGTGCTCACTTCCAGCGCTCGGGGAGAGCAGACGGTACACGCCCAGCTCGGTCTTGGGCTCGGGCGGGGGTTGGATGAGTGCGAAAAACGAGGTACGTTCCTTGGGGTCTGACGGGGTGTAGTCGTGGACACTGGTCTCGTGGAAGGGAGACCCAGCGGTAGTGTTGCGCGCTTTGAAGTCGTTGGTGGGAACGTTGGCCTCGGCGGGGTGGTCGTTGATAAAGGGCGACATGGCTGTACTGTACTGTCACTGAGTTGTTGTTCAAGCTGCTTGGGATGAAGGGGGCGAGTTGGGAAGCCGTGGGAGCAAGTTGAGCGATAGACTCCCTCTGGAACCGTTTTATACCATTTCCTCGACTGTCGATCCCAAGTTTGTCGCAACGTCAATGTCAATCGTCCCAGGTCCTTCACAACCAACAACCTAGGCCTCTCTGGCATACCTCGCCGATCCCCGCCTTCAAATCTAAGCGAGGCCCAGGCAGTCCAGAAGCACTGCACGCTCGTCCATGTGATGCCATAGCGGTATGCGGGCATTGTGTCTGGTGGTGGAATGGCAAGGAGCAAGTCTGGCAAGGGTCTATATCGAGCGTCGGGAGCTCCGCGGCAGGTACTATTATCTGACCGTGTGGTTGTTCCTTGCAGCCACACCATTCTCCGTGCCGTACTCTGTTTCTACATCAGATCTCAGATCTGGCATCTCTCCGTGTATCGCGGATCACACGCGTAATTCCAATTCCCGCGTCCACCTGGATACTACTGGGTGTGGATCACCCGTCCACAAATAGAGCAGTGGAAGCAAAGCGTCGAGGAGTGGTGGCGGCGGTAAGGCAAGATGAGAGTTCTGGATCGCATCCGCAGTCGCTTCCGAACTACATCCTTCTCTGCCTTCTATCCACACGAGCTACGATATGATGACCGCCCGCCAAAGTCGGAAATCCAGAGACCACCTCTCAGACTCCGACCCACCGCTTCTCCTCCCCGTCCTCCTCCACCCACGCGCCGCCATAGTCCGCCCAGCTCTTCATGACGTACACGATCTCCTCTCGGGCCTCGCGCATAGTGTCCATCTCGTGCTCTGTGAGCTCGTGGCTGGGTACGCGGATGACCATGAAGTCGCGAGACGGGACCGCGAGGCGCACAAAATGCTGTTCTGGACCTTGCACCGCGTGGTCTTCGCAATCGCGCCCGTTCCACGCTGCACTGATCTGGTTGACGAGCGACTGCATGATGACGCGGAGATGCAGCTCGCTTGGGTGTAGTGGCTTGGCCGGGGTGTTGGCCTCGTGGTACGCTGCCGAGGTCGTTGGGTATGGGAAGGGCGACATCCGGGACAACAGGGAGGGGAACGGGTCGTTGGTTGTATACTTTGGCGATGGAAACCTGCAGCTGTCAGCAATGTCGAGCCAGGCTCACGACTGGAACGTACATTGCACTAAAGTGGTTGACCACCACACGACGCGCCCCGATAGTGTTGGCAAACTCGCCGACATCGTCCGGCGTCGAGTGGCCTCGTGACTGGGCCTTCTTGCGCACCTGGATCCGCTTGGCCTCAAACTCGTCCTCGGCGGCAACGGCAGCAGCAAGCGTGTCATGCCTGCCGTGAAAGACCCATGGTTCACGGGCGACACCACGGTCCTTTGCGGCGAGTTCAAATTCTTTATCACGCTTCTTCTCCAAGCTCTGTTCCAAGCCCGAGGCGCGCACCGCCCGCCCCTTGTCTCCCTTTTGCACGGATTCGGGAATGGCGGCGTTGGTGCACTCGTGGATGAGCAGAGAGGCATTGCTGCAAAGTGCTTGCAGCGCCTTGTTCGGCGTTCCACCTGAACAGTCGCCAAAGATGACGAGCTTTCGGCCCTGCTCGCCAGTCGGCTCTGGTGGGTGGAGTACCTCTCCAGACGGAAGAGTGAAGGGTGGTGGTCGGGGAAGGGAAGTGAGGTGAGAGAGGACAGAGAGTGGGTGCTTGATGGGTGGATCCATTGCGGCGAGGGCCTTGGAGTTGGCCTGGAGTAGTGGGATAAGACGCTGGTGGTCCAGCGGATGCGTAGGATCGGGCTCCTTGAGCACGTAACCGATTGAGGGGACTGCCTGGTCAGCAGAGCACAGCGTGGCAAGACCAACCTCGATGCACCAAAGGCCCAGCATTCACACTCCAGCCCTTGTTGCCTTTGAAAAGCGCCTCGTCGACAATAGTTTCCCAGACACCCTCGGCGTTGGCGTAGATGTCCCTGCCAACAGCTTCATTGACGTGAAGCTCCTCGGGAGAGCAACCGGCAGAAGGTTGACTGCCCTCGGGAATGAGCTCGTGGACAGCAAACGCTCCTGTGAGCGTCGCAGTCGTGATGCGGAAGATGTTACGGATGAATTCGCGAAGACCGACGGGGCCGTAAATGTTGATATCGGCCTGGTGTGAGCTCCAACAATTGCTCATTATAACCCACCTTCTTGTTCACGCCCTGCTTGCGGAGCCTCTCCAGTCCTTCAGGCGTCTGTCCCACACCACTCATGACCACGGCCAGAATGGCCACGATGCCCAGCACATGGTCGGCATGCATGTGTGTGACGAAAATGCGAGAAATGTTGACCATGCGCAACGAGGACTGGTGAAGGCGGTTGTTTGTGCCATCGGCCGCATCGAACACTGGGGAGCGTCAGCGGAATGTGCATGGCGGAGGCTGCGAGATGAGACATACACCAAATGTTGTTGCCAAAGTCGACTGCCAAAGATGAGCAGTGTCGTGAGACGATGGGACCACCACCTTAATGTGAGCTTCAGTCCGCCACCAGAAACAGCTCACCACTACATGTTCCAAGCTGCGGGCGTGGTCAGCGTTTGTCACTGTTCGACTCAAGTGGAGCTTACAAAGTGCACGGACACGGGGGTCGGTGCCTTCTTGACTTTGGGCTGGGCAGGATTTGGCGACATTCTCTCCTCGTGAGAGGGCATGAACGGCGAGTGTGTCCTCTCGACCATGGTATGGGTGAGTAACTGATGTGTTGTGTACAGATGAGAGAGCGGTTGCATGTCACCCGACCTGCCGTCTATGGTCGTCGCAGTCTCGCCGGCCGGTCCCAGTCATCGCTGCGTTGCCGATATATATGACGTGCGGGGTCTCCACAGCTGCAACAAGAGGACGTTGCACGTGACCTGGCGCGGGATAAAATGCGGAGGAAATGTCGGGCAGAAAAATAATTCTTCGACGATTTTGGGCTGGTGCGGCCGGCGGGGGTGAATCTCTGCTGGTGGGACAGAGACTGGGTGAGGATTCAAGGTCTGCTCGCCGTCTCTGACCCGTTCCATACCATCCACCAAGAGGTTCATCTCTTGACACAAAAGCTTGAGCGACTATCCGCAAGCGCTCACCTCGCCCCGCTCAGCAAACCCCCATCCCGCGTCGCCAACCATGTCGGGATCCCTCACCCACGTCCTCTACGAGGGCGCTTCGGGCTACGCCCTCTTCACTGTCTCGCTGCAGGAGGAGATCGCCGCTCGCTCCAAGCAGCTCCAGGATGCCATCAACGACTACAACACCTTCAGCCGCATGGTCCAGCTTGCCTCGTTCATGCCCTTCACGTCGGCTGCTCAGGCTCTCGAGAACGCCAACGACGTCTCGGAGGGTGTCATGAACGACCACCTCAAGAACGCTCTTACCCTCATTATCCCCTCGCAGGGCTCCAAGGGCAACAAGAAGCAGTCGGCTGTCCTCCTCGGTGTCTCTGAGCGTGGTCTTGCCGGTGCTATCCAGGGCGAGCTTGCCATCCCCTGTGACACCGGAGAGCGTGCTCTTGAGCTCATCCGTGGCATCCGTCTCCACCAGGAGAAGTTCCTCGCCAAGGAGGGTCTCCAGGCCGGCGACGTCAAGATCGCCCAGCTCGGTCTCGGTCACTCGTACTCGCGTGGCAAGGTGAAGGTGTGTATTAGAAAGGCAGTGGGGGTGGTGGATTCTCTTGGGATATCGGTGCTCACTCTGTGCTCCAGTTCAACGTCAACCGTTCGGACAACATGATCATCCAGGCTATTGCCCTTTCGGACCAGCTCGACAAGGACCTCAACACCTTCTCGATGCGCTGCCGCGAGTGGTACGGCTGGCACTTCCCCGAGCTCTACAAGCTCGTCCCCGACGCCCACCAGTACGCCCAGCTCGCCGTCCTCATTGGCGACAAGTCGACCCTCACCGACGACTCCATCGCCGACATGCAGGAGATCCTCGATGACGACGAGACCCGCGCCAAGAACGTCCTTGACGCTTCGCGCGCCTCGATGGGTTCTGACATCTCCGAGGTCGACCTCCTCAACATCTCGAACTTTGCCGAGCGTGTTGTCAAGCTCGCCGAGTACCGCAAGTCGCTCCGTCGCTACCTCGTCGAGAAGATGTCGATCGTTGCCCCCAACCTTTCGGCTCTCATTGGCGAGACCATTGCTGCCCGTCTCATCTCGCACGCTGGTTCGCTCACCAACCTTGCCAAGTACCCCGCCTCGACTGTCCAGATCCTTGGTGCCGAGAAGGCTCTCTTCCGTGCCCTCAAGACCAAGGGCAACACCCCCAAGTACGGTCTCATCTACCACTCGACCTTCATTGGCCGTGCCGGTGCCAAGCACAAGGGCCGCATCTCGCGTTTCCTCGCCAACAAGTGCTCGATCGCGTGCCGTATCGACTGCTTCTCGGACGTCCCCACCAACAAGTTTGGTGAGGCTCTCCGCGCCCAGGTTGAGGAGCGCCTGAACTTCTTCGAGACTGGTGCCCCCGTCTCCAAGAACGCCGACGCTATCCAGAAGGCCCTCACCGCCATCGCCGCCGACCTCGACGACGAGGAGGAGGACGACAACGAGGAGATTGACGACGTCGAGATCTCCGAGGCTGTCAAGCAGGTCGAGAAGGACCAGGCCGAGGCCGCCAAGAACCGTGGCCCCATGGACGCCGAGTTGGCAACCATTGTCGCCACCCAGGGTGCCACCCCTTCCAAGAAGGAGAAGAAGGACAAGTCGGACAAGAAGGAGAAGAAGGACAAGTCCGACAAGAAGGCCAAGAAGGAGAAGCGCAAGGCCGACTCCGACTCCGAGTCCGAGGACGAGGAGGAGCGCAAGCGGCGAAAGGCCGAGAAGAAGGCGAAGAAGGCCGAGAAGAAGGCTCGCAAGTCTGACGTTTAAAACAACCGTCTAGACAATTGTGTGGTTGTTTTCTCCTCTCTTTGATGGTCTTCTCACTTTCGGATGGTCGATCGATCTTGCGCCCCGTGGATGGGGGCGATGGCGCAGGGATGTGGCGCTTGTCCATGATGTACTACTGGCTTCAATTCTTTTACCCCTTCATGCATGCGCATCGGATAGAACAGAACACGGAGGTACGGAGAAGAGCAAAGCTGGGAGGTCGAGCAGACCCACTGCTGACGTCACTGGCTTTATAATTTATGGAGAGCAAAAAAAATGTGTTCAGGCGTCGTGTGGCGCGTGTGGTCCATTTGGCCATTTGCGCTGTAAGCCTATTCGCCTCTAATGAACGGGACCGGAGTCAATTGCTTGCGACGGGAGCAATCTCGGACAACTCACGTGACCATTGTCACCCACCACTGATCACTGACTGACCAAAACCGTTGATGGGGACGTCAGTGTGCCCTAGCTGTCAAAGACGGTCACAGACATCTTCCAGCACTGTCCCGACGTCTACCCCTCTACAGTCTTCTCTAGCAGTTCCAATAATGGGGCGTCGTCTCATGCCCCATACTTGGAAACCATCTCGCCCGCCCGCCAGGTATTAGTTAACGCTTACAGCAAACCCAAATGAATTTCGCCGGTATTATCCGAAATTGATTAGGGAAATCCGTAATCAGAGCCTTTGCGGACCCGCAGAGTGTGGACCACAGTTTGAGCACAACCATCATCAGCCGGGCGTGCATTGCTGAGTCAGGGGGCATAGCTACATTGGCGTGCCAAGCATCAGCTCGTATGCCTCACATACAGCTAACATACAGACCTCTATTGGTCTTGACACTAGGCCATATGACCGATGCCGTTAGGACGGTATGCCACGGACCCGCCGACGTAGCCTCCGCTCGCCTAATCCGTCCTACATCGACTGGGCGTGACCCACGCGTATTGCTGAGCAGCTGACACGAGTGGTCTGCGCTCCGGCACCCTCTTACGGTTCAGGCATCGTGCACCTGCATGTATGCGTCGGCATGGGCAAGCATAATCCGGCATTAGGGCAATGCGACGGCAGGAATGTGGCATCAACCCTACACGTGTTCTTAGCTGGAGCTTGGTTATCGCCATTGCGGTGATAGCAAGTCAACCCAAACACTTCCGTCGGAAGGTCATCTGTTGATTCCTGGGACCGTCGTCGCCATGGATATCAGGTATGGTTCGGACAAGCCACTAGTGTTTAACGGTGTTGGCTGAGCCTGAGTCAGCACCAGCAGGATGGGCTCCGACTCGGTGCCAACACTTGCAGCTGGTACCATGTGGGATCGCCGTATTCCGGAATGGCAGAACAATGGAATGGTCAGCTCTACCCATTGTCCTCATGGATATGACCAGAAGATGGAAAGATCGCATAGACCTGGGGGAGCATCCACAACGCGTCATGGCGGCCTGTCTGTGTATGGAGCTGCACGACCCGGTCGGTCGCCGAGCACCACGGTTCGGTCTGACTAACTGGGGAGTTTCACGCTGGACACAGCTCGACACCACCTTACTCCTTTTCCAGGAGTACCACCTACACAGATATATAAGCACGTCTGTACACAATGTCGTCTTGAACCATCCCATGCCCCTCACCTCCATCTCTCTCCAGCCAGCATGACTTCACTTCAACCAAACCGCCACAATGACTCCAGACCATCCCCTGTGGCTGATCCTCCTCCATCCATGGCCTCCCCAGCGGACACGTCCGTCGAGCTGCCTGCCTACAAGGAGAAGTCACTCAATCGCAGAGCCAGCGACAACTCGCCACCCCCACCTTCCTCTCACAGTACCAGCTTCGAGGCCGCCCCCACCCAGGTTGTAGAACCCGACAAACCTTTATTCTCTCGTGGTCGAAAGAACGTCCTCCTCACAGTTTTTGCCCTGTCCATGTTTATCGATATGTGAGGATGTCCCTTGATTGTCGTTCCAGTACATACATATCTGACTCGTATTTTAGTTTATTTTATTCCGCCTTTTTTGTCCTGACCGACTCGGTCGCCAAGGACCTCAAAATACTGTTTGCTCAGCAGTCATGGGTCATCACATCATACTCTGTGACGTTTTCGGCCTTTCTCCTCTTTTGGGGCCGCGTCGCAGACTTGTACTCTGCCAAACCGGTCTTCACCTATGGATTCGTCTGGTTGGGTATTCTTAGTCTCATCATTTCGTTCCTCAAGGACAAGTATTCGTTCTTCGTCCTCCGCGCACTGGCGGGTATTGCCGGGTCGTGCTTGGTGCCCTCGGCATACCGCCTCATCACGCATGTTTTTGAACCACAGGAGCTGGCGTACGCGTTTACCGTCTATGGTATTTCTGGCAGTCTTGCGAGCGTATCTGGTATGATCGTCGCAGGGTTTATTGGATATATCGTGAGCCTCTCGTCGCCGTTCCCTCGACCTAAACCTGACTCCCTAGCCTGACGATGTCGGACAGCAAAACCAGGCTTGGCGCTGGTTCTTCCGTCTCATGGCCATTTGCATTCTCCCACTCGCTGCCTTGTCACTCTTGATCGTTCCCGAGGGCAGAGGTCATGAGGCCAGCAGTGCCAAAAACAAGTGGCGCCGCCTCGACCTCGTCGGTGCCCTGCTCATGCTCTCGTTTGTCGTCCTACTCATCCTTGGCCTCACCCTCGGGGCGTCATACGGCTGGAGGAAGCCCGGGTTTCTTGTCCCGTTCCTCCTCGCCTGGGTCCTCCTACCGGCCTTCTTCGTGTGGGAGAACTCGCTCTTGGACACACACGCGCTCATTCCGTCCAAGACATGGAGGATCCCCAACTTTACGCTGTGGATCGTCTTTTCCCTCGAGATCTATGCCTGGTGGAGCTGCAACTTGCTGCCCATGACAGAAATCTACCTCACGGTTCGAGGCGAACGTCCCATCGTCGCTGCGGTCCGCATGCTGCCATAGGGTCTCAGTTCCCTCGCGCTGGCCGTTGTCCTCATCGTCTTCCCCAAACTCTCCGCCAACCCCGCTGGCCCGTCACGATCGGCATGCTCTTCGCCATGGTCGGTTACGCACTCTTTGCTCAACCACGTCACTGGTCCAACGAAGAGTACTGGAGATACATCTTCCCGGGCATGGTCGTTGGTTCGGCCGGAGACATGGCAGTCATGACGGGCGCCAACGTTGGCGTCATGATGAGCGTGCCGCCTGAAATGTCCGGCGTCGCCGGCGCCATGCTTCAAGTGGGCTTTCAGGTCGGCGTCGCTATCGGTTTGGTAAGTTGCACCATCTGTAGCAGCAGAACTGAGCAGAACTGAGCAGAACTGACATGTCTCCAGTCCATCCAAGCGGGTCTCCTCACCGTCCAACCGGGCGGACTCTCCAACACGGCCAACATCCACGCCGCGTTCTACTTTCAGATGGGCTGGGTTATCCTCTGGCTCCTCATGTTCCTCACGTTCTTCCGTATGCCCAAGCAAAGCGTCAGCTCAGAGGAGGACGGTGCTGAGCAGGGCCCACCGACCGTAGTCGCCGAGATACCCAAGTAGAGTGGAGTGGTCTGAAACGTTTCCACCCTACCATGTTCTGCTCGGACAGGGCGCGACTTGATGTATATGAAGTGATGCAGTCACACGATCGGACCGCAGCAAGCAGCGTGGTCCCCATCACATGCCCGCTCACAGCATGGACTTGTACGGCATAGCTGTGTAGCCGCCACAACCCCTCCGATACCGGCACTGATACCAGTACTCTGGCACTCCGGTTTTTGGCCTCTGGGTAGGAGTTGATGTGACCCGTTGCTGGGAAACCTGGCGCATCTGGTCGGCGCCGGTGACATCTGCGGCGTCGCAGCCACCGTAACACCGCCAAGCGCTCCCCACTCCTTGGTGGTACCGCTTGCATGCTGATACCTGGAGCCGACTGGCCTGAACAAACATTGTACCCCTGATCTTGACCTCTGACCTCATCGTTATGATCGCGAGACAGTTTGGGTTCCCACCCGACGTCCAGGGGTCTGACATGGATGTTGCTTCCTGCACTGTTCACGGTCTTGGTGCATGGTAGTTCCCGCGGGGAGCTGGAGTTGATAATAAGGCCGACTCGGCGGTGCTGTCGCCGACAGAGGCTGTAATGTAGAGCAGCCCGCAGTGTCCATGTCAATGGCCATGTCCATACACATGCAACGCGCCTGGGCGTCGGGCATCAGAGATCCGACGACTTGAGGGATATGACAGGTGGCGGCGATGAAAAAGGCATTTCCGGAACGACGCGTCGGCCGTGTGGCGTTCGTGTTCGTGATCTCATGTTGATCTGGACGCGACAATCGTGCAACACGCTCTCTAGTTTTTCATGTCCTTGAATGCAAACATTGACAGGGACCCGAAGGGAGATTAATAAAGGTCCGATAAGACAGTGTACAGTGTGCTTGTGCTCTCTTGTCCCCTCAGACACCGGTCCCATCGGCCGACACTGGTAGACTGGCACGCGCGACGCGAACACAGTCTCGATCCTCGACGCGCGCGCGCGCGCCGGGGTCACGCCATGAGTTCAGGAGCTGTGACGCGCGCCTGACTTTTACGCGACGCGCGGATGTTTATTCTAATGTTTTGCGAGGTAAACATTGCTTCATTACAAACACACGTCATTGTTTAGCCAGGGAACCAAGCGTGCAAGCTGACTGTACGCGTCGCTGGCGGCGCCAGTGTGTCGATGCGTCCCCCCGCTGTGGGCCATAAAATCACTTTGGTCGCGTTCCCTTCTCCCTTCTTCTTCCATCTCTCCATCACCACCCACCCACCACCCACCCACACCACCACCACTCGGGCCCTCTGCTCCCACTCTCCATAGAGGACATCTATTCTCCTCTCCAGCCGCGTCGTCTCCTGTACCTGGCCACCGGTCCACAGCAACGCCCTCGCCCCTCTTTCACGGCGCGCCCCTCTTAACCACACCTTCCTACTCCCCTTCCACCCCCCTCCTCACAATGTGGGTTTACAAGCGTAGCGGTACCAGGGAAAAGGTGGCCTTTGACAAGGTGAGTAGCCACATCAGCAAAACAGACGGTGGTCGCATGACTAACAATTCCATAGATCACTGCCCGTCTTGCCAAGCTCGCCTACGGTCTGGACCAGAACTATGTCGACCCCGTCCGCGTCACCCAGAAGGTCGTGGCTGGTATCCACCCCGGTGTGACCACCGTTGAGCTCGACGTGAGTACCGTCATGACTACACAAGGAGACTCTGGCCAAATGGCCCCGGCTGAGAGGTGGACACTCTACGCTGGGGGTTGAAAAAGCAGCACCGCGAACCCTGTGATGGGAGCAAACATCGCAACGCGTCGTTGCACCCTCATGAGGTTGGCGAGACTATCCGACCAGACGTCCTTACATCCATTCCACCTGCAATGAACTTTGCCACTGACACTCCCAGACTCTCGCCGCGGAGACTGCTGCTTTCCTCTCATCCCTCCACCCCGACTACTCCATCCTCGCTGCCCGCATGTGAGTATTACGTCAGCTGCATATCGCACATTTGAGCTGACCCAACCAGTGTTGTTTCCAACCTCCACAAGGAGACCAAGAAGGCGTTCTCGGTGGTTGTTGAGGACCTCTACAAGTGGTGCAACCCCAAGACTGGCAAGCACAGCCCCATGATCAGCGAGGAGGTTTACGAGGTCGTCCAGAAGCACAAGGATGTTCTCGACTCGGCCATTATCTACGACCGTGACTTTTCGTACAACTACTTTGGCTTCAAGACCCTCGAGCGCTCGTACCTCCTCCGCATCGACGGCAAGGTCGCCGAGCGTCCCCAGCACATGATTATGCGTGTCGCCATCGGTATCCACGGTGACAACATTGACAAGGTCCTCGAGACCTACAACCTCATGTCGGAGCGTTACTTTACGCACGCCTCGCCCACCCTCTTCAACGCCGGTACCCCTCACCCCCAGATGTCGTCGTGCTTCCTTGTCGCCATGAAGGACGACTCCATTGACGGTATCTACGACACCCTCAAGACCTGCGCCCAGATCTCCAAGACTGCTGGCGGTATCGGTCTCCACATCCACAACATTCGCGCCAAGGGCTCGTACATTGCCGGTACCAACGGTTACTCCAACGGTATCGTCCCCATGCTCCGCGCCTACGATGCCACCGCTCGCTACGTCGACCAGGGTGGTAACAAGCGCCCCGGTGCCTTTGCCATCTACCTCGAGCCCTGGCACGCGGACGTCTTTGACTTCCTTGACCTGCGCAAGAACCACGGCAAGGAGGAGGTTCGTGCCCGTGACCTGTTCTACGCCCTCTGGATCCCCGACCTCTTCATGAAGCGTGTCGAGGCCGACGGTGACTGGACCCTCATGTGCCCCGCCGAGTGCCCCGGCCTCGCCGACGTCCACTCGGAGGAGTTTGAGACCCTCTACGAGAGCTACGAGCGTGCTGGCAAGGGTCGCAAGACAATCAAGGCCCAGAAGCTCTGGTTCGCCATCCTCGAGGCCCAGACCGAGACTGGTGGCCCCTTCATGCTCTACAAGGACGCCGCCAACTCCAAGTCGAACCAGCAGCACCTCGGTACCATCAAGTCGTCCAACCTCTGCACTGAGATTATCGAGTACTCGTCGCCCGACGAGGTTGCCGTCTGCAACCTTGCCTCGATTGCCCTCCCTGCCTTTGTCGACATTGAGAACCAGTCGTACGACTTTAAGAAGCTCCACGACATTTGCAAGGTCGTCACCAAGAACCTCGACCAGGTCATTACCAAGAACTACTACCCCGTCCAGGAGGCTCGCAACTCGAACATGCGCCACCGCCCCGTCGGTCTTGGTGTCCAGGGTCTCGCCGACGCCTTCATGGCTCTCCGCCTGCCCTTCGACTCGCCCGCTGCTCGTGAGCTCAACCTCAAGATCTTCGAGACCATCTACCACGCTGCTCTCGAGGCTTCGTGTGAGATGGCCCAGGAGAAGGGCAAGTACCCCTCGTACGAGGGCTCGCCCATCTCGCAGGGCAAGCTCCAGCCCGACATGTGGAACCGTGTCCCCACCGACCTCTGGGACTGGACCGAGCTCCGTGCCAACATTGCCCAGCACGGTGTCCGCAACTCGCTGCTCGTCGCGCCCATGCCCACTGCCTCGACCTCGCAGATTCTTGGCTGGAACGAGTGCTTTGAGCCCTACACCTCGATGCTTTACGCCCGTCGTGTGCTCTCGGGTGACTTCCAGGTCGTCTGCCCCTGGCTCCTCCGTGACCTCATCAACCTCGGCATCTGGGACGAGGAGATGAAGAACCTCATCATTGCCTCGGGTGGTTCCATCCAGCACATTCCCAACATTCCCGACGAGCTCAAGGCCATCTACAAGACTGTCTGGGAGGTTTCGCAGAAGGCTGTCATTGACCTCGCCGCCGACCGTGGCGCGTTCATCGACCAGTCGCAGTCGCTCAACATCCACCTGTCCAACCCCTCGTTCTCGCAGCTCACCTCGATGCACTTCTACGGCTGGAAGCGCGGTCTCAAGACTGGTGCCTACTACCTCCGCACCCGTCCTGCTGCCAACGCCATCCAGTTCACCATCGACGCCTCGACGCTCAAGAAGGCCAAGAGCCTCCAGGAGGCTGGTATCGCTCCTACCAAGACGGCTGCTCTGTCAGCCGCCACTGCCGCCAGCCTCGTCGAGCCCCTGCGCAAGGTCTCGATCTCGACCACTGCTGCCACCACCGCTGTCCCTCCCGAGGTCACTGCCGCCTCGCAGGCCCGCCGCAGCGAGTCGCCTGCTCCCCCATCTGAGAACGAGGAGATCACCTACGAGGAGGCCAAGCGTCGCGCAGATGAGCTGGCTGCCGCTGCCCTGCAGTGCAGCATTGACAACAAGGATGCCTGCCTCATGTGTTCGGGATAGGCAGTAGTGTTAACAGTAGTGACACAACGTGTTGTACATATGGACTGTTTCGCCTCGTAGTTCTTCTTCCTTACATGCATTGATTATTAGAACTTGGTACTTGGATGGGTGGATCGGCCCCGATGAGAGTGACTAGGGTTGGGACAATCGAGCGAGAACCGAGCCTGGTCAACCACCCTAAAACACGCGTAGATATTGCGTTGCGAAAGGTGGTGAGCGGCAGTGCCCCTGTCAACAACGGCGTCGACACAGAATGCACAGAACAGGCAGTACAGTATAATAACGACGACGCGGGTTTGGCTCCCCTTGGAGCATGGGATGGTTGCCGCCGTTTGATAGCACCGAGCGTCTTTTCAATCACCGAACCTGATAAGCAACACACACAATTATTAGGTTACGTAAGATAATGCCTGCACTTTGCTTGTGCAACGCTAGATCAAAACAAGCATGGACCGCTCCGGTTCACTCCTCAGCAACCATTCATCAACAATGACAAGACCGGTGGGCGATAGGCAGGTCGTGGCCGACCTTCTAAAACACATCACTCTACTGCCCACCCTCGACCTTCTTGCCCCACAGACTTCCGCTCGAGACGCTCCTCGCTACTCATCCTCCTCTTACCTCCCTTCCTCGGACCAACTGGACATGATCAAGTCGATCCCGTATGCCCTCGACTTCAAGGCGGACAATTTTAAAGCTCACTTGAACGCTGTTCTGGACAGATCTCTCTCCTCCATTGCCGCAGTCGCGGACGCCGCCATCCCGGTCCTCGACGCATCGCGTACCGAGGCAGCAATCTATGCCACGAGACCCAAGTCAGGAGAGTTGGGAGTCACCGACTTCTTCTGTCGATTCGTTCTTGGACCCATCAACCACATCCTGTTCCTCATGCTCAAGGGCACTGGCCAAGACCTTTACTGGGATATTGTTGGAAATGGTCCAACGGGCAAGCCAGATGTACAACTGCTGTGGCGTGCTTCTCGTTCTGCCCGGCCGACTCCGGTGGTCGTAGTGGAGTTCAAGACCAAACATGCCTTTCCGAATGCGGCGATGGACGATCTCCTAGATGCTGTTGCCGACCGTAGCCTCGTCATTTTAACAGACGGCAGCACAGCACTTCGGTTGGATCTACAGACGGCCAGAGACCGCAGGCCCAAGTATTGCCGCGTCGTCGATCAAGTAAGATTGTGGTTATTCCCACCTGAAGAACCGTTCTGATGGCAGATGCGCGTACAACAGTTTGCACGAGACGCGGACTGCGTCTTTCTTACAAACTACGATCGCATACTGCCATGTTCTCTGAATCGTGGCACTCGCACGCTTGAGTTGCAGCATGTCATTAACATCAGCGCGCCGGTGTTGACGACGCACCTTGCTTCATCTCCAGCGGGCATGTTGCTCGGTGTAAGCCTTGCGGCGATTTTGGATCGTAGTCCGTCTCTTCGCAGCGTCCTCCAGCCAGCAGCTCCAGGCCCAAGCAACACATCTGTGGTCACCCCACACCCGTCCTCAGATTCTGGACCATCCTCTTCCATGCCCCCACCAGCACTTCCCACACGCACTTCAAAGCGCCCCAGAACACAGGGTTCAGTGGCAACGTCGACCACCACCTCGGCAGCTACCTATCTTACAAAGGCCCCAACACCTCCAATGGCGGAGCTAACCGTTCTCAAGCAAGACCACACCAAACCTCAGCCTCTGTCACCGACTCCGCCACGCGAGTCATTGCAGCTGCTAGGCACTCTCCGCATGTGTGGAATGCCAGATCAAGATGAATATACACTACACATGTCAGTGTACAAGACATTCGTCCAACATGATGAACACGACTGCCCCAACAACGCCGTTGTCATTGACCGAGATTTGTTAGGTCAAGGCACTTTGTGGAGGGTGTATACTGCAACTATACACGCCGCGGGGTCACCGCCGCGCCGTTGTATGGCCAAGCTCCTGCACACCCACGACGTCAATGGCTATCCGGAAACCGACCGCCGTTCGAGCACGTACCCTACGGCCAAGGAAGCGCTCACAGCTGCTGCACGCGAGGTCGGAGTCCTCCAGCGCGTCGCGGCCACTGTGCCAGCAGTGGCGCCACGCGTTTTCGGACACGGCCAGCTGTCCAATGCCTACTGCGTGATCATGGACGACGCTGGGGACCAACTGCCGCTAAGCTATGCGACTGACCTGGACTATCAGTGCGTGACGGTCCAAGTCGAACGACCATGGAAGATGTCTGTATTCTGTTTGTTTGCTGACAAACACGCCCGCAGGGACCGTATCCGCAACATGTATGGCAGCCTCCACGCCGTTGGTGTTGTCCATGGCGACGTTGAGTGGAGGCACATTCTACGCAAGGACGACAGACTGTTCATCATCGACTATGACAGAGCGCTGGTTCAAGA
This sequence comes from Apiotrichum porosum, assembly GCF_003942205.1. Lineage (NCBI taxonomy): Eukaryota > Fungi > Basidiomycota > Tremellomycetes > Trichosporonales > Trichosporonaceae > Apiotrichum > Apiotrichum porosum. The sequence continues at coordinate 535,859 of NW_021167121.1, read as the reverse complement.
GGAATCCGAGGAGGATGGGGTGTGGGACCGGTGGAAAGCTCGCGAGCTGGCCGATGTCCAGACCATGTTCAGATACATGTCGGAGCTGGCTGCTGATGGGTACGACCAATTGCTGTAGATGGTGGCAGCTGTTGTACACAATATAGCCTTTATGTTCGTAAAACGTTGTGATGTGATGATACAGAGCTCCTCTCGCAGTTGCCTGTTTGGGCTTGGGCAATCACTGGGCAAAAATGACAGTGTCACCTGGGGGATCCCTTTTGCAGGGCATTTGTTTGGGCCCCGCCTTTGCAGCCAGGGCGAAACGCGTCCAGCGTCAACACAAACGATCCCTCAACAACTCCATTCCTCCACCTTATTCCAACACCCAGCCCCCATGCTCCAGGCGACGGTCCTGGGCTCTGGCCTCTCCCCAGGCCATGTCCTGCATGCGCGTGCAAGCACGCGCGCGCGGGACGACCCGTTCCCTACCTTACATTCTGCGCCCGTCCACCTCCTCGCCCAGCCGCGATACCTCCTCCCTTCATCGGCTGCAGGACCCTCCAGCTCAAACACCAGCTCGTCTTCCTCCTCCCGCGTACCACTCAGCACCTCCAAGCTGCACTCTTCCGCCCTCGATGGTGACGAGGCGCTGACATGGTGCGCCAGCGAGGTGACTTGGTCGCGCGGCGCCGAGGTGGTCCGCCGGTTCACCTACGAGCATGAGCGGACTGGGGTCGACTGTGCGGCCTTTGCGTGGTTTGACGACGTCGAGTTGACGGGAAAGACTGGCGGCCGGCCATCGTCGCCCGTGTCACCTGCGGGATCGAGCTCGAGCGGATCAACACCAGCTCTGAACGGACCACCACAACTACCATCAGCGTCCTCTTCGGATCCCACATTCGGCCCGTTCCACACATCCCAGAACGCGTCGTGGTCGCCACAGCCCTGCCCCCGCGAGAGGCAGCATGGGATGTCTCGTGCCATTGTCGTCTTCCTCCGTGGCAGTGCGCGCATCTACTTTGCTACTGGCGAAGAGTTTGTCGTTCACCTCCCCTTTGTGGTGGATGGCTGCTGGGCCTTGCCAACTGGCGGCCTGCTCATCCAGCGCGCTCTCGAGGCGAGGGAGAAGCTCTCGTCAAGAAGAAACCGCCAGTCGTCCATGTTTGACCGTACGGCCATGAGCGTCCTCGACGACTTGGACGAGGAGCCCGACATGCCCCTTCCCCGCCTGTACACTATTACGGACCGGTACGGCGACCTCAACGCCGTGGTCCAGGCGCCAGTTCGACACTTGGGCGATGTTCCGCGTCTGGCTCCCAACGCGCCCACAAGCTCCATTCCGCCTTCCCAGACCGTTCTGTACGTTGCGCCAGACCCGTACCCCTTCGTCGTCGTGTACGACCGTCAGGACGGCCAGATCATCTTTTACCGTCGCAACATTGTCCCCCTCGAGTCTGAGGATACCCCGGCTCCCCCACCACCCGTGACCTCTCTTCGCCCCGACGAGCTCCTTCGGCAAGCGGACGTCTCACTCGCGGCGTCTACGCGGCGCAGCGGGCGCGCATCCCTCAACCGCACCACGGCCGCTGAACGCCGTATCTCGATTGTCGGACCGGACCCGCTCGACCGTACACGTCGACGGACATCACGCCTCTCCGCCGCCAACGATGAAGAGTTTGGCTTGCCAGCATTTGTGCTTCCCAACACTACTGTCGAGGGCGCACGACTGTCCCGTGGCAGTGGAGGACCCGAGGGTGGTGCCAAGGGCCGCCGCGTCAGCGGGACCAGCATGCGTGAGGACCCCTTCGAATTTGGCAAGACGGCTCTCGCTGTCGTAGCGGAGGACCTGCGTGAGACAACCATGATGATGGGTCTTGATCGCGAAGAGGTTCGGCGTTCAGAGATTGTCTTGGAAAGGATTTGGACATGGCGTCCGCCAGGGTGAGCTGGTGATCTCGCAGGTGTATGCAAGGCTGACATTTACCCAGTCCCATCGACCCTTCCTCCGCCCACATCTTTCTGTCCGAGAACCGCTCACCTGAGTTCATCCTCCTCAACCTCGTCCTCAACGTTGACGGGTACTCGACCACCCTGTACACTTTCCACGTGGCAAAGTCCAACTGGCGCTACGTCTTCCACGAGCTCCGCGAGGTGCCATGTCTCGCCGCACAGCCTATCATTGCCACTCGCTCGGACGTGCTCGACACGCTCGTCCTCACTGTTGAGGGTGCACGCCTCCTCTCTGCTTCGGGACACGAGACTCCAATCGACATTCCACGCGTGCCAACTATTGACGGAAGGGACGAAGTGGCGCGTCAGCTCGCGTCGAGTCTCAGCATGGTGCTTGACGGCGACGGCGCGACGTTGTCACGCAGGAGTGTAGTCGACCTTGTTGACCCCTCTGGATCCCGCGTGACCGTGGTATACAACGACGGAGAGCGCGTCCGTGTCTCATTTGATTTTACGCTACAGCCTGGTCTCCCGCGTCGTGCGCTGGAGGCGCTCTCGTATGCTCTCTCGCCTGAAGAGTACGCCGAGCTCTCAGAGACATACCTCCAAGAGCTGCAAGCACGTCCTGCCCCCGAGCGCCTGGATCTGGGATGCCAGTGGGAGACGTTTGCCGAGGTCTTGTGCACCAAATGTGGACTGGCACCTGCCACCCCAACCGATAGCCGTAGCAAGATGCTTTCCGCCTGGACAACCCAATCTGACCCCATTCTTCGCCTCCTCGCCCAGCGAGTCCAGGCTTCCAGCTCTCGCGCGCCTGAGCCATCTTCTGTCATCACCCCTGCGACTTGCACACCGAGTGCTCTCCTTGCCCTTCATTTCGTAGCACAAGATTGTCGACTGTCGTGCACATCGGAGCCAGAGCTCAGCCTCATCGCCCCCGTCATCGCCCGTCTGGCGGCTGCCGTTGGCCGCATGGACTGGGTCGACTATTGGCGTCGCCTGATGCCCTCGGCTCTTGCGGGGGTGGTGCTCACACAACCTGCAGTAACTGTTGACACGTCGGTCCTCGACGCATACAACGAGCCCGCCGATGTGCTCTTGTATCTCGGCCGTCGACTGGTGTGGCCCACCAAGCCATTTCCTTGTCCCCAAACGGCATTTGGTCAGCCCTCGCCCCTTGGCTCACCGTCGCCGTGCAGCCAGACAGAGCTGCTCTCGGCAATCTACGCGCGCATGACCCCACCAACCGACAAGCGTTCACCTAGTAGCACCGAGAAGCGTGCGCTCGCGGTGGTGTCGTTCATTGTCGACAGCGGACTAGACGCCAGCTGGCTTGCGGACCTTCCACCGTCTGTCGGCGTGCCCATTCTCGAAATGATCCGCGTGTGCCAGCTCAAACCGCCCAAGGACGGTTCCGAGGCCATTTTCACATTTATTGGCCGCGAGGACCTGGCCGCAATGTACACGGAACGGGTCACGGTCGACTTGCCAATGGGCGCCGAGGATGGTCCTGACGATCCACCGACAGTAGCCCAGCTCATGAACGCCGACGCGTCCAACAAGCACTCCCACTTTGCCGCCCTGCCTCATGTGCGGTTTGGTCTCGACAAGCGACTGGACGAGGTGGACCGCATCATGCAGACTACGCGACAGAGGACGATCACTGTCGACGCACCCAAGGGTTCAAGCGAGGGAGACGTACAAAACTACCATCAGAGTGTCGTCAACACGATTGCCCACCGCACATTGGCGGTTACTGTCGGCCAGGGCATGTTCATGTATGGCTCGCGTACAGCCCCCATCACCGACGCCTGGCAGATTCCTCTCATCGAGCTTGCTGTCAAGGTCATTCCCGGTAACAATGTGCTCAAGGCCCAGCTGCCCGACGGTGCCGAGTGGCCGTGCTTCCACAACGGCGTCAGTGCCGCCCTCTCCATCTCGCCAGAGTGCACTGGCATCACCGCCAGCTGGATCTCCTTCAACCGCCCCAACCCGCTCAGCGCCGAGCACGGCGGTTTCCTCCTCGGTTTGGGTCTAATGGGTCACCTACGTCTCATCAACTCGACCCAGGCGTTCAGCTACCTCGAGCCCCGGCACGACATTACCTCTGTCGGTCTCTTGCTCGGTATTGGTTCAAGCTTTGCTGGCTCGCGCGATCAGATGGTCACCAAGCTCCTGAGTCTGCACACGCACGCTCTCTTGCCTATGGGCGCCATGGAGCTCAGCCAATCAGCCATTGTTCAATCGGCAGCGCTGGTGGCCCTTGGCCTCGTTTATGTCGGCTCCAAGAACCTTCGCATGGCCGAGATGGCGCTGGGTGAGATTTCTCGCAGCGACATGCACGGTGTGGAAGGGTTTTACGACCATCGCGAGGCATACAGCTTTTCGTCTGCCATGGCGTTTGGTCTCATCATGCTCGGCCGCGGAGGGCAGGAGACGAGCGAGGTGGAGCGCAAGATGCTCGCGCAGCTCAACCTCCTCATCCACGGTGACGCGCCAGATGTCCTTGGCATGCCCGGCAAACGCAGGACGAGCAATATCGACCCGACCATTACGTCGCCTGGTGCCACGCTGGCCCTCGGACTCATGTATCTCAAGAGTGGACGCAAGGATATTGCCGATATGCTCGAGATCCCGCAGACTGAACTGGAACTGGAAAGCGTCCGCCCCGACCAGCTGCTCGTCCGTACGTTTGCGCGCGCGCTCATCATGTGGAACGACGTCAAGGGTACCACTGAGTGGGTCGACGCCCAGCTCCCGCCGTTTATCCGGGAACTGCACAACGACCACAAGCGGAATGGCATGGAGCTCAACACCGAGCTTGCCTACCTGAACATTATCGCTGGTGCATGTCTGGGTCTCGGAATCCGGTACGCCAGTGCGGCCAACGAGGCCGTCCACCATGTCATCATCAAATTCTTCAGCGTGGTGGGCAAGGCGGTTGGCGGCCAGAGCATGACCTACGAAGCCAAGATTCGCCGCAATGCAGCGCGGCAGGCGCTCAACGTCGTGACCATTGCCGCTGCTGTTCAGATGAGTGGCACGGGTGAGCTCAACGTGACGAGGCGACTGCGCGTGAGTCACGGTCAAGAAGGTGCGTCGGTCAACTATGGCTCGCATATGGCCATGCACATGGCTCTGGGTCTCCTCTTCCTCGGCCGCGGATACTTTACACTTGGCAACTCCAACCTCGCGATTGCGGCCATGAGTATCGCCTTTTTCCCGCGCTTCCTCTCGTCACCAGGCGACAACAGGGCCTACCCCCAGGCCTTTAGACACTTGTGGGCTCTGGCCGTCGAACCCCGCTGCCTGATTGCGCGCGACGTGGACACTCGCAAGTCCATCTTCCTCCCCATCAAGGTCAAGGTGCGCGGCAAGCCGGGAGACAACAGCTTGATATCGCCGACGCTTGTTGCGCCCTTTGAGAGCGTCGAGTGCATCACCGTCGACTCGCCGCGCTACTGGCCCGTCGTGTACAACCTCAACAACCCGCGCGACCGCAACAGTCTGGTCCGCACGCGTACTATCTGGGTTAAGCGCAAGACGGGTTTCCTGGACTATTCAGCCGACCCGCGAGGCTACCGCTCCATGTTCGTGCGTGCTGGGACCATGAGTGGGTTCGATATGCACTACGACCTCATCTCGCCCGCCGCCCCCCTGGCTTTACCGCCCGCCGAGGGCATTGATCTCATCTCGAGTCACACGGACGACCCCGTCTTTGTGGCTCTCGCCGAGCGTTTCTCGGGCGATACGTGGTTTGAGAGTTTTGTCCGCTGTGTGCTCTTTGAGTGTCTCTCCCTCGACAAGCCCAACATGCTCAGCATGTACCTCGGCCTCGGGTTGGGCCTGCAAGCGCGCGACGACCTCAGTCTCGAGCGCGTTGCCCAGGCCGCCTTCCTCAACAAGTTCTACCGGCCGGGCGTCTACGACAAGCTCTACGTCTCGAGCACGACGAGTTCAGACAAGCGCCACCCGATCGTGCGCCAGACGTTCATCCAGGCCATCACTCGTCGACTCGCTGCGCTCGGCACTGGTGCTGGTTCTGGTTCAGGCTCCGGGTTCCTCGGGATGGGCTCGACCGACGCCCCGCCCTCGCGCGCAGAGTACTTTGCCGGCCTCCCGCTTGCTCTCCACCCAACTGAGGCGGCGGCGCTCGCGGCCTACCTGGCGCGCAACAATGTCCCACCTCTGCGTCTCCTCGAGGCGCTCCGTGACCGTGTCAGCCTCGTCGCGGATGACCCCGTGCAGATGGGTCTGCTCGAGGTCAAGGCCCGTGCGGCAGCTGAGCGTTATTGGTCGGCCGTGATGGACCAGTATGACGAAGTGGAGGAGGGGCCGACGGAAAGTGGGCTGTGGAAGTTGGATAGTCTGCACGAGGCGTTGGAGGTGTGGACTAGTGGTGGTGTTGCCTAGTCAGCTGTAGCATGGTCGTAGACCCCTTGGATATATCATTTAGTGAGATCAAGCAGTGCTTCAGTGGGCCACGCGGCACACAGCGTCAAAGGCGAAAGCAGATACAGTGCATACAAACATTACACAAACCAGGACTCGTAGCGTCGTATCCTCGTGTACGCCGCTGGGAAACTAGAACGCCAGCGTGTCTTCGCGCTCAGCCTCGCCGTCGCTGACGCGCAGCACCTTGGCCCACTCGATGTAGTTGAAGCGGCCTTGGCGGTCCGTGAACGGGCCCTTGAACAGACGGTCAATCTGGAACCCCGCAGTTAGCATCGTCACAGCGGCCCGTCTTTTCGCCGTTTCTCTTTCCACCCACCTCGTCCTCGTCCATGCGGTCACCCATTTCGGCGAGGTACTTCCTGACCTCCTTGACGTCGACCCATCCCTTGTCTCCGTCGTCAAAGCAGGCAAAGGCCTCGAGGAGGTCGTGTTCCGGGTCGAGGTGCAGAAGACGCTCGCCCATCATGGCGAGGAACTGGGTGAAGTTGATGCCGCCGTCCGCGGGGCCGGTGGTGCGGCCGGGGCGCGAGGTGAGGAGCTGGTCGAGGAGGGGGGCCGTCGGGGTCTGGCCTGGACGGTGTCAGCCTGGTTACCATGATGCATTGGACCGAGAACCAGCCTCGCCCAGCTGCTTGCAAAGTTGGAGTCGCTTGCAGCCGGGCAAGTACCCTCCCCAAATGTGCTCACCAAGGTTGGACAGCATGGCACGCAGGTCCGGCTCTGTGACCTGTCCGTCGCCGTCCTGGTCAATCATGTTGAACGCCTCCTTGAACTGCTTGACTTGCTGCGGAGTGAACATGGTGTACGCGCCGCCCGAGACTTCGCGGAACGCAGGGCGGGACACGGTCGACGGGAGACCGCGGCCAAGGGGGTTTGGCTTGGACTGTGGGAGAGCATGTTAGCTGGTGTGAGAGGAGGTGGAGAGAGGAAAGGTGTGGTGGCAAGTGCAGCTGTGCCCATTCAACGTGGCGACCAGCTGTTGCTACGGTGCACAGTGTATTGTATTGGAGAGTCTCAAACATCTTGTCGTAACTCATGCGCACGAGCGCATAGATGCTGCACTCACCATTGCTTGAGAATGACGTTGAGGATGTTGTGGATGTTGATCTTGGGTCTGTCAACAACAAGACGCCTTGGAAGAGCAGTCGCGGTGTTTTGATCCCGCCAATTTGATCCCGCTACCGTCGTCCGCTGGTAGAGTGGTGGTACCAGTGGAGTGTAGGTTGTGATCGTTGCTGGACATGATGAGCAGGCATGCATGCATCGCCGACACCCATGCTGACTACTCGCCATCTTCGGCGAGTCCCAACAAACAATTTATTAAACAATCCACCAAAACTACTGTCTACAACTTGCCATTCAACCTGCCCTTGAGCACCAACGCGCCGCCACTGTCCTCGTCGTACTCGCGGCCCTTGGCCCACCCCAGCCACGCCTCGAGCACCCCCTCACCACCAGCACCAGGACTGAGCGGAAATCCCGTGTACCCATCACCCTGTACACCGTCGCCCTGGCCAACAGCGGGGCCAACACTCTGGTTGGCACCTCGCTTGAGCGCAAACATGGGCGTGTCGGCGAGAGTGATGGCCGGGCGCTGGTCGCCCTCACGCTGCTTGTCCGCCTCGAGCTCGGGATACGTGAGAATGGGCGTGACACACGCGTCTGTGCCGTCAAACACCTTCTCCCACTCGGCACGCGTCTTGGAACCAAACTTGTCGGTAAAGATCCTGCGCAGTTCAGGCCAGTTGGCTGGGTCGAGGCGGCGTGTGGCCCATGTCCCGGGATCCACACCGAGACCGCGGAGCATGGCAGCAAAGAACTGCGGTTCGAGGCATCCAACAGCAACATGCTTGCCATCGGATGTCGCGTACGTGTCATAGTAAGGACAGCCGCCGTCGAGGATGTTGGTGCCACGCGGCTGGGAGCCGAGCGGAGTCTTGATCGCTTGGCGCGGAAAGGTGGCGAGGTAGTTTACTCCGTCGACCATGTTGGCCTCGACGACTTGGCCCCTGCCACTTACACTCCTGTCAAGGAGTGCAAGGAGAATTCCCTGCACGAGCATTGCGCCGCCGCCTGCAAAGTCGGCCAAGAGGTTGATGGGCGGGTGTGGCTTGTCGCCTGCTCTGCCCAGCATGGAGAGCACGCCCGACACGGCTAGGTAGTTGATGTCGTGGCCGGCCATGTCGGCGTACTTGCCATCGCGTCGGAATCCCGTCATGCGAGCGTACACGAGTCGTGGGTTGAGCTTGCACAGCTCCTGTGGTCCGAGGCCGAGCTTCTCGAGCACACCGGGGCGGAAGGGGTCGATGAGCACGTCGGCCTGTGCACCGAGTTTCTTGACCAAGGCGACACCGCCGGCCGACTTGAGGTCCACAACGATCGAGGCCTTGTGCCGGGTCAACATGTCGCTGGTGGGCACTGCCTTGGCCCCAGCAACAGCGCGGTCGATGCGAAGGACAGATGCGCCCGAGTCGGCCAACACCATGCCTGCATATGGGCCTGAGTGTGTTAGCTGGAAAGTGCGTAGCCCGTCAACATACCTGGTGCAAGGCCGGCAAACTCGAGTACCTTGAGGCCAGTGAGTGGTGGTGGTCGATACGCCATGGTGGTGGGCAGTGGGAAGATGTTACATCGTTGGCATCGTTGTTGAGAGCGTTTGACCGTCGACGGAATACGGACATGAGCGATGCCGAGTAACCGGAAGACAGTCTGTCGGCTCACATCTCGGGCGATCAATTAACCGACGTGCCGACCGTGTTCATAATCACGGCTCCTCATCGTTGCCAGCTTCCTAGCCATGCTTACATGCCACCGGGGACGAGCCATTGCAGTACGTATACGCAGGATTCACCGGTTGTTCCAAGCCAGTTGCAGCTTCTGGCTTGTGCTGCTGTATGGCCATGCGGTGGTAGCCACTGCTCGACCAATGTTGCGGCGCTCTTCCGCCACAAATGGCCTGGTTGACGCTGCCACTGCATCGTCCCCGACACACTCGTATGCACCCATCCATGCCATGCCAGCATCCCCATTCACAACCTGCCTGTCCTCATTATCTCCTGCTTGAGGCGACGACGTTGCCATGGCCGAAAAGCTTGGCGCCATCCCCCGCCTCTTCCAACCTCCCACGCCGCCACCCGCCGCTGACGTTTGCACGTGACTGTGATTTGCTGCAATCGAATGACGGAAGTGGCCGCCGCATGCCTCTTTGTTCGCCATCGCTCTCTGTCTCTCCGTCGCTCCCATCGCCACCCGCAACCACCACCGCTCACCCCTCCCCATCCAGGCCAATGCCGTTCGCGACGTCCACTCGGTCGCTCGGCGCCAGGGCGGTGCCCCTCGCCACGGCCGCGGCACTCTCATTCACCATCTACGCCACCCACTCGTTCTCCCACCCGGCTCGCAATGACGACACTCCCGTCGAGACGACAGTTCTGCACGCCAACGCAAAGGCAGGCAGTGTGCCCACGGTCAAGGGCAAGATCCTGCTGTCTGGTGCGTCCGCCCCGCTCACTCCTCTCGGGTGGGGGTCTAACACGTACCTCACCGTTCTCCCGGATGTGGCCCGCAAGACGATCAAGCGTCCCACGGCCATGAGCCAGCTTGGCGCGACGCCGTACCGGGACCTGGCGATTCACGAGAAGTATGGTGCAGTCATTGACGCGCGTGGTGATCTCTGGATGTGGGGTGCTGGCTACGACCCCGAGGGCGAGGTCGGTCGCTCCCTCCGCGGCAAGGTGAGCTTGAGACGGTAGAGTGCCAAGCTAACCTTGACAGAGACTCCGCAAGCTCGCCCCAGGCCCGGGCAAGCTGTTCTCCCTCAGCAAGGACGGACGGCTGTACGTCGTCTCTGCCGATCGCGCGTTCCAGGATGCCCACAAGAAGTCCCGCAGCTGGTGGAAGAAGCTCGTCACCCGCGACCCCATTGTCGACTTTGTTGAGCTGCACGCCAAGGCGCTGAACTGGGGCGAGCACTTTGCCGGCGTGGCCGTGGGCCAGCACCACCTCTTGGCCGTGACCAACCACGGACGTACCTTCTCCCTGCCGCTGTCGCCGGCGGCCAACACCCACCGCCAGCTGGGCACGAAGCAGACGTTCCCCGTGGCGGACACGCCCAAGGAGGCCCTCGCCCAGTCGCCCGACCTCCCGCCCGCGAGCGACCCGCGCTTCGCAACGACGCTCACTGAGATCCCGGCCCTGTCGGGTATCCAGATTGCAGAGGTTGCCGCGTCAGAGCGCTCGTCGTTTGTGCGCACGACCGAGGGCCGCGTCCTCGGCTTTGGCGCAAACGACTATGGCCAGATCGGTCTCGGCCCCACCACCACCGTCTCCACCGTCCCCACCCCCGTCGAGATCTCGCTCGGCAAGGCATACCCCAACGGCGCATCTGTGCGGTGTACAGGTATCACGGCCGGTGGCCAGACTACGCTGTTCACTGTCGAGTCGACGCTTCCCGGCGCCTCTACTACGCTCGTGGACGTCCTGTCGTGCGGCAACGGCCAGAACGGCTCCCTCGGATCGGGTATGTGGTCGTCTGCGTCGTACGCTCCGGCGCGCATCAAGGCCATCTCGAGCCTCCAGGAGTACTCGGAGAAGGAGGGCAAGACAATCCCCATCGGCATCTACTCCCTCTCCATGTCTCCCTCGCCCATGTGCCACGCCTTTGCCGTCCTCGACACGGTCCGCAACGCCGACGCCAAGGGAGCCGGCGAAGGCCTGTTCGGCAAGGATGTGCTCGTCTGGGGCGGCAACAGCGACTACCAGCTGGGCACGGGCAAGCGGTCTGCCCAGGCCACGCCCCAGCACCTCGCCTCGGTCATCCCGCATGCCATCGACACGCTCGTGGCTGACATTGGCACCGAGGAGGTCGAGGGCAGCCCCATCCCCGTCACCCGCCTGCAGTTGCACACGGGCAAGGCGGACGCCTATGACCCCATGGGCAAGCTCATCAAGCGCGGTGTCAAGGTTGAGGAGACGCTGGTGGCTGGATACAACTGTTCGGTGCTGTACAGCAAGATTGTCAGCTGAGTGCGAGTTCAGAAGCAAGCAGCAGCAGTAGTGGTGCGGACATCATTTTGTACAAAGGGTGTGATGCAGGGGTTTTTGGTTTTACAGGAGACGTTGCTACACAGAGAGTGGTTGTGAGAGTGGTTGTCGGTCAAGTGCGCGTGCGGTTACGGCCTCACAAGTCCATTGGGCCACGCCTCGTGCGCCGTCTCGTGCGCCATGACCTCGGGGATGGGGACGTTGACAAGGGGTACCTGCTCGGCATGGTGCGCCGCCTCATCGCCACCCACGTTCCAGTCGTCGTCCCAGATCGTCGGCCGCTCCTGTCCCAGAGTCTCCACCAGCTCTGCCTGAGCGGCGGCAACTCGCGGGTCCACTTCGTATCCGTCAAAGAAGCCCAAATTGTTGATCACGATCCTGTGCTCGGCATACAGCCATTTCCGTACCACCTCGTGGCTCCAGGCTTGCTGTTCCATCAAGCTCGAGTCTGCGGGAACAGGCGGCTTGTCGTCGAACAGGTTGCGTGCGTTGGTGATGAGGCGCATGAACTCGTCCACGTCCGGCACGCGTTCAGCAATCTCAGGCTCGTTTTCAAGTATACCCTCGATAGAGCCGTGGGCCTTGATCAGCTTGAAGGCGCGTACGGCGCCAACGTTGTGGATTCGTGGCGAGGCGTCGGTACCCATCAAGACGCATAGATCGCGGAACGAGGTCGCGGACAGACCTGTGGCTTCGCGTAGGGCCGCAGATTCGAGGACTACGAGCGGTTTGCGCGCGTCGGTAATGTTGCGCAAGAGTGTTCCCTAATCTCTGTCAGTTGTGCGGTACCGTTATCAACGATTCAACTCACGCCATAGGCAATCACGTCCGAGTCCTCTGTTCCGACATAGTCCACAATACCGGCGGTTGCAAGACTCGACGCGAGCCCCTCAGCCTCGTACGGCACATTTGCCCAGATGATGGGCACACCCATCATCCGGAGGAGCTCGCGGCACTGCTCGTGGTCCCCTTCGAGGGGCACGTTCAGCGCGCTGTCATACGTCTTGAAGATGGCTTGGAGCTGTGTATCGATGCTGTCGAGAATTTCCATCCCCTCCTTGATCGCAAAGCCATCCAAGTCAAACTCGCACTGCTCGTCAAATACGAGGTCGTAGACCTGTCCCTCTGAGTCGGAGAGCTCCTTCTGTCGCGGAGACTCGCGATACACCGTCGCTGGCTCCAGGGCAGCCAGGCGCGCATCGAGGTAGGGCATGTTGTTGGGCTCGGAGAGCCACAGGGCTGTCGCAACGATCTTGTCGGCTGCGCCCGACGCCGTGTCGAGCTCGAGGTCCGTCTCCTCTGCGCGTTCATAGCCGGTGATTCGGCGAATGTCGAGCTCTTCCTGCTCAAACGCTTCCAGCAGCGTCTCCTCGGGACCCTCGTGGAGTTCGGGGTTGCTGTCAAACTGGTACGCCTCGACAATACGCGTCAGGCGGGTGAGATGGATTGCGAAGCGGGACACTACGATGGCGCTGGCAATCGTCGTTGGAGCATCCGCCACCGGAGGTGGCAGCCGTGCAGACGAGGCAACGTCAAGAGCGCTGATGTCACCTTCCTCGATAGCCTCGCGGTGCTTCCACCACAGACGTATTGCTGACTGCTCCACAGGGGTCATTGTGGAGAACGTTGTCAACTCGCGGCGGAGCTGGACGAGGCGCATCTGTCGTCGTTCCTCGTGCATCTTGCGTGCCATGTTCATTGCGCGTGCCGCAAGACGCTTGCGAGCCTGGTGGCTTAGTTACCACTACACCATGCCACGTACCCACCTCTGGTGCCTTCCATTGACGCTCCCCTCGCTCATCCCATACGGCAATAGGCTGAACGTTATGTTCCTTCATTTGTTTGATGAGGCTGGATGGGTCAGGAGGGACGTACAAGCCACGGATCCACGGACACCCACGAATACCATCCTCTGACTGCTGGACTGGTGCGTCCATCTCGTGCCCGGTCTCCCAGGTGGAACCGGTGGGTTAAGAGTGTACCGTCTCTGTGCGTGCGTTAGAGCAGAACGACGCCGCTACAGCGAGCCGTACGTACAGAGCTACGCGCTTGTTCTTGAGAGCCTTCCACCGTTGATCGTAGGGGACGTTCAAGTGTGGGCTGAAAGGTTAGAAGACAATGTCCACATGCAAAGCTCACTGTACTTGGCGTACCCAGTGCAGAAGGCCCTTTATGCCCATTGCGACGACGACGAGGTGGGTGGAACAACAACAACAACAACAGCAGCAGCAGCATTGAAAGCACTTCACAAGGGGTGGTGACTGGACTTTGGGTCGTGTGGAGACCCCACCCAACCCCTTCTGCCATTTCCAATTCCCAATTCCCAGCCGCCGTCTTCGTGCTCGCGAGATTATGAGAGACCTTCCCTGGCCGGTGCATCGACCGCATCGCGCGACTTTCAACACTGCTTCCTCTCGCTCTTGCTTGCACGCGACACCCCATCACCCGTCAAAGGACATTGCCCACCATCAAATGGAGGGGGACCCGCTACTCCCCAAGATGCCTAGCATTCGCGCACTCTCCGGCGCTCACCGCTACATCGTCGGAGTCGGCCTGCTCTTGACCGTCGTTCTCGTACGTTTGGGGTTGAGTTGCTTCTTCTTCCCCGATTTCAGCCTCCCACCGACCCATGAGGTGCCGCCAGTCATGCTGACATACAACAGCTCTGGACCGCGTCCAACTTTATCACTGCCGACCTCGAGACGGGCGACGATGGGTGGAACAAGCCGTTCTTGTGCGTACAACATCCCGGGGAGTCAGGATCGTCCGTTGAACTGACACGATAATACAGGATAACTTATCTGAACACTTCGAGCTTTGCCTTTTACCTCCTCCCAGGCCTGTACCGGTACTGGAAGAAGGGAACGTTTGCACGCGACCACCCTCATGACATGTGGGTTTACATCCGCTTGCCTATCAACGCTAACCCTCAGCTCCTCGCCAGAATACGAGCCTCTGGCAATGGACGACGACGAGCCCCCTGCCCGATCGTCATTCAGCCTCAACCGCTCAGTGTCGCCATGCTCGCCACGCGCTCCCCTTCCCCCAGTCGAGGACGTGCAGCCCGATGACCCGCAGGGCCTCCCAAAGCTCACTGTCCGTGAGACGGCCGAGGTTGCCGCGTGGTGGAGCGCCGTGTGGTTCCTCGCCAACTGGAGTCTGAACACTGCGCTGGCTTGGGCAAGTGTCGCGAGCGTCACCATCCTGAGTAGCACGACTAGTGAGTCTACAAGCGCAGCTTGGGCCAGGACCAACGCGCAATGTACCAGCCCAGCGCTGACCAGCTTAGGCTTCTTCACTCTTACACTTGGAAGGATATGCGGCGTCGAGGACGTGACGCGCGGCAAGGTGTTCTCTGCGCTTGCTAGGTGGGTTGCATCTGGCTTGCTCTGTGCTAACCCAATTAGCTTTATCGGTGTCGTCCTTGTGACACGTTCCGACATGTCAATCCAGCCCTCCGAGGCCACCATCCAGCCCTTGAACCCCATCTGGGGCGACCTGCTGTCTCTTCTCTCGGCCGCCTTCTACTCGGTCTATGTCATCCTCCTCAAGGTGCGACTGGGCGACGAGTCGCGCGCCGACACGCAGTTGATGCTCGGCTTTGCCGGCCTGTTCAACATTGTCTGCCTCATCCCCGTCTTCCCCCTCCTCCACTACATGGGCTGGGAGACGTTCGAGTTGCCCCCCACACGACAGGCATGGACCATCTGCATCGTCAACATGTTCATCACCCTTTCATCTGATTATCTCTACGTGCTGGCCATGCTCAAGACCACCCCAATGCGTTAGTTCAAATATAGCCTTGCCAGAACCTCAGAGCTAAGCTAACTTTGGTTTCAGTGGTAACGATTGGTCTCTCCCTCACCATCCCCTTTGCGCTCCTCGGCTCACTCCTCATCCCCTCGGCGAGCACGGACAGCATCACCTTCATGTCCCTCACCGGCGCCGCGCTCGTGGTGGCATCATTCCTTGTGCTCGGCTGGCAAGGGTGGACAGAGAGCAACAACGAGCACCAGCACCAGGTGGCTCGTCAGGGCGACAGTTCCGTGCTCCACCACCGCCACCACGACGACGACGCTTGAGAGAGGAGCGACGGTAGCACTATCTTTGGCTTGGATTAGACAACAATATCTTTAGATACCCCGACCCCACCTCAACGGTGCATGTTCTAGATTTTAACAGCGGATGTAACAACTATTTTTCTATACAGGTACCTGTTTGTTTGGTTGCAGAGAGGGGGCCAGAGGGGTCGATCGAGTTGTGCTGGCTGGAAATATCTCATCTCAGTGGCAACGGTGGCAAAATCTCCCTCGGTGGCACCCCTGACTTCCCTCAACTTTTCGACCCTCAACTCGCTTTCCAGCCGGCCCAGGCTCCAACGACCTCTGCCATGCATGCGAGAACAGGCTGACGGCCATCCTGGACATCGGCCCATCGCCATAGGACCACATGCATCCCCCTGAGAGCGCTCAGGCGCGAGAAAACACGACTTGTCCCCGAACCGCCCCGTGTCCGCCAGTGCTCTTTCATCAGCTACACCGTTGGTGAAACGGTATCATGCGTCGTTGCCATCGACGCGGCAGGGGTTCGACTCCCTTACGGTGTAGACATCAGGCTGTGCAGACAGGTATCCACCTTGTCTGCGCGAGTTTTTAAGAAGACAACCCACAGGGGAGACATGATGAACCAATCTTATATTTGCTACTTCAGAGGCTGTGTGCCCATGAGATGTATTTCCACCAAGATCTCTGATCCCTCTTCTTTTGTTATTGCTATTGCTGTCGCGCGCAGCGTCCTCATATCCCATGTCTCATTGTGCATTCTGCTGACTTCTACGGACATCTAGTAGTAGCTTCCCTTGCCGGCATACGTCGCCTGCTCGACGGGCGGCGCGCTGTCCTCGGCTCTCTCGTCGTCAAACCCCGGGCCACCGCCGAGGTCGTCGTCCCGCCGCATAGGCGCGAACTTGGGCTCGGGAGGCGAGAACGCCTTGGCAGCGAAGATGGGCCGGCCGGGTGGGAGCGTGAGGGTACCGGCTGCGGGAACTGGCTGGAACGCGACCTGTGAAAGATGTCAGCTGAGCACTCCGTTTTCCCGTTTTCCGTCAGCTCACCGTATCGTTCAGCTTGGTGTATGACTGCACCCAAGCAGCCGTGTCGTTGACCTCCCTCTCGATGCGGCCCTGTCGCGCGCGCCTGGCCTCCTTCCTCCTCTCAACGTTGCGTCCGATCGCCAGGCCCTTCATCTTGTCGGCGACCTTGCCATCTTCCAACTCGGACAGGCGCGCGGATGCCTCCTTGACCCACGCGAGCGCCTCGCCAACCTTGCCGTCGCCCTTGGTGTTCTCGCCGGCATCAATGCCGAGCCATTTATAGCCCAGCGCGCTGGCCAAAAGCGACTCCTTGCGGAGATACCGCCGCAGCTCGGGGACGACGTCGCTGTCGACCGCGTCCGTGTCGGGGGCGCCTGATGAGGTCTTTTCCTTGCGGCCAAACAGCTTCTTGCTTCCAGAGGCAGTGTTCCCGCCGCTCGCCGGGTCATGGACGCGCAGCAAGGCCGAGGCGGCAGTGTACAGGCTCGCGACGTGCAAGTAGAGCTTGGCGAGGAGGGCCGCGCTGGGATGGTTGCTGGGGAGCGGTGGGCCTGGCGGCGCAAACAGCGCGTGGCCCAGGACAGGGAGAAGGAGCCTGCGAATGGCCGTGACGTGCGCGTCGGCGAGGAGGAGCATCGACAGGGCCCTAAATGCCTCTGAACCCGTCTCGACCGGCCATTTGGCGCGTCCGACCCGTCCGCCGGCGGCGGTGCGCGGCGCCTCAAGCTGCGGAGTCGCGTTCACGCTTGCCCACTCAGCCACGCCCGCGGCCTGCGAGAGGAGGTCGACGGCGCGCGCGAGTCCCGCGCTCGTCTTCTTCTCGTCCTCGGCGGTGATGTTGGGCACGCCCGAGCCGCCGTTGGTCTCGAATGTCGGCAGCCCTGCGAGGATCGAGTGCGCATAGTTGGACAGCGCGAACGTGTATGTCAAGAGCACAAAGTAGTGCTCTGCGTGGATGGAAGGCATGGGAAGAAGAGGCGCCGAGACGGCGTAGTGCGTCAGAGACGGCCGCCAAGGGAAGACTGCAGTACAGTCAGTGGGCCAACTTCAGTAAGGATACGAAACCTACCTGGGTCGCCCTTGAAGAGCAAGTCGTCGGTGTCAATGCACGTGATGATACTGCGCAGAAACGGGTAGTACACCTGCACAGCCTATATTGTCAGCTATGTATAACGCACTGTAGCTCACCTCCAACACGGCCAGCGCACTGCCGCCGGGCTCTCCCCCAGCGGCGGCCTTGAGGGCTACTTGGAGCCGAGTCCGCGCGACGGTCGCATCGGCCAGTTCGGTCGTGTATGCCTGCGACCTGTCGAGGAGGATGTTGGAGAATGCCACGGGACCCGTGATGGGGTATGGGAAGAGGTATGGGGCCATGGCGAGGATGATGTGGAAGATGGGATGTGAGAGATGGTGCCAAGAGTCGGCCAAGACTGACCCCCGCAGAGTGAGATTGCGTGCGGTTGGCTCCAGGCACCCAAAGTGGAGGTGGGTCAACCAACATCGGCTTTCGGGTTGTCTGGACACCCCCCCAAGAGCTGGCTGCAGGCGCGACACCGCGACGGAGACCAGCTGGCTGGCTGAATGTGTGACTGATGCATGGTATGTACGGTTGGATCTACTGCTTGCCCTTCTTAAAGTTCTTCTGGGCATCGTCGAAACGACGCACAAGAACCGAACACTGGGTGACGGCACAGAGCTGGCGCGACTTGGTCTTGAGGTCCTCGTTGAAGAGCACAACGCCCGCAAGGCGCTCAACGGTCTCGACTGGGTATTGTCAGCTCGACAAACACGGAGTAGTAGCTCACCAGGTGCGATGAACGAGCGCAGGTCGGCTCCGTCGGGAATCTCCTTGTTGGGGAGGATGAAGGCGCCCATGGCAATCTCCTTCATGGTCTGGCTCGAGGTGACGGTCTTGTCGCTGGGGTTGGGCTTCTGGGGGTAGGCAAAGTCGGGACGCGACGCAAGGATAACCTTGGCAAAGTGCGTAGGGACCGAGACGTTGGGAGGGTTACCGATAACCTCGTAGGTCTGAACGAGTCAGCTTAAGAGGGCGGGACGCCATCCAAGCTGTCCACTTACCACACGCCACTTGCCGTCAGGCTGCTGGGTAGGCATGTACAGGGGAATACTGGCAGGTTAACAGACGTCGTGCTTTCCGTCACCTACGTGAAAACGTAGACATCCTCAAAGTTGGAGGTAAGACGGCGGCAGAAGTCCTCGACGTAGGCCCAGTCTGTCGGTTAGCGGGATCACTATACCGGTAACGTACAGTGACGGTTGAAGCCATCGCCGACCTGGGGGGCAATGTTCGACAGGTAGAAGGTCTCGTCCATGGCCTGCTGCGAGATCTTGGCATCGGCAGCGGGCACCCTGTCTGTCAGCTGAGGACCGATGACGGTACAACTGGTCATACGTACATGTGACCGCGATCGTAGCCGGAACGGAAGTCTGGGGGGTCAGCCTGTATGTCATAGCGTCTGCACCCACAGTCAGAAAGCTTAGCACGGAAGATCTCGGGAACGGTGGTGTCCTCCTGGAAGGTCGACTTGGAGCGGTCGACCTTGGTCTGGGGGGCGTCGGCGGCACGGGCGGTCTCGAGGGGGACGGGGTGGGCACCGGGGGCAGAGGGGGGAGGAGTACGCGAGAGCGACTGAGCGGTGAGGTGCTCGGCAGTCTGGACGTTAGCTGCAGTGCAAGACGACGGAGGGAAGACGGCGAGGGAAGACATACCCATGCGGGGTGCTTCATGCGACGGTCGTAGGCGGCGGTGTAGGCCTGGCGGCGGATAATGTCAAAGGTAGGACCTGGAGACGTCAGTTGAAGCACTGCGGCATCCTTGTACACGCTCTACATACCGGGGAAGCCGCCGGCGAGGACGACACTGCCCATGGGTGTCGGGAGAGCGACGCGCTTCTCGGCCTCGCCAGCATGGTCAGGCGAGACGACAAAGGGGACGTTTGCCGGGACCTTGACGGGAGTGGCCTCCTTGCGAGGGATCCAGAATCCACCGGCGACGCCGACGGTGAGGCCGACTGCAAAGAGCAGCGAGGGGCCGAGGGTTGGCATGGTAAGTGGGGTTGTGATGTGATGGAGCGAGCGTCAACAGCAGCGGCGACGACGTGCATTTGAACGGCGGCCACCTCCACTTTCGTGAAATCGAAATCTTTGTAGGCCGTGTGCCCTAATTTGCCCGCCAGGGAGTGAAAAGGGTGTGTGGTGGTGACTGCCCGCGTTCTGTCTAATGTCGAGGCTGCTGATGGCGTCGTGAGCCATCTGTCGGACAACTCTGTTGCCAGAAGTGGACAAGCTGAGCATCAAGGTATTCTCTGTGCTACTCAAGAGGGGATCGAGAGCGCTGTGCATGGTGAGGGAACGGGCAATGGGGCACAAGGGAGGTGGGCGCGCCAAAGACTCGTACCCCGCTGTTTCGTGTGCCCTTCCTTTCGATCCTTTCCTTGCTTCTCTTCGTTTGCACACCAAGTTGACAAACGTTTGATTACACAACCACCACCTGTTGGTACCTCTGACACTGATCCACTGAGCGCATGCCCGTCGAACCACGCCGCGTGCTTGCACAGCCGCTCCCACAGCTCTAGCAGTCACTCTCACATTTGCCCACATGGGCCAGCTTGGCGCCCCACGGAGCCCACATGCGACATCGAGAGCACAAGACCGAGATGCTCACGGCGTCGGCCGTGGCGCCAGGAAACCCACCAGCACTAGAGCAAAAGGGCATTTGGCACCCTCAACGCCGGCCGAGAGACGACGGGCGACGCAGGCATCGTAAGCAACATGTTGGTATAAACCTTTTCTCCATCCCACCTCTTGCCCCTCGTCGCACACCTCCAGCCACCACCACCACCAGCACCTCCCCATCGTGAGTCCCTCGCTGTCGTCACTGTTGCGTGGCGTTGCTGACAAGACAAAATAGCCATCGCAGGATATACCCATTCAACGCGCGCTGAGACAACCCATTTGCCGGGCCGGGCCGAAAGGAACGCCCACTTCATTCCACATCTCGACCGAGTGCCTCGATTCCTGCTGCAACGGGCAGACGTCGCTTCCAACGCCGCCGCCGTCGCCGCCGTGATATACCGCCTTTCGCTTCCACTTCGCGCCTCCCCCCACAAGCCCACAACTCGACGCATGTCGGGTTCCGCGATCACTCCATCTGCGACCACTCGCACCTGTTGTTCGCCACTGCCTGCTCTCCTCGGGAACCGCCTGTGACTAGACATTGACAACGGCAACCCGGACGGCGACGACATGTCAGGCAACAGCAGCACTGTGGCCACGCCCACATCTTCGGCCGGCGGGTTTGCGGCCTCGTCGAGCGATGCGTCGACCTCATTAGGAACGTCCCTTGTCGGCCGGTGAGTCTCCAGCTGGACATGGCCGTACTCACTGTCCACGACCCAGCTGCTGACACCCCGCAGCCAAAGCGTGTACTTGTACGGCTTCATGGCGACGGTCGGCCTCTTGGCGGCAATCGCACTCGGTCTCGTTGTCCGGGCCTACATGGTAAGGCGCCGGTACAGACAGCGCATGATCGTTGCCATCGCCAATGGCGAGGTAGTACCACAATATCACAGTCCGTGGTATGTGCGGTACAACGATCCCACGCCGCCAGCGAAGAAGCTGCCAGACTTTGGGCCCATGCCGAACATGTGGGAGAACGAGATGCGGCTGCTGGACGGTACCGTGACTGTCAACGAAAAGGAGGCTTTGGAAAGAGCCAGAGTTGCCCAGAGCGAGGACTGGAGCTGGTTGACAGTGAGTTGATTTGCGATGGGGGGAACGCACAGCTGACATGCGCAGCCCATTTCTGTCAACCACATTCACCCTTACGTTGAACCACCTCCACCCCCACCACGCGTTGTCCCCCAGATCCCAACTGTTCGCGCCGAGATGCTCGAGGTCCTCTACGACCTCTTTCCCACGCCAAGGCGGCGGAGGGCTGCGGCGGCCGCGGCGGCCATGCCCCGTCCAGAACGGCCCCCTCCGGCGCCGACAACAATGTCCCCGCCCACGGTCGCCGAAGTGCCTCCACCAGGCTCGGACGTGCGCGTCGGCGTGCTCATCGCCCTCCCATGTGAAGGAATGGGCAAGGCGTGGGCACCGCTGGATCCCGAGGAAGCAGAGGTGCCCGAGGTGTGTCTGGGTGTGATGGAGGCGTATGTCGTCGAGGAAGGTGGAGCTGTGGGCGATCAGTCCAGTGGTGGGGATATCTGGAGGTCATCATGATGAGCTGCGCTTAGATTAGACATTTGTAGAGAGTTCAGAAGTGGCCGCTATGCAGGCAGGCATCGTATCCCAGGATGCTGACGACATGATTGACGATGGCTGATGGCATTGCGTAACAGCTGTGTGGCTTCTGATGACTTCGCCCCGTGTGCACTACTTTCACAGCTGATGTTAATAAACGCGCAATCCCCCCTTCTGTTCTTTCTTCTCGTTCTCACGTTCACTCTTCGCTACTCACACCCACACCCACTTCTACTATGCCTCCAGCTGCTCCAACATCCAACAAGCGCAAGCGCGAGCACGAGCGGCATGCGGCCGAGAAGACGGAGCGCATCTGGGGTCGGATGAAGGGCGCGACAACGACTTGCGCAATCACGTCACTCCGGCGCACCACCGTCAAGAACGGCCTTACCCCCAACGGCCTTGCCGTGGAAGTGGGCGACCTCGTTCAGTTCTCTGGACGAGACGGTGCACCTCGGGAGGGCCTCGTTCGCCGCATCTTCAAGGCCGAGTGGGAAGCCAGAGGCGAGCTCGAGCGGCGGGCCGTCTACTGCCACCTCCACTTGGTCCAGAAGTCGCTGGTAGCGAACGAATGGGACTTGGTCCAAGGACGCTGCGCCAATGTTAACCGCGGTCTCCTCAAGCGAAAAGTCCCGGGCCTTGTTCGATATGTTGCCAACAATGCTGGCGTGTGGCGGGAGCCGCGTCCATCCGGTCGGTCACCACGGGATGCCAAGGACACCGAGTCGGACCCCTTCAGGACGACCAGCTGCGACTCGTGCATCTCGCGACACCTGTCTGACCTCCGCAGACCTGTCCTGCACATGAATGGTGCTTTCGACTACAATGGCGAAAGCTTCCACAGGGGTGACTTGGTGTTTGTGGCTAGCAAGGACGACGACGGCGTCCACACCCTTGGTGTGATGACGAGGGCAGCGATACAAGCGGACGTGGTTACGATCGACCAGGTCCTTCCCTCGAATGTCAAGACGACGTTCGTCATGCAGCGCTGCGAGAGGACACAGAGGTTGGCCGGTGACACCAACAACTCTGAGGTAAGTAGAACATGACAGAGTTTGGCTGACGTGACAATAGCGCTCAATATATCTGACCAACGACTTTGAGCGCCGTTTTGTCTCGGACATACAAGGCAAAGGAGTTGTAAACGTTCCCGGCCATTACCTCAACTTCGACCTCACCAAAGTCCTGCCTCGCGGTGCCACCAAGGACGTCGCCGCCCTCCTCGACGCGGATGTCCAGAGGTTCTGCGCCACTTGCCACGACCAGGCGGCCGCGGACGTCCAGTTCACGGACGTGCGCCTTCCCTCTCAAGACCTGTATGCCGGTGGCGGAGGCAGTGTGCAAGGCGCAAAGGGCCACTTCGACGTTCAGTTCGTCGTCGACTCCGACC
Source organism: Apiotrichum porosum (assembly GCF_003942205.1). Taxonomy (NCBI): domain Eukaryota; kingdom Fungi; phylum Basidiomycota; class Tremellomycetes; order Trichosporonales; family Trichosporonaceae; genus Apiotrichum; species Apiotrichum porosum. Next base: position 512,682 of record NW_021167121.1, on the reverse strand, counting down.
CGGTCAGTTGCCAGACAATACAGGCCAACCACCCATCTACAAAGGTTAGCCAGGCACCAGTGGCAATTTTCTCAAACGGAGCGGCACGATACAGGTCGAAACGGGGCACGATGGCACTGGTCTTCGCAGGCCCTCCGTGGTGGGTATCCAATATGGGTTCCTTGAGAGCTGCTAACCCGTCCAGCCAGGGCCACTCGCGCGCCAATCACGCCCGGAACGGCCAAGATCCCCACGCCGACCCGCGCAACGGGGAAGTCTTTGTCGCTCTGGCGGAAATCGAGCGCGTGCAGCCCGACGTGGCGGTGCTGGAAAACGTGCCAGGTATGATGGACGAGCGCGAGGCGGCCCACGGCGGCCGGGTCAACTTCTGCGAGGAGACCATCAAGCGCGCGCTGTACATGGGGTACCAGGTGCGCGTCGGCCTCCTCAACGCGCGCGAGTATGGCAGCCCGCAGGACCGCGTTCGTCTCATCATCATCCTGGCCCGGAAAGGGATCCCCCTTCCTGATTTCCCTCCTGCCACTCATGCTGCCGCCCCCCGCTCCACGGTCCTTCCCTTCTGCAGTGATCGAATATTCGACCCTCTCAAGCGGACCTACCTCGGTTCGGCGCCGTTCGCAGCCATCACTTGCGGCGACGCAATCGGTGACCTCGACGGCAAGTGTTTCCGCGGTTTGCCTGTGGGGTGGATGCGACTAACCTGACCACAGCGTGGAGTTACAACCTCCGCGACCCCGGCTCTGTATTCGCGCCGGGCCACTCAACTGTCGTGGGTGAGGAACGCTCTCGATACGCCCGGCCTCCCATGAACGATTTTCAAAGGTCCATGAGGTCGGGCAGGGAGTACGTGAGTTACCACATCACCCACGACCCGTCTCCGAGAGAGATGGAGGTGTGAGTTTGCTCCGTGGAAAACAAAGATATCTTGGCCGGTTAGCTGACGAGACGAGCATCATGGCCTGTGACGCCGCCCACCGCCGAGGCCAAGGACGCCAAGGAGAAGCGCGCCCACATGAACCAGGGCGTGTACACACTCCTGACCTCGTCCAAAGTCGGCGGCAAGTCGAGCTACCCGATCCATCCAACGGTGAGCTCCCGCCGCCACCAACCACCAGAGTACCCAGTGTGGAGTTGTTTTGACCACTTCTTCCAGGCATTCCGCACGTTCACGCAGGCTGAACGAAAGCGGTTCCAAGGATTCCCGGACGCGTACAAGTTCGCGGGAGACGTCGGGGACGTGAGTAGGCCGCCCCTGCAGCTGACAGACGTCTAACCTGCTGACATGAGAACCAGATTGACCGCGTGATCGGCAACGCCGTCTGCGTCAACATGGCCAGCGCGATCTGTCGGCAGATCAAAGCCGACGTGTATCAGGCCTTCTGGGAGGCGCACGGTAGGCCGGACACGGCGCGGTTCTGGCGACTGTGGCGCGAAGCTCACCCCGTGCCACACGCCACACCGGCTCCCGCCAACGTCATCGCCAACAACGCCGACCGCCAGCGCCGACAACCGCGCCCTGCCACTGGCGTCGAAGTCATCGACCTCACCCACCTATAGACACATCTTGTACTTATAGGCCGCCTCTTCATGCAATGGTCTAGAATGAGTGCATAGATTGCTGTGCTAAATTTAAACTGCGGTGGGGTGGTTGGGTATGTCATTCCGGGGTATCAGACGGTTCCGGTATGGCGGCAGATGCGGAAGACGTGGGCGTGGTGTCATCTTTTGGTGGTGGGGGAGGGCCTGGAGATGGCGATGAAGAGGGAGGAGCATTTGCCTCGGGCTCAAGCTCAGGGGTTGCTGGGGTCTCCTTGTCGGTGGTCTCGGTCGTCTCCTCAATGGCCGGAGGAGCCTCAACCGCAGCCTCAGGTTCAGGCTTGGTCTCGGTCACAGTTTCAGTCTCGGCCGCGGCATTGGGCTCCTCGGGCTCGAGGGCAACAGCCTCCTTGGCAGGCGTAGCGGGGGCGACATCTTCCTGGGCAGGCGTTTCAGGTGTTGGTTCGGTGGGCTTGACTTCCTCGGCCTCCTCGACCTCCTTTACGGGCTCCACGGGCGCCGGCTCCACATCCTTCTCTGGCTCCTCGCCCCGGACCTCGTAGCCCCAGGACGCCTTCTTGGTGGGGAATGGGCGTACAACAGGAGACTTGGCGGGCGACCTAAACGGTGAGGGAGGGTTGGAGAGGCTGGACCCGAGCACTGGTGTAGTGGGCATGACGATTGGGGCAGGAACCGGCACAGGCGCGGGGGCAGGCCCTGGGGTGGTGGGGCGGGAGGCTGATGGGGATGCAGGCTTTGTGGGCGATCCGAGGGCGAGGGCGGCAGGCCGACTAGGGGAGGCGACCTTGACAGGCGATGAGAGCTTGGTGGGGGAAGACGGGCCACCGAGGCGCGGTGTCGACGGACCAGGTGACATGGGGTTGCCGTCCTGTGGAAGAGGGCTTGCGGGCGGAGCATCCTCGGTGACCAAACCGCCGCCTTCCTCGTCAATCTCTTCTTCCTCTGGCACGTCGCCGGGGGCAAGCGGCGTGTCCTTGTCGGCAGTGCCGTTGCGGCGTAATAAGCCGCGCATGGCTGCTGCGACGGCCTTGCGCGGGGTAGGCTTATCGCGGACAAGCTTTTCGAGTCCAGAGATGGAGGTCGATGTCTCGGAAAGCGGGGTAAGACGGGTCGCAATGAGCGCAACGTCCTGTAGCATGCGCTGCTTCGCCTCGTCGCTCTTGAACTCGACCTTGGTGTACTCTTCACCCAGGCGGTGAACGCTCGCAGCGAGGACCTGGGACATGACCACCTCGACAGTCTGGGGAGCGAGGTACTTGGACAGCACCTTGTGCAGCGTCGCAGTCTCCTTGACAAGCATGAGGGCGTACCCACGGGGTCCTTCCTTGTCTGGAGTCGCCTCCCAGTCGATTTCTCTCAGCTCGCCGCAGTGCACGGCTAAACGATCGGCCATGATGGCGACGAGCTTGGCATGGATCTCGTTCTGGTGCTCCTGGTAGTCGCGCTTGATCCTGTCAAACTCGACAAGCATGACCGCTTGCCTTGGGTTGAGGTGACGGCGGATAAATTCGCGAATATACGGGATGAGGGCGACGACGACGGAAAGGGATTGTGAGGCGAGGGCGAGGTGCTTGGCAGTGATGTTCTTGAGACCTGCCGAGCGCATGGCGCCAGCTCCCAAAACGACCTGACACGTCCTCGAGTTGAACGACTTGAGGAATTCGACAATGCGCGACATGACGTCGGTGACGACCAGTTCCAAGTTGACGACAATCCACAGATAGTCGCCTAGGAGAGTGAGCGACTCGGCAGTGGCCTTGACCACAAAGAAGGTCTTGTCTTCGACCGAGATAAACTTTTGCACAGAGCGTGGTGCCTCGCCGTTGGTCGTGCCGTTGGGCCTGGGCGGGATGAAGCACTCGTCCGGATCCTGAACTGCCGCAGCTACGAGGAGGTCGACCATGTGCTGTGTGCGTGGCGAGACGTCAATCTGGACCCAAGTCTCCTCCTCGACAAACTTGGCCGACTTGGTGAGTCTCTCGGCGTGGTACTGGACGAGGAACGACTTGGCCTGCGATGACAAGACACCGCGGAGCGAGACGATCATGCGCCTTGCCAGGCTCTCAGTGGCGACAACAAACGACCACGACTCGTTGAAGATGGCGACAAACTGGTCGAGGGGCAATTCGGCGTGCTGCTCGGAACGGACCGAGATGATCTTGGACGCGCGCGTGTTGGCCAACTCGCACGCAGAAGTGAGGACCTCGGATGGCTCGAACTGCGCCTTGGACGTGGTGGGTGGGGTCGTAGCACCGCGGGCCGTGATCGATAATGTGGGAATGTCGCTGTGCTCGGACAACATGGTGGCCATCTCCTCGCCCATCTGCTGAACAAGATGAAGACGGGCCAGCATGGACGCGTACATGACTTCGGAAAGTGTGAGGAAGGCGTGGTGGTCCATAGTCTGCAGCGACTGTGCCAGGCTCTGGCCCGATTGTTGCAAGCCACCAGTCTGCCTTGTCTCGATATCGTCCTCGTCGACTATTGGGAGGTGTTGTCTCAAACCTTGTCGGATGGCGTTTGTCACCTCATTGCGCCACACACCGGCAAGGGCGTCCACGCATCCACATCGGACCAAGCCGATGAGCATTGGGCCGACTGCATTGCGGAACGTATCCTTGTCAAAGTCGCTGGTTGTGCTGAGGAGAGACAGGAGCGCGGCGGACAGAGAAGTCTCGACCTGAGACGCAACGTTGGACGTGAGTGCCGCTATTGATGTGGGCAGGTTGGCGAACGCCGGGAGAGTCGTGAGCGGGAGAGACTCGTCGTCCCCGTTGCGTTCCCACCACTTGACAACATCCTCAACACAGCTCAGTGCGCCTGCCCAGTCGCCACCATCGGCCATTCCCTTGGCAATGCGGAGGCAGTCGTGCAGCTCGGCAACACGCTTGATGCCTCCTTCTGTCACTCTCAAGGAGCGGAGACGGGACTGGGCGTCGATGATCTCCAGACCCTTGCGAGCCTGCTTGCCGCCTACATCGGCCAACGACCCCTTGAGGTCGGCGATTCGAGTGAGACAGGATGACGACTCGGAGTTGAGGTCTTGGAGGTTGGCGAGGGCGGAGAAGAAGGAGGACGAACGCAGGGTAATCTCGTGCACCAGGTGGCGTTCGAGGTTGTCGAGGCAGGTCGAGAGCGAGTCCTGGATCGCCGCGTCGCCTGGTTTGGAGCTACTCTCAGCCATGTCCATGACTTGTGTCCAGTTGTTAGGGTTGGCGATGTCAAAGTTGGAGTCGAAGAACATGGACGGGATAGAGTTGAGGGAAGGCAGGTCGGCGGCCTTGCTCGCTTGCAAGTCGAGCTCGGACACTGGCGTTGATGACGACGCTGCAGCGGCAGCTTGACTCTGGACAAAGGTCTCGTACAGAGGGGCAATCTGCTTGAGGTAGCCGTCATAATGAGAGGTCGGAAACGGTTTGGGGAGAATGGGGGCGGGCTGAGCGAGGGCAGGGAGTGGCTTGCGGCTCGCGCGCAATGGGTTGGCCTTCCTCGTCGGGTGGTTGAGCACGGTCGAGATAGCTGGCGTGTAAGCTTGCGGATGAGATTAGTAGCTCACCATTGAATCCACGCTTGTCGACACCATCGGTGACTTGGGCATCGACACCGAGCTTCCAGCTGACAATGTTGAGGGCACTAGCGTCTGCTGGTGGCTCCCATCCGTCGCCGAATGTCGTATCGAGGACGCTACCGGCTGTGCCGTCAAAGTCTGAGAAGAATGATTCGGATGGCGGAGGCGACGACAGCACTGGCGTGCCCGCCGCTGCTGAGGCGGGCCTGGACATTGTAGCCTGAGTGCTGGCGCGTTGGCGCTGGGAGGGGGGGAGTGTTGTGTTGTGGGTGTGTTGTTGGTGACTATGGATGAGCGTCGGTTGCGTCAACGATCCCGACGTGGATCGTGGACGGCCAAGGCGCGTGGAGAATACGTTTACGTAATGGAGAAGGATTGACACGTGACATTCACCTGTTTTCCTTTCTGAACTGTTCATGACGTGTACATGTGAGTAAATCCGCGTTATCAAATATTCCAAAATCTTTCCGTTAGCGTCCTTTGCTTGCCGATGGCAAAAATCTGATTCCGTGTGCTCCTGGCTGTCGTCCTGAGTGCGCGCAAGGGGAGTTCGGCCCCAGCCGCCCTGGGGTCTCTTTTGGAGGATCGCGAGTCGATCTCAACTTTCTTAACCTCTCCATGTATCCTCTGTTGCTCCATTAAACCCCTCCCCCGTCTCCAGACAGTAAGCAGCACTGCCATCAAGGGCATCTTCTCACCCTCCAGTGTGTGGTATCCTTGGTCTGCTCCTCCACGACCCCCTCTCGACACAGACGTGTCAGGCGGGTACGGAAATGTAAGCACCGGCAACCTGGCGCGCGTTGTTTGCTATGGTCAGCGCGCGTCACACGACAAACCGTAATCATTTTTTCCCGTTTGCTGACCACCGTCTACAGCGCCGAGGGCCTTTCGCTTCTCCAGCACCGGTACGTAGTTTGGCACTGATCGGTGGGCGGGCGCGATATTTTCCATCTCCATCGCTCCCCTCCCCTAGACCATTCATCGCAACATCGCGCCACCGATCCGGAATCGGAAAACCGGATTTTGCCGCTGACAATAATTTCAGTGGCCAGGATGCGGCGGGTATCGTCACCTGTGGTTCGGGCGGTCGCTTCTACCAGGTCAAGGCCAACGGCATGGTCCGCGACGTCTTTGACGCGCAGGGCATTGCTGGCCTCAAGGGCTACATGGGCGTCGGTCACGGTGAGTTATCGAGTCATTCGTTTTTAATGGCCTCGTCCCCCCCCCCCCCCCACATTTGTTTAATGAGGGGGACCCTCGTTATCAGCTGACCCTTTTACAGTCCGTTACCCTACTGCGGGGTCCTCTGCTCATGCCGAGGCGCAGCCCTTCTACGTGAACTCGCCGTACGGTATCACCTTTGCGCACGTGAGTACAGCAGCGAGAGCGCCGTGCAGTTGTTGCCCGGTGGTTTGCAGAGCTAAGCGCGCCCCGTCCACGCCCGTTACACTTGACTGACACAATTCCAGAACGGTAACCTCATCAACACCCCTGCCCTGCGCCAGTTCCTTGACGCCGACGCCCACCGTCACATTAACACCGACTCGGACTCGGAGTGTCTTTTGAACGTTTTGGCCGACAACCTCCAGAAGACCGGCAAGTTCCGTATCAACGAGGAGGACACCTTCAAGGCTGTTGGCGACCTCATGGCCGCTTGCAAGGGTGCCTACGCTTGCGTTGGCATGCTCGCCGGTTTTGGTCTGATTGCGTTCCGTGACCCCAACGGTATCCGGCCTGTTGGTCTTGCCACCCGTAAGGGTGCCCGTGGTGGTATCGACTACCTTGTCTCCAGCGAGAGCATCTCGGCTCAGGCCCTTGGCTTTGACGGCTGGGAGGACATCAAGGCCGGTGAGGCCATTATTATCACCCGCGAGGGTGGCCTCTCGCGCCGTGTTGTCGCCGAGCCCGCTCCCTTTGCTCCTGACATTTTCGAGTATGTCTACTTTGCCCGTCCCGACTCGACCATCGACGGCATCAGTGTCTACCGTGCCCGTATGGCCATGGGAGACGCCCTCGCCGAGGAGATCAAGCGCGAGCTCGCAAAGACCAACATCGAGGTCGATGTGGTCATCCCTGTCCCTGACACTTCGCGTGTCGCTGCCCTTCAGTGTGCCCAGCACCTTGGCATCCCTTACCGTGAGGGCTTTGTCAAGAACCGCTATGTCGGTCGCACCTTCATCATGCCCGGCCAGAGCGAGCGTCGCAAGAATGTGCGTCGTAAGCTGAACGCCATGCCCATGGAGTTTGCGGACAAGACTGTCCTCCTCGTCGACGACTCGATCGTCCGTGGCACCACCTCCAAGGAGATTGTGCAGATGGCCCGTGACGTCGGTGCCAAGCGCGTCATCTTTGCGTCGTGCGCTCCCCCTATTCGTTACTCGAACGTCTACGGCATTGACATGCCGTCGCCCCACGAGCTTGTCGCCTACGGCCGTACCACCGAGGAGGTTGCGGAGCACATTGGTGCCGACCTGGTCATCTACCAGACTCTGCCCGACCTCGTCGAGTCGTGCCGTCAGTTCAACCCCGAGATTAAGGAGTTCGACTGCTCGGTCTTCACTGGCGAGTACGTCACTGGTGGCGTTGACGAGCGCTACCTCGAGCACATTCAGCGCCTCCGCAACGACAATGCCAAGGCCAAGAAGAATGGCCAGAAGCATGACGCTGAGCACGAGGCCACCAACCCGGTGTCGTGCTCGGGCCCCATGAACGGTGCCGACTCGCTTATCGGTCTGCCCAACCACTCGCCTAAGCTCGGTCCCCAGGCTATGGCTTCCCCCAACGACACTGTCGGCCTGCACAACTCGTGGTACGGCCAGTAAAAAGGAACGATCACAGCACCATCATTTCATATCCAAACCAGAACCCACACAGTTTAGTCGTAACACTTGAAACTGGGTGTGCATAGAGAACAGAAAAAGAGTGTACGCTCGCAACATGTTGTTAAACCGTATGCATTCGTAGGCGCCAGAGCATTGAACAAGAGCGAAAGCATGGAGCAGATTCAGAGTCCCAGCTGCCGCCCAGCGCGTCGTCGTGCCTCTCACCATGTATGCATCGGCCACTCAGCACGCAGGGATATCAGATGGTCGGCGGCCTGGGTTGGGATAAATTAAATAAAAGCGGCCAAAACTAATCCCGCACCCGCCCGCCCGCCGCGACCCAATCGCCCACAAGCCATTGCCCCGTTGCCTGCAGCGCAGCGAGCGCTCGTCGGTCGTCGTCTATCCTGGCATACACGTCCGTTCTCCATCTCTATATACCACGTACACTACCATGTCGGCTCTCCGCACCGCCCTCCGCCCCGCCGCGCGCGCCGTCGGCCGCCGCACCATCTCGTCGTCGAGCGCACGGAGGTCCGACAACCTCATGGTGGTGCGTCCTGCCTGGCCCCTTGGGCAGCTCTCGAGCGTGTGGTTGTCTCTTTACTGACGTCGGCTTCAAGCACCGCGACTCGGCCCACAACAATCCCTCGACCCCCTTCGAGTTCAACGCCGACTCGAAGAAGCAGATTGAGAAGATTGTCGCCCGCTACCCCGTCCAGTACAAGAAGGCCGCCGTCATGCCCGTTCTCGACGTTGCCCAGCGCCAGAACGGCGGCTGGGTTTCGCTCACTGCCATGAACGCCGTCGCCAAGCTCCTGGACATGAACCCCATGCGCGTGTACGAGGTCGCGTCCTTCTACACCATGTACAACCGCGAGCCTGTTGCGCCCAACTTTGTCCAGCTCTGCACCACCACCCCGTGCATGCTCGGCGGCTGCGGCTCGAACAAGATCCTCGAGGCTATCACCAACCACCTCGGTATCACCCCCGGCCACTCGACCAAGGACGGCAAGTTTACCTTTATCGAGGTCGAGTGCCTCGGCGCATGCTCGAACGCGCCCAGTGAGTAGACGCGTGGCTGTCCTGTCGTGCTGGTAGGCTGCGCTGCCGTGATCTTTGCAGCCAAGAACCCAAGCCAAGGATACCACCCATGTGTTCCCTCCCCATTGCTAACACCTCTTTGCAGTGATGCAGATCGGCGACGAGTTCTACGAGGACCTCACCCCGGAGACCACCGTCAAGATCCTGGACGCGCTCGCCAAGGGCGAGAAGCCCAAGCCCGGCCCCCAGTCTGGCAGGCACACGTCGGAGAACTCGGCTGGCCTGACAACACTGCTCGAAAAGCCCTATGGCCCTGGCGAGCACTGCCTGCCCGAGTTCCAATAGACAGTGTGGAAAACTACGGAATGGGAAGGGACGCCCCGCACCCGAGCAAACGGGATGAGATTATATGCATAGGTACAGGCAGAGAGGAATGACCGACCGGGTGCCGCAGGCGGGCATAGCTGGGATGGCTGGGACAGGTCGTGGGCGAGGGGATCGACACTGTCTAGGCGACGTCTGGGACTCTGCCGCCGAGCTACAGAGCTGGTTTTGCACAGCGCAGCGGCCCTTGCTGATACATAATAATGCGTCTGACCGACGTAATGGCCAAGTGACGACTAACTGACTGACCTGCCCGTTTCATGCCTTTACTGTGGCCTACGCGCACACACTCAATTCAGCTCCATCACCATCTGCGCAAGTAATCGCCTTGCCGGGCAGTCTGTCCTCAAGACTGGACATGACCGCAGCTACGACATCACCACTGAATGTGCAAATGTCGCGGGCGCCAAATATACAGGTGGTTCGGTCAGAAACGTTGGACCTCGCAAAGACTGGGACAGGTTACACCAAGTCCTACATACCAAGCCACAGGTGACAGAGACACAAGTGTAATCCTTTACGTCCCAACTCAGCGCTGATTGCGGTACTGGTGCCCGAACTCGACGGTTCGGCAGGCCATTCGGTAACACGAGTGCTCGGCGTTGTTGGCGTTGCCGTGGGGCTGGCCAACGCCGCCGGGACCCCAGTCGGTGGCTAAGGCATATACCCCGGTGTAGCTTATGACAGAGACGACCTCTGGCCATGAGAAAACTGGAAATCCGTCTCGCCCAGGACGAAGCGGGGACAGTGACGGATGACCTCGAGGGGGAATACACGGTTTGCAAAGAGGAGGGGTACAGGATCTGCAAGCCCATGTGGAGGTGCCTATGGGCTCTACGGAAGGTCTCTGGCCGCAGTGCTTAAGTGGCAGCGTGCGTATACCTTCAGCAGGCGGGAGAGCCAGGTGTTAGCGGTGTGGCGGAGATTAGTGTGGGGGATGGTCGTCTTCGCCACGAGCACCATCATCACTTCATTACTCCATCAATACTGTCAATATCGTTCCAAGACTTTCTGTCCCAGATATGTTCAGCAGAGGGCCTTCGTGTACGCTCGTTTAATGCATGCACGATGCCTTAGTACACGTAGACTTCTGGTCTCTACCTTGCGGGGTCTTGCGGTTGCCAAAGGGACAAACCTCCTCAATCTGATTCCGTTTCCGCTTCCGGTCGTCCATACGCAAACTCTGCTCTCTTCCATCGTCGTCTCCCTCCTCTTCTGAGCGCTTTCCAGCTCTGCAGAAGGCCAAAAAGACTCTTCAGGGGATCGAACCCTGGACCATTGCCACACGAACGAATCGGAAAGCAACACGCTAAGCCACTGCGCCAAAGAGTCCTTGAGAAGAGGATCGCCGAGCAAGCAGGTGTTGCGGACGAAGAAAAAAACGACTCCATCGCCATTGAAAATTGACTCTTCTGGGGTACAATCGATTTTTAGACGTATGCTCACACTGGCTAGATTGTTGCCCTCTTTCATACGAGCTTACTGGTGCCAGAAACTGGCTGAATCATAGGCAGACGGTCGAATAACGGTGGTTTGTGATCGGAGGTTGGGCAAGCCGAGGGGATGAACAGCGGGCGTTTCTACGGTGAAGTTGAGGCGTCTCTGTCAACTCAACATAAGTGGCAACCTCCACAGGGAAGGTCTGGTCGGAGAGGTGAATTATGCAGCATGGCTTGTGCGGATACACACCAAACATTTACGGGGAGTTGGCTGGGGCATTGTCGTTGAAGAGCGTCGAGAGATACGGCATGTCAAGTTGAAGTAATGACATGGTAGATTGGGAAAAAAGGGCTTTCTTTAGTCGCTTCTTGGTCGCATCAGGATCATTTGGATCATCGCCCTACCCTCTATGCACTTCACCGTTGTCTTGCTTACAGTGCAATGTTCACTTGAGCAATAGACAAGGGGATGGGTATCCGAACAGGTGTGTTGTCACTTGTTGTATGGCACTGCCACTGCCAGGTTGGTGCCAATAGGCCCCATCTCGTACTACACAGACCACTGTGAATTGCTACCCTTGCTGAAGATACTCCCTCCGGCATGCATCGGACTGCAAAAAAAGGACGCAGTACCCCAGCAACCGGTACTGTGGCAAACGGGGCGGTGTTGCCATCGGTGCTGTCTTGACACACCTCTCATCGACTGTGTTCCTGGCATCCACCGGCGCTACGTACATACATACGGTAATAAGACTTGAGTAGTGAACTTCTGCCTCGAATTGGACAAGGAACCTTTGCGTCCTACCCCTCATGCATTGTCACTCACGTTGACCTGCGTTGCTGGGGCTTTGAGGGTTTGCAAAGAGCGATGTGAGAGACGTGTCGAAAATGCCCCCGAATGCAGCCCACGGTGTGCCACACCCACACATGCCCCAGTTGCGCCCTACAGAAGCGGTTCGCCACCGATCTTGTTTCGTTTGCCACCAAACACACAACACAACAACAACACAACTCAACTCAACAATCCACTCCACGTCCCTTCATCCACCATGACCACTCCTCTACCAACGAAACACCTCGTACATCTCTCCAATCTTCTCTACGGCATCAATCCAGACCAGCACCGTTACTACAGTCTGAACCCTCTCGGCAAGCCCACTAGCGACAACCCACAACAACAAAGCCAGAACCCACCGCCTATCCCCTCCGCACCGCCTATTCCCTCTGTGCCCTTGTCGGAGTGGACTTCATTCAGCGACGACATTGCTTTTGGTATGGAGGCGTTTGAGACCTATCTGGAGCCGGATCAAGAGACCAGAGCGCTTCTCAAGACGGAAGTAACATCCCTTCGTCCTCCCGTCATCCCTCGCACGACTCACTCAAACGGCAATGCCCTTGTTCTCTCCCGCCTGCTTTCGCAGGTCCTCCCGGCTGTAAACTGCCTTTTGGAGGAAGGCCCAACTCGCTTTCAGCATGTGTTTTGGTGCCTCGGAGACCAAGCCAGCAACACTGCCGCCTACCAGCTCGAGCTCCGTCATTCGTTTCCGGACTCGGACTGCATTGACACAATGGCGGTGTGCACCGTGGTTCCCAATGTCGCCGTCTCAAACCTGAACGCGGTAATGGAATGTCGCATCACGAAAGACGGTGTGGTAGTTGCGCACGAGCAAGAGGTTCCGGAGCAAGAGGACAAGCCACCCCTTTCACCTGAAGAGACGTACAAGAAGAGCTGCAAGAATCGCGATCGCCAGCAAGCTGGCCGAATCACATCGCTTCTGCAGAACGTGAGTTCAAATTCACCAGCGGACAGTGGACAAACCTGACGCGTCCAGCATCTTTCGCAGCTGTCAGGCAACATCAAGTATGGCATCATGACTGATGGCATCATGTTTGTGCCCTCTCGTCGCATTGGAGACTCCACCGCCACGACTGAATTCCAACTCGGCCACGAGATGAAGCCTGCTGTCGGAGCGCTGCTGGGCATCACCTACTTGGCACTTCAAGGTGCGGACGTTCCGCTCTATTTCGACGACGCCCTTAAGAAAGAAACGGTAGACCATACCAGCACTCAAAGCACCATATGGGCGGCACTCGCCAGGGCACAGAATGATGTGCATGTGGACCAGTCCGATGAGTCCGATGAGTCTGACGCCATGGAAGGCCTCGACCCCCAAGATGTGGCAGTGGCGGAGACCCTCGAGGGTCCCGAAATCGGCATCCCAAACGGCTACGAAGTGAACGTTTCGCCACCAGTGGCAATTGGCGGACCGTCCTCCCCCGACCCTCTCGCCGACAACCAAGGCAAGAACGAACTTGCTGGAAACCAGTGCAGCACCGCGGCTGAGCCGCAGCCCAGCGGTGAAAGCTTCGAGGCCACTCCTGTGGCGGCAGACAAGGCTGTTTGTAAGCAAGCTACAGCTTCCGGGAGTGACACTACACCTGCCCCATCCCCCGAACTGGATCACAAGAGTATTTCCAGCGACGCTGAAGACGTACCCAAAGACGTGAGTGCCCGCATCTCCCACATCCTTTCCCATGACTAACTCGTCGCAGCAGATATACACACTGGTGATCGAAATGGACTCGCCCAAGCTCACGGATCGTGGAGACCATGCCTTCGAACACGTCCACGAGCTCAAGTACCCCTTCATTGGCCCCGGCGACATCACGAACCGCCACCTCCCCAGTCCCGAACAGCCCCTCGTGTCGCCCCCCTCGATCCGCCTGACGCTCGCCGAGTTCCGCTCCCAGGGCACGGTATGGGACTGCTTCACAACCTCGCCTCACGGCATTCCGGGCCACCCTCCTCTAATCGTCAAGCTCACCGACCCGAGAGCGTCCAGCAGCTCTTCCAAGATTCTTCCGCGTGTCCGCAACAACGTCCTGGGCGAAGCCAAGCTTGCCGAGGGTGCGCTGAAGGAACTTCAAGGCAAGGTGATTCCGCGCTTTTACGGACTGTTCGGCTCGCTCCAGCCGACATGGGCGTACGCGTGGGACAAGAACGACATTTGGGCCTCGGTGTGGGAGGACGCTGGTGTAGAGATGCGCGATGAGTACCAGTACAACGGCCATGTCAAGTAAGTAAAGCCTTCCCAGGCCAGAACCAGCGTCCACCCAATGCTGACGTTCGCAGGCGTGCGGTGCTCAGACTGTACAACGACCTGCACGCTGCCGGAGTCGTGCACGGCAGTGTCAAATGGTGTCACATCCTCAAGTCGGGCGACCAGTTCCGTATCGTCGACCTTGAGAGGGCGACGACGCGCGCCGACTACCGTCAGCCCGAGGACTTTGAGCCCAGCTGCAAGGAGGAAATAAACGCCGTCCTCCGTCTCTTCAAGTGTTAGTGACAGCCACGTCGCTTGTGTATAACGACAACCAGTCTGCGTGTAAATACCCCCCTCCCCCTTCCCCCTTTCGAGCTCATGCGGACCTCCCCGAACGGTTTGTCGTTCTTGTCCGTCTTGACATTCTCCAGCATGTGCATGGCCTTGAGACCCCCGGTTGATGGTTGGCCGTGGTCCCCGTCGAGTGTTAGTTAGGAGCCCGCCGTCGTATGTAGACAACCAGTATGCATGTATATACACCCTCCCTATTCGAGCGTGATGGACATCATGCGGACCTCTTCGAACGGCTTGTCGTTCTTGTCCGTCTTGACATTCTCGATCGAGTGGATGACCTCGAGGCCGCCGGTCGCGCGTCCAAACACACTGTCCTGTCAGTTTTTTTTCGTCTACTCGGCCATCGTCTAAACTCACGTGTGCTTGTTGTCCAGCCACGGCGTGGGCACTGTGGTGATGAAGAACTGCGATCCGTTCGTGTTGGGACCGGCGTTTGCCGACGAGAGCGTGTACGCGCGCTCGTGCGTGGCGAGCGGGGACAGCTCGTCCTCAAACTCGCCGCCCCAGATACTCTCGCCGCCGGATCCGGTGCCCGTGGGGTCGCCGGCCTGGAGCATGAACTTGCGGATGACACGGTGGAAGATGACATTGTTATAGTAGCCGTTGCGGGCGTGTGTGACAAAGTTTTCGACCGTCTTGGGCGCCACGTGCGGGAAGAGCTTGAGGTGGATGTCGCCCATGGACGTGTGGATCGTGGCGGTGGTCGGCAGCGCCTTCTTCTCCTCGACGACGACGACGGTGGCCTCCTCGGCCGTCGGGCGCTCGTTGAACACGTCGCGGTCGCCGCTCTTCTCGTTCTCCTCTTTGCCACGGCCAAACATGTAGAAGCGCTGCTTGCGGAACGCGGTGGCGAACAAGGTCGGGTCGCGCGCGGCCTTTTCTTGCAGCAGCGGGTTGGTGGACGCGGCCATGGCCAGCGTCTGGATACCTTGCTTGGCCGGTGCGCCCTGGAACAGGGACAGGTCGAGGAAACGCAGCGTCTCGTCCTTACCAATCACGCGGGCCACCTTGTTGGTGACCGTGTTGACCACTTTGACACCAAGGAGGGTCGGGTACAGCACAAAGTTGCCGCTCTCGTCCCACACGGCCGTGGCGGTTCGCAGTGCGCCGCCGGGCCCACTCTCGTTCTGGTCCAGGTCGCGCTCGATCGCCAGTCGTCGCCCAAAGTCCATGTCGTCAAGCTTGAACACTGCCGTGCCGGCCTGCTGCATCTCGGAAATGGCCTGCAGCGACTCGTCGTACGTGCGCGTCAGCTTGCCCGTGAGCGTGTTGAAGATGTGGACCGCGCGAGACGGCAGCGCGATACACGCAAAATGCGAGTTGTTGGGCGAAAACGTCAGGCTGGTCGGGATCGTCTTGGTCTTTTTAAAGTGGAACATGTCGGTCGATGACTTGAACTGCCACATGCCCGGGATGGAGGGCACACCCCACGGCTCGCTGGGCTGCCAGTACTCGAAGAACCCTGCCTCGTCGGCAGACACCACAACGTCAAACTTGGGCGAGTACTGAAAGCGTTAGTTGGTTCCAAAAGAGCGTAGCTAGACTCACGGCCATGAGATGCACCGGTGCGCGGTGGATTTTTGTCAACTCGTGCAATGCCTGGCCGTCTCCTCGTCCGTCGTATATCCTGATGGTCGGGCTCGACACATCCGACACGGCCAGCATCGACTGGCCCGCTCCGGGCTCGTGCACCCAGCAACACGTCTTGGGCGTGTATCCAAACTTGAAAATGTTGATCATGTCTGCCGTGTGAGCTGAGTGTTTACGGGAATACCAACTCACCAAAGTTGACGACGTCAAACACGCGTCCCTCGCCGTTCGCGCTCACAGTCGCAAACAGCTTACCGTCGTCACTCGCGCTGCACGCCACAATGGCCGAGAGCGAGGTACGGTAGTGCTTGACAAACTCGATCCCTTGGTCCTGCTTCTTCCAGAGCTTGAGGTGGCCGTCCACCGACGTCGTGATGATAAAGTTGGTCCTGGGGGTGAAGTGTCAACAACCGGCAAACCCAGGTTTCTGGCGGCGGGTGGTGCGGGCATCGTCTAGCCCCACCCGCCCAAGCACATGGGCATGACGCTGCGTCGCATACTCCGAGTAGACTCACTTTGTCACATTCACAAAGTTGACATTGTCGCGGTGCATAAACGACTTGTAGTACCGGTCGCTCTCGGGCAGGTGTTCCAGGTAGAGCCGTTCGTGCGGGAGGACGGCGCGCTTCTTCCTGCGCGCACCGTTGCCGGCGCCGTTCGCGTCGTCGCCGCCATCTGGCACCGGCATGGGTCCTGGACAGGGCCGTCAGCACTGAACCAGGAGAAGATGAGCACCGGCGGGGAGGGGGGGGGGGGCGAGGTCCCCGACTGGGGGGGGGGCTCATGTTGATCACACTCGGAATGCCGTCTACGTACCGATCTCATCGTCCGAGTCGTCGTCCACCGGCGGCGCGGGTCCCGGCTCGGGCGAGTCGTCGTCGCGCACGCGCTTGCCCAGCGTTGCGCGTTCTTCGTCGGACATGGTTTAGGTGGGTCGGTGAGATGGGTGGAATGAATGGACGATGGACGTTTGTTTCTGCGAAATGGAGGTCCGGAGATGATCGACATTTCGCTCACGTGGTGCCGATTAGGATCACGTTGTAATGCCAATTAGGAAGGCGGTTTATTTATCATTGTGTTGCTCTTTGTTGTTGTGGCCATCGCCTGCCATCCCACGCATTACTATCCCAGCTGCACCAGCTGCCAGCTGCCATCTGCCATCTGCCAGTTGCATTAAACATTGCATTAGGGCCACATCCATAGTCTAGTTGTCAAAGAACCCCTGGGCCTGCAGCTCCTCCTCGACGCTCTTCTTTGAGCTCCTGACGGTACCGTCGACGACCTGGCGGAAGATGGGCATGACAATGGCCGAGAGCGCAGAGTACACGAGGTCCAGGGGACCGTTCCACGGCACGGGACCGGCAGTCGCCACGCGCACCATGTCGGTCATAAAGTCGTTTGTGATCTGGTAGTTTCCCTTCTCGATGCCGCGGACGAGGTAGCGGACCGCGGCCTCGGGGGAGATGGGCGTGTCGGACTCTTCAATCTTCTTGGTGATGGCGTGTTTGGTCTTTTGCTCGTTCTCGTAGCCGGGCGACAGGATGCCGGCAGGCATGTACAGGTGCACCTTGATGTCGTGGAGGAACATTTCGGCGCGCAGGCTGTCGGCCAGGCCGCGCAGCGCAAACTTGCCAGGAGCGTAGGGCGAGTAGCCGGCGATGGCGGCGTAGCCCACAAACGACGACACAAAGGTGATGGTTCCCTTGACGCGCTGCTTGACCATCATCTTGACGACGGCGTGCGCCGTCCATGCCGAGACCCAGTAGACGCCGTCGAGGCCCTGGTCGTCAGCTGTGGACACCCATAGATGAAGAGTCAAATAGCTAGGAGGACCCAAACACTCACGCTCTTGAGATCGGCCGCCGTGGCATTGACGAAGAGCTGGGGCTTGCTGAATCCCGCACAGAGGAAGACGTAGTCTGGCGCACGCCCTCCAAAGGCCGCACACGCCTCGGCGAGCGCGGCCTCGCTCGCCTCCTGGGACGTGAGGTCGGCCGACACGGCGAACAGCTTGCGCTCGGCATCTCCGCCGGCGAGCTTTTTCAGCCCCGCGATCGTGTCCGCAGACCGGCTGGCGTCGCGCGCAACAATCACGACGTGCGCGCCGCGGCGGACCAGGTCCTCGGCCAGCGCCTTGCCCAGACCGGCAGACCCGCCGGGGACGTAGCAGAACTTGCCGCGCGGGTCGAACGAGGTGCTGCGCGAGAAGAGGCCCATGGCGAGCGTGGACACGAGGACGGCGAGGACGGCGACGGCGGTGGCGAGGACGTAGGGCTCGGTCAGCCTGCTGGTGATGGTGCACATGTGAATGGGGGCGGTGGGTGGAATGGGCCAGCTCGATGTGGACGATTGAGCAGATGATATGACCCCCGAGCGGCCATATGGTGGCTCGAGCCGGCGCCTCGTCGACGACGCGTGTAGGTCACGCGTTGCGTTGCCCCCAAATGCAGCCGAGGCACCGGTGCGTCCCAACCTTGCGCGCTCTCACTCCACACGTTTGTTTCGTTTTTCGCTTCTTCTTTTTCTCAGCCCGTGTTCACTTTATGCATTACGACTCTGCGAGACCTTTGAACAAAAAAACGGAGCCCTAGTGTGTGTGCTTTGAGACAGTGTCCTGTTGCTCTTCCCCGCGCCCCCCACGCCTCCGCCCTCGTTCCCCCATTCTGGCCTCTTCGTCCTCTTAAAAACTACTACACCCGCAACTGGGAGCTTCTAAATCGTACATTTCAGTCACACGCCCACTTTATGGTGTGACTCGTTGCAAATTCCTTTGCCGCCAGACAGCTTTTCTTCCACCAGACAGGACACTTGAAACTGTGCAAGAATGGGAGGGGTATAGCGACGTCGTGGGGGGTCTTGAGCGCGCGCGAGAGGTAAAGGTTTGTTTGTTATTGTTGGTGTGGTTTGGTTGAGTTGGTGGGTCTGCGGACATGTGCAAGCAAGACTGGTTGGTTGTAGGAGGGGTGAGGAGCGCCGCTTTCTCGACGGCGCTGGGATTCGGTGGGTGGAGGGGGGTTTCGTTGAGGGTAGATGCTGGCTTGTGATTGCAATGCAGTTACGCCCAAGCGCCCGAAATGGTTGGGGATAGAGGCAGGTAAGGAAGACAACAATCATGGTACCGGAAACGTCGATGCGCGGGTGTGTGTGTGGGGGTGGGGTTTGGGGCCTCAGAGAAGCTGGGGAGGGGGGAGGACAGAGAGCTCGCTCGCTCGCTTAGTAGCTCTGGGCCGTCGGGTTGTTGGGAGGCGACTGGTGGTTTTGCAAGCTCTTCCGCTTCGACTTTGTCATCTCCTTCTTGAGCGCCGCGCCATCGAGGGGCTTGAGCAGCTCAAACGAACACAACAGGTCCTCTGAAACCGACATGACCGCACCAAAGTTGTCAAACTCGCCACAGTAGCTGTTTGGGGTCAGTCAATGACATTCTGACATGGGTTTGGGGGATGACTCACTTTGGCGCCGAGAAGACCGTCACCAGCGTCCTGTCGTTGTAAAACTCGTAGCCGTCCTCGACCACCATGTGTGCTCGGCAGATGAGGTCCATGTCGTGGGTGGCCAAGAAGGCGTTGATGACGCTCTTGCCGTAGCAGAACGACACACCGCGCTCATTGTCCTCCCAGTCGAGGGCCGTGTCCGAGGGGTCTGACCAGACCAGGTCGTTCAAGAGACCATAGTCGGGAACGTCCGTGGGCCGCTGGATGCGGCGAATGTCGTCCATCGACTGCAAGCTCGGGGAAAGACCGCCGTGGACACAGAAGATCTTGCTGGCAACAATCGAGGCAATCGGGAGCGCGTTGAACACGTCGATAAATGTCTTCCAGGTCTTGATGTTTGTCCTGCGCTTGCACTCGTCGTAAAAGCCGTACACGCGGGTCACGTTGGCGCACTCGTGGTTGCCACGGAGGAGGAAGAAGTTCTCGGGGAACTTGATCTTGTAGCAGAGTAGCAGCAGGATCGTCTCGAGCGACTGCTTGCCGCGGTCTACATAGTCGCCAAGGAAGAGGTAGTTTGCCTGGGGAGGGAAGCCGCACATTTCAAACATGCGGATGAGGTCGGCGTACTGGCCGTGGACGTCGCCGACAATCTTGACGGGCGGGCTGAGCTCGATGAGGGTGGGCTGGGCAAGGAAGATCTCGCGCGCGGCAGCGCACACGGCCGC
Source organism: Apiotrichum porosum (assembly GCF_003942205.1). Classification (NCBI taxonomy): domain Eukaryota; kingdom Fungi; phylum Basidiomycota; class Tremellomycetes; order Trichosporonales; family Trichosporonaceae; genus Apiotrichum; species Apiotrichum porosum. The sequence continues at coordinate 492,724 of NW_021167121.1, read as the reverse complement.
AATCTCGGCGTTCTTGAGGGGAGGCGACTTGGTCACCTTTCCGCTGTAACCAGCCTCCAGCAACCTTGAAATCATGCTGTCGACATCGAGACCTGATGCGGGAAGAGCGGTGATGCTCGAGCGGCTGACTGTCTGGGTCAACGCGTCACCAGGTGAAAGCGACGACCCCGAGTTGGTGTGAGCATGGCCCGAGGGGGATCCTGGGCGTACGCCTGGCGAAGCCGGCGACGCGAGGGGAGGGGGAGGCGAGGATCCCAGGCCGGGTCCGCGAGGAGTGAGGATGGTGGGGGTTGCGGGGGACGTGGGTGTGTCTGACGCAGCTGAGCGACCAGACGCCGAGTCGTACGAGCCCTGCTGCACTGGTGTGCGGATGCTGGGGCCGTTGGCTGCGGGGGGGCTGGGAGGGTGAAGTGTCAGTCACGCGATGCAGGTGGAGAAGGCAGGCAGCCGAGGCGTTGGTCATCGCGCGCAGTACTCACTTTTTGCCATTACGGGCAGCATCGGCGCCGCCGGCTCCACTGGCAGCGTCGAAGCGGTTAGGCCCAGAGGACAGCTTTGTAGCTGCGAGAGAGTCGGCAAGGTCGTTGGCCGAGAGTTCCTTGGACCGGGTGCGGCCCATCTTCTTGGATGGTGTCTGACCCATGGTGAATGGGGGGGATGCGGTGCGGAGGTTGGGGAGGAAGGAAGGTGGGGTTGGGCGGCAAGAAGGGGCCGGGGGGGGCGGGGATTGTCAAAGGAGTGGGTCCGAGGTTTTGCGAGTGCGCTCGGCGATGCACGGAGGGGGGAGGGGGTGTATGCGCCCTAGTGGATGGGTGCGAGGGGATGAGGATGAGGACGAGGATGGAGAGAGAGAGAGAGAGAGTGTTGGACTAGATGGATGGGCGAGACGGGATATGGGCTTGACGCGTTCAGGCTCCCGAGTCGGTTCACAGCGCGCGGTGTGGCTGGGTGCGGGGGTAAAAGGGAGAGTGAGGAGCGGCGGGGGCGGCTACCACATGTATATGCACGATGCGAGTCGTGCGAGTGTGTCGGGGTGTGGGATGTGTGGAGGAATGGGGGGTGTTGGGGGGTGGATGGGGGTGGTGGTGGTGATGATGCCAAGGGAGTAATGGACGGGATGGAAAGAGAGGGGGATGGGAGGGGGGGGGGGGGGGGGGAGGGGGCTGTGGGTGTGTGTGGTGGGTGGGTGGTTGCAGGGGACAGAGAGAGGGGGAGGGCCGCGCGCGCGCGCGGGCGGGGCGGCCAGCGGCGGCGGCAGCAGCAGGCGGTCGGCGGGTGTGGTCGATGGGAGGGCCTGGAATCGCACTCGCTCGCTCGCTCCGCCCCCGTCGACGTCCGCCGCTCTGCCGTCCACGCCTGCGCGCGACAGCTCCTGGCCACATGGGGGTTTCCCTCATTCTAATGCAGGTCATTAATAGCCAAGGAGCCTGCGCATCTACCCGCTATGCAGTGCTCGCTGTCGGCGGTGGGCCCATAGTCGTTGCAACAATGCCCGCACGGCTGCACTGGTGTAACCGAAGACCCAGCGAGAGAGAGAGTGACCGGCATTCCCGTTACGCGAACAGTGAGCCAAAACGTGAACAGCCGTCAACCCCCGAGTCGCAGTCGTCACAACCGCGTCACCAGTTCACCAGCGATCCAGCGAGTCTCGGGTCAACCAGCCAGCTGCCAAAAGCCATCAAAAGCAAAAGCCCACAATGCCCCCCCCCCCGTCTTCCTGCCAAAAGCGGCATGTAGCCATTGTGCCACCACCAGGCCACCAGACCACCAAGCCAGCCTCGACTACCCGCGTACGCAGAACACACAAGCACACGTACGCCAAGACGCTCTGCACTGCTATCGGCTGTGCTGTATTTCTCCGTAAGTGGGACGCGCATCCTGGTGCGCGCGCGCGCGCCTGCTGTTTTGTTCCACGCTTCTGTGAACATCTGCGATCTGCGATCTGTACTGTGTGCGATCTCGTCTCTGCCATCAGCCATTAGCCATGGGTCCCTGGTCTGGCGTCCCGGCGTCTATACGCCTGTAGCCTTGTTGCGCATGTTGCGGGATAGCCGACACGCGACACAACCCTGTACCAACACCACCCGATGTCCGACGGATGGACACCCTACATGAGCTCTCCCGAACAATGACGCGCTCTCTCTCTCTCTCTCTCTCTTGCTCTCTCGCTTCGCTTTCTCCAATATTACACGGACACGCCTCTCCTGCCAGTTCCCCCGCGAGATTTGCTGTGCATGCTGGGGGCCATAATAAGCATACACGTGTCGCCACACACGTGAGCATGAGCGCGCGTGGGGGCAGCATGCAAAAAAGAAGGACGAAATCGACTCTCACATTAGCCAATTCCTAATCAATAAGCGAGTTGGTAATTACCCAGTCCTATCCGGTTTCTGCCGTTCCAAAATAACGGAAGGAGCAACCCCTTGCGGGAATTCCACTGTCAGTGAAAACCCGTTAGCTTCCCGGCTAAGTTGGTCCTGGATTGTCAGATTCTGCACCCTGGGAAGGTCAGAGTTCGAATCCGGGAGGGCGAACACGTTAAAACACCGGCCAGTGTGACCACGCCGTAAATCGCGCGTGGGGACCACATGGGGTCTGAGCCATGGGACCGAGTGGGGTCTGTACCACACGACCACCATGGGGTCTGAGCCATGGGACCGAGTGGGGTCGGTACCACCGGGAGGGGGGTAGAGAGCGGGAAGGCTCGACCAGGAGCGAGCAGGGGGAGGCTCATTAGGAGAGAGCAGAGAGGCTCATTAGGAGAGAGCGGAGTGGCTCATTTGAAGGAGGGCAGGCGGCCCAAGTTCTTTTAACCCTTTTGCAGACGGTAGGGCCGGAAAACTTACGTAATTTATTTGAAAGCTTCCGGTCACAACAACATAACCCTTTCAGAAGAGCGCCAATCTCGCCCCGTTGACACTCCACCATATACCATCACCAACATCGCACGCATCCTGCGGTACATCGTCCTCCTTCACCCCTTTCCCCAGCCATGGCGCACCCTTCCTCACACGACACGCTTCCCTCTGCGCTCTCGTCGCTTTTCGAGTCGCCTCACCACCACTTCCTGCCCGCTGGCGGCGACGAGAATGACATTCTGATCGACCCCTCGCTCGAGGACGCAGCCGCCGCAGTGGCAGTCGCACAGCCTCCCGTCTCCGAGTCGGTTCCCCATGCCGATACTGATGTCGATGTCGATGCCGCTGCAGCCGCCGCAGCGACTGCGCTCGAGCTGGCCGAAAGCGATGCTGGGGCCGACGTCAAGCACGACGACAACCGCAAGACCCGCGGTACACGTCGGTCCGACCCCAACGCCCTCGAAGTCACGCTCATGTCTCTCCGTGGCGAGAATGACCGTCTCCGCAAGATGATCGCCGCCCTGGAGGGCACGATAATGCCCGGCCCGACCGACCTGGACGGTGACGACATTATTGCGCAAAACACGCTGCGCGAGCTGGCCACAGCTGCTGTCAGCAGTGGTGAACTTGCCGGGTTTGGATTTGAGAGTCTCCAGCAGCACCTGGAACAGCAGGCCCACCAGCTCGACGTCCCCGAGCCATCCCTCTCCGGCGTCGGCGATATCGGTGGCGGCATCGGCGGCGAAGACGGACCCAGCGAGGGGACTGCCGCCGACTTTCTCCACGGACTCGTGACGCAAGTGACAGAGGCACAGCCATTGCCACACGCCGAATCGGATCCATTCTGGATCACGCGTGTCGCGCTCGAGAACGAGATTGCTGCCACGCGCGCGTTGATTGCCGCCAAGGAGTCGGAAATCAGCGCCTTCCGCGACGGCACGGTCGCGCTCCCCATCATCGAGCCCGTGGACCGCGCCCAGCTCGATGCCCAGGTCGCCAAGACGGCTACCGCGCTTGATGCCAGCAGGAACAAGGCCGCAGTGCTTCGTGACATTGCCGAGCGCATCGAGGAGAACCGCCTGGCGCTGGAGCTCGAGGTCAGCGAGAAGCGCGACGAGCTGGCCTCGTCGTTTGTCCACGACGGTGAAGAAAGCGGCGACGGACACCGTGCCCTCGTCGAAGTGCGGTCGTACCTCGAGGGCGTGCTCAAGCTGTGGAAAGATGTAAGCCGCAGCAAAAGAACCTGACATGTTTGGCTGGCTTGCTGACCCTATTATTACAGAAAGGCGCACTCCCACCTGCCCCACTCCCGTCGTTCCCAATGCTCCTCCGTGCCGAAGGTAATCTTCAACCACCGCCTTCGACCTTGCCCAAGAAACGCGGACGTCCCGCCCGCTCGACCCAAAAGCCCTCCGTCGTGCCCGCCGCCCTCGCCCACCTCGTACCGGACACCGAGACGGTCCGCCAGCGCGAAAAGGACATGCCTATCCGACGCAAGGGCATCAAACGCAACAAGGTTGAGCTGGAACGCGAAAAGCAGCGAGAGGAGGAAGAGGGCGAGATGCTCCGCAGCCTCGTTGGCATCGGGGTCTGGACTCGCGAGCCCGGTTACGTCGAGGGCGAGCTGGAGGCATAGGAAGAATGTACAGAGGAGGTCTGGCCGGGGGGGGGGGGCGCGAGAGAGCATGCACTGTATCTGTAGTCATTGACTGACATGCCGCTAACTGCCGCGCGGCTATCTACTGTTCCTCATTGTGGCCAAGGCTGGCTCAGTAACAGTGGTGTTCTACATTCTGACTACCCTGTCCGTCTCCAGAGACGACGCTCGCTGGGTTGTCCAGACCACCCACCTCCACACCCTCACCCTCACCCCCACCCCCACCCCCTCTCCCCGTCACCGTCTCCCGCCAGCCACCGGAATTGCCCGTCCGTGGCACCTGGACCTCCCCATCCGTCATCCGTCGGATACTCGGGAACGTCCGGCGATGCCAAGACGCGTGAGGATCGCCCCCAGGGCCTTATGGTGAACATGTAACCCTGATCGACGCGGTCCTCACACCATGAGACCTGTGAAGAACAACGTCGCCGTCGCCGTCGGTCTCGACGATGACGACGGCCCGTGGCGTTTGTTCGCAGACGTCTCGCTGGGCACTGCGTTCCATTCCCTTCCCGTGTCATTCGTCTGCTGCACCCTTCCCTTCGGCCTTCGCTTATGGCCCTTGGGCCCAGACTTTGTCGAATGTCAGGAATACTGCAGGAGATACCATGTATCGATTGCATGCGCAGACCAAATGCTATACACTAACTAACACGTGCTGAAAAATGTGCCGAGAAATAAAAAGACGATGGGTAAACGATCTCTGGATCGCTGGGGTCTAGGGCTGTACTGTTGTCTACGCCTTCTCCTTGTCCTTGCCACCCGCGACCTCCACTGCCTCACCTTCCTCATCCACCACACTGCCGTTCTCGGCATCCACCGTCTTGTCCTTGCTGGGCGCTTTACCGTCCTGGCCTACTTGGCTGACAATGCCGATACCATGCAGCGTCGCCGCGGCCAGCGCCAGGGCCGTGAACGCGCACGCAGCAGACAGCCAGAAGCTCGCGTGCAGGCCCTCGAGCAGCGCGTCCACTTCCTCCACGCCGCGCGCCAGGGCCTTGTTCTGGTACGCCGTGGCGATGACCGAGGTGAGGGTCAGGCCGAACGAGCCGCCCAGCTGGAGCAAGGTCTGGAAGAGGGCTGCGGCGACGGACTGTTCCTCGGGCAGCGCGAGGCGCGAGACGAAGATGGCGCCGGTGGGCATGAGGCTGCGGGCCATGTTAGCGGGGTGTGACTGGAAACGCTACGCTCTCCACAGCTACCGTGACCGCTCTCTTCTCTGGACTCACAAATCAGCGCCGATGACGACGAGCCACATGGAGCAGAACGGCAGGCCCCAGTAGTTTTCGTCGCGCTTCGAGATGGCCATGAACGTCGCGGCCAGGCCGGTACAGATGAGGCCGAAGCAGATGAGGATCTGTGTCGGGACGCGGTGGACGACGCGGGACACGACGAACGCGCACAGCAGGCCCGAGATGGGCGCCGGCAGGAAACGGAGGAGCGCGCCAATCGTGCCCGTCATCTGCACTTGCTGGTAGAAGAGCGTCGTGTGGTATCCGATGCTGACAAAGCCGAGCCACGCGACAAAGCCGACAAAGTAGATGGCGCCCAGGCGGCCGTTGGCGCGCGTGAACAGCGAGAGGCGCATGAGCGGCGCCTTATTCGTGTAGTGGATGGTGTAGTACTCCCACGCAAAGAAGGCCGGCAGGAGGATGAGCGACACGGCGAACAGCGCCGGGATGTACGGCGTGCGCCAGCCGTGGGGCGCACTCATGCCGTCGCTGACGGTGAACTGGAGCAGGACGAGACCGCAGGTGACGAGCGCGGCGCCGATCCAGTCGATGCGGCGCGCCTCCTTGCCCGAGGCCTCCTTCTTCGGGTCGGCGGGCACGAAGAAGACGGCCAGCGCGACAATGACCACTGCGACGCCGGTAAAAATCCACAACACGGTGCGCCACGTGTAACTGGTGTACGACGACAGCACACCACCGAGAACCATGCCCATCGCGCCGCCAAAGGGTGCGCCGGCCGTGAAGACGGCGAACGCGGTCGCGCGCGTCTTGCCGTGGATGTTGGCGGCGATGATGCCCATGCCGGACGGCAGGCTGCGGCCCGTCAGCGAAAAAAAAAAGGTTGCCACACTCATGTGTGTCATTGTGATGCTCACCCCATAGCGGCGCCGATACCGGCCAGCGCACGCGTAACAATCAGCGCGGCGCCAGAGTGCATAAAGCTGCCGACGAGGCACCAGATGGCATACCAACCGAGTCCGACGATGAAACACTTTTTGCGGCCGTACGCGTCCGCCAGGCGGCCGGCCAGGAGCAGGAAACAGCCGTTGGTCAAGGCGTACGCGCTCGAGATCCACTGGAGGTTGGACTCGAGGATGCCCAGCTCCTCCTGGATGATCGGCAGGGCAATGTTCAGACCCTGCTGCGCGGCCGACGACATGGCCATGGTGAATGCCACAATCACAATCAGCCCCACGCGCCGTGTGGGCGACAGCGTCATCTCCTGGTCGTGCACGCCGCGCTCGCTGGCCGCAGGCGTCGCGCTGACGGCTACGGTCGTGTCGTCGCTCTTCTCCGGCGCGCTGTCGCTGGCCACTGGCATGACCAGGTCAGAGCCCGAGTCGCTCCCCCGCCGGGATATCTCGCCCAGGCCCTTGTCATCCTTGTCATCCTTGTCGTCGTAGGATACTTCCGAGCCCACGACTGTCGGCGTCGGCGGGTTGCTCAGAGTGGCGACGCGCGGGAACGATGGCAGCTGCGGGGCCTCCGATGTGGAGGTGGTGTTTTTGTTGTTGTTGGTGGTGGTGGTGGTGGTGGTGGTGGTGGTGCGAGTGCTGGTGTCTGGATGCAAATCCAGCGATGAGGCCGCCATGTGTGATGGCGGGCGTGGGAAGGATGTGGGGAGTGTATAGTAGTCTTGCCTCGTGCGTCAAGATGGACAAGAGCTCTGCAGTGGGCGTCGGTGTATCGCTCAAAGTCGAAAGTTGACACTGGGTGGCCGGAGGGTAGTGTGACGGTCGTTTATCGCCGCCTAGGGTGGTTGGTCGTGCGTGTTGCGCTGCAGATCTCTCGTCGCAGCTGGTATTCCAAGAAACCAACGAGATATGGGTAATGGTTGAACAGTGACATCCACTGCGTTTCGACGGGAAAGGTATATACGGAAGACCGAGAGGAACCCACCAACGCCTCGGTATCTCGCCCATCGGTTGTCCCCGAGAGCCTCTAGTTTTACCGCCATGTCTCCGGACGGTTCGAGCCCCACTCTTTTTCTTCCCCCTCGCCGCCCAATGCATCCCCGCTACGCCTCCGCAGCAAGCCATGTGCATTCAGACTCTAGACGAGCGCGTTTCTCTGCACGTCTGCAGTGTGCTTGTCGCACGCATCACACGCCAGCGCATACAACGCTGCGTGGGGAGAACCCCGCGGATGTGCAATTAATTAACGGATTGCGACGAATATTGTGGGCTCGGAAATGGCCGACAGAAAAGCACCGTGCCTGCGGAGGGTGCTGCGGCAACCAGTTGGGTGCAGCTGCTGGTGGGTGGTGGCTCGCTCGGCATGCTGCTTTCGCTCGTGATGGTCTTGGCTCCTCGTCTCTGCTTCCTAATCATACCCATCCAAGTCTTCTCGATCTCGGCTCCTTCGGTTCCATCCCCGGTTTCTTATGCTTTACCCGAGAAGTGCAATCAATGCGACTGACTGGGAGGGAGTCATTGCTGATCACAGATCACTGGGACCCAAAATTTCCTTCTATCGTGAAAACGCTGCGTCTCCCAGTTGATCTCCTGATCTCCTGATAGCCTCTGTACACCTCTGTGTATTCGCAGAACATTGTCGCCCATAAGTTTGAACCGTCCGAGCTCACAAGACGTGCGACAGACTCCCAAATGCGTGCTCGCCAGCCAGCCTTCGCCGTGCTAGGTTGCCGCCAGGAGGGCTCCCGGAATATCGGAATCGGAACAGGGCGTAATTCCTCACCGAGGATCCCGTCAGACGACATGAGCCTGACATATATGCCCATCTCAAAAGACCGAGATGAAGAACAGTAAGCCTGTAAATTACGTAAGAGACTCTTTAGATCACGTGACTTGAGGACCCCGCCGGCCCTCCGAATGGAACGTCGACGGCCCCTCGCGTGCAGCCAACGATGCTTCGATAGAACAACTCTGTCGATAGCTACACCAACCGACTCACCTTCTCGGCTGCTCACGATGGCACCCAGAACCCAGACCAGGGCCCCCGCAGCTCCCGCCGCGCAGCCCAAGACTGCCGACGGCCGTCGCAAGTTTACCCCTCGCGCGCCCGCGACCGTCGCCGAGCGCCTGCCCAAGCTGTACCGCGCCCTTACGGACCAGGTCAACGACGGATACTTTGACAATGCCAAGAAGACTTGCAAGCGCAGTGAGTGGCCGTGGTGCGGATGCCTTGCATTGAGCGTGTAATTCTAGCTGTCACTGTCTACAGACGCAGCTGGAGATGCAGTCATTCAAGACTCGCCGCTAACGCACAGTCCTCACCCTCGACGCGGCCTCGACGTCTGCCTTCCAGACCCTCCTCTTCCTCTACCTCCACACGGACGACTACACCTCGGCCCTCGAGCTGGTCAACAACCCGCCGGCCCCGTCGCCGCCCGCCCTCGAGTTTGAGCGCGCCTACTGCCTGTACCGCCTCAAGCGCGAGCGCGAGGCCCTTGCCGAACTCGAGAAGATCGCCTCGCGCGACAGGCAGGAGAAGCACCTCGAGGCCCAGGTCGTGCGTGCTTGCTGCTGTGTTGTTGTCTGTTTTGGTCATGCTGACGATTGCGTTTTTAGCGCTACCGCCTCGGCGAGTACGACGCCGCCCAGGCCGTGTACAACGAGCTGCTCGCTTCCGCTCCTCCCGTGAGTTGTTCGCCGCCTCCACGGATGATGAGCTCAACTGACACTCCCACAGTCGTCGTCCGAGGCCGAGGACATCCGCACCAACATGGCCGCGACGGCCGCGCACATCTCGTTCATCACGCGCAACTATACCGCGCACCTGACTGCCCCCGTGGTCGACAACGGGCCCCTCAGCGCCGGCATCAAGGCGTACACGCCGCAGCAGGGCGAGGTGGAGAGCTACATCCCCACCGTCCCCACCGGATGGGCGCGCGCCCTCGCCGCCGCCGACAATGGCGGCAAGGTGTCCACTGCCGCCGCGGCGTCGAGTTCCAAGAAGCCCGCAGCTTTTGCCGGCGCCGCCGCCGCCGCCGAGAAGAAGCGCGACAAGCCGCGCCACGCCCTGCCCAAGGGCGCGGTGCTCGGCAAGCCGTTCACCCAGGACGTGAGTGGTGTGCAGCTGGGACATCGTAAAATGCGTAGCTGACAAAACCTCACAGCCCGACCGCTGGCTCCCCCTCCGCCAGCGCGCGAGCTACCTCGCCCCCACGGCTGGCAAGGGCGGCAAGAAGAAGGAGCTCACGGGTCTCGGCACGCAGGGCTCCACGAGCGGTGGTGGTGGCGGCGGCGGCGCAGGCGGTGGTGGTAACAAGAAGAAGGGGAAGAAAAAGTAGAGCGGGCGTTGAGAGCCGGGCCCGCCCCCCTCGCTGAATGATGTGGGTGGTATGGTGCGGAGGTGATGGAATGATCTTTAATGCTGCGACGTCGCCTCTGTACTCGCCCGCGCTGGCTACTGACAAGGGCTCATTATTCTCCAGAAGTGCGCACCTTGTGCAGACTACCACCGAGGCGAGCCACCATGTGCGCATAGGTTTCCGGACTCAGCCAGCAGAATCCCAGCACTGCCCCCAATGACACAATGATCCTCTATACATGAACATGACAAGCTAGCACGACCCATGCCCTTTGCTCTAGTCTATCGTCCTCTGGCCTCTGGGCTGCCCTTGTTGGCGTTTATCTCTACTGTACTCCGTTCTCCGTATTGTCCGTACTCGTCTTGTTGGTTGTTTTGGGGGCCGTTTTTGCTTTGCGAGGTCGGGCCACCACCTACTTCTTGGACGGCTTGGGGAGGTTCTTGTAAATGACAAGACCGCTGAGAGCCAGGACGTAGCCAAAGACCTGGACGGGGGTGACGGTGCTCGCGAAGAAGAGCACGCTCGAGGTGATGAGGAGAATGTCCTGTTTGTCAGCTTGGGCGCGTGGTATTAAGTTAGCTCACCTTGAAGACTCCCGCAAGGGTGAGCACGAGGCCGCCTGCAGCGCCGATGAGGAACACGGCGGCGACGTTGAGGCCGAACGCCACCATCGCGTTGGTCGACATGACAAAGAAGCCGATGCGCGGGAGCTCCAGGAAGGGCGCCCAGCCCTCGGTGAAGGGCAGGAAGCACGCGTTGATGATGGCACACACGGGCGCGTAGTAGTGCAGCGAGCAGAGTGGGTCCATCTGAAGTGTGAGCGTGGCTCACGGCGACGATATGACCGAGGGCCTGGTCGATGTCTGACAAGTAACTCACCTTGAGTCCCTGGAGGAGGATTTCGATCATGACGAGGCGTGACGATTCAAACTGGTGGGTCAGCGATAGCACCGTATGTGCAACCCACGGCAACAGCGCTGGTCTGGAAGAGGAAGCCCATAAGCTCAAAGTGCATCTCGCCGTATGCAGCTGGACGGGTTAGCTTTGTACTACTTGTGCAGCGACTGGACACCCACCGAGAGCGCAACCCAGGGAGATGAGCTAGGACAGGTCAGCACCCAAAACCATTCTTGGAGTCTTCCCTGTACGCACAACCACGATCGCCAAGAGCTTGGTGTTGAGGGGCTGGATCTTGAACGCTGCTGAAATGAGGACAATCGAGACTGGCGTAAAGGCCTGCACCGTTAGTGAAACGCGCTCCGGACGCGGGAACTGCCGGGTACAAACCTTGAGCATCTGGATAAAGGACACGCTGAGACTGTTCTGTCAGCTGCGGAGTCTTTTGACCAGCTCACGTCAAGTACGCCGAGTTACTCAGAATCAGCGATCCAGAGAACAGAATGCCGATGGGGACAATGGACTTGAAGTAGACCTCCCTCTGGAAATGTCAGTTAGCCTCGCTAAGGATAACTCACAGTCATGGGGATGCGGTCGAGCCCATCCATGAGGTTGGTGGTCAACCGAAGGACGCGCGTGCCGAGCGCCTGGAGGTCAGCTAAGCAGACAGTCTGGAAAGCGGATACTTACAGCCATTCCCAAGTGGTACGAGGTGCTACACATTAGCAGGCTTCCAACATCGCAGGCGGTGTACTAACAGGAAGACGGGCTGTGGAAGTCAGTACTTGCGCCTTGCTAACCAGCTGGTTGCAGAGACTCACATAGGGAAAGTCGAGGTTCGAGTACAGGTACTCTTTGGGCCATGTCAGCTGTGTCTGTTCCCCCGGTCTGCTGCTGCTCCCATGCCAACGTACTGTTGTAGATGATGACCGCCGAGGAGAGGGCGATCCAAATAGGCACTGTATGTTAGCTATGTCGACCGAACTCCGGCAGGCAGCTACACACCGATAGTCGCCGCCTTGAGGTTTATGCGCTTGGGCTGCCTCGTGTCTGACAGATCGATGGATCCTGCCTTCTCCTCGTAGTACTGGCTGGTCAGTAACCCGTGGGTAGCCCCCCCCTCGTTCCGCGCGGGTCCGGTGTCCGTGTTGTCCGGAACGACACCGCCAAGACTCACTGCATGGTCACTGCCTCCGTTGTGGTCGTCGCCAAACGTGCGCTGAGGCGAGCGGTCCCGCGTCTTGGAGCTGTGGATTTCCGCGTTGAAGAGGCTGGCAGGCGTCCCCACCGGGCTCGATGGCGAGTGTGTAGGGAGGATGGGGCTGAGGTTGGCCTTTGGAGCCATGGTTTATGTGTGAAGGAAGGGCGGTGTTTGCTCAGAGAGAGAGAGAGAGAGAGGGGGATGGAGGGGCAGTTGTGGGGGCAAGCAAGACACACGGGGGAGCTGCTGCGTGTCTGTGTTTTTGGTGGGGGAGGAGGCAGGAAGGAAACGAATGTAGGCGAACTGGGTGATGGTGTGCTTGATAGTGGAAACGCGGGTTTGCACGAAAACCACAGGATCGATAATGAGAAGCAAGCCAAGCTGGGATATGGGCTATGGCGGTTCCCGTGGAACAAGAGTCGTCGGTACACGCGGTACGCGCAGTACGCGAGAGCTACTGTAATGCGTGTGTGGTGGAGGGCTGATGGATGGCGGCGGCGGCAGGCGCCAAGGCTGTGGGTGGTGGCCGTGTGGGTGGTGACTGCAGGGCAATGAGAGGTGACGCAAATGGCGCGCGCGCGTGGATTGCTGCGGACGAGTGTGGGGTGGAAGAGAGAGGGTTGGGTCTGGGCAGTTGCACGACCTGTTTTTCTGTGACAAGAGACGTCGTGGTGGGGTGTGCAATGCAACAAGTGTTGTTGGGCGGCCTGTTTGGTGAGCCTTTGTGTCAGGACGACCGCGAGTAGTAGAGTGTTGCGGTCGATGCATCAGAAACATGCACAGTGTTCCCGCGCGCGCCTCAAGAGCCCTGTCTGTCCCGCCATGCCCGCCAGCCAACTCGGCAGCTTGAGACACGCCTTTTTCAGGCCACTCTGTGCTCTGTGCATCGACGCCGAGAGCGCTCTCTCTCCCCTCGTCTCTCTCCCCGTCCTTCCCGGCGCACCCGCCATCTTTTGACCGTTGCCCCGTTGCCCCGTTCCCGGCGCCGTCGCTCGTCGCCCGCGATCGCCCGTCGCCCGTCGCTGCCGGCGGACCGGCGTCCTCGGTTTCCTTGGTTTCGTCCCTGTGATGCATCTCCCAGGATAGAAAAGCAAGCAAGTGTTCCCTGCACCACCCCGCCCCCGCCGGGACCAAATATATCCGTGCAACCACGGAGATTCCCTCCCAACTCCATCTTTTGCCGCCACCACCACCCTTCGGCCGACGGACTGTGGTGGGTTGTTCTTTCGGGATGCTCCGTTCGACGCGATCCTGCTCACCCCGCTCACCGCGTCACGCCAGGCCAGAAGCAACACCTCTTTACAAACGACACAGGGTCCATTTGCTTCTCACACGTCTCTCTCAACACATCGCCCACTCCTCACTCCATACCAGGGAGGTCCCCCCCTCGCCCCCCCTTACAACAATGTCCGCAAACGACTACTTTTCGGCAAGTATTCCGCTCCTCTCGGCCCCCTCGCGTATATGCTGTATGCTGACATCCGCTCCAGGTAGTCGCGACCTTTATCGCGTTGCGCGAGACGCTCGAGGCCGGCATTATCAGTACGTCATAACAGGTGGCCACAGACCTGGTGCAGCAACACATTTACTAACCTGGCTCCTCCAGTCGCCGTGCTACTCGGCTTCATCGAGCAGCTCATGCCCCACCGTCCCGGTGGCAACAATGAGGAAGCCACCGGCAGCCGCACGGAACTCCTCGCACGCGGCAGCACCGCTAACGAGTCTGCCGAGCCTGCCTACCTGACCTTCCCCGACGGCACGCGCCGTGAAAGGCGCAACAGCGAGCGCTGCCCCGACATTCCCCCCGAGCTCCTGTCGCCGGCCGTCTCTGCATTCTCCATCGCCGACACGGACGCTGTCGACGTCAGCGAGGGCGAGAACACTGACGACGAGGGCGACGGCGGACCTAGTCGCCACCCCAAGCACAAGTACGACCGCGAGGCGCTTGTGCGCTCCCTCAAGACGCAGGTATGGACCGGAGCGCTTCTCGGTCTCGCGGCCGCTAGCGCGCTCGGCGGCGTCTTTCTCTACATCGTGAGTGTCCAAATAGCACGGCAGGAATAGCACAGCAACGGGAAACCGGCCAACTGCGCAAGGTACCGCGTGTGCGCGTGCCACTGGACCATTGGAGACCGAGGGTCACCGAAGCCTTCGGACTCTTGGAACCGACTCTTGGCATCGGCCGGGACACTGCAGAGAAGCTAACGGTGCTAGTTTTACACCTTTGCCCACGACCTGTGGCAGGACGCCGAGAACCTCTGGGAGGGCATCTTCTGCGGCATTGCATCCATCATGTGCGTATCTGATAAAAACTGGGGTCGCTGCGCAGCGCAGTCTGGCAGTATGGGACTATACTGACCTGTGCCAGTATCTTGATCATGGGCCTGGCGTTCCTCCGCCTCCCACATGCGCGCACAAAGTGGCGCCTCAAGCTCCTTTCGGCCGTCGAGGGGTCGGCCGGCGTTGACCGCAACGGCCACCCTCGTCACCACCACCATGGCAACCACAACAGCGAGCACCGCCGCAAGGTGCGCGCGCGTGCTGCTCGCGGCTGGATCCTGTTTGGTCTCCCGTTCATCACCGTCCTGCGCGAGGGCCTCGAGGGTGTGGTCTTCCTCGGCGGCATTGGCATCACCGACAAGCCGCGTGCCATCCTCTTTGGCGCCCTCACTGGCTTTGCCATTGGCGGTTTCCTCGCCTACACGCTCTTCTCGCGTAGCGAGACCATGTCGCTGCAGCACTTTACGACGTTTTCGACCATTGTCCTCTTCCTCATGGGCGCCGGCCTCGCGAGCCGCTCAGCATACGCCCTCGAGCGCCAGTACTTTATCAACGGCGTCGGCGCGGCTGCCGCCGAGTCTGGCGACGGTCCGGGCTCGTACCGCGTCGCCGGCAACATCTGGAAGCTGACATGGGGCAACCCCGAGATCGGCCACGAGGGCTACAGCGGCTGGTACCAGCTCGCCCAGTCCCTTGTGGGCTGGAACAACATTGGCACCGTGTGGACCGTCGGCACGTACCAGCTGTACTGGATCGTCATCACCGCCGTCCTCATCCGGATGAAGTACAGGGAGGGCCGCACCGAGCTCTTTGGCCACCGGTCCAAGCGCGGATGGGCGATTGAGCGCCGCCGCCGGATCGCCCGTCGCGAGGACGGCGAGGAGGAGGGTCTCCTGTCCGCCCACGGCGGCGGCGAGGCGTCTGGATCCAGGCCGAGCGAGGAGGCGCAGTAGTGTGTTGTTTGTACGTTATACCACAACCCCCTAGCATCAGTAACGACCCCCCCCCCCACCACAAATCAAAACGCCCCACGCCACACCCACCACCGCGACTCTCGCACCCATCTGCACTCTAATGATTACCTGCCGTAGATTTGCCACGTTATGCAGTGTACAGCGACGCCTGCGGCGGCGCTGTAGCACCCGTCTTCCAATTCCTGCTGCTTGTGGCCTGTTGTCTGCGCAAAGTCTCCCCGGTCCATCCAGCTAATGTGCACACAGTGGCATGACATAATATTCGTAACATAAAGACTGCTGTACACATAATCAAAAGCGGATCTGATACGTCCCGTTCGCTTTTGTGAGGAACCTGACCTGGGGAGGGTTAGCTCATGGCCACGACTGTTGGTTGGGATAACGAAACAACCTACCCATTTAACCGAGTTGTAGCCGCTCTTCTCAAACACCTTGAGGTAGCGGACGAGCAGACCGGACGCGGTGAACATGACGACAGAAAAGTCGAGCTCGATGGGCGGTCGCGACCAGGCCTGCTTGGTGGTCGTCATGGCGAGGTTGGCCTCGGCCGTGAGGGTACACTCCTGCATGCCCTGTATCCTTGAAATCTTCCACACAATGTGGTTTTCTCCAGGGACATACTTTGCCTTGCCCATGCCGACCTTTGCGTCGACCTTGACCGTGTTGAGCGGGGTGGGGATGCGGATGACGACGTTGTTGGCGTTGAGCTTGGAGTCGAACGCCGCCTTGAGGTGGATCGTGTACTCGACGCGGTTCTTGGTCGGCTCGTTGACGTGCGTCTGCAGCCGGAACGGCAGGTTGATGTTGGACGTGGAGCGGTAGCGCATGAGCTCAAACTCGCCGTCGGGCGGGATAAAGCTGATGGAGCGGTCCGAGTCAAACTTGCCCAGGCGGACACACTGGTGGAACTGGCAGTCGTCCAGCTCCACCGCGCCGTCCGTCTTGGCCTGGTCGCCGCGCTTGTCAAGAACGAGCTTGTCGTTGAGGCCAAACTTGCACTCGGGCATGCCGGAGAGGTACGCGCGCATGAGGATCTGGCCGTCGACATCCGCACGCAGGACGGCGCCTTCTTTGCTCATAAGCATGTTGACCGTCTCGATGACGTCGACAAAGGCCTCGTTCTTGCGGTACTTGACGTCGGCTCGGCGCCACGACGTGGCACCGGTCGCCTGGATCGTAATCTTGGACGAGTCCTCGCGCTGGGGAAGAGTTCAGCAGTGTACTTCACCGTAAACAAAAAACTCACCACTGCCATCTCCGACTTGATACCCTCGGTGGTGATGTACATCTTGAGCGTGTCAATCTCCGAGTTCTGCGGGTATCCAAAGTCGATGATCTCTGTGCGGGTCAGCGAATGGTGGCGTCGCTACCCACCGTCAAGGAGCTCATAGATCAGAACAAAGTTGCTCTTGACGCTCTCCTCATCCAGCTTGCCAAAGTAGCTGCGCGAAATGGTGATAAAACGGTAGAGAAACTCAAACACGAGCGCCGCGTTGGCGTTGCACCTGTTGTTGTCAGCAACAACGTCTGGGATGCTGGCAGAGGGTTTCCTCCCAGGTCCACCCTGTCCAGAGGGTTCCCATCGAACGCGCGATGCCTAGCGCCGAGGTGCTCAACTCACTTCGTCACGGCAGTCACGAAGACGTTGTTGATCTTCACATGGAAGAAGCTGGTGCTGTGGAATGGTTAGTCATGAAATGACAGACCAGTGGGCCTCCTTATCTCGCCAACTCACCTCCCCAGAGTGATGATGGGCGACCGAATGTCGGCATTGCTAATCACTTGAATCCTAAACACGTCCGCGATGCTCCGTCTGCGGTGGTTAGCTAGATGCCCTGCTGGGATGAGTCCACAACAGCACTCAGACGCCCAGGACATGTGATGGGCCGCGACGAGGTCGTCGTGGGTCCCAGAGCTGTCCTGCGACTTTGCAAAGGCGTCCAATAATCAAACTCACTTGAGATCGCTTCGGAACAGCCTCGAAATGAGGACCTGGGAGGGTCAGCATGGTCCCAAGTCGCCTGACATTGGATCTCGGCCGTCGAGGACTCGGGGACTCTCCCCCCCGGTCGGTTCAACGCTCAACAAGACGAGCAGAAGCAAGCGAAACGCACCTCTCCCTTTGTGTTATAAATGAAGAACGCCTGCTTGTTAGCTATCTCCTGGCAAAACAACGCACCGAGATCATCCTGGTTGACGGGTGACGACTGGAGAGACACAGGTGGTCGATGTGGATGGCGGTGGCCATGACATGTCGCGACGCACGCCCACAACCACGGATGTCGCGTTTGGTTCCGCGCGTGACGCCGGGGCCCACGGGTCCCTGTGTTGAATTAGGATTGTAACCTAATGGGGTATCCATCGACAGTGCCTTAAACCATTTGAATAAAACGTAATCAGTTCAAATGCGTCTGTTGGTGGCGTCAGCCCACGCGGCCACGCGGCAGTTGTGATGCAAGACGACCACGCAGTCGACTCAGTCTCGTTATCTCTTGAGTCGTATCTTAACACATGTGTCTCAGTGATACATGGTTCGGCCGCGCTCGCGATTCACGCACGATGTTGTAAGAAAACGAGGAGTGGACTAAAACCCCAGTCTAGTCGCCACTGGCCGCCACCACAGCGCACCGTCCCATAGTGTTACGTAATCAATATACAATGGCTGGAAAATGCCTCCGCCGCTGCACACTCGTTGAACTGATTTCGATTTCGAGTCCGACAGGCGACACGGACAGTCAGAGTGATCTCACCAGTGCACACCGTCCATCACCGTCCTTGACTCGCTCCCAGGTGGTGTATGCTACGCCAGCTTCTTTTCAGCACCCAAAAGCTCGCACACTCTCCCCTCTCGCGCCGACTCGCCACCACCCACCGCTATCGGCTTTCACCCCTGTGCTCGCTCCATACCATTACTTTAAAACAACTACACTACTCCGCACGCACCAACATGTCTGCTGAGGAGGTCAAGGCCCCCGCCGCCGAGGCTGTTGCTCCCGCCGCCGCCGCCGCTGCTCCTGCTGCCGACGAGCGTGACCCCAACTCGAAGAAGGGCGGTGAGTACATGACCCCCAGGCTCCAGTAGGACCTTTTTGTCTTGTTGCGGCAAAAAGTCGGGTGGCACTTTGTAATGTCAACAGACACTGACCTCTACCAGCCAAGAAGGCGGCCAAGCTCGCTGAGAAGCTCGCCAAGCAGGCTGCCAAGGGTACCGCTACCCCCACTGCCCCCGCTGCCGCTGCCGGCGGCGCCAAGAAGGAGAAGAAGGAGAAGCCCAAGAAGGCCGAGGAGAAGCCCGCCGAGGCTTGGGTCAACCCCACTCCTGCCGGCGAGAAGAAGGACGTCTCCGGCGACTTCCCCTCTGGCTACGAGCCCGCCAAGGTGGAGGCCGCCCACTACGACTGGTGGGAGTCGCAGGGCTTCTTCAAGCCCAAGTTCAACGAGGACGGCACTCCCATGGAGAAGGGCTGCTTCTCGATGGCCTTCCCCCCTCCCAACGTTACCGGCAACCTTCACATTGGCCATGCCCTCACCGTTGCCATTCAGGACGGTCTCTGCCGTTGGAAGCGTATGCAGGGCTACTCGGTCCTCTTTGTCCCCGGTTACGACCACGCTGGTATCGCCACCCAGGCTGTTGTCGAGTCCCGTCTGTTGAAGAACGAGGGCCACTCGAGGCACTACTACGGCCGCGAAAAGTTCCTTGAGAAGGTCTGGGAGTGGAAGGAGGAGTACCAGAAGAACATTACCAACCAGATGCGTCGTCTTGGTGGTTCGTTCGAGTGGGACCGCGTTGCCTTTACCATGTCCGACCTCCTCACCAAGGCCGTTGCCGAGGGCTTCTGCCAGCTCCACGAGAAGGGCCTCATTTACCGTGCCAACCGTCTCGTCAACTGGTCGTGCTACCTCAACACCTCGCTCTCCAACCTCGAGGTCGACCAGAAGGCCCTCACTGGCCGTACCCTCATGAACGTTAAGGGCTACGACGAGAAGGAGCGCTTCGAGTTTGGTGTCATCACCTCGTTCAAGTACCCCATCGAGAACTCTGACGAGTTTATCGTTGTCGCCACTACCCGTCCCGAGACCATGCTCGGAGACACTGCCATTGCCGTCCACCCCGACGACCCCCGCTACACCCACCTCCACGGCAAGTTTGTCATCCACCCCTTCAACGGCCGCCGCATCCCCATTGTTTGCGACGGCATCACCGTCGACATGGAGTTTGGTACCGGTGCCGTCAAGATCACCCCTGCCCACGACCCCAATGACTTTGAGTGTGGTATGCGCCACAAGCTCGAGTTTATCAACCTCATGAACGACGACGGTACCTACAACGACAACGCTGCTCCCTACGCGGGCATGAAGCGCTTCCACGTCCGTAACGAGGTCCTCAAGGCCCTCAAGGAGAAGGGCCTCTACGTCGAGGCGAACGACAACGAGATGCAGATCCCTATCTGCTCGCGTTCCGGCGACGTTGTCGAACAGATCATGAAGCCCCAGTGGTGGGTCAGCTGCAAGCCCATGGCCGACGAGGTTCTCAAGCGCACCGCCGCTGGCGAGATTGAGATCAAGCCCAAGTCGATTGCCACCGACTGGATCCGCTGGATGGAGAACATGCAGGACTGGTGTATCTCGCGTCAGCTCTGGTGGGGCCACCGTTGCCCCGCGTACCTCCAGACCTTTGAGGGTGAGGTTGCCAACACCGCCGAGGGCTCCAACTGGATCGTTGCTCGCTCCGAGGAGGAGGCCAAGGCCGAGGCCGAGAAGCGCGCCAACGGCCGCAAGTACACCCTCTCGCAGGACGAGGATGTGCTTGACACCTGGTTCTCGTCGGGTCTCTGGCCCTTCTCGACCATGGGCTGGCCCGAGAAGAGCTCGGACCTCGAGCACTTCTACCCCAACACCATCTTGGAGACTGGCTGGGACATTCTCTTCTTCTGGGTTGCCCGCATGGTCTTCTTTGGCAACCAGCTCACCGGCAAGATGCCCTTCCCCGAGGTCTACTGCCACCCCATGGTCCGTGACGCTTGGGGACGCAAGATGTCCAAGTCGACCGGTAACGTCATTGACCCTCTGGACGTCATCACTGGCCAGAACCTCGCCAAGCTCCACGCCGACCTCCGCAAGGGTAACCTTCCCGAGAAGGAGATCAAGAAGGCCGAAGACGGCCAGAAGAAGCTCTTCCCCAAGGGTATTCCCGAGTGTGGTACCGACGCTCTCCGCTTCACCCTCTGCAACTACACCTCGGGTGGCCGTGACATCAACCTCGAGATTGGCCGTGTCGAGGGCTACCGCAAGTTCTGCAACAAGCTCTGGAACGCCACCAAGTTTGCTCTCTTCCGCATGGGTCTCATCGACCTCGAGGGCAAGCGCCTCCCCAACTCGTTCCACCCCAAGGCTTCGGCCCTCCCCACCGGCCAGGAGAGCATTGCCGAGAAGTGGCTCCTCCACCGCCTCAACATTGCCTCTGCTTCGGTCAACAAGGCCCTCGAGGAGCGCAACTTTGCCGAGGCCACCGCTGCTGCTTACCGCTTCTTCCTGAACGAGCTCTGTGACGTCTTCATTGAGGCCACCAAGCCCATCTTTGAGGCCGAGGGTGACTCGCCCGCCAAGGACTCGGCCCGCGACACTCTCTACACTGCCGTCGACGCCGGTCTCCGTCTCTTCCACCCCTTCATGCCCTACGTCACCGAGGACCTGTGGCAGCGTATGCCCCGCCGTGCTGGCGACGAGACCCCCTCGATCATGGTCGCCGCGTTCCCCGAGGAGATTCCCGAGTACAACTTCCCCGAGGCCGAGGCCGACTTCAACCTCACCAACGAGGTCACCTCCAAGGCCCGTACCATCATCGGTCTCTACTCGCTGCCCACCAACGGCAAGACCCTCGAGGACAAGATCACCCTTGTCATCGAGGCCAAGAACCCCGAGCAGCTCGAGATGCTCAAGACCCAGGCGCCCATCATCGTTGCCCTCACCAAGGGTGCTGGCCAGGCGCAGTTTGTCGCCTCCACCGCCGACGTCCCCCACGGCTGCGGTACCGAGACGGTCACCGCCGACGTCCACGTCCACATCCCCGTCAAGGGCAAGGTCGACGCCGGCGCCGAGATCACCAAGCTCGAGGGCAAGGTCACCATGGCCCAGGCCGGCCTTGACAAGGTCGTCAAGAACACCCAGGCGCCCAACTACGAGACCACCATCCCCGAGCACGTCCGCGCGGCCAACACTGAGAAGATGACCAAGTTTGAGGCCGAGATTGAGACCCTGCGCACTGCCATGGAGCGCTTCAAGCTCCTTCTCTAGAGGAAACGAGACCACATATCTAGCGTAGAGTGCGGCAGTCTTGGTGCATGTCGGTGAAGCAATGCATCTATTATTCCAGTCATGTCGCGTGCGGGGTCAGTGAGGGGTATGGGGTGGGACGGGGCCGGGTGGATAAAGACGGCTTACACCCCAATGTGGCACCGGCTCCTGGCCACCAAGATGAATGTCGATTCGACCAAACGCGTCCTTGATGCGTCCTGGCACAGTCTCCTCGTGTAGTACCTCCTCCCATATCCTCCTGTAGGCGGTGCACACATGACGACGTGTGATGAGCGGACGCTGCTTTCGTCCCTCGGACAGGATATCCAGTGCCAGGACAGGACAGGCCAGGACACAGGTACACTCTGACCGCCTGACTTCAGGACTGTTTTTGAGACACTGTCCAAACCGTACGCAGTGTGTTTCCTGTCTCCCCGTACCCCCGTGATTATGGGCCGGGGTAACGGCCACACGGGGATAGCCAACATGGCATATGCCTTGACCTGAGCCTGCACATGCGCCGGCACCGCTGACACACACACACACACACTTGGCACCATATGAGACACGCCAGCGGACGGGGCTGGGTGCGTTACAGCATTAGTCCCGTTTATGGCCCCCCCCTCTCCCTATACCTAATTGCAATCAATCTCTGCTACGTTTTTCGGCACCGTGTGTGTTCGGACGACAGGCATGTATGTCTCTCACTGTGGCTGTCGCCGGTAACGATGGCCGTGGTCGCAAAGGTGCTCGACGCTAGCGGCCAGGCCGCCATGCACGCTCAAGCAAGTGGCAGCCACGTAGGTAGACTACTGACTGCTCCTACCGCAAATATGTGTACCCTCTCGGCCGCGGGCATGGCCGATATCCGAGCCACCAACCCTCGGATCGGAACACGTACACGTACAACCGCAGCAGCAGTGGACGCATGCTGCAGGTGTGCAGCATGTGCAGGTCTGTGACCATGTCACCGGGGATCCCAAAGCCCCTGCACATGTCCCATGTCATTGTACTGGATCCCCCTTCCAGCTCCACCTCCACCCTCGTCGGCGACCGCCTTGTCCCCGCCGCCGCTGTCCTCGGTGGAAGCGGTGGGTGCGCTGGGCTTGTCCCCGGTGTTCCAACCCCCAGGTCCCAAATCGCGACCGATGTATATCAGGGTCCCAAAAAAAAGAAATCAGGAAAAATGGCCGAAAAAAGGTTTGGTGTGGCGTCCCTGTCAACAACACCCACCACCCCCGACTTTTTTTTTCAAACGCTCGTCGTTTGTGGGCCCCTTCCCTGGCTCGTCTGGCGCGTCTCGTGTGTTCTGCAGACGACGGTTCACCGGATCGACCGGGGCATGTCGTACCCATCCATATGGGTGGTTCGGGCCGAGGAACGATGCTGGATGTGGCCTGACGGCAGATTTTTCCGCACACACCCAGACCCACACAAACCCCACCCCCGTCACTGCGTCACTGTCACTGTCACTGTCAGATGGCAGTCAGGCTGCCGTGGCGCGGGGCTTGGTAGCCAAAGCCCGTCCTAGATGAGTACATTGCTTGGTCAAGTCCCCGTATGGTGCAGCTTCACTCAAGTGGAAACTATGCATGTGTGGCCCGAAGGCATTTTGTGTTTTGACATGATGAGGTAGGTGCCGTGGCGGTGGAGTAATGAAAGGGAGGGGAGGGAGGGGAGGTATGAATGCAGTGTGGGGGGGTTGTGTGGTCTCCACCGGGTTGCTTTTGGCTTTTGCTTCGGGGTGTGTCTCTTGCTTCGATCTTTCGCTTTTTGCTTCGCTGTGTGTCTCTGCTTTGCTTTGTGGCTTCTTTCTTGCTTGGTGTGCCCCCGATTGAGGCGCGTGTGTGTGTGTGGACAGGGGAGAGGGGGGGTCGTGTGTCGGGGGGTCGTATGCACATGCTGGAACGGACAAGTGTTGAGGAGCTGGGTCTAGCCTGTCTAGTGTCTAGCTCTAGAACGGACGGAGGGGTATCTACCACAGCGGCGCCTTCTTGCTCAAGACATCAGAGATGCTGCGCTTCATGCCGGCAGTGGAACCGGCGACGCGGCGGGGCGTGGGCTGGTCGAGACCTGTGCTGGTACCCGAGAGCGCGGCGTGGGATGACGGCACGGCGTAAGGAGCAGCACGGGACGACGAGGCCGAGACCGAGCGTGCGGTAGCTGGTGACGAGACAGTGCGGACAGCAGCAGCACGAGCAGGGGTCGAAGCGGCAGAGGAAGATGGCGTAGACGCAGTCGAAGAAGCACCGCTGGCCACGGCGGCAGCAGTGGCCGCAGCAGCGGCAGCTGCAGGAGCACGGCGACGGCTGCGACCGATCTCGACAAGAGACGTGAGGGCAGGGTGCTGCTGCTTAACGTGGTTGACCATCTTGTTCTGCTGTCCGTAGGCCTTGTCACACCCGGGAGCAGGGCAGGCGTATGGACGCTCGCCACGGTGAGAGCGGATGTGGCGCTGAAGATCGGCGTTGGAGCGGAAGGTGCGCGTGTGACGAGCGCACTCTTCGTAGGGGCAGAGGTGGAGCTTCTTGACCTTGCCGTCGGGGCCGATGATGGTGTCCGCCACGGGCTTGTCGGTGTCGTTCTGGAGCGAGAACGAGGAACGAGACGAGCAGCGCGAGTTGGAACGAGGCGCCGGTGTCGAGTCGACGGTGGGGCACGCGGTGAGGCCGGGGGTAGGGGAGAACTGGAAGGCCGGGGAAGCGTAGCTGCTCGAGCCGGCGAGGGGGGAGTGAGCCGGCGTGATGTCGAACATGTCGAGCTGGAGCGCGTTGTTGGCCTTGTCCGTCAGGGCAGGAGCACAGGCCATGGTCGAGGCACCTGTCGCGGCGGCAAGGGCCGACTCGAGAGCGGCCTGGGGAGCTGAAGAAATGCCAGGGATGCCAGAGTCAAAGATGGCAGTCTCTGGGAGGATGGGGGAAGGAAACTTGATGTTGAAGAGAGCCTCAAAGTCGTTGTCCATCGGCTGGTTGCCGGTGGTGTTGGGAAAGTCATACGGGGCAAAATCGTCCGCTATGAACTTGGGCACGGTTGAAGTAACCCAAGTCGCGGTAGAGCTGTGGACGCTCTCGTCGAAAGCGGGGAGGAGGGACATTATGGAAGGAAGGGGGGAGGAGGTGCCGTGTTGAAGGTCGAGGCTGTGGGGGCAGTGGTGGGGAGCGGAGGTCGAAGGTTACCGCGGGCCCAAATTTTGGTGGTGGTGATGAGGTTGACGGTGGTGATGATGGGTGCCGGAATGAAAGGAGTCTTCTCTAAGGAGGGACAAGAGACGGAGGGAGCACAAGTGCTGCACACGAAGGGGTTAGCGCCGTCCGGGGATGGAGAGCCTGCTGGACATGGGTATATGGGGTGGATGGGTGTGGTGGAGATGATGGGAGATCCAACTTCCAGAAATCTCAAAGCCGGTCGGCGCCCAGCCAGCGAGCGCCGCCGCCGTCGAAATTCGCTGCCGCCCAGCCAAGCCGCCGCGTGGGCCAAATGGGGGGTCCCCACATTCCGCAGCCACACTCACCAAGAGCGGGGTCGTCCTATGCAGGAGGTGGGGGATTATAGGCTAGCTACTTGGAAAGACCGGGGATGGATTATTGTTCTGCAGGGATGCAGAGTGGTGTGAGGGAAGGAAGGAAGGAAGGAAGGAAGGAAGGAAAACGGTGGTACATGGGGAAAGAAAAGGATGTCTCGTCGGTCAGATCGGCGGTTTAAAAGTGCACCTCCTGGGCACCTCGGAAAACGGAGACCTCCACAGGTTCCCCGTTTTTGGCTATCACGTCGTCCTACTCGACACCACGGTACACACACACACACACACTTACACACGCACGCCACAGCGTGCATGTCCCATCCCCTCTTCACCTTTCCCTCGTTCCCACAGTGGAGCCGTCGGACCCAGTTCTTGACTGCTGCAGCCTCACGCCTCCCTCTTGAGCCTGGTTCACACGAACCCCCCACGCCACCATCGAGTTTGCAGCATGGCAGATGTCCAACTGACGAAAGCTGATGCTTGCTTACCGCTGTTTGAGACCGGTTGAGATTCCAACGGGTGGCACATCTTATACGTGATAGTAAAAACTCGACCTCGACGCCTTTCCAAGTCTCTCTCTACTGATCGGGGCCTTGATTTCTAGTGAGAGCCAAGGCTTACGAGGCACCATTGACGGTAAGACCCGTACACAATCACCTCGAGCACATGCCATGGCCCGACGCCATGCACACAACCGCCGCCGCCGAGCAATAGCACCCTCCTTCTTCCTGTCAGTCCCACGCACGGCCCGCAACTTGCTGCTAGCAAACCGCATGAATGTGCAGGTATAGGGACACACTGCCGGCCAGTGTGGTGTGGCGGAAGGCCAAGTCGTTGCCAAGGTCACTGTTTGTCGCCGTCGGTCACTGGACCAACAAAGAGGCCATGGGCCAGGACGCGGCTCAAGCAGTCAGCATGGGACAGCACAGTCGTCTTGCGGCCAACCGTGTACCTGCGGCGTCCACACGTCCACGCCGCCACGCATCACCGTTTACTCAATCTTCAATCTGTGGAGAGGCGCCTCATAAAATCTCCGATTTTTTTCCGGTCCGAAATCAGTGTGTGCCCAGACTGCCATCCCGATCTGCACCGACAACAAAAGGCCCAGACGCCCTCTATGCATGCAGTTTGGACCACTCTCCCCGGGCTGGTCGGGTTCCGGGGCGCACAGGATAGCTGCGGACGCCCCACAGATTCTCCAGAGTTTGCGTTCATAGGGCATAAATTACCGCAGTGGTGGGAGCGCACGACCCAGGATCTGGTGGCGGCTCGGATCTAATTTCATGGCCCCCTATCTGATACTTGCAACTCTTGATGGCGGATTTGACGTCTTGACGCATGCTTCAGGCCTTGCCGTCGTGTATCATTGTCTGTCACGTAGGTACTGTTTGGATGCACCCGGGACGTCGACTCGAGTCTTGAGCGTTGACCTTTTTTTTCGCTGAACACCGTCAACCCGTGACGAGCGATACCGCTCCAGCGATCGATCGACCGCCACCGCCACGGTCTCCCATGGGGGAGGTACCGTCTGTGTTCCCAGCGTTAGGCCGGGCCTGGGGGACGTCGACCACCAGAACAATGATGAGGTGTGGGACACAGGTCACCATGTCACCATGCAAGGACAGTTCCTACAGAAGCTTCGCTGTGGTGAGAAACGAGACATACAGCACATATATAACGCCATTGCCGCCCTAAGACTACACTTTTGCTGCTGTCGTCGGTCGGACAGTCACTGCCCGCTCAACACCCTCGTTCGGGCACGGGCCAGTCTTGTGCCTGAACGACTTGCTCGTTCTCATGTCACAGCAAAGCAGACTACAAGACTCCATGTGAATGAAGGAATGCTTTGGGGTTTGGATCAAAGGACACGCAGTGGTCGAGTAGGCCAAATGGAGGCGGTTGGCCAGCGGTTGTCCGGCTGTCAACCCCCGACCCCAGACTCCGGTAACCAGATCTCATGGAATGTGGGGGCATATGTGTACGGCCCGTCCATGTGTATGTCTGCGCAGTGGTTGATGGGTGGACGAATCCATGCCGGGTCCAAGGGGACGGGTATGGGTGGACGGCCCCCCCCCCATTTCCCGTCATTTCCCAGGATTTTTCACTTTTCGCCTATCCAATCGCCTTCAAACTGCAAACGGCAAGACTGTCCAGCCCCATTCCAATCTTGGACGAGTGACAAGTTCTGTACGCTGGACGTTGCGCGTGTTCCAAATTACCAGGGTACTACATCATGCATCACCCATACTGCCTCCTGCCCCCGTTCCCTATTTGAAGTTACGTTGGAACAGCTCCGGGTTGGCCGCCACCCTGCGATCAAGAGCGCGCAGCGTCTCGGCGTCGAGGGGGATCTTGTCGCCGAGCCAGGTCGCGCGTGTGGTGTGGTCCCCGGCGGCGTCTCCAGTGTTGGGGTGGATCAGGACACTGCATGTTAGCGGAGACGTCACTGCGTTTTGTTGGCTCACGATAGTGGTCCGCGGTTCTCGACGAGGTACGAGAGGAAGGCGCCGAGCTGGACCGTGTCGAAGACATCTGTCTCGAACATGGGGACCGGCTGGGGTATCAGCTTTGAGTTTGACTTTTGCCAACACTCACGTGAGGGCCAATGGGTACCTCCCAGAAGCGATACACCTTGAGTTCGGGAAATTCGCGCCTGATCGTGGCGTGCAGCGCCCGCGCATAGTCCTTCTCCCCGAGGTTGTTTGGCTGTACAGGGGATCAGCAAGAGTCCACGCTGCACAGTTCTCAGCAGCAGCAACGCACCTTGTAGTAGATGTGCACGTCCCAGTTTGACTTCTGCCCCGGCTTGGGTACACGGCCCTGATACAGCGGTCCATAGCTAGGGCTCAGGCCGCCATCAGGACGGGGTGGGTTGGTGTGCTGTCCGCGGCCTGTGGGGTTGGGCGAGAGATCACTGGATAGCGCGGGGAGCGCGTCCGCCGGGATAGACGTGTACGGTTTGCCATAGTCGATGAGGTACTTCCTTGTCTCGTACACCCCCGGGTTGGGGTTGGGAACCTCTTCGCCGTCGTTCCAGATTGTGGCCGGCACCGCCGGGTGGGTGCCGTTCTCGTTGGCCATTGTCGGGTGTGTGTGATGAGTTCTCTCGCTCACCAAGTCTTGGGACATATGTATACCCGCGATTATTACCAAGACGACTCTACGAGGCGCTCGGCCATCGTGTGTTGATTATGTCGTCAACAGCGACGGCGTTTGCGACATGTCCGCCGTCGCCGTGATTGTTGTTGAAGTTCCAGCTCACATTGTCAATCTTGTCCCTCAACTCCGAATGTTGCTCGTGGTCGTTATGAGTCATCCGTACATTCCTGGAAGCTTGCCAGAACACTTGCTCGGTGCCGTCCGTGCCAATGACCTCTAAGACGATGAAAATGACCCGAGATAACACGTATTGAGAGAGACAATGGCGGAAGACAGAAGCTTTCGGCCACTTCCGACTGACGCCATAAGGCGATCCAAGTGCCTCATCAGCGATCAGCTAGTAACTTTCGGCGGAGTTGTCACTGTTCACCCCAGACGACCACACACCGCACTTGGGTCGAGTTTCTGGAGCCATGCATGTTCTTTTGGCTTACCTCACACAGCGATGCAGGAGCACGCCATGCCGTTATCGGATGCCGTGAAGCAAGACGTGCTGGAGATGTTGGACATGGTCGCCGCAGTTGCAGCTACAACATACTGTGGCAAGTGGCGTTTTTGCATATTTCCGTACTTCCACACTTTGCTCTTGTTGCTACGCGCGGCTGGCCAAGACGAGTGGCAGACCATTTATAGGCCATGGCCAAGGATGGGATGCCTTGTACGTACCACGGCACTGTGAGGATGACTACCCCAGTTCTAGCAGACACCAAGGGCGAATCGCCCTCGCCGACCATCGTGTACGATGACGAGAGCAAAGGCGACGAATCCGACATCCAGCTGCGCAACCGCCACTATGAGCCGCCAGACGAGTACGAGTCCAAGCATCGCTGGGACCCGCAAGCCACATGGACCGCCGAGGAAGAGAAGAAGCTGTATCGCAGAGTCGGTACGTATGGGATATGCGTGGTGTGCTTACCAAGAACAGACGTGCGCGTGGCCCTCGTCGCCTGTGTCTGTTTTGGCTCGCTGTGTCTGGACCGCAGTAACGTGAGAGCCGACGGGTGTTGGCTGAATACTAACTAACATTGCAGCTCGGCAATGCCCTCTCTGACAACTTTCTCAAAGATCTCGGCATGACCACGGCAGATTATAACAAGGGCTCGACGATCTTTTACGTCTGCTTTCTCGCGGCCGAGGTACCCTCCCAGCTAAGTATGTATGTCGATTTCCCTTCAACTACGACTGACCCCGCCCCAGTCTCCAAGAAGCTGGGAAGTGACCGCTGGATCCCGATCCAGATGATGGCGTGGTCGCTCATCACGCTCGGCCAGACGGGTCTGTCGGGCCGTGCGTCCTTTTTCGCCACACGCGCACTGCTCGGCCTCTTCGAGGGCGGGTTCATCGCCGATACCGTCCTCTACCTGAGTTACTACTACACTGCGGCTGAACTCACCATCCGCCTGGCGTGGTTCTACGTCGCCTCGACAGTAACGGGGATTATCGGTAACCTGCTTGCGGCAGGGCTACTCGAGCTGCGCCACCGCACGTCGTGGCCCGGGTATCGGTGGCTGTTCCTCGTCGAGGGACTGCTCACGTTCCTCATTGGCCTGTGGGCATTCTTCTACCTCCCTCCTGGCCCCACGCAGACTGCCGGCGGCTTCTTCAATGTGCGCGGAAAGGGGTGGTTCACGGACCGCGAGGAGACCATCATTGTCAACAAGGTGCTCCGCGACGACCCCACAAAGTCGGACATGCACAACCGCGAGGGTCTGTCGCTTGGCCAGTTGTGGGAGACTCTGAGGGATTACGACCAGTGGCCGATGTACCCCATCGCCTTGCTGTTTTGGATTGCGCCAGCGGCTGTCGGGGCATACTTCTCGCTCACGCTCAAGTCTCTGTGAGTTATGGTGCAACTGCAATCCCCAACTGACACGCACCCAGCGGGTACACGACGTTTCAGACCAACATGCTCCAGATCCCGTACCAGGTAGTGTACATCTTCAACAACCTCGTTCTTTCATACTCGTCCCGAAGGGCCAGGGAACGCTTCTCCATCGGCTCCCTCAGCTCGTGGTACGCGCTTATCCTCTTCATCCCCATCGTCCTCATCCCAGACGCCACGAACAAGTGGGCCAAATGGGCCCTCCTGTCCCTCGTGATGGCCACGCCGTTCTGCCACCCGATCATGATGTCGACAGTGAGCGCCAACGCCGGATCGGTGCGCACGCGTACCGTCGCGAGCGCGCTGTACAATACCGTCAGCCAGGCAGGGCTGATCATCGCGTCAAACGTGTACCAGCCTTCCGACGCGCCGTATTACCATAAAGGGAACCGCGGGCTCATTGGTGTGCTGGCAGCCAACATTGTCTGCATGTTTGCGGCCAAGGCCTGGTACGCGTGGCGCAACCGACAAAGGGATAAGGTCTGGGGAGCGTGGTCGGCCGACGAAAAGGAGGAGTACCTCCGCACCACCACGGACGAGGGGAACAAGCGGTTGGACTTCCGGTTCGTTCACTAGACATACCATGCACTTGGATTGCACTTGCCACTTTGAAGAACATCCGGCTAATTGTGTGCCACCCGAAATTAATTGCGAGCAATATCGGCAACTTGCCAGCAAACTGTTACTGTTGACACACGTCCCTCACCTGTCGCCAAGGACATCCTCTGCCTTGGTGTTTTGATTGTATGTAACCTGGGTGCGCCCAAAGCCACAGGCCGGAGGCCGGAGGGTACAACACACACTTGTCCATGTGTGGCTTCCGACAAGTGTGTAACCAACTACGCGCGTGCCAAGAACCCGAGTGTCCCTCCGTACGTTACAGCAATGCAGCACACACACATGTGGGTGGTCTGGCCACGGTCCACAGGTCCACAGGTCAACAGGCGACTCGCACGGTGCGCGGCATCTATCGCAAGGCGCAGACGCCCTAGACGAAGCCACTCCATGGAGGGCGGAGGCAAATTGGGTGAGCCACACTGAAAAACACAGGGGGGTACTCTATACTATTGACCGGGTAGTGCGTTTCTCCGATGCCCGAAATACGCCCTATACGATTATTTCTTCTTCGGCGACGGAGCTGTGCCCGGCAATTTTGGCAAGGGTTATAGTTGTACTGCAGTACTGGCCCGCAGCCACGAGCACAACGATACAAGAGTTAGACTACATGATAGAAATGCGGAGCATGTGTTAGGTAATTCTGTTGGTGATCTGTTGATCTGTTGCAGGCCGTAGAATCAACGGTGCAGCAGGTGCAGGCAGCAACGAGCTGTGCTCGGCATTTGAACTGAGACCGTGGCTGGAAACCTGCAGCTGTGCTGCAATAGTGTGGGCAGTGAGAGACGCGTCTCACAGATTTGTCAACACCTTTGCAAGTGAGACTCCAGTCATCATCTATCTCGTCACCTCAGGGCTGCGACCAAACTGCGCTACACGTCTTGCTCGTTCTGTGGATATGTGGAGGAAGCGTCGGCGATGGCGACGTCGGAAGTTGTTGCATGTGCGTTGCACCAACCACTTTGCCACCCAACGCGCTGCGCAGCAGTCTGGACTCTGGTGCACCATGGGGCCTCGGCACCATCATTTCCGCAGAGCCGTTGTCGTACACGTTGTTCAGCCTCACCTTGGCAAGCGCGCCCACTCCAGGCTCATTCTGGCCACGGAACAGTGCCCCGTTGGCGGCGGACAGAGCCTGGACGCCGGAATGGCATTGCTCCGCCGTCGCCCTGGCGCCGACGGCGGCGCAGATCAGCTCCGCCGATCCCTTTGGCCTTTTGGGAGGTGGGGGGGTGAAAGAAGCTGGTCTCCTCTTTGCTCGACCTGTGGTGCCAAGCATTGTATTGCTGTGTCATTGCTGCTAGACCCCAAAACCAGCAGGGAGACGAGGCGATGTGCAGGATTTAGGGGGTGGTTGTGCACGTGAAGAATGGGAGCAAGGGTCGAGAGAGTGGCCAGGGGCCGGAGGGGGTGGCCCGGCGGCAACGGCAGCGAGAAGAGAATGTGCGGAAGGGCGGACCACACGGTCGGACTTGTTCGGCGAGTGGGTGGCGGGTTTAACTCACTGTCGGCCATCCGTTGTGCCGTCAAGTGGAGGGATCTGGGTGGGCTCTCCATTTCTGCACGTCGGACTCGGCGGCGCCGCAACACAGCAGCAGCAGCCAGAGCATGCAGCGCTGGTGCGCGCGCGCGCGTGCATGCATGCCACATCAAAGATTGCTGTCTCGGTATGAATCCCCTGCATTAATACTGGCTCCCGTCCTCCTCACCATCACCCATCACACCCACCCAGCCTTCACTACATACTACTACATTGAATTCGCGTCTTTCACCACGCACTTCTTTACCCAACAGCCACAGGCCTCACATCCGGCCACCACCACCAGCCACACACCACCCAGCCATTCCACACACGTTTCCGTGCTGCCCATTACCAGCTCCACAACCACAGCGTGTTCACATCCTCCCATCACCTCTTCTCCTTCTACATCACCAACAATGTCCAGTTTCACGTCCATGCGCCGTCGCTCGTCGACCTCGATGGGTTCAGAACCCTCCACCCCGGCCCACTCCCCGGAGACCTCACACATCGACGACCGCCTGAATTCGCTGCTCGCCAGCTTCGACGCTGGGACACACTCGTTCTGCCGTGCAGAGAGGACAGAGGAAGGTGAGTACATGCTTGCTTGGGCTTGATGGAGCCAGTGGGTGGTCTGCATGGTCTGGGCAGACATGCACGTTTCTGGCGCTCAGCGCCATGACCCCTCCCCCTCCTGCCACTCCGACCATGTCGGCCCATTCCCAATCAACAACAAGACGTATCAGCCGCTGACCCCCTTTGCAGCCAAGCTCCAAGCCCAGAGCACCGTGCCCGCACCCAAGGCCCTCCCGACGTCGTCGGCACCGACCACGCGCCGCCCGCTGCTGTCAATGCTCTCCCTCACCCGCCCCAGCATCCTCAAAGAGCCCACGCGCCACTTTGACCCCTCGCGCGAGCCCAAGCTCCACGGTCTCCCTTGAGCAACGGCACGCTGTCGGGTTGCACGTTTGTCCTCGCGTCCGCACACACCAGAGGTGCCAGACACTTGCCACGCGTCATCACGTCCCTCTTCGACCTCTTCGGTCTCGTGCACGCCGCACACACTCTACTCCACTCGCCCCGTGCGCCCAACCATCATTACCCCGTTGTCCCACTTTTTCACTGTGCATATCCCCCACCCGCCATACCTGTTGCCATTGCCACCCACCCCCACTTATCTATCATTGTAAAACCCCGCGTTCTCTCATATGCATTTCTATAACTCGTGGAACAAAAACTGAACGCCGGGGGGATCTGTGGAGCAGAGACGCGCGAAAAAACAACACACCACTGGCCACTGGGCCACTGATCGGCGGTGGTGGTGGCACCATCTCGTGTTAGCCTCTGCGCTTGTTGGCGCCTTTTTCAATCGGTGCCGTGGTTGATTCAGGCACTACCCCCGGGGGGTGGTCAAGGCTGGGCTGGACGCTCAACCTTGTATTCGGGTACCCCGTCATGTTCGGGGCAAGCGGCCGCTATGGTGGCAAATGCAACGTGCGATGCCAGCTAGGAGCAAGTGAACAATGTATGGAGAGACGGGCAAGTGATGCAAATGAACTGGTGCCCCGCTGTTCTGAATCCTTGAGTCACTGCCACCTGGACGGGTGCCAACAACGAGTCCTCCGGCAGTACTCTCGCTGCACGTCTCTGCGCTCTGCCAAAAGCTGCCACAACTGCATCTCTAAATACAAACACAAATCGGTGAAAGAAAGTAAATAAGAAAGGGCGCCTTCAAGGCTACGACAGGATCTGTGGCAAGCGTCAGATATCGACCTCACAACACTCCCTATCTGAACCAGCTTACCGCAAGGAGGACGACCATGATGACAATGACGAGGATGATGAGCAGACACGCAGCGCGGCGCCCGGCCTTGCGCTGGTACTCGTGTGCGGTGGTGAGCTCCTCGGCCGCCGACGTGGTGTGGTCTGCGACGTTGACAATGTTGGACTCGATGTTGTCTGATGGGGTGTGAGCGGGAGTCGGGATGGCAGCAGAGAGGGTGCGCGCAGCTGATACTGTATGTAGAGTTGCCAGCTGCCCAGTGCGTCCCAGCCCGGGAACTCACCAATCAGGCCACCTTGCTCCTGGATAATAGCGCCCAGGTCGCGGAAGATGTCGTTGAGCTCGTGGATGCCGGTCTCAATCTCGCGGATCTCGCCCTCGCGCTCGGCGATGAGCTGCTCCTGGAACTCGAGCTCGTGCTGCGTGATTTGCGGGGCAAGCGCCTGCGCCTGCGTCTGCACTTGCTCGAGCTCGACAGAGTTGCGTTCGTCGCCGATAGCACTGTGACATCGTCAGTTCATGAACGAGTGGAAACAGGGATCGATCGCCGTTGGGAGCGCGGGTAGGTCGCGCTAGAGTTCACAGCACTGGCCAAACGCCATACACGCTCAACACCACTGCCCATTCCATTCCCGCCGCAATTGCTCACCTCTCCTCAGCCAGCTCGACAGCGCGCTTCTGCACCTCGACGGCTCCGCGCTGCTTCTCGGCGCTCAGGCGCTGCACCCGCTGGAACCCCTGGAGGGCCTGGGTAAAGTCGCGGCCGAGCTTGGTCTGGACAGCCTTGCGGTGACCCTGGGTTGTCAGATGAGTTCCAATACGTGTCACTGTCATTGCGGTTTCTGTAGCTGGAGGTCCTACAAGCGCGACAGGTAGACATGACGCATGTTGACAAGACAAGCAAGCCCACTCCACTCACCTGGCCCTCGCCGCCAGTCGGGAACGACGCCAAGCCCTTGACGTCCTCTGTCGACTTCTTCACCATGTCGCGCGTCGCTTCGGTGAGGTTATGCCTGTAGGTTAGTACCGGCATGAAAAGTGGCCCACGCTGGAACTTGAGTGGTGAGGACGAGCCAGCCACCTTTCACTGCTTTCCACCTCGCCACAGTCCTACCCAGTTATCCAGACTCACAGCGATGTCCGCAGCTGCGTGCTGTCCGCCCCGGTACCGAGCTTATCAATGAGTCGCTGGATACCGACCACATTACTCTGGATCTTGAAGATCTGGATCGACACCGAGTCCTTGACCTTTGTGAAGTCTGGGTCGTCTGGGGTCAAGGTGTCAGCTAGCTACCAGGTCACGAAAGGGATTTCCAGCTCACCTCCAGGGGGACCACGGAGGGGCGCGCCCTGCCCGCGCTCAAGGTCGTTGAAGCTCATTGTGGGATGATGTCAACAACGGATGTGGGAGTGAGACTGAAAGACAATTGCGTGTTGCTTCGTCCGCCTGCTATCGATGGCATCACATGAGGTAGTAGTGAGGCCTTGGTGGCGACGGGCGGAAGCATTTCCACGTGCGCCGGCGGCTTGAGACGTCGAGACCCGGTCGTCGACCTCGACCATGTCATACCTCGATCCCCCTCCAACACCGTCTGTCCCATCCACCATCGACGCACAATGTCGGCCCCCTCCGACTTCCCCGACCTCCCCTCCGAGCTGGGCATGGACGCCGCCACCCTCGCTCGCCAGCAGCGCCGCGACGCCGTCCGTCGCCGTGTCCGCGCGTCTGTCCCGCCCATCCCCGAGCTCCGCTTCGAGCAGGCGTACCTCCGTTCCGTCATGCCCGCGCTGCACGCGCGTAAGGGCGACTTGCTCCTCGGTGCCCCCGGCGCGATTGAGGCTGGTCGCGAGGTCGACGTCAACTGGCGCGCGGTTGCTTGGATCACCCTCAAGGACCAGGTGAGTAACGAGGGAGGGCGTAGGAGGTGTTGCGGTGGTGGGGCGTGTGCAGCGTCGTCAGCTACGCATGATCCGACTTAGCTGTGGTTTATGCTGTAGCCCCCATAGCGCATCACTTCTCCCCCAACTTGCGCTGCACGACCAGCCAGTGATCGCTGACCCCGCAGGTCATCTCGCCACTCATCCAGGGCGTGTTCTGGGGCCTCCTCTCCATCGCAGGTGCCGGCGTCCTCACCTCCATGCGCGCAGGACTCGGCATGCCTACCCGCACAACAGCGGCTCCTGGCCAGATGCGGGACGGCGGCGCGCAGAGCTGGCGCAAGTTTGCGCAGAGCCCCGTTGGTGCGGCCGAGGTCGCGACTGTCGGCACTGTCATTTAGACGTTGTGGCTTTTTAGACGCAACACTCAGAGGAAAAGGTAGCATAAAGTACACACCACCACACCACACCACACCACGAGAGAGAAAAGAGCGAAGCGACAGAAGAGTTCGGTAGCCTGGGTTTTTGTCTAGTCGATTGCATACCTGCACAACTACAGCACCACAACACGTTTCAACTGATGCGTTCTAACTCGCTCATCTCCCCGACATATACGCGCGCTCTAGTCCTTCTTGACCTCGACCATGCTTGGGCGCAGCTCCGAGACCTTGTTGGCGCCCACGAGTCGGATGGCCAGCTCAATCTCGCTCTTGAGGACTGGACCACGTCAGCTATTGCAAGGGCCCACAGCGTCCCGCCCGTCTTGTTTTACTCACTGCCAACGGCGTGCTCGACGCCCTCCTCGCCTGCGACGCTCTGCGCGAACAGGAACCCACGGCCAATACCGACACCGTTGGCCCCGAGGCACAGCGCCTTGACGACGTCGGTACCGCGCTTGACGCCGCCGTCGATGAAGATTTCGAAACGGTGCTGGAGGGGCCCGATCGCGTCGGGTTCGTCCTTGGCCGTGAGGCGCTTGGGGTCGGCGAGCAGCTCGCGCGACGCGCCCGTCGAGCCGCGGAACTCGGGACGCAGGAGGTGCGGCGCCCACTGGCGGATCTCGAGGAGCACGTCGAGGGCCGGGCGCGTCGTGTCCAGCTGCCGGCCGCCGTGGTTGGAGATGATGATGCCGTCGCACCCAGCCTCGTAGGCCATCTGCGCGTCCTCGACGGTCTGCACGCCCTTGACCATGATGGGGATGTTGGTCAGGGTACGCACCCACTTGATGTCCTCCCAGCACAGGTTGGGGTCGACGCCGGCAAACATGGCCTGCGAGACGCCCTGCGTGTCGTCGCTCTTCTCGGACACGCCGCCGGCGGGCCCCTCAAACTCGCCCTTGAGCCGCAGGTCGCGCTCGCGCTTGCCACCCACGGGCGCGTCGGCCGTCAGCATGATGGCGTCAAACTTGCCCGCATCAATCTTCTTGATCAGCTCGGCGGCCTTGGCGCGGTCGCGGTTGACGTAGAGCTGGTAGAAGAGCGGTTGGCCTGGGAGACGCTCCTCGAGCATCTCGTCCATGCCGCACGACGCGTTGGAGGAGATCTGCGATGCGTGTGAGCTATTTTATCGTCCAAAAGATAGCTCCACTCACAGCCTGGATAATACCCGTGGAACCTGCTCCGCGGGTGAGGTTGATCTCGCCCAGAGGGTGGCCGAGCTTGGCCATGGCTGCGGGCGCGATGAACACTGGCAGGCTCGAGGGGCAGCCCATGAGTTCGGTGCTCGCGTCGCACTCGGCGACCTTTCGCAGAACGCGCGGGCGGAAGAGGACCTTCTGGTATGCAGTAGCGTTGGCGATCTTTGCTGTGAGAGGGTCAGCGGGTGGGAACGATGGCACTTGGGGGAGGACATCCAATGGATCCAATGCACCGCCCGACCCGACCGATCACGCGACCGGGCCGGTCCACCCGTCCTCTCCTCCCCAAAATCCACACCACAACACTCACTGATCTCGTCGTCGCCGGCGCTGGCATAGTACGCCCATGCGAGGCTGGACAGCAGCGGCTCGGCGACCTTTTCAAAGTCGGCCATGTTGATCACGGACCCAAGGCCCTTGGCCTCAAACTCGGCGCGGGCAGTGCGGATGCGCTCCTCCTCGGCGAGCTGCTCTGCCGATATCTTGAGCTTGATCTCTTCCAGCTCCTCCTCGGTGCCCACCAACGGGCCGATCTTCTTCACGGACGGAGGCAGGTTCTCGCCGTCCAGCTGGTTGGTCGGGTGTCGCGGCGCAAAGAGCGGCGTGACGTCGTGCGACTTGTTGGCGACGATGACGTCCCGGCCACCGGGGTGGTCGTCGAGAAACTCGGTCATGCTGGAACGCGGTTAGAGCTGCAACAAGGAGGAGACTAGTATAACCTACTCGTAGACATTGCCGTTGATCACGACCCACACCTCGGGTCCGTCGACGCGCTTCAGCAGCTCGGAAACGGGCACGCCCTTGCCAGTTGCGACGGTCTGCACCTTGGCGGAATCGAGGCGGATAGGCTCACGCGAGAGGAACAAGTATGCCTGTCACACAACGTCAGTAAACTGGTGGAAACCTCGGTCTGAGCTGCACGTATACGTACAGGGACGGCGACGGCAATGGACCCAGCGACCCAGCGGGACTGGGGCTTGCGTGCCGCAGTTGCAATACCCCGTCGGAGCGGGGCAGCGGTCTTGGC
This sequence comes from Apiotrichum porosum, assembly GCF_003942205.1. Classification (NCBI taxonomy): domain Eukaryota; kingdom Fungi; phylum Basidiomycota; class Tremellomycetes; order Trichosporonales; family Trichosporonaceae; genus Apiotrichum; species Apiotrichum porosum. The sequence goes on along the minus strand of NW_021167121.1, from coordinate 454,039 downwards.
TGCGCCGCGAGCACGCGAGGCAAAAGTCGAAAAGAGTCGAGAGCTCATTTGAGAAGTGCCGGTGGGTATAGTGTACAGAGAACAACTAGAGAAAGCAAGATGGCATAGACAGATACACGCTGGGTCGAAGTATAGCAACAAGCTCGCCCGTTTGACTGGACCTCAGGAACTCGGAAGAGTTGCTATACCGAGAAGCCGAGGCGGAATACCCACGTGGTGGCCCGGTAAACCACGCCAAAAGTCGGCGTCCGGTTGTTATCATCCAATGAGCGTGTGCAAGTTGACCCACACAACCCCCGCAATGGGTTAATGTGGGGTTTGCGGTGCGCCGTCTCTCCGCAGCAGATGGCCCGTACCGACGATGGAGTAAGTGGTGTGGTGGGCGCTTTGCAATTTGTGGCTCGGGCCTGTGCGCCGTTGCTAGCGGATCACGGACAATCGCCAAAAAGCCAAACTGGAGCAAAGATAGGCAGCGTGTGGCCAAGCGCCTGGGTTGACCTGTTCGTTGTGCTCAGAGAGGGCCGTCGCGCTCGCCACGGTCGAACAGCGCTTCGTCAAAGTAACGCACAGACTAATGTCAGTTGCTACTTCGCATCCGCAACTCACCAGCTTCTTGCCGCCGAAGAACCGTCCCTCGAGTTCACGTGTGGCGCGCCATGCGCCAGCCATGCCGGAGAAGACGACGAACACACGGAGCGCGTCCGTAGCGTCCTCGGGTGCAGGCTCGACCATGTGCAGGACGACACGCTCGACAATACTGGTGTGTCAGACTCGTCGCAAGGTAATCACCCACCCATGCCGGGAGCACTCTTCTCCAATCTCGTCACTGAGCTCCTCGCCGGCATCGTCGTCGTCCATGCCCATGATGCAGATGATGCGGCTCGCCTCGCCAAACTTGTCGTGTTCCTCCCGTTGCCGCTCTTCCTCGTTGGCATTGACGATCCGGCCGCGCGAGTTGGCCGCCTGCGTCCACTTGCGGTTCTTGGCGTTGGCGGCCGCAGCGCGCTGTTTGGCGCGTTGACGTTTGGAGAGCTTACTCGTGTCCATGGGCTTGGCAACATGCTCGGCGGCGAGGGCAACCTTGATACCGTCTTCGCGCACGCCGAGGCCTGCACCTTCGGTATGGCCCCACCTGCGCATCACTGAAGAGTTAGTATGGTCGCATCAAGGCTCTTGTCAACTCACTTCGTTCGGCAAATGTACCACTTTGACTGAAGGGTCAGTAACTACCAGCACATACCAAACCTACTCTTCATCTGCAACAGGTTGAGGCGCTGGTTTGGGCGTCCCAACAAGCGCGGCGAGTTTGGCCGCCACAGCGGCTGCTGCTCGCTTCTTCTCATCCAGCTGACGCTCGTATTCAGGATCCGTTCTAGGCGGAGATGGCGCCGAGTACCGATGTGGGTGTGGGGTAGGAGGCTCCACCGGAGCCGCGGGATGTGGCGAAGCGTGCCCGACAGGTGGGGGCAGAGGAGCTCCGGCCATGAGATGGGCTGGAGGAGGGCGGAACGGTGGTGGACCACTGGGGACCGGTGGGGGTGCACCGGCGAGGAGGTGTGCAGGTGGTGGGCGGAAAGTAGGAAATCCGCCAGGAGTGCCGGCCGGTGGGAGACTAGGCGGCGGGAGGCTGGGCGGTGGAGGACCAGGCGGTGGGGGGCCTAGAGAAGGAACACCATGCGTTGCCGGATGGAACGAGGGCCGCGGAGGAGGAACGTGGTACGCAGGCTCTGGCGGTCGGACCGACATGGCTGCTCGTCGTGCAAACGCATCGTCACCTGTTGCGGCTTGAGACATGACAGCTCGACGGGCATAGGCGTCGTCCCCAGAAGCTGCCTGAGACAACGCTTGGCGCCTAGCATACGCGTCATCTCCAGTAGAGGCCACAGTCATAGCTACACGCTGCGCATAGGCGTCGGCGCCGCTGTCTGGGGGCGGGGAAGGCTGTCTGGGCCGCACAGCCGGGGGCGAGGGTAACCTTGCCCGTACTTGACCAGGCGAGTACAGCGTCTTTGGAGGAGCAAACGCCTTTGGTGCTGAAGTAAGCAAAGCACGGCTCTGGGAAGCTTACCATCACGTCGTGGTGCCTCGACACTGCTGTCACTGTAATAGCTGCTGTCGTCGCTCCCGCGGTTCGCATCGGCAGCAGCCCGCTTCTCTTCGCGCAGGCGTCTCCTGTAGTGTTGATACTCGCCCAGATCGTTGGGCGTGTTGGGATCATACTCCTCATCTGGCTGGAACGTGTGCACTACCTGCTGCCTTCTCTTCTGCATAGGTCAGCCCCTGCAACATGGTGCGAGAGAGAACCTACCTTCTTCTTCTTCTTCTTTTTCTGGCTGTCAGCCTTGCGCTTGCCGTCGCCCTTCTCCTTCTCAGCTGCTGCGAGGGTCATGGCTGGTGCGCGGATGATGGGCTCCCCATCAGTGCCCATAACAACCTCAACTTCCCTTGAGAGGGAAGACGACGAAGATGACGCATTGATGAGCACGGGTGCGGCCTCAAGGACGGCAGCGGACGTGACGGTCGATGGTGCCCAGTACGATGAGCCCGAGGTAGCGAAGCCCCGCTGTGGTGGTTGTGTTGCCTTTGGTTTGTTTGTCTTTGCCCTAGGCGCAAACTGGAGTGCTGTAAGTGGGGCAGTCGACTTGGACGTGGAAGGTTTGGGCGCAGAGGAAGGCCCAGCAGCTCCGGGCGCATCCGTCGTCGAAGGCGCCGAGGTGGAGGATGTCACTGGGCTGGTCCCATCTGCCGCTGCGACTGCAGCAGCACTCTCAGCTGCGAGCGACTTGGCCGTGTCGGACGAGAACTTTATGCCCGAAAAGAGGGACATGGCCTGGCGGATGAGGGCCGATGGGAGGGAGGTCGAAGATGTATCAACAGAAGTGGAGGACGATGTGGACAATTGGGCGGCGGGTGGATAACAATCAATCAACCGAGTTTGAATGCGGACATTGGGAGAATCAACTTCCGCGTCACATCTCCCGTCTCTCATCCACACCATCCACCACCATGTACGTCCAGCTTCCAATTCTTCGAAGGCAGCTGACACAACAGGCCACCACGATTTGGACGCGGCGGCGGACCACGCAAGTCCAATGCGAGCACACCAGGACCTGTAGATGATGGACCAGTGAGTTGCCGCTGATGCACTGCGTCACCCCCCTCGCCATCCTTCGTTACTCTCACTAACGTGCTCCTAGCAACTGGTAGACAGGCTCAACTACGCCGATACCCCGCGGTCATTCAAGAACACCAGCTTCACGTCCAAGCTCCCAGCGCGCACAGCGTCTGCGGCGGGCGCGAACGGCTTCAAAAAGAACGTCAAGCAGATCCTCACGCTCGAGCGCGAACGTGTGGGCGGCGGCGACGGCTTCCTGTCTGCCGCGCAGACGTCGGCCAAGGCGCGCGGCGAGAACATTGAGCCCGTCAAGAAGAAGAAGAAGGAGAACCCCGTCGGCAAGCCCCGCCCGCCAAAAGGACGCCGGAGCGGCGTTGCTACCCCGTTGACGCTCGATGACGACAGCAACATTAGCGGCACGGCGACGCCGATGGACGAGGACGGTGATGCCGACGAGGGCATGGATGTGGAGGTCGACAATGGCGTGCACCGCGAGATCATCACCTGTGAGCTTTGTATGTGCGAGTACCGTAGCTGATGACCTTGTCAGACCACACCCCCGCCGCTCCGCCTTCCCTCTTGCCTGCAAAGAAGTATTGCGACATCACTGGCCTGCATGCCGTGTACACCGACCCAAGGACAAAGCTGCGCTACAAGGGTCTCGAGGTGTGGGGCATTGTGCGGAACTTGGTGAGTTGTCATTTCGTAACGCATAGCTAACAAACAGGGTCCCGGTGTCGACCAGGCATACCTCTCGCTTCGTGGCGCGCAGACGTCGCTCAAGTAATCGTCGCCAGCCGTGCACGCAGGGCAAGTGCTCTAGCTTCTAGCAGAGGCCAGCTCAGAGGGGTGCGTCATGTTGTCCATATACCAATCCCACTGCGCAGATATCTCTCTCCCCCTTTCCCGTCGCCTCGCGCGCGTGCCCGAGCGCCAGCGTCTGCATAATACCACCACACCCGAGCGGGTTATCTATAGCCACTACGGAGCACATGCACCCTATGTACTGTACAGTCTAGGTGATGATGAGTCTGAGTTTAGGCCATTTTACTTGGAGACAGACTTGACGGCGGCGACCTCGGCCTGCCTGGCCTTCTCGACGGCAAGGGCGCCCTCGACGGCGGTGATCTTGGCCTCGTTGGCGGTCTCGTCAATAGCCTCGATGGCCGCGTCGGCGGTGATGAGCTCGGGCTTCTTCTTCTCACGGCCACCAAAGTACCAGTAGTTGACGAAGCGGGCCTCCTGGAGCGACTGGGCGGCAGCGTTCGTGGCGTGGCACGCGAACAGGAGGTAGTTGCGGGGCTGCACGCGCCATGCGAAACGCATGAAGATCATGCTGTTTTGTGGGGTCAGTTGTGGACACGCGGAGCACGAGCGAGTGTCACAACTCACGAGTAGACCGCAAGGGTAGGCGACATGACGCCGGAGATGTACTCCTCGTCCTTGTGCATCACATCAGCGATGGCAGCAAGGGGGAGACCCCAGTTGGCGACCTGTACGTGTTAGCGTGCGCCCCAATGTCCTGATGTCCTCCGCTGCCGTCGTTCGAAGAGGGACCTCGTCGACTCACTGGTCCCCAGAAGTGGGTGCCTATATCGGGTCAGCCGAATATCTCGCGCACGTACATCATGTAGCAGCAACAACACCACGTACTGAAGAAGTAGGAGCGCGCATCAGGCGACTTGAGCCAAGTGAAGAACCTGCTACTGTTTACGCATCAGCATCACTGCTCTCTTTGTGCGTCCAAGGTGCAAACGTAACGAGTGTGGGATGACGAACCGGCGGCAACGGCCCCGCACATCCCACAAAGTACCACCTTTTGCTTGGCTACTCACCCAGTGGACCTGCATGTTGGGACGCGGGGGAAACGTTCGCCGATGGGCAAGAAGAGCGCGCATGTCAGTGCCGTTGTCTGCGGGACCGCGCTCCTCGCTGGTGTGGACTCACGCCATGGTTGCCGATGATGGTGGTGTGCGGTGTGTTCGACTCGTCGCTCATGCAAAGAGACCCCACAAAGAGCTCCGTCGCTGGTGCCGCGGCCGCCGGGCGCGCCGGGGAAGAGGTGCCACACGGCAGGCGCCAGACAAACGCCGATTACAAATTGAATGGAGGGGGCATTAGGCTCCTTATGACTCCGTATTAGAAATGACGTATGGTGTGTTTAACCGCGCACTCGGTTGAGCCGCACAACGGATGATCGCTCCTCCGTCTCCGCAACCGAGGTGGTACGGGGATCGACAGCGGGCCCACGATAATGGTGGTGTCCGGTCCTCCGGTCTCTCCCTTATCAAAACGCACAACCGTGTTTGCCCGCGCATGCCGGCCACCCGCTGCAAGCTCTGGCAAGCTGTTTCTTGTCCCTGCAGCCCGTGCAGTGGTGCCCAAGTCATCTTCATGCAACCCCATCCTGCTCCAGGCTGCGTCATGGTCGTCCATCGGGCACAGCAGCAGCCTCCACCGCGCCGGCACAGCCGGGTACTTGGTGCCAAGTCGTTCCGATTGTCCTACGCGACCTTCTGGTTGTCGTTCCCACAACCGCTCCTTCTCTCATTCTAGCATCCACAACAGCACAATGGCAGACATTTCCGCACAGCTTCGCGAGCTGAGCACATGCGAGGTGCGTTCGTGCATTATAGACCTCCAAGGACGCTCTCCGTTGCTGCCATTGCCGGTCCCCCCAGTTCCCAGTTCCAAACGACTAACAACCAGATTTCGGATGCGCTCATCAAGATGGGTGTGCCGAGCGGTGGTCTCGTCCCAGACCTCAAGATGTACTCGCCTGTTTACGAGGCGGGCGACACTCGAGTCGCTGGCCCTGCATTCACCGTCGAGGTGAGTTGATCGTACCCCAGGCCAATCAACTAACAGTGAAGATGGTACCCGTCGGCCACGAGGACAAGAGCAAGCCCGCGCAGCACTTTGTGAGCTGCGCGCTAGAATGGGGAGGGCATCAGCTGATAGACAGGTCGATGCCGCGCCTCCAGGTAGCGTCATCTTCATGCAGACCCCACCAGGTAGGTCAACTTCAGCTTAACAGACTCTAACTCGTTCCCAGGCGTGCGCTCCGGCTGCTGGGGCGGTCTCATGAGCACCGCCGCCAAGACAAAGGGCGTTGTCGGCGCCGTCCTCGACGGCGGCTGCCGTGACCTCAACGAGCACCGCGAGCTCGGTTTCCCAGTCTTCGCTCGTGGCCACTCGACGCTGGGTCCGGGCACGTTCACGCGTGTGCGAGCTCTCAACGCGACTCTGACCATCCACCCTGTCGCCCCCGTCGCGGACCCGCCCTTCCCCTCCGTGACTGTTCGCCCGGGCGACATTGTGGTCGCTGACCTCGATGGCGTTGTCGTCGTCCCGCCCGAGATGGCCGAGGAGGTCCTTAAGCGCGCCATCCCTGCGCGCGAGGCAGACGAAAAGGTCCGCGCCGACTTGCTGCTTGGCAAGGGCGTTTCAGAGAGCATGCTCAAGCACCGTGGAAAGGCCCCGTAGAGGACAAAGTGGACGAGGCATAGAGCACATGGTAGTGATACAGATGAATGAATGCAGGAAGGAAGGAGGGTCTGGTGCGTGCACCCAAATGCTGCCAGGCAAGACGTCTGCTGTCAGCTTCATTGGGTCTTCGACTAGCTGCACGCACCCTCATTTCTTGCTGAAGCCAGTTGTTGGCCAAAGACAGCGGCACGCTCTTATCGATGTTTGCGGCACCGAACATACAGTACGCAGCGGTTACCTATGTCTCAAGGTAGTCCGCCGCAGTGAGCCTGCATGTCAGCTCGGGGTTGCTCGGACGTACGCTGAACTCACAGCTCGAGGGCAATGTAAGGATCAATGCGGTCCTGGAAGTCCTCGCGGATGTCGCTGCTGGCAAAGTCGGCGTACTGGACCTTGTACTGCAGATACTCGATGACCTTGAGAAGGATGATACCACTGATATAAAGCGTCAGCGTACTATCCTTTAGTGAAGAAGCCGGCATGATAGGACGTACCGGTATTCGAGCCTGACGGTCTTGTCCTTGGCCTCCTGGAATGCGGCTGATGGGGTTAGCTCATGCTCTCTTATGCGCTAGCTGGGCGATGACATGTTTGGGTCGCTGCTGTCTCGCGGTGTCATAGAAGATACAGCGGCAATCTACCTTGGCTCTTATCCTCATCGCTCGCGCGACCTATAGCCCACAGCGCTGAACGTCAGAAAGACACTCACAGTCCTCGTCCAACATCGACCTGAGCGTCTGGCTCGCCATAGCAATACGACGGGGAACGGAGAAGGTGTACCCGTCCGAGGACTCGAGGAGGACGAAGTCGGTGTCCGCCATGGTGCAAGGCTTGGTATATGGGTGATGATGATGGTTGACGCGACTGGGCAAGTTCAGCTCAACAACATTACGCGACGCGGAGGCAGATTGGGGATCGGGATTGTGAAATCCCCAGGTTGTACTGATTTTGAGGTCCACTGAACTTCGTCGGTAAGATGCGTGACTTGTAACGGGATACTGGGGCAGGCTTTAGGGACATAAAATGTTCATCTACAGTAAGGAAAGATAGTGTACTCTCTAGACCAACCGGTTGGTTTGAAAGAACAGGGCAAAGCTGTTACGACGGGCAACAGTCGCGTGGCCATGGGGAGATAACTTATGCACATGCATGCTATGCGATTTCTACCAGATAACCCTTCTTATACATACATACACGGGAGGAGCAGTTGGGATGGACCCCTGTCCCCATCCCTTGCACAACCCCCAAATGCGGTTCAGACGCGAGATCCTTGGGGTCTCAATGTGCTCCCACATTCTTCCCCCTCGACTCCTCCTGCTCAATCTCAGCAGTCATTGTACGCTCACTGAGCGGCACCGAGGGGGAACCGCTGTGACCCGTGTCGGCAGTGACGGTGCCGATCGTCTTCTCCTCGTCCGAGTGGTCACCTTCTCCCTTGTGGCTGCCCTTCTTGCGCTCCTCGAGCCACGCCTTGGCTTCTTCCTTGAGACGCGCTTCGTCGTCGCGCTTGAGGGACACACGCTTGACAAAGAACAGGGTGATGAAGAACGATATGCCCGAGATGGGGATACAGAACCAGAAGCAGCCATTGATGCCCTTGGCTGTTGGCTAGTTAGCAATCCGCATCCAAATGCCAACTCACAATAGGCCAGACGGACATACTCGATCTGCGAGTCTGTGAGGCCAAGCTCTTGGAGTTCTGTTGGTGCCTGGAGGATCTTGCCCACCATGTCGGCTGTGAACGCAGCGTCGAGCTTGGAACGTGCAATGTTGTTCATGATCGCAGCGCTGATCGCCAGTGCCACCGTACCGCCCAACATGCGAAGGAAGTTGCGTAGACCTGTGGCGATGGCCATGTCCTGGCGCGCAACCGAGGCCTGGATGGCAATGAGGCTTGTTTGGAACGTGGGGCCCGCACCAAGACCAATGATGACCTGGTACCCGATAAGGTGGGCCTTTGGCGTCGTGGGGTTGACTGTTGATATGAGGCCAAGGCCAATGGTCCATATGAAGAAGCCGATGAGGAGGGTCCATTTGTAGTCGCCAGTCTTGGCAACCATAAATCCAGAACTGCACAGTTAGTCATTGGTATGGGGAAGATTGACTTACAAGAAGACGAAGAAGACCTGGACGAATGTCAAAGGCAGCATATCCACGGCCGCTTGGATTGGGGTCTCTCCACGGACAACCTGCAAGTATTGTGGCAAATAGTAAAGCGTCACAAAGAAGCCTACACCGTTACCAAACGTGGTCGCCATGGATGCCGAGACCGTCTGGTTCTTGAAAATGTACATGGGCGCTAGCGGGAGGGGGATGAGCTTGGCTTCCATAAAGACCCAGAAGGCAGCGAGGAGGAGACCGATGATAAGTGGCGCGAGCACTGCCGCCGAGGTCCACGAGTACGTCGTGCCAGCCCATGACAGGGCGAGGAGGACGAGCATGGCCCACACAAGGGTGAGGACTGCGCCGTAATAGTCGATTTTCTTGAGCTTTTCCTTGGCAGACCCAGTGACTTTGCGCAAAGGCAAAACGAAGAAGATGACGACAAGCGAGAGACCCGTGATTGGCAGATTGATGTAGAAACACCATCGCCAGCCGATCTCTGAAAAGATGCCTCCCAGTACGGGACCAAGCGAGTTTGCAAGTGCCACGACGCCACCTGAAATGCCTTGAAACTTGCCACGGTCTTTCAGTGACACAATGTCCGCGACTGGAGGATTGTCAGCTTTGGCAAAAGTTTGGCAAGAGCTTACTAATGATCAAACTGAGAGTGAGGATGCCTCCCGCGCCTAGACCCGAGATGGAGCGGAAGACAATCAGCTGGATCATGGTCTGGAGGGTGAGTTGGTGTAGCAACACGGGGCAACTCACCTGTGCGCACGCAGCACCGATCGAGCCAACCAGGAAGATCATAATGTTGGCAAGCAGCACCACTTTTCTCCCAAAAATGTCAGACAGGCGACCGTACAGTGGTTGGAAGGACTGGCAAGGTCAGCTTTGACAGGAGGGGAAAAGCTTACAGTAGATGTGAGCATGTAGGCGGTGCCAACCCATGATGAAATGTCCGTGGCGTTGAACACCTTGCCCAGTGTTGGCAGAGCCGTCGTTACACTAAGGTGTCAGCTGATATTCGTCAGATTCAACTCCAACTAACATTGTCTGGTCCAGAAGAGCACAAAAGAGGGCGCAGCTCAGGCCAACAAACACGACGATGACCTGTTTGATGGGGAGCAAGTTGGTTTGGTCCTGGAGCGCATACTTGGGATCGACGGCGGAGGTGTCCTTGGTTTTACTGCCGTCCCCATCCCCGACAACATCTACTTCTACTCTTGTGCAGCGACACTCGGTGTCGTCTTGCACATCGTGTGACTTGCGAACAGTGTCGGGTTTGGCCGAATCGAACTCGGGGTCACGCGACTCGTCGCTCGGGAACTTGTGGCAGTGTTGTTCATGGACACGCTCGCCCACAGCGCCGCTCCGCGGTTCCCTCTCGTCTGCGTGGCGGACATGATCATGGTCGTGCTCGTGGTGTTCATGGTGCGTGTCGAGGATAGACTGGTCAATGTCGTCGACAGCGTATTCGCCCGTCTCGTGCGTTGCCATGCGACGGAAGGACTGGCCGGCCAACGCCGAGTTTGTCGACCCAACGCGACTGAGGGGGACGGGTTCCAACAGTGTGCGGGCAGCAGCAGTCCGTTGTCGACTGGTAGATGGTCCTGGGTCCCGATTCTCTGCTCGAGGCTCACAGGCCGTCGAGGCTATCGATTCTGCCCTGTTGGCCATGGCTTGATGTTGTGCTGCTCCCTGGGTATCTCATTCAGGGGATATCCACACAATGTGGGGCCAAAAGAGTTGATCCTAGAGATCTCCAGAGCCCACGGTGACAAGCAGTGGTGGAAACTTGGATTTGAAGAGCGCACAAGAGTCGTAGAGGTCGCGCAGTGACACGTAGTGAGGTTACAAGAGGGAGCATGCAGGTTGTGTTGTGCGGTTAAAGCATATGAACTCGGTATTCTGTGTGGGCAGAGCAGAATGTCGGCTGAATCCGACACCCTCCACCCGGCGATGGCCGTTATGTGAAATGCTCCCGCCGCTGTTTCTTCCAGATATCACTGCTGACATGTGACAATCAGAGCCGCGCTCTCCTGAGGCCGTACATGGCGTCTACATGCCCGCTGCTGCTGCGTAGAGTGACCGTCTCTGCAATTGTTGCAGCGGTTCACAGTGTCTTACGAATTCCACAAACGGAACCAGTCAGCCACCCGGCCACTGATCCACTGACGACGATCAGTATGGATCTGCCGCGGTTACTACGCAGTTCTTCCGGTGTGCGGCGGCCGTCCCGATGGCCGCCTCACGCTGCACACATTCCTGCTACGCTGACACTACGTGATGCGAGAGTGGCCATTGGTGTACAAGTCTCAAGAGTCCTTAATGTGGGAGGGTGCGAGATTGCTAACCGGCTGCCAGATCGTCGTACTGCCTATAACCTACCCTAGCTAGCTAGCTACCCTATCCATCCTCGTTTCACGAAAGGCCGAGCTTCACGACAGCTCCCATGGCGGCCCGTACCAAGCACTCCACAAGCGCTGACGTTTCCGTTAAAACACAGGGGTACAACAGGTTGCTACATTCTAGTAGCCTACCACGGTAAGAAATCCGTTTCAGTCGAGCCAGTCGAGATATTCCTGCTTGACGCTCTTCATTTTCTGAATGCTCGCCGTCTTTCCAAACCCGGCCCACGCCTTCCGTAAGGGCCGGCCCACACGGTCGAAGTCCCACCACGTCTCGTTGCCGAGCATCTTGGACTGGTTCCACGCCGCCTCGGTCCCAAGGATGAATGGCACTTCCAGGTTGTGCGTGGCACCCCACACACTGCCTTTGGGTTCGTACTTGAATACGTAGGTGGCAGTCGGGTTGTGTGCGTCGTGCATTTCGGCGTCGTTGGCGAGGGTTGAGTTGACATACTCTGCCAGAGTAGCTGCAGCAGCCTCAGACATGTTGGCGCCCAGCCTGAATATCAGCTTTGTCTGCACCCGGATTCAATGAGACACTCACGCCCGCATGTCATCTTTATTCCACCCATTGACCAAGGGCAAGCCGTGTACAGTGATGGGCCCGTTTGCATTAAGCGGAAACCACGGTACCTGCAGTCCGTCACCTCCGTACGCATCCACCCTCCAATCGGTGGTGTTGGACGAGGCCTGCAGTAGAGCAGACAAGTTGGCTGTGTATATGTCTTCGTTGAGGAAACTTTCAAACTTCCTGCCGCACTCCTCTGCCCAGCTGAGGTTGTGTGCCGTGAGCTCTAGCGGCGCACTCTCCATGATGCCTGCGTGGAACAGACCCTTGGCCTCTGGAGTGCGGTACAGGCAATTGACACTGAGTGCACCTGCACTCTGGCCAAAGATGGTGACCTTGTCCTTATCCCCGTCAAAGTCACCAATGTGCTCCTGCACCCATTTGAGTGCCTGCACTTGGTCCCCGATACCGGTTGGCGTAATGTTGCGTTCAGGCATGTACAGGAATCCGAGCGGGCCCAGACGATAGTTTATCGTGACGACGACTACCCCTTCCCTGGCGAGCCGCGTGCCGTCAAACCACGACAGCACGCCGCCGAGGTACATGTACGAACCGCCGTGAATGTACACCATGACGGGGAGCTTTTTACCAGTCCTTTTCGGTGTGAAGACCCGCAGTTGGAGGCAGTCTTCGCTTTGCAGTGGGTTGCCGGGAATCGGACCAAGGATAGCCTGAAAGGCTGGAAAGGAGGTTGGTAATTGCGGGCAGATGGTCTCTGGCGCCGGGTCGAGATATGAGAGGTACTGCGACGGCGCAAAGCGCTCCGCCACTGCGTACCGATAAGGACCAAGGTTGCTGATATGGGTAGGTGCCATTGCAACTGAGTAGGAGATTTGGGTAAAGACACGCGATGAAGTTGGTATAAATAGCCCACAGCAGCCAGTGGCACAGAATACGTTGGAGCATCTGCTGACACAGGCCGTCGCTGATATTGTTGCTCAGAAGAACACCTGACAAGAAAAGCGGAGTTGTTAACAACAGTGACATCCACAATGAGGATCACATGCTAATAGGAATGGACGCAGCATAAGTCCGAAATGGCGTTTTAATCTGTGCGTTTGGCTGCAGTGACCTTGAGGTACCTGTCGAGTCCCGCCCACCAGCTGACGACTAGCTCCAGCCTACGTAGTCTGACAACACCTCCTTACGGCGCTGGCACAATCGTGAAACGCGTTGAAGGTGTATTTGATTTCTTATTATGCTCGGTTCTACATACGTGGCATGTTCAATCAAATGACCTCAACGTTGGGGATGTGGTCGGTGCCTACGATCACCATGTGTTGCGGGGGTACGAGTTTCCACTCGTTCCGGTCGTACGTGCTGGGCTCGCTGGCAACAATCACGTGCCGCCCGTGTTCCTTCCTGGGCTTGGGGCCCTCACGCTGGCAGTGCCCAGGGAGTTGAGGGTAGCCTTTGTCCGGATGGCCTTCGTACAGCCTATTCATTGTTGCACCTGCAACAGTCGATACGTAAAGAGAGGGAGGTTCGCGGGGCTGTGGAGACGCGTAGCGGATAGCAACGAGTGACGAACCGTCCGTGACCACGAGGTTGAGGGCCGAGTGCGGGGCAACGCCATTGCAAACGGCTGAGCTATCCTCCTCCTTGTCCTCTTGAATGCACTCGGCAACCCAACCCTCGAGTTCGGCCAGGACCACGCGCATGGTGCTTGCCAATTGCTGCACGGGGTACTGCTTTCCCTCCAAAAGCTCTGCCCAACCGGCTGCCGTTCCGGCAACAAGACGATCGAAGAAAAGGGCAGCCATGTGTTCGCTGTCCGTCGTACCAAGGATGGCATTATGGGCGGCTCGCCCACGCAGGGAGGTGAGAAGGCGGAGCTTGAGCTCGGCATAATGCGACAACACCCCGTTATGCGCAAACGCATACCGGCCGAAAATGAATGGGTGGTTGTTTGTTTCGACCACCGGTGTGAGACCCTGCAAACAATCAGCGGCCGACGCATGATACCGTACTCACCGTCCCAGCTCGGATATGGGCCAGTAGACCTTTCGAGCTCGTCCCGGCTGCCAATGATTTGAGGTTCAAGTCGTTCAGCGCCGGGCGAATGCTCTTGTAAACCACGGGGCGCATCCTAGCAATGTCGGAACTGCTCTTGCTGCATGGGTCAAAGTCGCTGGCGGTGGTCGTCCAGTATGCGATACCGTAACCGTCCATATTGGTAGTGACATTCGGCGAGGATGTGCTATCGGATGCCTGGAACTTGACGTGAACGTGAGGGAGGTAGTGGTCATCAACTGCCGTCCCGTCAGCCATCGTTCCGCGTGCGCCGGACGCACTTACTCTGTTTCAGCAGGGAGTGTCTCGGCCGTACGAGCATGTCCTCGACAAGAGCCTCCTCGTCTGATACCATACAGAACCAGCGACACATGTTGGAGATGAGATGGATGGTTCGGGATGGAGCAGGCCAGAGGTTTAGTAGGGGACGCGGGACGGGAAACAACCAACAACCACTACGTCATGTTGCCCAAAATACCGCTCCCATCACGTGGGCCACCAACACCATTCCGCTTGGGACAGTCGGTTTGAGATGATACCGTCTGCTGAACTGCATGAACTGCTACCTCACTGATGACGCTCCATGTGCGTGCAGGCAACAAAGTGGAGAAACTGTAACATCGCTGACCCAAATGTCGGCGAAATCGCCCCGTATCTCGGACACTAATTCAGCCGCCGGAAACAATCCACACACATCGGCAGTGGCACATCGGCCTTCCTCCGACCAACACCCTCTTACAAAACGTCCATTTTCTCATGCAACAATGCACACACAGCTTGCATATCGACATCCACGGCATCGTCTCATGCAGGAGAACACAGCATGGCTGGCAATGTGGCGGAGTGGTTAACGCGATTGACTCGAAATCAATTTCCTTCGGGAGCACATGTTCGAATCATGTCATTGTCGGATGATCTTCTGGGAAGCTTCTCAGAGGAGAATTACCTTTTGGCTAGTGAAGAGAGGCATCCGGGGAAGAGGTGGGGGCTGTGTAGAGTACGAGGTAGTTGAGCATTTGTGGAACAAGCGCTGAGGTGACCAGGTCCATGGCACTGTCCGTCGAGGCTCTGACGGTCGGTCGGTTGGCGCTCCCTTGTGTCGTGTTCTCTACCGGGCGAAGGGTGACCACCGCAGGGGCCAAATTTCGTCCCCAAACGGGTCAGACCTTGGGATTTACAGACGTGAAAGAGACAAAGGCTCGCGGTGGGACGTGACGGAGCATCAACATCGCCTCTTCGCTAGTATATCGGTTAGTATAACCGCCTCTCAATAGGGAGTCTTCCTAATAGGAACATCGCGGTAGAGCAGGGTTCAACTCCCTGGCGGAGAAGAAGAGCTAGTTCAACTGGTCTCACCTTTTTGCAGGTGAGCGCAGCAAGGAGAGGGTTCGAAGACGAGGGCAAGGACGTTAAAAGCACCAGAACTCGCCTGTCGTTTATGTTTTCACGCAATATGCAGTAGCGTAGAACTCGCAAGCATGTACTGTGCCGTAAACGCAGCAAGCTACACCTACGAGAGACTGTGGTGCACCGAAATAGAGGGAAACGGCATGTTGGGTTGAAGAAGGTCGATGAAAGTGGCTGATCGGCGATTTTCCCTGAATTTTCGCCGAATTTATTCTTCAGGTAGTCTTTCAGGTGTTTGGTGACCCCACAGTCGTCCTGACCAGCAGTTCGTCTCGAATGACTTCCAAATTGACACCAAACGTATCTTATGCCCCCCAGCACTACTGCAGCCCTCTCCTCAAGCTTGTAAACTTCTTAGAAGGCCAGGAAACCCTCGTCGAGCGCCGATCACGAGCTTCAACTCAACATCGCCACACCGTTGGTGAAACGGTATCATGCGTCGTTGCCATGCGCAACATCGACGCGGCAGGGGTTCGACTCCCTTACGGTGTACATGAAGCTTCTGGAAACACCAGAGGTCATTCCTTTTGGCCTCCAACGTTTCGGGAGGGACACGGGTGACCCAGCGGGTGGTGGTGATGGAAAGTGGCAGGTGGTTGGTGTTTGTCATTTGGCTGCCGACTATCCGAGGTTCCGGGCATGGAGATGGGGAACTGGTATGATTACCAGTCAATGATATCTCTAGGCAGAGCGACAATATCGTTATAGGGAGCATCAGGGGATACCTAGTCTATTTACAGACAGCATGTTAATTTCTGTATCTCAAAGCACGCTGCCTAGATCGTCGTATGTTCGGTAAAGATATCTGGGGTCTCTCACCACAACCTTTAGATCCTCCTTCACCTGTGCTGCAAATTTATTCTGCAATTTGACTTGTAATGGGCCCGACAACCAGATTGCCATGCGTATATGTGGAGACTTGTCGCTGGCCCATTTCCGCTGGGCCGCCATTGTGTTTCTTTCACACTGGCCTCTTTGGCTGCACCAGCGTCTGCTTGGGCAACACGTTCTTCCGTCTTTAAGCCAAATCCGCGATGTGTCCTCTATTGACCGCTTGTTGACAGCTTGGGAGCCAACATTGTGCCCGTCAGCAATCGCAACGTTTACCACAAGCTTTGTCACCCAAGTACAGTACACTGCCAAACTCTAGGAAAGGTGAGAAATGAATAGTGTCATGGTTTCGGGACATCTTTAGAGAACAGTGCGGTGAGTGCCTCAACAGCTGAATTCTCCGCATGGCGGTACCATAACAAGTGGTCTGCAGCGACGAGACGTCCCTTCGGCCGTCCCCGTGGACACTAAGCAAGCGGGTGGCAAAGAATTCCGAACCACCGTTACTTCCATTGCAATTCGTTGCATTACTGGCCTAACACTGTCCTTGCACAAGGTAATGTCTCGCACCAGAGTATCGAGTACGTAGACCTACTGCATACTGTTTCCGGAGGCAGTTGGCCTGTACTACATAATGGCACCAAACACACCAGGGCATAAAAAACGCACGGCTCCGGTGGTGTAGTAGAAGCATGCCCCCTTCGGGCGGTCTGCTGTCCGAGATGTCTATCTCATTGGGGGTGGTCCTGGGTTCAACTCCCAGCCGGAGCCTTCCTTTTGCCATTATGGGACTCTGTAGGACAGCTTTTGGACGTTGGACACGTAGGTGAACCGAATTGGACGTCGAACGGATGAAATGGACTCCGCGGAGCAGGAGGAAGGAGATCTGTCTGTGTACGTGCAGCACCTACCTCGTTGCTTCGCGATATGCATGTGGCTGTCCATATACTTCTATCCGACAACCTTTCATCAGATCAACACAAGTTATTCCCAGCAGCGTTGGTACCGTTGGGGTAGTGAATAGCATGTCCGTGCTCGAGCGTCCCTTGCCCTCCGCCCCCTCGCGGGGGTTTCCGGGATTCTGTTTCTTCAGTGTATACCTTTTCCCTCACCGACCTAGCCGACCTCTAATTGTCCACGCTTTCTATCTCGTCGGGAATTCGCCTCACGAGCAGCTTTCGCTGCTCAAGACCGACGATCTGCCCTCGCGAGAACAGATCACCTGGGAGTTGAGTTGACCTTGAGACGCAGCAGAATTCGTCCCAAGACCATGGAGCCCCCGTGGTACCCCAGTGGGGCTTGAAAGGCTCGTTGCCCTATGACTTGGCATTGCCAACTTCAAGCTCGGCGGTCAACGTTATTCGTCGAGGAGGGGTCGCGGCGGGTGGAGACATACGATTGTTAGTCGTCCGCGTACCACTTTGAATTCAACCTACAGGGGCCCAGTGGTTGGGCACTCCCTTGTCGCCATGGGCCTCAGATCTTCGCCAAAGAAGTCTTCTATCTGCGGGACATGTGGAGCATTGGATATCGGAAAGAACCAGAAGGCATCCGCGCTTCCCGAAACATCGACCCCGAATGTGGCACTCCACCAAACCTCTCGGAGACATCACCTGGACTGTCAACCATCATTCCTATGCATACAGACACCCAAAAAGGTTGGCTTGGGAGGCAATGAAGCCCCTTTTGACGAGAGTGGGATTCGAACCCACGTCCGAAGACTGCGGATGAACTTCCTCAAGAAGAAGAAGAAAACCTTAACACAGCGCCTTAGACCGCTCGGCCATCTCGCCGATACATTTTTGTCGTTGCCCGCTGGAACGCGCCCGTTCGTCATCCATGCTGTTTGAAAGTTCACGTCCAGGCCTATGATGACAAGGGCTGTGGACGAGCAAAGGGCACAGGAGAAGGATAAGAGGCGTGTGATAACGTACCTGAACAGCTCGTGCAGTTCGTTATTCCTTTCTCGGCGAACATGTGACGCCCTTCGCGGCGACGGCTTTCACAACAGTGAAGGACTGCCACAGTCCCTATGGCCTCTGGCGTTGCTGCTACGATATGAATGCTGGCGGGAAGTATCTCTTCCTTTGTGAAAACGCTCTAACACTGGAGCTTGAAGTCATGAGCAGCGATCGACAGAGCACTTGCTCGCCTTATCAGATGTGCTTGATCGTGGCCTCACGTAACTTGCGGCTGCAGGAACCAACTCTTGTCTCACACTATCATTGATCTGTACTTGGACGTATTCCCCATCCTCGATTGCACTGGAACCACACACGCACACACACACACACACGCCCTCGCCTTAGTGACGGCCTTCCTCCTCGGCGCCTGAATAGTCCGACGATGTGTCGTCACGAGGATCCTCATAGTCGGTTTTGTCCTCCTTCAAGAGGCGCTTGACGTCCTCTTCCAGAATCGACACACGAGCCTTGAGAGTCCCAATGTCGCTGGCCGTCTCATCGCGCTTGGTGGTGCGAGCTGAGAGGACTTGGGAGGCAGCAAAGGTGGTGGGCCCGGTGGTGTGTTCTGTGTACGTCAGCGCTTGCCGACACACACGGTGTGCCGCTGGCACAGCTACAGGGGAGTGGTGGGAATCTCACTAGGAGTAGGGGGTATGGAATCCACCCGAATCGCCAGTTGGTCGAGTTTGGCCGACAGCTGGGCAATGGCAAGGTCGGTCCCCTGTGAAGAGCGAACGAGGTCGCCTGAAGCCGTGACGTCGGCAAGTTGCTCGGCCGGGATCTCGCTGGCAGTGTCTGGTTTGGTTTCGTGGAACGGATGTTCTGAAGTTGTCAGGATCACAAAGGTACGTAGATGCATACCGAGGGCTGCATTGTATACCTGTTCGGCAAGGTCATGCGCTAGCTCGACCTCGGCAGAGTGTTTGTCCTTGGCGCTGCTGCGGAGGACGTTCAGGAGGTCGAAGATGGCAACGAAATGCGCTGGGTCGACTGGAACAGGAACCCCACCAAAGCACGCAGCGGTCGCACGTAACGTGTTGAGAGAGGCATTCCCGTGTATGTCAACAAGCAGGAGCTTGAGGGGGATGTGGATGGGTTCAGGCATGGTAGGCGAGATGAAGCAGGAGATCACAACCTGCGGGAGAGACAAATGTGAGAAGCGTCAATGGCCCAGAGTCAGTCGGTGAGGTGACGAGGGGACGGAGGCACAGCACACACACCCTGTGACGAAGTGCTCACAGGTGTCGTCATACTCACACTGCACTTGCTGTTGTGTGCCCGATACAGTCACATAGTTACAACAAACAGATAGGAAGCACACAGAACTTGCGGTAAGGGGACATACACTACTCTCTCCTGTTGCCTGACAACATAGAGTTTCTCGCTTCCAGCATAGTCAGCTGGGACGTGAGGCTCTCAATCTGGCTGGCAAGGTCGTTACGCCAGCTGCTGCAGGTCGGACAGGTACATGGCCTCGAGTGAGAGACTGGACTCTGGACGGTGGGGCTCTGCGCGGGTGTCGCCATGCCATAGCGAGACGAGTGGCCAACCGCGGTGTCTATGCGGCTAGAGAGTTGATCCAACCTGTTGTCCATGTCGGTGCGGATTTCGTCCAGCTTCAAGTCGAAAGGTGTGGAGAAGTGGTCCAGCCGGCCGTACAGTTGATTCAGTTTGTTGTTCAACCGGTCAAAACTGGCTGGGTTGACGCCAGGTTTGGTCCCAGCAAACGGGTTGCCTGATGGGTCAGCCGTTTATCTCAGCAAAGGATACCCACCGTTAGAGGCCTTGCACGAATCCAGGAGGAGAGTGTCAAGGGCTTTCTGGACCACCATGAATCTAGCCCCGTACCGGTTCTTGGCCGTGGTTTGCTTGCTGGTTTCGTGACATGCATCCCAGATGATCTTGAGGTGGTCTCCCACCACAGGGGCCGGCATCCCACCATGCTGGCTGGCAATGGCTCGTAACAGGTGGATACCGGCGGGTGTTGGGAGATCCGGCTGCCAGGGGAACCAAGCGAGGATGACAGGGTCGATAGGAAGCACCGTGCTGGCGGCGAGGAAGTTGAGGGCCGACATGGAGCCTTTGCCCCTCGCATGGCCAAACATGGGGGTGGATGGCGACATGAATGTGGTCTCAGTATGGTGTTACGAGCATGAGAGAGAGTGTGTATGTTGAAACAGAAGATTGCTGACGGAGACGAGGCACACGGCGTGGCCACCGGTTGTCATGAACGGGCCGTCTCGATCGGGACGGTCCGCGGGTCGGTGTTTTATAGTGCGACGACGGGAAGCTTCTCGCTAACCACAAAAGGTGCTAAGCCGCTCCACAGGGTTCATGGGATGTGACTTCATAGACCTTTTTTCCAGGAGCAGATATCAGAAATACATTCGGACGCATGAGAACTTGGAGAGCATCGACAGTATTCCGGCGTGAGTACGGCTTGGCGGCCGGGAAGGTGATGTCACCTAGTCACCTGCCTCTTTAGATTACGGACCGGTGAGGCACGGCGTCGTCTCCGAGATATTGCCGACGTTAACTTTCGCGGGTGGCGGAGGCGATGGTCTGATGGTCACAGATTCCACCCTCTTGTGGCAGGCATTCGAGTTGTTCTCCAAACTGGGGCGGTGTACTGTCCTACAAGACGACGCTATGGGATCAATCTGCCATGATGTTACTGTCACCAGTCACTGTCCACGGGGGCCAAACGCCCATGTTCTGCCCGCCCGCCCGCCGCATTACCGATCGAGTTCCATGTGACACATTGCATTCCGGTCACCACTTGGTATGGCGACACGTCAGTTGATGGCCCACCCCCGGTTGCCCTATGGAGGAGTTAGCCACTACGGAGTCTCTTGGTAGCACGCTCCACATCTCTCTCCTTCTCGAGCGCCGTAATACGATCCTTCAATTGCTGGTTTTCTGACACGAGACGGGCATTCGTCGCACGGTAGTCGCTGGAATCGGTTTTCCCAACGAAGGAGTTGAAGCGGTCGGTGAGATGGTCCAACTCCTTGCGCATCTTGATAAGATCGACATAAATTTGCTTATTCGTGGGTTGTTCCATGGTGAGGTCTGACTGCGTGTCCGAGTCGGCGGGATCGCCAGAGAATTCCTTGTTCGACGCGTCGGTGCATGCGCGGTCCTCTTCATATTCGAGCCTCACACGTGCTGTTGAGCAGTCAGCTTCTGAGTTTCTGCGGACTTCGCCTGCGTACCCCACCGCACTCTGTCCATTCGTTTAAGTAGTTTCCACAGTCCCACTATCGCTTCCGCTGCACCATCCATGATGCCAGTACTGTGCAAATACTTGTAGAGGCTGGACACCGCAGCAAAATGTGGTGTCTGGACAGGTAAAGGAATGCCACCATACGTGTTGTCGAGCTCCTGCAACGTTCGAATGGCTGGGCAGTTGGGATCTGTTAAGTCGAGAAGGGCACGGTCGATAGGTACAATAGGTAAGGTAGGCATTGGGAAGCACTTAGGAAGAGTATGGGTGAAAGGTGCCAGTGGCTATGTGTGAGAACCTGGACCGTTCGTCATGAGCCTATCGTTAAGACGAGCGTGCGACACGACACGACACGGCACAACAACGGCTGCGCCCGGATTCTCGACATCATCCGTCACACAGAAGGGGCTGCTAACTAGTAAATCGACGACAAACAGCCCTACCACGTCACTATCGGCCTACGTTGTCCCCCCACCGTCAGCCACTCAAGAACTGCACAACTGCAGGGCCATGCAGCGAAGACAGTGGCCCAAACCGCTCGCGTTGTTTGGACTTCCAGTGGTCATGTTTGTGCACGTGTCGGGCGTATTAGAGGTTCCATTAGAAAATTGCTCCGACAGCGTTACATGGTTCACGTAATGGCTACGTATTTGTGCCTGGGTGCAAACTCTGGGTCTCTCCTGTTTTACCATCACACACTTCACCTTCAACACGTTCAAACACCGGCCCGCCCTTCCGCATGCGCAGCAAGGTCCTCATCGTGGACTCTGGCATCTCTGGCTTTGTTCTCTCCATCACTCTCGCCGACATCGGCGCCGAGGTCGCGATTCATGAGCGACTGCGGGCCCCCGAACGCCACAATCACCGCCGCCCGTGGGTCATGTTTGACCGTTCGGCCATGGACATACTTCGATCCGTAGACCTCGCTGAACCGGTTGAGTTTGTCAGTGAGGAGATCAAATCTAGGCCAGAGAGCAATGTCGAGAGTGGAGGGATTGGTTTGGAGGTGATTCCCAACCCGGCACGACCACGACGGGTAGTGGAAGACTCTCTTCTCCGCGCCTTTGCCTACGAAGCGTGCCGCCGGGGAGCGACAGTTGTACCCGTGCGCAGCCTCCCCGTCATGAGCCGCCCAGAGAACCACAATACTCGAACATACTTCCCCACTCGCACCTGGGATGGCGGGAGACCCGATCTCGACAACGAGTTGAAGGAGGCCAAGACCATCGGCGACGGTCGTGTCGAGGTGACCTGGGCGAACGGTACCACGTCAACGGCCGACGTTCTCATCGCAGGCGAATCGGTCATGGCACGAGAACACACCTCGACGTTCTGGCGCAGACGCTCTGTCAAGCCTGTACCATGGTACAACGATAAGAACATGCTCATCTTTGGCGACAGCTCCATGGGACAGTTGATGCCTGTCAAGGATGCCATCCGACTGGGCCATTGCATGCGCGACTTCGTTTCAGTGTCTCGCGCCCTTGCCAAGTTTCGACGGGGATATCAACCAACGGAGCCACATACATTCGATCCCAACGCGACCACCACATCTTTCTGGACTGCCCACAGCCACTTATCATAATCATAATAATCACACGCTACCGTAATCGCACATGTAACATGCCGTTTGTCTTATGTTGACTGTCCCGTGCGGACCTGGGCGACGGAGTGGAGCCATCCCGCGCCGGGACAGTAGGGGTTCACGAGCTTGCTCGGGTGGGTGTGTACACTTGCGTGTGCGCTTCTTGCTGTCGTATGCAACCACAGCAAGACGTCAGCAGTCTACAGTCTATCCGTGTTCCATGTGTCCACATGTGTTTGGGCCATGACCATTGCCTGTTTACATCCGATGGGTTTGCACAGTGCGTACCAGTCCGCCAAACCTAAACGGCCAACATGACGTCACAACAACAACATTCGGTTCCATACGGCTGACCAGGATGTGCAAACAGGCCATCTTCATTTATACATTGCTCATGGACCGCATAAATACACGAGTGACGTTTATTATTCGTTTGGTCGCTCACCGCCACCACTAGTTCACAGTAAGCGGTCAATGGTATCCCGTAGTCTTCCCTGTGGGCAAACGTCAGCGTTTGACTGAAGTTCCGGCAGGTACCAAAAATGATACTGTGGGCAAACGTCAGCGTTTGACTCAAGTTCAGGCCGGTATACATACTGGGGCGCGACGATGATCCCGAAGCTACGTGACGATTGGCTACTGTGGGCTCCGGAGAGGGCGAGGACCGCCTGTCTTGAGACGTCAGTGGCGCTGTGTGTAGTGACAAATAGGTCCACTCACGGTAGCTGCCGTTGTTCAGCTGCACCTCAAGGGATTGCATGTGCGTTTTGATCTCTTGAACGTTGTCGGATATGTTCTTGGAGTCGTTGGCAGACTTAGCGAGGTCGTCAATTGATTTCTGGAAAGTGTTGACATTCTCAGAAAGCTCCTGCTGTGTCTTTCCAAACTTCCCCACTAGCCTTTCAAGGTCCTCGATGTCGTCGGAGGTACGAAGGTAGTTCCTCAGCTGGGCTGGCTTGATGGTCGGAGTCGCACCGCCCTTCGGGTTGTCTTTGGTGAGCAGGATTTCTGTCATAACCTCAATGCGCTTACTCTGGGACTCGCGGTACAGGCGAGAACGGAAGTCCTTCGCCAAGTCCTCCAAGGTCGCATTCTTGGAATCGATAATAGTGTTCACGACTTCGGCACAGAGGGCGAAGTGATCCGGCAGAACAGGAATCGGGATACCCCCAAAGGTTGCATGGAACAGTGGGATTTCGGGGTAGATCTTGATAACAGTGGGGTGGAACACGATCTCCATTGGGATTTCGATGACTGCCATGGTGCTGAAGGAAGGTGAGCTCCTCCTGATCTCCCAATGTATTACGGTTAATGGGTTGCCGTAGAAGATGTGACGAGTTGATGGTGCCGGGTATCCGCTCGGCCCAATCCGGGTTGTACTCTGGAGGCATGAACTCTACCCGCTCGACAGTCCCCCCATCTCGTTCTCGCTCATATCGCACCCGTTCCACATGTGTGTGGAGGGGGCTATTGGGTGCGTTCGGACGTGTTGTCATACTGAAAAAGGTGAGCAACGGACGACTGCCCAGCTTGAAACGTACGCTGGTGAAGTATTCTTCGAGATTTGCGTGGTGAGGTGCTGGCTTCTCCAAATCGTAGGGAGTATACACTGCAGCGTCTCCACTCTCGTCTATGACAAACGTGCCAGAGTCATTTTTGTGGCTGGGAGACAATTAACATGTTAGCCAATGGACGGCTCACCGTTTCTGCTGACGATGTCGGATCAGGCGTTTGCCCACGAAGTACGCCAGGAGGGCGCCCAGAATGACACCAACGACCCCACCAACCTGTTCGTCAGTCATCCTGTCGGTATATTGGTACTCACGACTGCTCCTGCGATAGTACCGGGACTGGTTACGGATTT
Organism: Apiotrichum porosum; assembly: GCF_003942205.1. Taxonomy (NCBI): domain Eukaryota; kingdom Fungi; phylum Basidiomycota; class Tremellomycetes; order Trichosporonales; family Trichosporonaceae; genus Apiotrichum; species Apiotrichum porosum. The sequence goes on along the minus strand of NW_021167121.1, from coordinate 429,463 downwards.
GCTACTTTCTTGGGGGTTGCTCTCATTGTTTCCGGTGCTGTCTGGATTGCTCTGGTTGGTGGTGTTGGTCGTGTTGTAAGTAGCGTTCCAGAAAGTGACGCTGTGCAAGCCAATTTCGGACAGATCGTACTCGTTAGAACTGTTACCGACAATGGTAACATTGTAGTCCGTTGCTGGGTCGAGGGCCGCGACATAGATCACGGCGTCGCGGGCAACCCACTGGTGGTACGTTTCATACCACTTGACGCCGGTGTTGTTAACGTTGTTGTAGGCATCAGGAGCCGGGGGCGATAACTTGACTTTGGCATTGTACTGTGTGGGTCCCATGGTACCGTTGATCATGATTAGAGACGTGTTGGCTGGGACCAAAAACGAAGTTTGCGGCGTGGTGCTGGCAATACTCGCGTTACCGACGAGGTGCTCATAAGGGATAGGCTGCTGTCCGCCTGTACTGTTAGGTCGCTGCACCCTTTGATTCTGCGTTTACGTACCACCACCACCGATCTGGTGCACCACGGTCCAGTTACCTCGGGATGTGAAAAAGGAATTCTGCGCTCCGTTCTGGACCCAGTACTCGACGCTGGAGCTCATGTTTTCAAACGTCAGGCAGTACGTCAGTGGAGTCCTTTGTAACAAACTTACGCATCGGTCTGGATACCTAGTGCCAGAGTGACAGCCTTAAATGTCGATGTGCCTCCCTTGTTGCGAAAGGTCACCGCGTAAGGTTGAACGTTCAGGCCGCCGACGCCCGCCAATTCACCATTGCTGGGCCGATCCAACGCTTGCAGCTCTTGGTTGAGAGTGAGGCTGAATGGCTGCCGAAAAGGGTGGTAACCATCCTCCCACAGGTCGTTGGTCTCGGAATCCACGTCACCGTGGAACCACACCCCACTTCCGTACATCGACAGCATGATGGAGGCGCTGACACCCGACACCGTTGTGCTAGCGTTGACAGTGGTAGTTGTTTGTGATGGGCCCTCACCTGCCATCCCTGCCACATAGCTGCTCCACGGGGAACCGGCAAACGTAGTATTCCATCGTGGTGTAACGGACATGTCCATCGTCGAGTAGCGCGACGGGTTGATGTTATAGAACGGGTGCATGTCGGTGAAGGTGAGGTTAAACACGCGGGTTGGTAGCATTCCCAGCGCTGGAACCGCCACCCACGTGACAAGCAGTGCAATGAACACCATCTGGTTGTGGGAATGCCGAGTCCGTGGCCAGTGGCCAGTGACAATGTTCAATGACAGACAAGTCGAAGTAGGACGTTGGTGAAATGGGTGCTCGTTCTTGTGGAGCTCAGTGAGGTGTGCTGTGAACACGTTGAAGTCAGTCTCGGCAGCGCAGCACATAGCCCTCGTGTCCAGGACGAAACATTGCCAAGGCGTGGTGGGCAACGTTGGGCATGTGGGTTTAGGTTGACACGGTCGCTGAGCCCTTGTCTGCGAGAGGGGACGATGGCTGTGACTCGAGCAGGTGTGTGCCTGTCGAGTGCACCTTGAGACTGCCGCCGAGGCAAAGTCTTTCTGCTGTTCCTTCCGTGGATCCGTGGACGGCACTGGAGTCTCAGCGCACCGCACCGAACCATATCAGAGGACTCTAGCAGCAACACCAGGGGCTCGGAGGCAGTATGTATGCTTATGGGCGTTTGTCTCTGGGTGACGCTCGGGTGTCATAAAGGCGGTGTTGAAACACGGCACAACGCAAAGAGACCTGGCGAGAACAACTGAGTGCGTCATGAGTGATGGGTGACGTTATCCCGAGAGATCGTAACCAACGGCCTGGGCGACCGAATCGTCGGTTGTCCATTGCCCAGAGACAGCCGGGTGACACTGTAAGAGGGGGTCCAGGACGCCACGCCTGGCACTCCTCCTCTGTGTGTTGTGCACATCCTGACGTTGCGGTCTGCAGAGAAATGGAAGCTTTGACCCTCTGGTCGTCGGCTGTATGTGCATCTCGGCAATTCCTACTCCACATTCCAGCCGGTCCTTCAGCCTTGGAGGGCGGCCAGCTCGGCCAAGTCATCGTTGATGGCTGCCTCGTTCTTCTCCAGTGCCCTGATAACCGCCTCCACAGCCTCGCGGTTGGTCTCGAGCGCAGCGTCAATGCTCGCGATGGCGTCCCTCTTGGCCCTGGCCGACGCCTCGAATCCCGACGTCATGGTGGAGGGAAGACGCCTGAACTGCTCGCCTTGCAGGCGGTTGAGCTTGATCACGACCTTGGCGCGGTTGGCCTCCATGCCGCGGTGCATGTCTTGGAGGAACGCCTGTTCGGCTTTGAGGAACGTGCGGGCGGCTTGGCGCTTGGTGAGCCGGGCGTCGATGCAGTCCAGTTCGGCCAGGACGACGGGGACGAGCTGCGCTGCGAGCTGCGCAACGAGAGTGTCGGGAGGGGAGGTGTCGAGGATGGCCATGAGCTCCTTGATTGTGTGGCGGCGCGGAGGGTCCATGGCTGGGAGTCGAGAGGGTGCGGGTGGCGAGTGCTGTGTGGTGGTGCGATCACGGATTATATGAGGTGGCGTGGGGCCCTTCATCGTCATCCAAGCCGTCCAAATCGGTCTTCTGGATGCGCCCTTCGTACACAAGTGGAGTCCAACTAGCTCCACCGTCTCCCAAACGGGGAAGAGCGGGGTCAAGGACACTGCTCAACATGGCGTTTAGCAATCAGGCTTGTGCGTCCATCAGTCCACCCACAGGTTCATGTCATGTTGTCAGTCACCGCCGCGGATCTCATCGTCAACGCAACCCCAGCACAATCTCACATACAGGGTCCATACGCTCTACAGTCCATTCAGTGGGGTTCACTCCGTGTCCGACTCGGTAGCCACCCAACTCTCGGCATCGCTGTCCACCCTCGGGGGCGGCCTACGTCCAACCCCAAGCCCTACGCCAGCAGCGAACGCGGCCTCGAGAACAGCGAGGCGCGCCGAGAGAGCCTCGACCTGGCCCTCGAGGGAACTTGGGCCCGCCTTGCCTGCACCCGTTGTGTCAGTAACTGCCTATCTCTCGCAAAGGCCCGCATGAGACGACGCACGTTCGATCTTGTGGACGTTGCGCTGGAGGCCGTACACGTCGCCGCTGAGGCGGTCTACTTGCGCTGCGAGGTCGCTTGGCGGGACGATGCCCTTTGGTTGAACTGTACGTCAGCCACGGGTCGTAGTCAACAGTTACAGCACGTGCTAAGCTAGCCCATACCTCCGCACACAGCGCTCGGTACTCACTCTTCGTCTCATTGTACAACCTGCTCACCAAATCCGTCGCCAGTTGGTGGTTCTGCGGCGCGGAAGTGTCCGCCCAAATCTCCCTGGCAAACTTGACACAGAGAGCAAAGTGCTCCGGGTCCACAGGCAGGGGGATGCCGCCGTGAGCTGCGTGAACGGTCAGGATGGAAGGGTGCTTGATAGCCGCCTCGGACACGAGAATGTCGAATGGAATCGACACGACGGTGGGTGTCGGCTTCATGCTGGACGCAGTTGGCGTGGGCGGCGAGCTGATTGCGGTGGGCATCGTCACTTTGTTGCGAGATGCGAGGATAGACGTGCCAAACAAGGTAAGAATGGCGGTGGGAAGACCACGTCGCGGGCGGGGGGGAGTGGCGAAAACACTTGCGGTGGGTGGCGCGGGGTCGGGCAATTTATCAATGGGCAAGATTGTGTGGGGCATGACGAGGGATGATAACATGGGAACCGGTCGATAACGCGGCGCACCGCACCACCATCGTCTTGCGGTTTGCCCCACAGTTCCTGCAGCCTTGGCAGCCGGCGGCTGCTATCGCGCCAGAGATCAGAGAGCGTCAGAAAATCAGGATCAGAGATCAGCATGGAGCCCAACAGCACCGCCCGTGTGGGTGACCGCCGGCTGCGGCGGAAAATTCAGTCAACCCCGCGCCATCCCCACCCCGTGCCCACGTTGAATGATGTGCTATCGCGTCAGCATCTCGGATCCAAGTTTTGTTGGATACGCCCAGGTACTCACTGAATAGTGACATGTGGATGCTATGCGAATGGTATAGTCTAGTACATACATCGTGTTTCTGCACACGTGGAACATGTGGACAAGATCAGCTCACTCACGTGGTGGCGGCCAGCTCGGGCGCCACCGCGTCGTCGTGGAAAGATAGAGTCTGGATCGCGGCAGTGAGGTCATCGTCGTGGGGATCCTCCGGCGTCGTCGGCGCAGAAGCGTTGGCGCTAGCGGCGTTCTCCCTCTCCTTGCGCCTACGCCGCGCCGCGGCCCGCTTAGCGGAGGTTGTGGGGTACTTGGGAAGCATCTGGGCCGGGAAGCCAGTAGGGACGACCTTTGGCGGTGAGGCCGGCATGGGTGATGGCGTGGATGCTGGCTCGCTCGTGGGGTCCGACGAAGCGGGGTTCTGGGTTCCTGCCGGCTGACCCGCGGCCGGGCTCATCTTGGGTATATCCTCCTCGCGCTCCACCATTGGCGCGTCCCACAGAACCTCGCCTGGCTTGCCCATCCATGCCCACACCTTGGCATTGTTGCGGTGAGGGAGGTGTGCGTTGGGCTCGATCAAGACGTTGCGGTTGGCAACCTCGATAAGGATACGCGCCATGTTTGTCGCGTCCTGGTCGGTTAGCGTACAGCATTAAACCGGTACTCACGTCGATTCCAGAGTGCTGCCTTCCAGAGAAGGTACCCAGGCCCAGTGCTTGCAACTGGCCGGTAATGTTGAGGTAGACACTCTGCCCCGCCACCTCCTTGACATATTGCCTCTTCTTGCCTGTCGTGATGCGGAGGCTGCCAGAGTCGCTATCGCTGAGGACTGTGCTGACGGCACGCTTGAGGTTGAGGTAGGGTCCGAGGAGGTAGGTTGGGTAACGCGGAGGCGAGAGAGGGGTGATGTGAAGTTGCTTGGGGATCTGATGTCAGTTGCCAAGAGCCAGTTGAAGCTCACAAAGTCTCTGCTCGAGTTAGTTGACGTGTCAAACAATTGAACAACTCACCTCAAGTCCCAGGGGCCATCAGTGACCCAAATCGCGTCCTTTAGCCTGTCGCCATCACGCAAACCCCAAGAGTCCAGCCATTCTTCGAGCTCGTCAATGACCTCCGGGAAGGTCGGCGCGGCATCAACAGTGCTCTGAGCGGGTCAGCAGTGGCGTGATGCTAGTAACCCACCTGCTGAATACCCGTCAACCCGACGCAAAACTCGCTCAACCTTGGACGCCAAGTGGGCTTGACGTAAGAGTGAAATGTGTCAATGATGGTGAGACGACGGGTACGGCGGGGGTAATACGAGCCCAAGGTGGAAGGCGAGGAAGCTGTCATGGCAGACGAGGTCGTGGGCGAGTCCGGGATGGCCGGTTGCTCATCTTCCTCGTCATCCTCAACCCATTGAAGGAGGACGACCGGGAATTCCTGCAGGTCAGCGGGGTTCCAGAGCAATGAGGGGATGGAAAGAGAGATGGAGGAAGTCGGCCACGCCAGTACGGCCCAGCTTGCTCGCAGGAGGTCGCAGTCCAGCTGGGCTCGCCGTGGCGTACTGCTGGTATGTAGCTGGCCGGACAAACTGCCCAGGAGAGTCACCCCTCTGCTAGCATGTGTGTCATTTCCACAACCCTACGACTTGGGTTGGCAGCTGCGAGTCTCGAGACAAACAGCTGTCTTCTTGGTCGTCCCTTGCCTTTTCCGACAGCTCCAACCCGCTCTCTTCTTATCTCGAACAACTCACAATGATCTCGTTGGGATAATCAAAGTTGGTCGCCGCCTCGCAAGAACCCTCGACGTCAAAACAGAGGTACGAGATGTACGGCTGCCTCGGGGGCCGGGGGCGAGCATTGCGTTCGGCGGCCAGCGCAGTCGCTCGCGCGGCTTCTTCTTCGTCCTTGAGGCGGGTGAAATGCTTGAGGAGGCGGCTGGTGAGGGTGGTTAGTTTGAGGGTCGAGAGCTTGTGGACGAAGGCCCGCGGGGATGGAAGCGCCAGGCGGGAGCTAGAGGAGGGCTTGGAAGAGAAGGTGGAGAGGGCGGGGAAGGGGGAGGGAGAGACGTTGATAGGGGCCGGGTGGACGGTCATGGTGTCGCGAGAGTTGAGACGCAAGAGATGTGGTTGAATGATGAAGGAAGGTGGGAAGGGAAGATGAAGAGGGAAGGCGGCGAGGATATAGAGGGAAGGCAAAGTGGCAACGACGCGCCAGTGCGAGCCAGCCCGCCCAACGGCCACCGTTCGTTCCCACTCTCACACCCCAAACCAACAAAGTGGTAGCAAGCCTAAGCGTGTGGGTCATGAGAACCGCACAGAAACTTGAAGCCGCACACCTATGCCTTCACGGCATGTGTGGTGCAAAGCTCTGGTCGCCAGCACAATCTACATGACCACGCTGACGACCTGGCCCGCTTTCCTCCCAACGACCACCGCCCACAGCCGACAGACAGTCAACACGGCGAAACTCACTTATACAGTGTATCCTTTTTCCCGGTCGCGTCAAGCTTCAATGCCTCACACTGGGTCTTCAATTCCGATACCTTGGCCTTCTTACTAGGCCGCTGCACCGAGGCCGCTGCCAATGCCGCCGCTTCCGCAAGGGCCTTGGTTTCGAGGACGTATGCGTTGGCGCGTTCGATTTCCGTCATGGCCCACGCTGGCAGCGAGGGAGGCTGGGCGGAGGCGAGAGAGCTGGGCGCCGGCGCCTGTGGCAGCACCTGTGGAAGTGTTCGTTGTGCCGCCTCGGAATCGTGGCCATGTCCGTTGGTCTGGGTGTACGGCCTGTCCGTGCTGTCGTTCATTGTTGACGATTTCGAGTGGAAAAAGGGTGGAGAGTGGGGAGGAAACGCTCGTTCCGGGGTTTCCGTGTCCGGTTGTTTGCAGTGTGTCAAGAAGGGCGTCGTGTCCGTGTGATAGTGTCACGCCCCGCGATAGACTATCACACGAGGGGGCAGCGGTGTAGCCAAAGAAGAGAGAGGGAGAGAAGCAAACGACAAGAAAAGGGTGTGGTGTGGAGGTCGTCGAAACGGCGTCGCCGACTGGAAAAGAACCGATGACGACAGAGCCCGACTCGGCGCCGGAAGAAAACCGACCGATCACTTGAGGCTCTGCTTCAGTCTTGCGACCACGCGTCCCTCGCCGCCTCTCGACGCGTCGGTACGTGCACTCGACTGTAAGGCTGAGGGCCCATGGGTTGCTTGTTATGGAAAGAGGGTGAGATGCACGGCTTTCGGTCTCGGGTCTCGGTCAATCCTCCTCGCTGTATAGTTTCCTCCTCCCCATCGCACTTCTTCCTCCCCCCTCCTTCTGTCAACGGCCCACAGGCACGCCTGTATGTGTAAAGAGTACATTCGCCAGCTGTAAGGAACCACACCGCACGCCCGATTCTCATCGTCTGTCGCCTCACTCTCTCGACACATCTCTCCAGTCTCTAGGGCACAAGAATCTCTCAATAAACCGGCTGCCGCCGCCCACCTCTTTAACAGGGCGGGCATGGCGGCGCAAGGTTCAGCGGCGCATGAACCACCGTGTCGTTGTTCTCTCCGCCATTACAGGGTTGTGGTTGGTGTGTGTGATCATGAAACTCGCCCCCCTCGCCTCGCCTCGCCTCGCCGCCTGTCGCTAGTATCTGCTATCGTGAATGTCCGGGGTATGGGGACACACACTTTAGCAGCACTTGCCGCCCTGCTTGGCGCCGCCGTCGTCGGCCGTGGGGGTGACGAGGATGGTCTCGCCGCCCGAGGGCTTGATGACGTCGCCTGACGACTCGAGCGATTTCGAGGACACGATGCGGTAAATGTCTGGAACAATGTCAGCTCAGTCGGCGGCCGACTCCGATGAGCTCACCGGTGAGGATGTTCTGGAACGCAGACTCGACGTTGCTGGCGTCCAATGCCGAGGTCTCAATGAACGAAAGGCCCTGCTCGGTCGAGAAGGCCTTGGCCTCGTCGGTCGAGACAGCACGGAGGTGCTTAAGATCGGACTTGTTGCCGACGAGCATGATCACAATGTTCTGGTCCGCGTGGTCGCGCAGCTCCTTGAGCCAGCGGGTCACGTTCTCGTAGGTCGAGTGCTTGGCAATGTCGTACACGAGGAGAGCACCGACGGCGCCGCGGTAGTAGGCAGAGGTGATTGCGCGGTAGCGCTCCTGGCCAGCTGGAGAAGATTAGCGGGAATCCGGATGGGGTAGCGACAAGAGATGCGGAGCACAGTGAAGGGATGGGCTGAAGGACAGCGGCGGCGGACTGGCGCACCCAGGCAAACAGCTTGGTTGTCCTCAAAACACGAGTGACAGCTGTTAAGCGACGCCGCATGCACAGCAACAGGCAAACAGGATGGCTGTCTGTCCCCAGTCAAGGACGCGCGGGGGAACGCACCGCCGAGCGCGCAGCCAGCATCCCCGCAACTTCCCACACCAATCACACCATCACACAGGTCTCTCGCCGGGAATAAAAGGACGCACCAGTGTCCCAGATCTGCGCCTTGACAGTCTTGCCGTCGACGTTAATGCTGCGGGTAGCAAACTCGACACCAATGGTCGACTTGGACTCGAGGTTGAACTCGTTGCGAGTGAAACGCGAGAGAACTGGAGAATGTCAGCTCCATGAATTCTCTCTGTCAATGTCCGCGAAGGCGGGGTTGGTGGGTGCTTGGCGGCGGCGGCGGCAAGGTGAGATGGAGCGAGGAGCACGAACGCGCACCGCGCCGCGCATTGAGTAAACAGCGGCTGACGGCACATTTGCGCGCGCTTCACGCTCTCCAAACGTCGAGGCTAAAGCCTGACAACCCCCACGCGTAGCGTCGAATCATACGCCGCCGCCTTTGGTGCGATCCCAACAACCAACAACCAAGGGAGAGACTCACGGTTACTGTAGACATGCGAAAGATGGACGAAAGAGACGTGTCAGTATGCCAGTGTGTTGGTTCCCCCATCGCCCCCCCTGCACTGTATCGCGAGGGCCAAGCACTGGTGTCTACTCACGACTTGCCGACGCCCGAGTCGCCGATGAGCACAACCTGCCATTGTCAGCTTGCCTTGTCTTTGGGATTTGTGCACGACCACGCGTCTCGCCGTTTTCAGCTGCGCGTGACGGGGCTCTTGGCCGCCCCAGGGGACCCACATACCTTGAAGAGGTAGTCGTAGTTGGATCCCTCGGCCATGATGAAGGACTAGGTGGGTGGGGGGGATGGTGTTGGTGGGTGAGGTGGTGGAGATGGTGGTGTGGAGGGAAAGGGAACGACAAAGGTAATAGTGTTCGTGGATTGGAGTGATGCGTGGAAGCGGAGGAAGGGAAGGAGGGAAGGGGGGGTGTGGGCGGGGGGGGGGGGGCAATGGGATTCGGGAGTGCCGGGGGTGAAACGGTGGCGCGGGGTGGCGGAGCCAGAGGTGTGTATTGAAAGCGTTATGTGGGTGATAGTAAGACCTTGTAAAGTGTACTAGGGGGCACTAGGGCCTGGGATAAGGACTGCTGGTTATATATACGTGGAGGGGGGGGTGCACAAGGTTGGCGAGGGCACACAATTGTGTGTTTGAACGAGGGACGATGCATATGGTGGCCACCCCCCCCGGTTGCAATGTGTGCTGACGCTGGGTGGCACACACCAGGGGGGTGGGGAGGGGAGATTGGAGCCAGGGTGTATGTGCGCACATCTCACTGTACCACTGTGGCTCACACGCGCCAGCCAGCTGCCGGCCAGCTATAGCACAGCCAGGGAGACATGGCACCACCTTTACGCGCGCAGCCTGTGGGACCTGGGCCCGGCGCGTCCACACATTACCCCCGCGGCAATGGCCACCTGGCTCACTGGCTGGCAACGGCGTTTTGGCGTTGTGGCACCTGGCAACCAACGCACACTCTGGGCATTCGACTCACAACCAGGCCACCACCAACCGCCTACTCATGTCGGTACTCACTGGATCACTGGATCACTGGCCAACTGGCTCAACCTGCACACCTCGTACACACTGCATATGCACACCTATACCTAAAAGCCGAATCTCTAAGCAAACACCTTGTCCCTCGCCAGCTCGTCCTCGGGCACGTCCTCGCGCATACGCTTGGCCCTCTCCTCACGCTCGACCTCAATCTCCTTGCGCTGGCGGTACTTGTCACCGGCCTCGCGCTTGACGCTCGCACGGGTAGCAGCAGGAGTGACAAACTCCTGGTTGGCAAACACGGTGGGGCCACCAAACGAACCCTCAAAGATACGGATGGGGGTGAGGACGAAACGGGGACCAATCTCGACCAGCGAGGTCTGAGGAGCGCCCTGAGGTTGGAGAGGGTCCTTGTCGATGATCTGGTAGTTGCGGAACCAGATACGGCCGTCGAGGATGGAGAAGACGAGGATGTGGTCGATGAAGGGCTTGAGTCGGCGCGAAGTGCGGGGGACCGAGAAGATCTGGAGGGGTCAGTTGGACGATCACCGCACAACTGGGGAGAACAAAGGCAGAGACTGGAGCCCAGGTGTGTGTGTGTGTGTGTGTGTGTGTGTGCGTGTGTGTGTGTGTGTGTGTGTGTGTGTGTGCGTGTGTGTGTGTGTGTGTGTGTGTGTGTGTGTGTGTGCGCGCGCGAGAGGGAGCAATGCAGTCCAGCAACTGCAGTTCTCAGGCTGGGCACAGACAGTGGCGGCGGGGCCCAGATGGAGACGTAGTCCACATGGGGTCCCGCGAGCTGGCGTCCATACAGTTCAGCTTGCAGTGGCCGTCGCCACAGCTGCAAATCCGACAATCCAGAGCAGCTGCGACATGTCGCCCACGCCGGGCTCCTCTCGTTCACCGCACGCCTGCCACTTGACTCCTCCCCACGGCTTCTCCTTTCCGTCACAACTCACATGCGAGAACATCTCCTTCAAGAGCTTGTACTCCTCGTTCTGCTCCCACTCGCCGTCAAACACGCAGATACCACGCGAGCCCTTGAGGCAGTTTCCGGTCATCTTGAGCTCGTCCATGGTGTGAATGTTCTGCACGTGGCACTTGACCGAGGGGCCGTTGGGAGTGCGCGAAGCCCACATGTACAGATCCTCGTGCCTGCGCGCCTCAAAGTAGAGGGCGTTCGAACACGAGTGCAGGTCGGCGAGCTCGTTGAGGAGGTGGAGGGAGGACTTGGAGTCGAGCTTGGAGTCTGTTGGAGTGGGAATGGGAAGGTTACGCGAGTTGAGGGCCACGTGAACGATAAACAACCAGGGAGGGCAGAATGGTGACGGCGGGGAGCGACCAGATAGTAGTGCCAGCAATGAGGACAGATGCGGGGTCATAGTCGAGTTGATATTCGAGTAAAAGGCCACAGCCGAGTTGTCCACGCGCGAAGATGACCAACGCCGAAGGAATCGTGACGAATAGTGACGTTTACGACATGCCAGAAGTCAAGGTAGAGAGGAGAAGCAAGCATCAGCAACGGGGTTCTCCAACAGACAGACAGCCCTAGGCGGTTAGACGTACCCTTCTTAACATGAGGCAGCAGGCTCTCAAGGTCGAGCATCAAGTGACGCATACGGCCAGTAATACCACGGCTGGAAAGCATGAGGACCTTGTCCTTGCGCTTCTTCTCGACGGCAGACGAAGAAGGGCCAGCCTCGTCCTCGGCGGCACGCTTCTTGCCCTTGTTGCCCTTGATGGCACGGTCGGCCTGGATCTTCTCGGACGCCTTGAGGAGAGACGCCATGGTGGATAGTTGGTAGAGATGGGTGTTTTGGTTGTTGTGAAGGGTTTCAAACCGTAGAGGTGGACCACCGTTCGAAAGATTTTGGATTTCTGGGTGGAGGGCTGGCGCTGGCTGGGAGACGGGTGGCGCGGAATCTAATTTTCGCTGGTTCAGCGGTGTTCCCCACGGGGTAGTCATGACACGGCCACCAAATGAACACCCTCAAGCTTCTGGCCTCTGGTCCATGCATGCTGCGGCGACATCTGCTGAGCTGCTGTCCGCTTGTTGACATTTGTGACGTAAGGTAGCACGTTGCACGTTGTCTGTCATCCCAGGTAGCTGGCCCCACTCTATGTACCTGTACTCTGGCTTGAGCTGGATTCAAAATGAGTCCGCACTGGTTGTGCCACCCGAAGTACCCGCCAGTCTTACGTCCAACGTTGTTGTTCTCGACCAACCATGCATGCTGCAGGTGACGACCAAGGATATGTATCTACTAGATCTTATTGTCTTGAGACTTGTGGATCTCATCATGCTTCGTTGGCCAGGGGTTTGCCATCCTCATTGTCCCCACCGCCACCATTCTCCTTGCGCCTGCCCTCTTCGTCCTCGTCCCCGGCAGCCTCCGCCCCCCCAAGTTGCTTGGTGAGAAGGCTGGTCCGCGGCCTCACAGGTGACAAGCGATGGGCACCATATGTGTTCGCACTTGTCCCGGCACCCTGTGCCGTGCTTGAGTGCTTGAGGCCGGCTTGGGAGAAGGAGAAGGAGGGGCGTGCGAAGTGGCAGAAACACTGCGCCACGCGACCCGCCGCTGCCCCCCATTCTCAACACCCGCATAGCTCCCAACAGGGGTGTTGTGCGGTGCTGGGGGAACGTGTGAGGTGGTAGACGCAATAGAAGCCGGGCTGGGGTTACGGGTGTTGGAACTGGGGCTTGGCGAAGCTGCAAGATACGGCGTCTTGAGGGAACGAGTCGTGTCGCTCGCGTAAGACGATGGTCGCGTGTGGGCTTGGGACGAGGACACGGGGTATGACTCGTCACTGTCCGCGTGGATGAGGAGACGGGGGATTTCACGCCGGTCGTACAGTGGGTGAAGCGCAGGCATGGTGAGGGCGAGTGGTGGGCCTGTGAGGAGTTCGACTGCGTCGCGCTGGGAAAAGGAGTGCGGAGTTGAGCTTGGAGTTGGGGTTCGAGCCCGGGCCCGGACGGGAACTGGCACAGGTGTGGAACTTGAGGCGGCGGTGATGGAGAGGGATGGAAGTGGGATGGAGGAGAGGGAATGGTCGTAGGAGGTAACCTTGGGCGACGGCGAGTGAGAGGCAGTAAACTTGTGTGACGAGACGTGGTTGGCGTCGGACAGTTGGGTGTTCACGGCACACGGGGTCGTTGGCTCACTTGACGAGTCGATGAATGAGAGGTGAGCAAACGATTGGGGCATGTTGAGTCGCTTGGACATGGTTGCGTGCTTCGGACAAAGACACTTGATGGCGGTGATGGATGATGGGGGTTCTGCGACTGGGGATTGAAGCTGAAACGAGGAGTCGAGACGCTTGTTTTGTTCGTCGCGTTGCCTGATGGTGGACTTGAGAGGCAGGATGCTGAGATAAGGAAGAATCGAAGAGGTTGGTGCTGGAGGAGTCGCATAAATAGGTCTCATTGTCGTTGCGCCCTGCGCTTGCTGACTCGCACTGTCGGTGGGAAGGCTGGGACACACGTCTAGTTATGTGGCGGTTTGGAGAGCAGTAATGTGGCATCCAAAGGCATCAACTGTTACAATGCTGTCAGAGCAATCATTTTACCCTATCGTCAGTCGTCGTATGCGATCAGTCTGAATGCCAAATGTGAACATGCATGCAAACCTTGCCGAATCCTACACCTCTTACACACCCTCCACAAGACTGCCATAGTACGCCGTGACAGCCTTGAGCTTGTCGCCAACCCATTCCTCCTCCATCTCCACCCACTCATGTTGCCTCTCGCTCCCGTCGAGCGTATCGTGGACACCGTTGCCATCGCCCAAGGAAGTCGCCAGAGCAGATACTTCCTCAATGTCGACGTTGCGCGGCAGAAAGTAGGCAATATTGGGCGAGACGACGTGTGTGAGCTTAAACAGCTCGTCGCCTGGGATGGGAAGGATGGCGCTCAGTGGGTATGAAGGGTGCTCGCCAGAGTGGCTCGCGCCCATGGACAGATACTCTGGCCCGCCTGATTGTCAGTTAGACGTATCCAGAACCCCAACGGGACTCACCCCATGGCGGACTGAGGAAGACGACATCAATCTCTTCTCTCTCTCCTTTTCCTCGCTGCGCATACTCCCGAGCCCACTGAACGTAGTCGCACAGGATAAACTCGATACGGTCCGCCACACCATAATGCAGCGCGTTATGCCTGGCGAGTTGGAGCCTGACGGGGTCGACGTCCATGGCAATCACGCGTTCGCAGGTACGTGCAAATGCGATTGCGTTGCCACCGACGCCGCAGAATGCGTCCAGCACAACGTCGGATCGACAACGTTCGGCAATGTGGTCCGCGATACTGGCTGGAGTGACGCTGAACCATCCCGTGTCGTCCATGAGGAGTGGGAGGCGAGAGTACGCTGGGAAGAGGGCATGGCGCTGGAAGAAGTCTGTGCGCTGGTCAGCAAGATGTACAGGCGTAACCAGGCGTGTTGATCCCCAGCACACTACGTTGAACTCACATTTCTTCAGATGCTTTGGCACCTCGGACGCATCGGTATAGCGCGGTACGAGTCCTGTGCAATCCCACGGATGGCCCTCGTAGAGGTTCTCGGCCTCCTCCGACGCAGGTTCCTTTGCCTTGCCCTTGCCCTTCTGGCGCTTGGCCGAGGGGCGTCCTCCTTCCCACTCGCTTGATCGCTTGACAGCGCGGACGATAGAGGATGACCCCAGTGCAGACCTTGAAGGCGCAGAGTTGGAGCTCGACGCAGCCGCGCTGGACGTGACAGTTGGAGTAGTGGAGCTCGAGGGCACTGGCGCGAGCTCTACAGCGGTCTTGGACACTGGTGCGGCCTCTACATCACTCGACTTGGTCATGTCCATATCGCTGCTTTCTTCTGTTGGCCGAGTTACTTGATCGCTTGGCCCGGGGTCGTCGCCAGCATCATCGGGGCGCGGTGGTTGAGTTGGGAGGAGGTCGGCTGGGTTGGGCTCACGCGAGGCTTGTTGCCGGACGACCTCGGGCTCTGGCGGACTGTCGACTCGTGCTGGCTGGGAGCGCAGTTGTCTCTTGATCTCCACGGGCAGGGCCGTGAAGAAAGAGCGCGACTTGGGCCGCTTGGGCATGGCTCTCGATTGGGGGTAGATGGGACGGAAAGATTATGACGAAAGGGAACTGCAACAACATTGAAGTGAGACGTGTCACGTGACCACCGGGTTTGGAGTTCCGGTGGCCAAGCGCTTTGAGCCTGAAATTTAGGTTCCGTTGTGCACGCCGTCGTTTGGCGGGCAGCCGCGCGAGACGGTCCGATCGGTTTGAGTGGTCTGAGTGGGCGTCTGGGTTTTTCGAGTCAGGTGAGAGGGCCGTGAAGGGGTGAAGGAGCGGACGGACGCTGGGCCTTATCATTCAGTCAGGAATTCTCTTTCCTCTTCTTTCCATCAACTACACATCCCAAAACACATACACTATCATGTCTCCCTCGACTGAGAAGAAGGGCAAGGTCCTCCTCGCCTACTCTGGTGGTCTCGGTACGTAGCCCCCCCCTTCGACGTCACCACTTGCCCCCCGCCTTTGCGCCCCACAAAGATCCACAAAGATTTCGGGACGGAACAGCGAAAGCTCCTGGCGCGCGCTCATTCTGCCGTCTGAAAAGGTCACTGACGCTTCTCTTTATAGACACCTCGTGCATCCTCGCCTGGCTCATTGACGAGGGCTACGAGGTCGCTGCCTTCATGGCCGATGTCGGCCAGGAGGAGGTACGTCTTTACTTGGCTGGGTGTTGTTTGCAGTGGCTGACAGAATCAGGACTTTGAGGCCGCCCGCACCAAGGCTCTCAACTGCGGTGCTTCGAGCTTCAACCTTGTTGTGAGTAGTTGGACCCGACTATCAAGTGTCTGAAACTGACCCTCGCAGGACCTCAAGCGCGAGTTCGTCGAGGAGCTTGTCTACCGTGAGTTGCATTTCCACGACTGGGTGAACAACAACTGACATCTTCCCCAGCCGCCGTTCAGTGCAACGCTATCTACGAGGGTGTCTACCTCCTCGGCACTTCGCTTGCCCGCCCCGTCATCGCCCGCGGCATGATGGAGGTTGCCCACAAGGAGGGCTGTGACTTTGTCTCGCACGGCTGCACCGGCAAGGGTAACGACCAGGTCCGCTTCGAGCTTGCCTTCTACGGCCTCGACCCCAACATCAAGGTCATTGCTCCTTGGCGCGACCCCGTCTTCTACAACCGCTTCGCTGGTCGCTCGGCTCTCCTCGAGTACGCTGCCTCGAAGAACATCCCTGTCACCCAGACTCAGGCCAAGCCCTGGTCGACCGACGAGAACCTCTTCCACATCTCGTACGAGGCCGGCATCCTTGAGGACCCCAACCAGACTCCCCCCGATGACATGTGGAAGCTCACCACCTCGCCCCAGAAGGCCCCCGACGCTCCCGAGCAGGTCCAAATCGAGTTCCTCAAGGGTCTCCCCGTCAAGGTCACCTACCCCGCCACCGGCAAGGTCGTCACCGACTCGGTTGAGATCTTCCTCTCGCTCAACGCCCTTGCCCGCAAGCACGGTGTTGGCCGTGTCGACATTGTCGAGAACCGCTTCATCGGTGTCAAGTCGCGTGGCTGCTACGAGTCGCCCGCCGGCACCATCCTCCGTGTCGCCCACATGGACCTCGAGGGCATGACCCTTGACCGCAACGTCCGTGCTCTCCGTGACCAGTTCATCACCATCGAGGTCGCCAAGATCCTCTACAACGGTTTCTGGTTCTCCCCTGAGCGCGAGTTCCTCACCGCCGCCATCCCCGCCTCGCAGAAGACCGTCAACGGTCTCGTCCGTCTTGCCATCTACAAGGGCAACGTCGTCGTCGAGGGCCGTGACGCCGACGAGGGTCTCTACGACGCCAAGTTCTCGTCCATGGACGAGCTTGGTGGCTTCGAGCCCACCGCCACCTCGGGCTTCATCGAGATTGAGTCCATCCGCATCAAGGCCTGGGGCCGCGCCAACGCCAAGCGTGGCCAGGCTGGTGTTTCCCCCCAGGACGTCTACCACCGTGTTTAAGCGCGCGTTCGGTTGCGTCAGTAGTTGAACGATGGGAGACAAGCATCTTTCAATGTGACATGCATAATGTAGTAGCAGTAAACTGGAGGAGCGTGCATAATGGCTGGGCTTCATTTCCTCGACTTGTCTCCGTTGGGCGCGCCAACTAACGCAACTGCGAGTGCCCAGTTTCCGATTGGGCGTTGTCCCAACCAGCTGGCAGCAAACCCATGCCGCTACCTGTCGTTTCTGCTACGACTAGTGGCCCGTCTTGGACCCCACAGAGCAGAGCATGTTGCACACATATAGTCAAAGAGGCCGTGGCCTCCAGAGCCACGTCCCAGCTCAGCGTCCATGTGTTCTTCCCTCACAGCTAACTCAAGCTCCACCGTCGTGACCGCAAGGATACGGTTGTTGAGGACATTGGCTGCGGGGACTACAACCTGGAGGGTGTGGTGAATTTACGGCGTGGGCTCGTTGACCTTTACGCATGCCAACAGGACACTCGAGGTTGAGATAGATTGTCAAGTGTGTGAGTGCTGAGCTGCATCTTTGTTAGAGTTTGGAGCCAAGTTGTGCCACGTCCAAGTAGCACGATGCGTCGCGGGTTCCTTGTCTGCATACGATCCCTCCCACCTTTTATATCCACTGCAACGCATTAGCACGCTAGCCCACCAGCTGCCACACGACACATCGACCTCCAATCAATGTGCTCCCCTGAACGCCGGGTCAAGGCATCCAACCATACCCAGCAGCCCACAGGCCACAGGGACAGCAGACCCTCTTGACTCTCCGCCAAACGGCAAAATGGCGCCACAACCCACCAACCAGACTCCCAAACTGGCAAGTCAAAAGCTCTTGGCTCTTTGTGGCATTATCGTGTCCCCATCGTGCTTGACACCCACGCGTCGGCTATGACCTATTACGTGTGACACACGCACCTGTGTAACCGTACAACGGTGCAACCGTGCACTCTCGCCCACGCTGCCCATAACGTGTCCAAGGGGTGCTGGCCGTTGGCCGTTGGTCTGCGCTCGACCGAGACGTCACATATCCAGGAAGGGCAAGGTAAGGGCTTCTCAAACCGACCGTAGCGCGATACTCACATGCCGGCCACGCCAGCACATGCGCCATACCAGCCATGGCAGCCAGCCACTGGCCACTGGCAGATGGCCCGAGAAGACGCCGGGGAGGCGCCAGGAGGCGGGCAATGCATCCTGGCCTTCTGCGTCCTGCGTTTTGAGTCCTGCAGTGTCCTGTCTCTTGCAACGCAACGCCAGCGGCCAGCGTGAGGGCGGCGATCCGGCGACGAGGAGAATAAAAATGGGCCGGTGCACGACGCCCTCGCCCTCCCTCTATAACCCCCCTCTCCACCCGTCTATACCCGTCGTCTCATACAGTATGCCCCTCGCGAAGCGGGTGGGGAGTGGGACATGGGACAGCTGACAGCGGCATGGACAACAACTGGCTGCGCCGGGTGCGAAGACGAGTGGAGGGCTTGGGGCGGGGCGGAGGCGGGGCTCTCGTTTGGGTAAAGGGAGTGCCAGTTCCGAAGACCTTCCGTTGCCACAGCCTGGGACGTCGATAACCTTGGGAGTGAATTGAAGTGCAGATGAGCGAGATATACCTGCTCTTTATGCACATGGCCCGGCTGTACAAGTGCCGTGTTGCAAGGGCGATGACAAACTACACATGCGGCAGGACTCGTCGACAGCGAGATCGGTTGGAAGTGAAGAGAGATAACAGGCGTCGCGCCCTTGAATGTCAGTGACGAAGCTCTCCTAACAGACTGTGTGCGCCGTAACCGCCTCAATGCCTCAAGCACGACTCCATCGCGCTCGCGTGACCAATTCTATAGACAAGGAAGCGGGTCGGATGCAAGGCTAGGCTCATGGTGGTACAGAAAGGAGAACAATATCAAGAGCGCTTCGTGGGGTGTGAGAGACGCGAGAGCGACAGCGAGAGAGGGAGAGAGAGGGAGAAGAGAGAGAGAGCGTGCGGCGAGTGTGTATGGGGGGAGGGAAGAGAGGAGTTGAGAAGGGACAAATCCCAAACGACAGTTTTGTGCAGGTGGTGCGAGACATGTATGGTGCGCATGCGCGGCCGCAGGCAAGAGTCGTGGGTCGCGTATTAGGTGGGAGCAAGAGGCGTGGTGAGCGTGCTTTGGTTGTTAATGAGGTCGTAATCGTGCGTGTGGACGTTCACATGAGGACGCAGCCACTTGACTTCTTGGCCTTTCCGTTGCGGCGACCGGGGTTGACTGAGGGCGTTAGGAGGAAACTTTGGTTCTGCCTGAACACCACACCACTGGCACTCACGGACGGTGCGGATTGCCTCGTCAAACACATTCTTCAGGCCGACCTGAGTGAGCGCTGAGCACTCAAGGTATCGGGCCGCCTTGATGTCGTTGGCCATTGCCGTACCCTGCGAGTACTGAATGGGCGCCTGTCGCCTCTCGCGAAGCCTCTCAGCCTGCATGGGGTCCTCCCGCAGGTCAAGCTTGGTGCCAACGAGAATGATGGGCGTTCCGGGGGCTACAAGTCAGTTT
The DNA here is from genome assembly GCF_003942205.1 of Apiotrichum porosum. Classification (NCBI taxonomy): domain Eukaryota; kingdom Fungi; phylum Basidiomycota; class Tremellomycetes; order Trichosporonales; family Trichosporonaceae; genus Apiotrichum; species Apiotrichum porosum. Next base: position 410,135 of record NW_021167121.1, on the reverse strand, counting down.
CCTTCCGTGTCCCCAGAAGTGCCTCGGGTTGCTCACAGTGATGTTGGATCTCGGGCCACCACTGGGAGGACTTGTCAGTTACAGCCCACACAAATTAGCAACTACGCACCTTGGTCCTGATGTTCTCGAACGATGCAGGGGAGACGACCGAAAAGCATAGCAGGAAGACGTCGGTCTGGGGGTACGAGAGGGGACGGAGACGGCTGCAGGGGGATCAGTACCATGTTTGGTGGCGTGTGCGTGTGCGAAGCACGAGCACGAGCGCGGATCGCGCCAACCGCGCCGAGGGATAGTACTGACTCGTAGTCTTCCTGCGGGGGGTGTCAGCGAACGTTGCCCAGCTGCTTCTCGAGGTTGTCACGGTAACTCACCTGTCCGGCTGTGTCCCACAGACCAAGGCTAACGGTCATGCCATCGACAATGACCTGGGACGAGTAGTTGTCAAACACGGTTGGCACGTATTCTCCGGGGAACGCGTTGGTTGTGTACGAGATAAGCAAGCATGTCTGTGCGGGGTCAGCAGAAGCACTAGCGCCATAGAGACAAGGAGGCGGGCAAGACACAGGTGGGGGGGCTAAGCGGCGGGGCACTCGGACAGTAGAACACCGACACTGCGTGCGCCGCCGCTTCGCACTGTCCTTCTTGTTGCACTGGCTGGCCTTTCCCGCTCCGGGAATCATTGTGCCGCCATCGCGCGTCTCGGTGGGCGGAGAGTTACACACCTTGCCGACAGCACCGTCTCCCACAACGACACCTGTGAGCAAGCGTCAGCAAAATGAAATCTATCTGGACAGTGCTGGGGCTAAGGGCGGTGCGGGGGACGTAGACAGAGTCTCATCACACCCTCGTCGCCCAGTCCATGGCTGGGCGGTGTCGCGGCGCGCGTGCAGGGAGGGCAAGGCGACCCGAGCGATGGGGACACGATCGCCCGCCACGCGCCGTGCTGCCGCCTGTGGAACGGGATGCGTACATTTGATGCTACGCGTAGCGGCAGCCATGATGGAGAATTGAATCTGTCGGTGTCACGGCTGGGAGGAGGTCGCAAGCGGCGACGGCGCGGCGGGCTAAGTGCGGGTGGATGGGTGGGTGGGGGTGGGTCACTGCGTCGGTGTCGGGCAGTTGGTGCGAGGTGACCGAAGTGTGGAGTAGAGTGGTGTTGGGGGATTGGGGGGGAGGAAGCCGTGGAGGATGACGGCTGGAGGGCGAGAGGGCGAGGGGACGATGGCGAGGAGGGAGAGAGAGATGTGGATGAGATGGAGAGAGACGGACCCACTGCACGCGCTGGCGGTGCGCAGCGGCGTCGCGGCGCGCGTGGAATCACCGGGGAGAGAGAGAGAGGGCGGGTGCCAGGATTGGACGGAAGCAAAATAAGCCCAGCCAGGCAACCCGCGCGCGCCTGGGCGAAAACACACTACGCACCGGAAAGACGCTGGTACGCGCGGCTCTGTGCGTTTGTGTCCATCCAGAAGCTGAAGGAAGTAGCAACAGGTCGTTCCGCTTCTCTTTCTCTCTCTCTCTCTTCACCAGCGTCTTCGCCACAGCTACCTACTATCCCCTGGTCCTCTACGCGCCTGCAGCGGGTGAGAGTGCGCGTCGTTCAAAATTGGAACGCAGCCAACCAAAGCCAGCAGACATGTATGTGGCCTAGCGACACAGAACCCCTTCAGAACTGTGCACCCTAGTCAATCCCTTCTCTCTCTCTCTCTCTGGCTCTTCCCACTCGTTCTAGTCCCCTTCTTCCTCCTTGTCTCTTCTGCCACACCGCGTCCCCTCATCCCATCCACCCGTTACCATTCTGCAAAGCTCGTGCTCTAGATTACGGAAATTGATGCTCTCGTCCGAGCGGCGTTCACTGGCTCGTCATCATTCGGCTATCACCGCGGCAGATTGACTGCAAGCTGTCAACAACCTGTGACACGGACTGGGGATTCATTTATTCGTCCTTGACCGTCTTTCACCTTCGACTATTACCTTTCCATGCCAGTCGAGAGCCCTGCAGTGCTCGGGAAGCGCTCCAGATCGGGATGCGTAACGTGCCGAGGCAGGCGGGTACGTCTTTGGTGTCCCGCGACGGTCTACTTCCAACGCTCTTCCTCCTGCTAATGTCCGTTAGGTCAAGTGCGATGAGCGCCGGCCCGTATGCGAGCACTGTACGAGGCTACATCTGGCTTGCGGGTGGGACGAGGTGCGGCCACAGCAGAAGCGTAAGCGAAAGTCGTGCGAAGCGTGTCGCGCAAGGAAGGTAAGAGACTCCCTTGCAATGCTAAGCTGATTCGACAGTCCCGCTGCATTGTTCCAACTGGGGACAAGTCCTGCGAGCGATGTGAAGCTACTGGGATCGAGTGTATCTGGACCTCCCCGCCACCATCACCGTCATCACTGTCTTGGCCCGACACTTCGACACTCGGAGACCACCAGAACACGAATAGCGGCCGCCGGCCTGCTAGTACGAGCCTGATTGACCATGACGATGGCCCTCCACTGTATCCACTGTCCGACCAAGGGGGGATACCATCGGTGGCCACATCAGTGCCCACTCCCGTCTCCGCTACCCCAGGGCAACAAATGCCGTCGGCCGCAACATCATCTTGGGAGGGGGGCGGTCTTCCCGACCACCCACGCTTTACTCATTTACTCGACAAATATTTCGAGACGGTCCATTGTAAGTACGTGCACAGAGCTATCCCTGCTGACAGCCTAGATTACGGGTTCCTAACTTTCATACACCGGCAACACTTTACTATCCTGCTGCGGCGCGGCAGAGTTATACGTGAGCTGCCGCTGCTTATGGCAGCCTGCACTGCACGGTAAGCCGAAGAATCTGTCAATCTTAGCTGACCACAGACTTGGAACCCAGCCACCCATCGCAGGTGACATTGAGCTCGGCGATGCATGGGCTGATAGCGCCCTCCAAACTCTACTGCCGAACATTTATCGCAACTTTGGGGCTGAGAACATTATGGTACGCAGAGGCCAAGGCTCCCAAACATACAGTCGCTGACACTCACCCCAGGCAGTAGTGCTCGCACACGTCTATGAGACTAGTCGAGGTAACTACTCCAGCGGCTGGCTTCTTGCTGGAAACGCAGCAAGAATGATGCAGCTTCTTCACCTCCACACATTCGACGAAACGTACCGCAACCAATTGCCACGGAATGTATCGCCTCTTCTTCAGCCCGAGGCCCTGCGACGTCTGGCCTGGTCTACTTTCTACATCGACGCGACGCTCGGGAACGGTCCGTTTGCTATCAGATGCTTGACAGAGGACCTCCTCACGATCCAGCTTCCTTCCAGGGAAGTATTCTTTCTAGGCGATGAGCAGGTGACTACCGAGCGACTACACGAGGGTGACGATGGTGGCAACGGGAAAGGTCTCCTCCCGGGCACCGGTGTACCGGGCGGCGGAGCGGTGGGACTGTCGGGATGGTTGCTCCGCACTGCTGCTGTGAGGCGGAGGGTCATCGACTTGACGAACGAATTCAAGGACACTACCAAGAGTATTGGCCAACTCGAAACCGAAGTGGCGGCCATGACAGCCGATCTCGACGGTGTCATTCGAGGCCTCCCCAAGCGACTGCAGTACTCGGACGACAACCTCGTCCTAAGCCGTGACTGTCTCCCGGCTTTCATATTGCTTCACGTCGTGCGCCACGATTGCTTCTTGAGCATCGCCCGACTGCACCTTTGCATGGCGACCAAACTGCCGGGAGGACTTGATACGCCAACGTCGGACAAGCATCGTCTGGATCGTATTAACCACGCTGTGCCCCTTTCGCGTATCATTGAAGACGGCCTCCGGCGGGGCATTAGCTTTGATCCACAGATCGGTGTCGTCGCGTACGTGGCACTGGAGAGTGAGTCAACCTGTGCGTTGTCCTTAACTTATCCGCAGTTTTACTATTGGAGCCACCGCGACTAGCGCCCAGAGACCCAACCATTGATCCCAAGTCGCCGGTCTATACTGAGGCAATGGTTCCCTTGCTGACCATTCTTCGTCTCATGGGACATGCAGCGCGAACGAAAAGCCGACTGGTGAGTCCTACTCCTCGAACAATGCCGCTCTTCTGACACCGCCAGCATGTAGAAGCCTGTCATCGCATCGTGTGCGTCGGTCTCCAGGATCTTCTCACTGAGGACGACTGGCTGTCCGTCAGACGCGAGACGGATCTTATCCGACCCAACGACGGGGAGTTTGATTTCGCCCAATTCAGCTGGACAGATATCGAGCGGACCGACAAGTTTGGTCATGCCCATCCATTCCCAGGTTCACTCCTGGACTCGAACATGGGGAAGGCCGCGCCCTCGGCGGCCCCGTCACCTCCGGGGGAACTCGACGCCAGCTTCGCCATCGGCCGTGTTGACCCGGCAGGTCCAGCGCATCAGTCGGAGCAAGATATTGAGACCGCCGGATCGAACCCCGACCCATGGCTGTTCCTCCAGTCCGACGATATCCTCACTTGGATTGCCCAGCAGGAAGCCATGGATACGACCATGTTCATGCCGGGCCACCTATTTGGCGGAAGCACAGGCGGCTGACATCGCGGCTGATGCAACGGTCCTGCTGGGGCCAGACTGTCGGACATAGATGAATCGGTGCTCGTTACGATCTCCGACTACTGGCCAATATGGAGCAAACTGTGTCGTTTAGCCTGCCCACGACCCCACGGCCTCCGATCATGTGCGGTGTGCCAGGATACGGCGGTGCGGGGTCACATGCTTGCAGTGGTGGGCAGTGTGATCGGTAACTGCGCCGCGTAGCATGTCGAACTATTGTGAGTGAGGATTGCGAGCTTTGTCCTGTGCCTACCTCTCTAACATGATAGTCCCTCGTTCCTCGAGGACTCAGCAGCCCTAACATGGCACATGTGGACGCTCTCCGCGCCATCATGTACCTCTATGCCATTGCTGAGGCGGCTTCACTCCCAAATGCCCCATTCCGGGACATGACATACACGCAAGCCTGTCGTTCAGGTTCAGCGAGAGACCTCTGGTGATCGGCCAGTGATCCCAGTGAAATGCGATAATGGCGTTGTTGTGCAGGCTTCACACTTGACGCGAGACATGAGGCTCATGGTGTGTGTGGGTGCGCTCGGAGTGACTCACAATACCGCACATCGATATCGAGTGGATATGACTTACCGCAAGCGATTTGACACCACGGCAGTCAACTAGGACGACACAGTGTCTCGCGAAATGGAACCATGGCTACTTACCTACTGGGAGCTCACCTACTGACACCGACAAGTGACCGCAGTATCGATGCACATGTGTCGTCAATGGTGCCGCTCGTGGCAATTTATGAATAACACAGGAACGCATGAATAGCAGACTCCCTTGTTATTTATGTATTTACTGGGACTGCATCACTGTGACGGCATACTGTACTTGATCCTTGGTCATATTCACACACTTTCGCACCTACGCACAACAAGCACCCAGTCATGCTTCACCGACCCCGCACTCGGCGGTGTGAACTTTGTCTGCCTTGGGCACAGCTGAAATGGCGCCTCTGTACCAGTGCGTGGGTCGAACCACGCAGTGGTGACACTGTGCTCGCCAAAGACGGCTTCAAGGTCAATCTCGAAGGCATAACCTGAGCCCGAGTGGGCGATAAGAAGGTTGCTGTAGTCGGCAGAGACATCGCGCATAACGTCGACGCGGCCGTCAGTGTCCCGCGAGGCCTCTGGTGCCGCCGACGAGAGCAGGACGTCTTGCGCAGGCTGGAGGTTCATGTCCGCCGGGAGAGTTCCGAAGAAGGACGCGAGGATGGCGATGTATCCTGGCCCAGGCACGTTCAGAGCCTCTTTCCAGCTCTCGCTCGCCTCCACACCAAGAACCGGCACAATCTGAGGGGCGACTTCCGTCAGCACTGTCCTGGATTTCACTCGACATACTTTTGGCGTGCTCTACGTCGTACATCTGCCACACGGTGTTGTGGCCATAGACGACACCGCACGCGCCCGAGAGGACGCTCTGCCATGCACCCGAACGAATGTCGTCGCCGTTCCACTTTGCGCCCGACCCAGGGGCAAGGTTGACGTACATGCCCTCGTCTGGTGGGTTAGCTGCAATGCCACAGACGTTTATTGAGATAAACGCACAGTGACCTTCAAGGTCCAGAACCGGTCGCTTCCCAACGGACTGGGCCACCATTTTGCTAATGGGAGCATGGGGGGCGCGTGCGTTCCAGAAATGCATGGGCGGGTCGAATACGAGGTTGGGTGTGTCCGCATGTCCGCTCTGGCAGGCGTCGAGGGTGAGCCACCCGTCGTCGCCGAAAAACGACGACGCGAGGGCGTCTGGCGACCACGGCAGCCACAGCGCCGTGGGGTGGTAGGTGAGCAACGGCGCCCCAGCTTGTCCCCAAAATGGCTTCTCTGCGGTGGCGATAGCTTCTCCCATAGAGCGGAACACATCAAACCACTCAAGCCTGGGCAAATCGAGTGTGGTGGGAATCGGCACGTCGTGCACCTCTCGCCCGTTCGCGCGGAAACGACGCCAGATCTCCCGTGCGTTTGTCCAAATAGGGTTCGAGTCACCGCCTAGCATCTTGGGGAGGAAGGGGTATCGTTCGCCGAGGAAGGCGCCGAATGACGCAGCTGAATCGTTATCAAAGAGCAGCGAATCGAAATTGCCCTGCCAGCCTAACTGTTAGCATGTGATCCATAAAGAGGGCACTCACCTCCGTTGATCCACCGCGACCACGTAGGTACGAGGAACACCAATATGCCCCGCTCAGCTGCCGCTTGGACGACCCAGTCAATGTGCGAAAAGTACTTCTCGTTGGGGGTGCGCGGGCTAAGTGCGCATCAGCAACTTTCCATCTCTGTCGGTGCTCACTCGTCGTTCATCAGTGGCACCTGGCCGTAGCGGTTGGGGTGGAAGTATTTGGAGTGGAATGTGTCAGACTGCGCAGAGTCTGCACCCAAGTTCTGCCCGTCGGGGCCATGCGCTTGGCCCAAACCACTGATAACAGTCAGTCATGTCTTCTACAGCACCAACGCAAACATACTCGAGCTCGGGGGAGCGCGACGGCAAGGACAGCGTTGAAGCCCTGCCGCTTACGAGTGTCGAGGTAGTGGACGACCTCTTCACGGGTAAGCCGGTGAAAGAGCTCCCAGGCTGCGGGAGTCAGTACGTTTACAGTGATTTGAGATTCCAATCCGCAAAGGAAGGCATAATGCAAGCAGCAAGGACGGGCTGGAAGAGGACATACCAGTGTCACTGAACAGGAAGAAAGGCTCCCCAGTGGCTGCGCGCTCCAGAGTGGATTTAGTAGAGCTGGGGCGCACTGCCAGCTTCTGGAGGAGGTCGTGGTCGAGCATGGTGTTCTGTGGATTGTGAAAGATGCATGATGCGATGGCGAGGTGGACTGTTATGAGGATCAGTCTCAGTGGGATGTCGGCGATCGAAACGACCGCCAGGGATTTATCCGGCGAATGCCCGCCTTGCGTGTTATCCCCAACGCGGGTCATCCCCTCCTCCCTTGGTACGCTCCGAGCTGAGAGCTGTGAGCTGTATGATGAGACCACATCTTAGCGACGTATCAACCTTGCATGCATTGCCGGGCATGGTACCGGTCGCAGAGCCGCAAGAATAGATCAGAGGGTGGGCAGGAAGAGACCGAGATCCGGTCCAGGCTGCTCAGGGATAACGGCGCTCGTCACGACCTCCGATCTTTTCATCCATCCTTTCTCGCCGTTTCTTCACTACTCCGGTGGTTCCCCCGGTGTAGCCCCACATGCCCCGCAGTTATATGCTGATCCCCCACTTCCTCTCCCATGTTGCGAGAACATGATAAATAACAAGGCCGACGTGGAGGGAAGTCGACAGCCCAACATACCCTCTCACCTTCGCGTTCCAACCTCATCCAATGTCCCACCGGACACCGACTCAAGCCCAAGCCATGACCAACGACCTTCAGCTGGAGCGCAAGACCAGCATCACACACGACGAGAATCCTCTGGACCACAAGGAGGCTCCCGATGCCGATACCATCAGCCCCCCTGTCTCCGCATTCCGGCATCTCACGCAGGGGGAGGTGGTGCGCATGTTCTGGAAGACAACACTCTTCTGTCAAATGGCGCTCTTCATCGCATGCGCCGACGGCTTCCAGTATAGTCTTCCGGGAAACCTTATCGCACAGACGAGCTTCGTTGGTAAGTCCATTTTGGGTCACAGAACAGGAATGGCAAAGGACTCACCCCTCAGAACAGTTTGGCCGCTCGGTGGTGAATGGCCAACCTGCGCTCAATGCCAAGGACGTTTCGGCCTGGGGCGGCATCTACTCTGGTGCATACATCGTTGCCCTCCTGCTGGGTGGTTGGTACGTTCTTCACCCCTGTCCCTTCGTGCAAGCACCTCCGCATGGCGAACGAACTTGCAGAGTCTCCACATCTTACGTGGTTGTCGCTGACGCTCCAGGCCCGTTGACTACTTTGGCCGCCGTGCGTCCATGCTCACGCTTTCGGTGCTTATGATCGCCGCCTGTCTAACTGAGATGTTTGCCCGTGAATGGGTTGCATGGGGAATGTCCAAGCTATGTGAGTCCTGTGGCAGGCACCCACCTCAGTGATCCCTCACTGATGTCACTTACTTCGTCTCGCTGACACGTCCAGTGAACGGCCTCGCGATTGGCTTAGCGCAGCTTACGCTCTCGACATACGTCTCGGAGCTCGCCCCCGTGCAGCTGCGCGGTTTCCTGCTGGTATCGTACTCGTTCTGGTGGGGCTTTGGGCAGCTTATCGCCGCTGTCGCCACCTTCATTATTCAACAACAGCCCAACAAGACGCGTCTCTACCTCGATGTCATCTACAGCGAGTGGATCTTCAGCGGCCTTTCTCTTATTATCATTGCCATCATCCCCGAATCGCCATGTTGGTACCTTGCCAAGGGAAAGCGCGACAAGGCTGTAAAGGTTCTGCAGCGTATGAACGGCAAGATTCCGGGCTACGACGCAGAGCACGAGACGACTGTGCTCGAGTACGAACTGGCCGGCCAGCGGGCCATCCAGGAGGAGGCTCAGAAGGTGTCGTATTTCGACCTCTTCCGTGGTGTCAACCTGGTTCGTTCACATAACTGTCACCTGAGTCACAGAACTGATTGTTACAGCGCCGAACTCTCGTTTCATTCTCCATTATGGGCTGGCAGCAGTGTGTCGGCATTTCAATTGTCTTCGGATACAACTCGGGTGAGCTGCAGCCATTGTGTTTACCGCACCCGTGCTAACGCCACACCACAGTATTCTTCAAGGCCGCTGGACTCAAGAACCCCTTCCTCGGCACCGTTTGCATTTCGTGAGCACCGGCGCTTATATCCGACGCTGACTTGCCTCAGGATTATCCTCCTCGTCACAGTGTTTTGCTCCGGTTGGGGTGTGGACCGCTTTGGTCGCCGTCCCCTCCTGCTTGTCGGTGGCAGCCTCATTGTCATCTTGCTTGTGGTCATTGGCTCGCTGGCCTTCCTCAAAATCACACCGGCCGTCGGTGGCGCCACGGTCGCCGTCATGTGTCTTTGGGTGGTGTGAGTTATCCCCTAATGCCGTGTTGCTGCTGTTGTTCTGACTCCTCCAGGGCGTACTCCTTCAGCGTAGGCCCATGTGGATACCTGCTTCTCGGCGAGAGCTCCGCTCCCGCGCTGCGCGCAAAGACGGCTGGTGTCGCTGCGGCTGGTAGCGGCATGTTTGGCCTGGTTTTCAGCTACTGCACCCCTCTGATGATCCTTGACACCGTGAGCAATAGCCTTGTTCGTAGCGACCACCAGATGCTGACGGTCACAGGGTGGCGGTGCCGGCTGGGGCATTAAGACGGCCTACTTCTACGCAGGTACCGGCTTGATTGGCCTTATCCTCGTCTACTTTTTCGTCCCAGAGCACAAAGGCCGCACATACGCCGAGGTACGTTACTGGTGGAAGTACTGCAATTGAGCTGGACGCTGACCCACCGCAGCTTAATGAGCTCTACGAGAACCGCGTGCCGGCCAGAAAGTTCCGCACGACCAAGACAAGTGTCGACGCCGTCGCTGCCGCTGCCGCCGGTGAGGCCTAAGTTGGGCGACTTTGTGGGTCTGTTTGAGAGGCAATGGTCGAGAAATGAGTGTTGAGAAGGAGTTGTCGAGACGTGATAGGGTTAAGAGGGTTAAGTTGGCCAATGTGATGAAGATGACGTTACGGCGTTTACGGTTCCAAGCGGCCTGCGCGCGATTGCTCAGTTGAGCTTCTTGTCAGATTGTGTTCGGGTCCTGAGCAGTTGCTGCGCGAACGTGTTTCTGGAAGCTCGGTGTTAACTAGGTATAGATGACAGCATGGACTTTCTCGCGTTGGTTTCGGCAAGATGAGGTCGACCACCATCGCTGCAGCCGGCTGCCTCCTCAACAGATCATTGCCTGCAGTGTGATTCAAGTGTGGGTGCAACTGCTGCTCCTCTCGATTTGCACACTGGTTTGTCTTCGCCGTCTCTATGTCTCATTCACCCATGCGCACCACGTTCATGACTGGCCTTACCCTCCTTCCTTCTTCTATGCACGCTCATCACTGATCAGCCGGTATGTACCCCCGTTGCACCTGCCGCCCTTTTGGCGCTACGTTTCTCCCTTTGAATTTCACTCTCTGACACTCGCCCACAACCTGGTCATTTTACAACAACCATGCCAATCAACATCCCCGGCAGTCCTAGTGAGGACGAGGGTGAGAATACAGAGGCAAGTGTTATCCAGCTACGTTCATAACCGCTGACTTATTCAGCATGACGGAGCCAAACTCCCCCAGGATCCACCAACCGCCAAGTCCAAGGAGCAGCTCAAGCGCGAGCTCGACGAGAAGATAACCAACGACTTGCCCGAGATGGCCCTATGGGCTCAGACACTCCAGTACCTCGCTCAACACGTCATCCACAACCAGCTCCTTTCCGCCGAGCACCAAGACATTGTCCGCCACCTGGAGCACTCCATGCAGGAGGTTGTTGACGCGTTCCACCAGCTTCAACACGGCCGCCACGACGTGGACCATGACGAGCTCAAGCACGTGTGGGACGCTCTCCTTCATTCACTCTTGGCTCTAGCCCTCTATCTCGGCACCGCAGCACAGATACTGAAAGAAGCCGCCCGGAAAAGATTTAAGCTACTCCTGGGTGAGTCTGCATTGTCGGCCATTGAGGTATCACTCTGACCGCCGAATAGTCGTCGCTGCGGGTTATGGTGCCCTTTCACTCCTGTCCGGCCTCATTTTCTACCTTGGCATCCTCGGTGTTAGCATTCAGTAAGTTGAGCAACAATGGGCCAAGATGCTGACCGGTGGTAGCAAGGACGTCGTTCGCGTTGCTTGGTTTGCGTGCCCGGTTTACGTCTTGTCAAGTTCCTGCCCACCTTTAACAAGCTTGTCCCCATGATTCGTATGTAGTGGAAGCGAAGGAACGCCCCTACGGTTTTGTATATGATATGCATGGATACAGAATACAGAGTAGGGCTGTAGACGTTGCTTGTGCGTTGTTGTTTGCCATTGGAGGGATGTCGTGGGCGGTGGGTGAGGAGAGGGCGCCGATCAGTTGAGTCATCTCCACTCACGCGTTTTAGCGCCCCTTCCCCCGAGTTTCGCGTCGTGTCTTCCTTTCACAAACACTCCATCACCTCGTCCACCATGAATATAGTCGACACCTCCGACGTTGGCAACAGCCGTCTAGACGACGTGAGTGTCGCTGGGGCCATCGGTTTGGAATGCAGCTGACCAGACCAGAACCTAGCCGTGGTGGAGCCACAGCAACCAGAACTCGAAGCCAACACCTACACCAGGCATCTACAGCACTACTTGAGCGTAATCACAGAATACACAGAGGCAGCCAAGGGCATACGTCTCCACCTCCTGCAGGTTGGTAGCGCCGTCAAAGATGTCCAGAAGAGCATCAAGGAAGTCGAGCCCCATTGGTCGCCACACGTCAACAGGCTACTGCAAAAGCTCCAGTCTGCAATCCACGAGTTTGATCAAGCCTTTCAAGACCAGCTGCAAGCTATCGAGAGGGGTATAGAAGCTGAGACCGAGATTCCAGCTCCATTCAGGGCCATGGCAGGTTCATTGCACAAAGAACCACCCTCACCCGACTCCGTTCCGACCGCGAGCCCGCCGACCCTCTCAGAGCAGGCCGACAGCATCGTGTTGGCATGCAAACACATGAGACTTCGCATCAAGGAACACCGGGTGGCGTTTGTGCGCATCCAGTTGGCACTCAAAAACGTCAACGGAGCCCTGGCAGATTACAAGGAGGCTCGCGTGCGATTCGACTGGATCCGCTACTGGTGTGGGTACTCCTGTCTGCGTTGTCGTTCGCCAAGCTAACGGGGCCAGGTAGCATGGCGATTCTCAGCGCCATTTCCATCATCATCCACATCCCTCTTGCGGGCCTAGAGATGGAGTGAGTGATTGCAGCCCAGTCTTGACACTGAACTGACACATACAGTGCTTGGTGGATGTGGCCTCTCTACGCCATCTACATTTGGGGCAGCCTCTTCATATTGGCGCAGAGGCTGGGTGGCGTGATTTAGGTGGCGAGAAGCCCCGGCTACGTCCCAGGTCGACAACCTGAATTCTTGCAAGTTGGGTTATGAGAGGGAACTAGGCGTATGGTGGTATGTGAGGAGAGATGTTTCATGTATGTTCATCAGAAGCACAAAGGCAGCATCACTGATCACTCCCGGCATGCCGGAAACCCATTGTTTGAGTCCCAGTCCGCTTCTTACTGTTGGCGACGGCTAAACATTGGTTCAAACGTCTCGCCATCTATCACATTCTCCTCTACAGCAAACAACAGCCATGGACTCTCTCAATGGTGCAGCCGCCGACGTTCCCCGCCTCAATGCTGAGGTGAGTACGCTCCTCGAACCCCACCACATACGTAATAATCCGAACCCACCAGGATCCCGCCTGCCAGTCAGCCGAGCGGGAGCTCCCGTAGCCAATTCCTCGCCTGGGTCGTACATTCGAGTGGCTGCTGAGCCACCTGAGTGAGGTGGCTACCATGATCAGGCTCGTAGAGGAGTTTCTTGTCCAGGGCAGTACCATCTTGACCGCGCCACAGCTGTTGGTCGAGGTCAAAGAGTATCAGCGCAACAACAACATTATCGTGCCAGCTCTGAAGATTGCGGTCAAGGGAATTAAGGACGACGACAGCCTGGGCGCATTTATTCAGCGAATGGACGCGGCCAAGCTCCTTGACGCCATCAAGTACAGCGACGAGCTCGTCAAGGTTTTGCTGGAGAAGATGGACGAGCGGAAGAGTGGTGGCCCGGTGACCTTGCACAAGGTGACTTACTGGACCGTTCGGCTCGTCAAGCCGCGCGCACCCTCCTGTGAGTCGTCTCCTCCACGTTGGTGGGTTTCATCACGCTGATGGTATTGAAACAGTGGCGCTCGTTACTCTGACTGCCTCGTTGATTCTTCTCGGCCGCATGATGATGACGGCGGTCACAGTGTGAGTCTCCTACACTGAATGAGAGTCGGCATTGATGCTGTACCGTGGACTGCAGTGGCTGGTTCATGGTCATCGACTTCTGCCTCGTTATGGTCTGCATCCTCGGGAACACGGCTGCTTGGGTCAACGCTTCACAATAGGAAAGAAACTTGAGGGTCAGGCGTCGTATCCGAGTACCAGAGCTGTACTTGGAGTAAGAAGGCGGATATGTAGTCGAAGGCCTGCACATGCAAGAATGGACTGCTTAAGCTTGTTGGCGGAGAAATGAAGGGACATCCGTATAAAATCCTCCTCAACTCTTCAACACGACACCTTCCTTTGCCACAGTCAACCTCCAGACGCTTGGGGGCCGTTTGCATTCACACGATAGCTATCTCTAGGTAGCGCACCGCATGCACAGGCGACTTCATGTAAGGCCCCCACAGCAAACTATGGCATTCATCCACCTCGACACTTCGCAAGCCATACCAGCCATTCTCGACTGCTGTCACCTCTCCCGACGCATCGACCTCTCCTTACCTCTCCCAGTTCCTCTGGGGACCTCTACACATGCGTAGGAGGCTCCAGAGAGCTCCAAAAAGGTCACGACGGGGATCGAACCCGCGATCTCCTGATAATCGAGATGAATCGTAGTCAGACGCCGTACCATTTGGCCACGCGACCGGTTGATGTTGTGTTCATGCCACTATTGTGGAGCTCGGTGACCATCCAGGCACTATGCTGCCCCGTCGACGAGTCTTGTCTGATGGCGGAGAGAACAATGATACAATGAGCGAACAATGCCAATGAGCACCTCTTTCAGACTAGGGGAAGTGCAGTGATGACACCAAGCCATCAGCCGCCGTGTTTGCAGCGATCAGGACGAGGTCGCCTCCCACTTGCAGGTAAACCACTCTTGCCCCTCTGTTTTCCCTCCATCACCCAACCTCACATCACTATGCGGTCTGGTCAAGATCCTGCCCTCGACGAACACTTCCGCAAGGTCGTCCAGCAGATGACCACGTATGTAAGGGACACGACTGCCCTCGTTGAACGCTTCGCTCGGAATCCGACCAGCCTCAACTCTGCCGTGGCGCTCATTGTGGAGGACTTCCAAGTTCACATAGGCAAGCTGATGCCAGCATTCAAGCGTCGTCTGGAGAGGAACCAGGACCATCCCGACCAGCTTCACCCTTTGCTGGTCGCGTTGGTGGCGGCGGCAGATGAGTTTGACGTGATCGCCAAAGGGTTCTTCTGCAGCGTCAGCGGGGGCATGAGTGAGGGCCCGGCTACCTCTCATGCCATTCCTGATGCCAATGGGCAGTAGTACATAGCGCCGCGTAACTATGTATGCAGTAAGATGAAGTATGGAAGTGAAGTATGGCCGACTTGCACGAACTCCACATTCAGCAGTCTCAATTGAATTAAGACGAGGTGGTCCAGCGAAGCGGACCAACAACACCAAGCTGGGAGCAAACCCTAAGGGCATCCTCTTCACCCATTTCCTCAACGATCATGCCGTCCTTGAGGCGGAACACGGTTGTGCCGGTGAAACGCATAACCTTGCCAGTGTTCGGCTTGTCGAGTTCGCCAAGGGCAAGGTCCTCAAACGCGGGGCCGGTGTGGGTACCACCGCCGTCCCAACTGAGAGGTTCAGCTCAGTTCGTATGCTCTTCTTCCACACAAAAACACTCACCGTCCAACGACGAAGTCGCCATCCACAGAGTTCTCAGCAATGAGAGGCCCAACAGGCCAAAAGGTCAAGTCGGGAAACGCGGTGCGCAAGTCCAGGAGCATCTTCTTGGCGGCCTCGCGGCCTACCTGCATTTTGTCGGCCATCACCCACTGTAGCGGCACTTACGATGTCACCGTGCATGGGGTAGTGCATCTTGTAGTCGGGGACGCAAAGGGTGTCAACCTGCAATAGTCAATACTGGGTTGCCGAGCACCACCTGCTTTGCTCACAATGTCGACGTTCCCCTTGCCCCAGAACTCCGTAAAGTACTGTCCGACGATCTTCTTGTTCTGTTCGATAGACGTGCCGTTCATTCTGTAGTGTGCGTTTCTGGTGGTCTTGATGAAGGAGTAGACTATCATGAGTCTGTTGGCGGGAAGAATGGCCACCGAGAACAGGGGGACACGGGCCTTTTATATGCCAGTGATGCGCAGTTTTCCAGACGTCAAACTTGACGTGGGTTGACTAGACCGCGTGAGAATGCATGCATGTTTGCCAACAATGTCACACCTGAGAGACTTTTACCTGGAATTCCGCAGCCTTCGAGCGGAACACCTGGTCGAAAAGCGTACACCTGATTGCAGACGGTCACTCTGGTCGCAACGGGCGCCACTCTGATCGCAACCGCGTACACTCTGAAAGCAACGCGTCAACTGAATGCCAAAATAATCCGTCCACCATTCCACACGTTGAAACAAACATGTGATGCGTGCCTGTGGATGCAATGACGTCTGTAATGCAGGCAGAGGTGACGCAAACGTTGTCCGGTTTAGATTGAATGCCAAAGGCCGACACAACCAGTCCAGTATGTGCATGTCACTGGAGATATAAATGAGTGCTTCTGTTGGCCGGAATGGTGTGGAACGGCCCGTACCTGACGTCGCACAGTCACTCGTCATGACCTACAGTTCTTCGTAGCTTACCTTGCCATTATTGCCATATACCGTACCACGTGCATATGTAAAGTCAGGGGCTCACTCGATCACCCCTTGCGAATTGAGAATACCACTCGCCCCGCTTCAAAGAGAGACACCTGCCCCCATGAACAAGGATGGCAAGGGAAAAGCTCACGTCCGTCAATAGTTTCGCCTTCAGCTCGCGCTCTAAAGAAAGCCGTCACCAACTGCTCGGCCGATGATGCGTTTCCGCACTCTAGTCATACATATATATCCTAATTATCTGGGCAGTGGTGAGGTCCGCAGAGGTACGGCTGGTGTGGCACAGCCGCCGGCCCCAACTATGTGTTCTGTTCGGGGTGGACCATCATAGGCCACACCGGTCTTTCGCCGCCGATTGGTGGCGTGCTGTCAACGTTGAGCACCCCATGAGGCCATAGCTTCCCAACTGGTCTTGTTAACGATGTTCTGGCCTCCCAGGTTGCAAATACTCACTGACGAACGCCAGAGTCGGTATTTGCTGTAGTTTTGGCGACGGAAGGCTCAACGGGCTTGGATGAGGTCAACTCCGACAACGAGTTGCGCAATGCCGCGACCACCTTCTTGGTACCAGACTGCACAGGTAAGCCATCGCTCATAGCTGTGGCAGGTACTCACCACTTTGACGTATTGGGGCTCGTCTATCATCTGGTATTCCGGCGCCCAAGGCTCGTCGTCCTTTTCATGCGGCTTGGTCCCAGCATCTACATTTTTCTTGTTCCAGTGCTTGGTGAAATACTGTCCCAAGGACTTCTTGTTCTCAGCAGAGTTGGTCATAGTGGTTGTGTGGTGCACGTTGGCAGGTTCAATAAACTGCGGGTCTTGATGGTGTACGCGATCGCGTTGGTGGCGGGATTGTGATGACCATCAGAGCCACAACGAACGTGGTATTTATATGCGCGGTGGGGCTCACCCAACTCAGCTGACAGGATCGACTCAGTTGACTGGATCGCGTCAGAAAGGATGCATGATACTGCATCCATGGTATCCATTGTTACGCGCTGACAAATGTGGTGCTCATTAAGAGTGTATGATACCGCATGGTGTTCTGACAAACCGCTGACAAATGTCCATTGCGCACTAACGGACCTAGCCGACAAACAGCACGCTCTGGAAATCAACGAGTCACGATAATCTCACAGTCATCCATCCACACATTGGAGCAAAAGCTGATAAATGCATCCGTTGGTGTGAGCACGTTTGTGCTGTATCGGGACCCAGAGACGTCGTGTTGGTTGCATGTGAAGCAGAAATGACGGCACCACCGCACCGGAGCCTACCCGAACTGACCGTCAGCACCGCGCCACCCTGATCGCCACTGCGGCGCTGCACATACACACGCCCCACCAAGTCGTAAGAGACGCACACCTCTTTCACACATAACTGCCCTTGTATACGCCACGAGGTGTGTTCAATCACTGTTTGGACAACACAAAGCGCCCTGCGCTGACAGGAGTGAACAAGGCTGTCCTGTCCATCTACCTGCAGTTGTCGATCGTCGTACCCTTTGTGGCTGGGCTCCACGTGAACGACATCACACTAGCTGGACCGACATCTGCAGTGGCCGGTTCCAGCAGCTGGAGCATGGTCGCCCACCTCATCGTCTCCGTCCAGCTCCTGGATGGCCGAACCGTCACCCCCCCCCCCCCCCCCGACGAGTGTCACATCTTACTGCAGCTTCTCCTGCCACCAAACTCGTCGCGATCCAGCACCTTGCTCCGCTCACTCGCTCCTCGCCAATCTCGCTTTCGCGTTGTCGAAAAGCCTATGCATACCGATTGACACATCCTGGCCGTGAGATAGTCTATGAGTGTTCGTTCCAGGGTTTTGTGAAAGTGGAAAATAAAGATCAAGTAGCAAAGCTGCAGAAAAGTATAGCGTCAGTTGTGTCCAGCGATATATGGGGAGGTGAACAACTCACATGCCAAGCATCTTGAAGGGAGGGGTACGGGTTCCGTCGGGGCCGAGCAGGAGACACTCGACATAGTGGGGGCCCGCCGAGACATGCTCGTTGATGACAGTCAGGGTAGGGGTGCTGTCTCCAACGTCGCCCATGCCACTCAGCATGGCGCGGCCGGCAAAGTCGTCGTCAACCCAGCAGGCGGCCATGCCGAGGGGCTGGTTCTCAGGCTGCTGGAGGTAGTAGATGGCGACCTCTCCGGCCGAAATAGTCAGAGGGACGCGCATACGCGAGCCAGCAATCTCCGAGTACCAGTAATGGTAGTCTTCCGAGATGCCCTTCTTGGGGTGGTGGGCGAGCCAGCCCGAGCCGTAGAAGTGCGAAGGGGGGAGGGGGTTGACGAGGTCGTTGGCCGACACGCAGTATGGGTGGACTTCGCGGAAAGTGAGAATGTCCGAGGGGCGGTTGGAGAGGCGAGCGTGGGGGACGCGCATGACGCGCTGCTTGGCGGCCAGACCGCCTCCCTGGGACTCGAGGTCGTCAGCCGAAGTGTCCTCCTTGAGGCTGTCCTGGGCGCCCATGTAAGGTACGTCAAAGGCGTGGCCCATGGTTGTGGCCCATCCGCTGCAGATCTGGTTCTCGAGATACGAGACCAGGAGGTCGGACATGAGCTCGTGACCACTGGGCGAAGCGAGGACCATGTCTGAGTAGAAGCTCTTGCGGGTGCCCTCGGGATCGGTCATGTAGTCGCGGTACAGGAAGCCCTTCAACGAAATGTGAGGGACATCGTAGAACTGGGCGACAACATCGTGGAAGAGGTCGGGACCGGCGAAGCCGTTCTGGACAAGGACCTGCGGGGCAAAGTGGCCGAGGAGGATGACAGCGGGCTGCTCGGGGCGGATAAGGATGGAGCGGACGAGGAGCTCAAAGTGGTTCATCCACTGAGGATCGTTGGGGTCGCTAGCGTCAAACTCGAGGATGACCAGGTCTGTCTTGTCGGGCAGGTGGTGAGCCGAGCAGTAGGCAAAGTATGCCGAGTCGGTACGACGGGCCGCACCGTTGGTGAGCTCTGAGTTGGCATGGGGGAAGACGGTGTTCCACCACTCAAACAGGCGTGCCGGCCAACAGCGAGGCGAGACGACATCGTCACCAGCGCCGTGACATGCCGACACGGAACCACCCAGCACCGAAATGGTGATGGGCTGGCCAGCCATGGCCTTTTGAATGACGCGCTGGATACGCGCGCCAGAGCCCGAGTGAATACGCGAACGCAGAAGGCCCGTCTGACCCCACTTTTTGGCAACCGCGTCGTTGGGACCGAAGACGGGGCAGAATGAGAACGGAGCGGGGTCACTGGCCGACGCGTTCAGGTAGTCCTTGGCCGTCAACAGGCCCGGGGACGCGGTGTAGTGACCCGTGGGCAGCGAGTATGATGGTCCGGCTGCAAAACGTTCAGTTGACCGTTTGAAACCGAGGCAACTCACAAGAGAACGCGCGGGACAGCAGCATGAGACCCAAGCAGCCGCCAACAAGAGCCCATACGCGACGCGAGAGACCTGTTATCCCGTCAGCTCTTTGGTCTTCATCGCGCCGTTTAATGGTCGTGTACTCACCGAACACCTTGTTCTCCTGCGCGCCTGGGAGGCGCAGACCGTCCTTGGACTTCTCTGACAACATGTCGGTTGAGGACGCTTGCGGCGAGTGCGGTGTGCGCGTCGCAGCCGAAGTGCGCCTCGCAAGCCCGTTTGTGGGGGAGTGGGTTTCTACGTCTGACGACGTGATGGGCGAGAGTGTGAGAGGGGTGTGGGGGGGGCGATGAGGAAGAGGCGGATACGGGAGAGCGAGAGCGAAAGAGAGATCTAGAGAGAGAGAGCGACGAGACCGAAAGGGACGATGAGCTGGAAGAGACCGCGGTTCCTGCTCGCTCGCTCGAACGTGAAGCGCCGCCAAATGAATGGGCCCTGGATCGCGCACAATCGTAGGACGGAAGCAAATTATGCAGCAGTCACCCACCCTGCCAGCCGTGATCGTCCGCCAACACCGTTGTGGTGATGAATGGATGACCGGGCGCGACGCGTCGACAACACCATATACATATCCCCAACTCTGTCGTCGCCACCATGGCCCTCCCTAAACACCTCCAGGCAGGGCTCACTCCAGATGAACTCACGTTCATCGCAGAAGAAGACGTCATCGACATTGTTCCCCTCTTCTCAATGTCCCGTGTCCGTCTCCTCTCCGGCATCTACGGTCCCTTTACGCCTCCTGGGCGAGCACAGGTGCCCCTCTGGCTCGCGCTGAGTCTCAAGCGTAAGCGAAAGTGCAGGATTGTGGCCCCAGAATGGCTCCAGGTCGGTGAGTATGTGTGGGAGGTGCTGTCACAGGTGGAGCGAAAGGACTCAAAAGGTCTCTGCGAGCTGTTGTCTGTCTCCATCGGCACCATACGTTTCGTCAGCTTACACTACTTTGCAGAGAAGCTCCAGGTGCTACTCAGGAACGAACGCGATACAGTTGAAGGCTTTCAGGCCCTCCCTCGCCACTTCATCGAGATCTCAAAGGTCCTCCTCGACGTGGCGTCTGACGACCTCCAGCAGCCAGGCCAGCTGCGCTCCTTGCTCAAAGACCTGCGCGAGCTCCGCCAGGCCAAGACGCGTACCGGTATGCAGAGCGAGGGCGTCATGCGTGGAACGCATCTCGATGTGAGTGTTGACCAGGCACTTCGCCTGTTGTGCTCAGCTGACACCAATCGCAGGTGACAAACATGACCCCCCTCGAGCTGTGTGAGGTCAAACCGTTCATCATCAAGGCCATGGGCATGATGCAGAGCCTCGAGCCCGAGGAGGAGCAGGATTAGAAGAGCACGGGAGGAGCGACCCATACGGCATTTTCTAGACACACATTCTGTTGTAACCATCAATGTAATTTCTCTACCATGATAACTGTACATGCTGCTACTGTCTCTACGTCCTATGCGGCGGCGGCGACGGGGGCGCTGGCCTCGGGAGCCGCTGCAGGGGGAGCAGCGGCCGCGGCCGCGGCAGCCGCCTCAGCTTCGGCCTTGGCGGCCTTCTCAGCCTCAATCTTGCCAATGGGGTCCTCGGCGGCAAGGTCAACCGTGTGGATACCGTCCTTGTCGATGATGATCGCGTTGAAAGTAAACTTGATCGACAGGCCTGTGGAGTGAGTTAGAACAGCTTACGAGGTACATGCGTTACAAAAGCTGCTACTCACGGTGCTGGGCCTCGGCGATGGCCTTCTTGAGGACATCAACGCCATCCCTGCGGTCCTGGTTGGGGTGCCAGTACTTGTCCATGGTCGACAGCGAGACGTGCATACCCATGCCGTGGGCAGCGTAGGGAACAACGGCCTTGGTGCCGAGGTAGTCGATCCAGTAGAGGTGTGGGGTGTCGTCGGTGGTGTCAAAGCCTGCGAGGAGGAGGTTGACAGAGTACGGCCTGCGGGAGCGGATCGAGTCGGCGAGCGAACGGCGGATCCAGCTAGAAGCAGCGTGAGGGAGGAGCGCGTGGTGGTGGCGGATGTGGTACAGGCGCATGTTGCGCTCAATGTAGTCGGCAAAGTTGTTGGTGTCACCGGGCTCGCCGCCGTACGCCATGGCAAGGTGAGGGCCAAGCTCCTTGATCTTGTTCTCGTCCGACTTGAACTGCAGGATCGAGCGACCGGCAGACATGTCCGAGGCGAGGAGGACGTAGTCCTTGCCTGTACGGGACAATACAGCGAGTAGACATAAGTGTGAGAGAAGGAGTGGGTAGGCAAGGAAGGGAGCGAAAGTTGTCAGCTGCTGTGGAACACGTCATGGGAGTCATGATGGAACAAGAACGCACCAGTGATGCCAAACGAGCACTCCATGGCGAGACTGGTGAGGCGAGGGTAGAAGAAGAAGAAGGGGTAAGAGGGAGAACAAGCTAGAGCGGAATCCTGTGCCGAAGGAGTCTACTCGTTTAGAGGTGCTGTTGTTGTTGTTGTTGGAGGTGGATGGTGTGTATATGATGCTCTCTGTCGCTCGCTCGCTCTGTGCTCCAGTTGTCGTCAGCGCGCAACGGTTGCGCGTCTTGCAAGCATCATCGTGCAAAGGGGGAGGACGGGATAGATAATGAGGTGGGGTAATTTAAGCGTTCATGCCACGTGGAATTTGCTCCCGCTCCACCTCTCCCCACCCACCCACCCGACCCATAATCGTCCCCTCGGTCCATCGTGTCGCGGGGTATTCAGCGCGTTGGCGAGTTCCCGGTGGTCGTCGTGTAACACACGTATACATCGTTCAACTACCTCCACGTCCTTCCCTCCTTACTTCTTCCACCACTCTTACACAAAGGGGCAGCGGCCCTCCTCGCAGCCATGTCCAGCATCCTCGACCTCTCCCCGGTCACCCTCCTCCTCCAGGAGGTCCAGACGGTCACCTCGGCAATGCGCAGGAACCAGCGCTGGGCCTCAGTCCCCGCCTCGACCTACGCGTCGACTGGACTTCCAGCGTCCATCTCCAGCCGCGGCAGAAGGGACTCGTCGCTGTCACCGACTTCGACAACAGGCAAACGCCGTACCGACGATGAGGGAGACCTCATGCTTGGCTTTATCGAACTCCGTCGCACCCTCACGGGCGTCAGTGGTAAGTCCATTTGGTTTGCTGTCGTTCAGGTCCCCGGCTTTGAGCTCAGCCGGAGCGAGCTACATGACCGACTTGGCGGAATCTCTGCAACAGTTGACTGACTCGCTACAGATATCACTACCCTCGTGCCGCTCACCATTGTCGAGCCGTTTATCGCTCTGGTGCGCTCGCCGCTCACCTCGGGTCCCATTACGTCTTTGGCCCTGACGTCGTTGCATTCGCTGGCGCTCCACGTTCTGCCGCTGTACCTCCCTGCCTCGCTGCCACCCCCTATCGGCCCAGCGAGCCCACTCCAACTCATGATGGTGCACATGACCTCGGCGCTGGCTCAGTGCCGTTTCCCGTCGTCGTCGCCTCAGCAGGACGAGCTTGTGCTCCTCCGCCTCCTCCGCGTCATTGAAGCTCTCACGACACCGGCCGCTCTGACTGTTGCCTCCAGCAGCCGCCAACCCCAGAGCCTTCTCGACCACATGGGCGACGAGAGCGTCTGTGAGCTCCTCGAGGTCGGTCTCGGCATGCTTGCGCGTGGTCGCTTAAGCGAGGGATTGAGGAGCACAGCCCAGCTCTGTGTCCAGGCCATTACTCGCGCGTGCTTTGTACGTCTCAAGAGTCTGAGACCTGAGGACGTCGAGTTGGCTCTCAGCAACCGCTCCCACGACATGGACAAGGTCAAGGACAAGGTCACTGTCCCCGACGAGCGCCAGTCGCATGACACTACCGCTGCGCCAACCTCACCTCCTCCCGGCGAGGAGCTCGAGGAGCAGCAGGCAGAGGAAGACAAGGAGGGTCGTTCGTCTCAAGAAACCGCAAAGTCGTCTGGGACTGCCAAGGGCGAGGACTCTTCCAAGCGGGATAGCAAGGATGAGTCTGAGGCCAAGGCTCCCGCACAGGCGGAAGGTCCGCCCCAGTTTGCGCCATACGGTCTGCCGACAATGCTTGAGCTCCTGCGCGTGCTCATCGCACTCTTGAACCCCAACGATGCGGCTCACACAGACTCCATGCGTCTGTCCGCCCTCGCTGTCCTGAATGCAGCCCTCGAAGTCGGCGGATCGAGCATTGGCAACTGGCCCGAGCTCCGCGAAGGTGTCCGCGACGAAGGGTGCCGCTACCTCTTCCAGCTGACGCGCTCCGACTCGCCAGTGCTTCTTGCTCAGAGCCTCCGCACCACGTCCACCCTCTTCTCTACACTCCTTCCCCAGCTCAAGCTGCAGCTCGAGCTCTTCCTCTCCTACCTTGTCGACCGCTTGACGCCGCCGACGCCTTCCCCTATCCCTCCCCACCTCCTGCGTTCCGACTCGCGCCCCTCGCGCCCAGGTACTCCTGTCTCGCACGGCGTGACCACCGCCGATGGCGGCGTCGAAGAGTCGAGACCAGAGACTCCCGTGGCCACCCCCAAGCCTTACGCTGGTCTCCCTCCCATCCCTGCCGAGTCTAAGGAGCTTTGGCTCGAGACCTTGACGCAGATTGCAGCGCGACCGAGCTTCATGGTCGACTGCTGGGTCAACTTTGATTGCTCGACCGACAGCGAGGACATTTTTGAGCGTCTCATCGCATTTGTGACCCGCGGCGTCTACCCCAGCGGACCTGCCAAGACCGACGGCTCGACTATGTTTGAGGGCCTCGACAGCGCCCAGCTGCTGTGTCTGGAGATCCTTCTCTCGTACATCAACTCGATGGCTGAGCGCCTCGAGGATGGCGACGAGCCGTGGCCCAAGGAGGCCGTCCCCGTCGATGAACTCACTCTGTCCAAGAGCCGCAAGGGTCTCCTTATCGCCGGCACAGTCCAGTTCAACATCAAACCCAAGCTCGGTATCCAAATGCTCGAGAAGAGCGGCATCATCGCCGCCGACGACGGCGAAGGAACCCCGGAAGAGCGCCGTAACCGCGCTATTGCTCGTTTCCTCCGTTCGTCCTCGCGACTGGACAAGAAACTGCTTGGAGAATACATTTCCGCGCCTGCCCAGGAAAGCCTGCTCAAGGAGTTTATGGGCCAGTTCGACTTCAAGGGCAAGTCTATTGCCGATGCGCTCCGTGAGCTCCTGGAGACTTTCCGTCTCCCTGGCGAGTCGTCACCCATTTCCCGCATTACCGAGGTGTTTGCCAAGCACTTCTTCTCTTTCAGCCCACCCGAAATTGCCACTGAGGATGCCGTCTACGTCCTGGCCTACTCGGTCATCATGCTTAACACGGACTTGCATAACCCGCAGAACCGCAAACGCATGACCATCGACGACTACAGGCGCAACGTCCGCGGTGTCAATGACGGCAAGGACTTTGACCCCGAATACCTCGCAGCCATCCATGAGTCGATCCGCAAGCGCGAGATTATTCTCCCGGAGGAGCACGTCGGCCAGCACGGTTTCGACTATGCCTGGAAGGGGCTTATTCTGCGGTCACGTACCGCTGGTCCCACCATCAGCTGCAACACGGCCCAGTTTGACGAGGCCATGTTCAAGTTGTCGTGGCGCCCCCTCGTGCAGAGCATTGCGTACGCTTTCACCATGTCGGCCGCAGACGAGCACGTCATCCAGCATGCCATCACTGGATTCAGGCAGTGTGCCACTCTTGCGGGCCACTTCCAATTGCCGGAAGTGTTCGACAACATTGTCCAGTCCCTTGCTCCCGCCACTGGTCTGCTCGACGACACCGAGGACGGCTACCACATGGGCAACTATCCCTCGGTGGAGCGCGACGGCGTGTCGCTTACGGTGTCACCGCTGGCAATCCGCTTTGGTCACAGCTACCGCTCCCAGCTCGCCACCGTCGTTCTGTTTGCAATCGCCAACGGCAACGGCAATGCAGTGCGAGAGGGCTGGAACCACATTTTCGAAATGTTCCAGACTCTCTTCTTGCACTCGCTTCTGCCGGCGCCCATGCTGCAGATGGAGGACTTCTTGGCCGGCACGACCACCATTCCCCTCAAGCTCGCCTCACCTGCTGCGGCGCCCGAGCGCCGCCCCGAGGGTGGTCTCCTGTCCACCCTCTCGTCGTACCTCCTCAGCCCGTACGGCTCGTCGAACGATGCCCTTTCGGTCGAGACGTCAGAGGACGACGTCGAGGCGGCCCTTGTTGCCGTCGACTCGCTGGCCTCGTGCAAGCTCGAGGAGCTGTACGCCGAGATTCTCCACCTCGACGTTGACGCCCTCATCCCGGCTCTCCGAGCCATCCGCTCCCTTGCCGAGGCTCGTACCACGCACCGCCTCGAACCCCGCGCGTCTCCCGATGGTCCCCACCGTTTCGAGGGCCAGCTGCCGTACGACCCTGCGTGTGTCTTCCACCTCGAGATGATGGTCAGCCTCGCTGCCCACGGTCCCGAGCACGTCGCCGAGACATGGCCCATCATCTTCGAGTACATCTCGGCCCTCCTCTCGAGCGCTCAGAGCTACAGCGTGCTCCTCATTGAGCGTGCCGTTGTCGGCCTCCTTCGCCTCTGTCTCATTGTGTCGGAGCAGCCTGCCCTCCGCGACCAGCTGTACATCGCTCTTGATGTGCTGCGTTCGCTGCCTTCCTCGGTCCTCAACGCCGTCTCGGAGCAGCTTATGGCTGGCGTGGCCAAGATTTTGGAAATGGACCCCGGAGTGCCTCGCTCGCAGACCGAGTGGGGACTCATCATCGCCCTCTTCCGCGCTACTGTCGCTCACCCCGAGGCGTCCAAGGTGACCCTCACGATCGTTCAGAAGATGGCTACTGGCGGCGAGCCCGGTCTGTCCCCGGACAACTTTGCCGGTGTGGTTGCGCTGCTCGACGAGTTTGCTACGGCCGCCGGTGCGGCTGCAGCCGGTCGTCTCCAGCTCAACCGCCGCACCTCGGGCGGCGTCGTGCCCACCTTGGGACCCACAGTCGAGCGCGGCCTCACAGCCCTCGACTCACTCTACGAACTGCGCAACGCCATCCCGACCTTGATCGCGGCTAGCGGCAAGAACCCCCACGACGCGTTCGCGGCATTCTGGCTCCCGCCTCTTCTCGTCATTGGCAAGCAGTGCGTCAACGGCTACCGCGAGATCCGCCAGCGCGCCATCTCGTACCTCCAGCGTCTGCTGCTCTCGCCACAGCTCCTGAGCGCAGACGAAAACACCCTCCCGATCATCTTTGACCGCGTGCTCTTCCCCGTCCTGGACGAACTCCTCAAGCCGTCGTCGTATGACCGCGATCCCGCCGCCGCCGTGGAGATGCGCCTCCGCGCCGCCACTCTCCTGTGCAAAGTGTTCCTCCAGCACGTTGTCGCCCTCACGGAGACTTCCGCCGTTGTTGGCGTCCAGTTTGTGCGCGTCCTCGACAAGCTCGAGCGCTTCATGCGTGGCGACAGGGACATGCTCAACGAGGTCTCGGAATCGCTCAAGAACGTCGTGCTCGTCATGCACTCTTCAGGTCTGGTCATCGCGCCCTCGGAGCCAGACACCCGCACGCCCGAGCAGCGCGAGCTGTGGGCTGCTGCAGCGCCCAGGATTGAGCGCATGGTGCCTGGATTCCTAGGCGAGGCTTTAGCTCCTCCGCCCCCAGCTCCTGCACGCGTGTCCGAGTCGGGCGGCGGCGGCGACAATGCCGAGGCGGGCAACAAGGATAAGGAGGCCGACCATGTTCACGCCGAGGGACAGACGGTCGAGGCATGAGTGTGAAGAGAGAGAGAGAGAGAGAGAGAGAGAGAGAGAGAGAGAAGGAGGTGGAAGGTAACGACAGAGTGGAGCATGTGCCGATGATCAGCGAGGGGCAAACAGTGACATTGGAAGGACAAGAGATGTTTGGTACAGTATAGAAAGCATAGGGTCACAAATGCAACTTGCTGCAGTTTTAGACAATAGCAGCTCCCGTGGCCCGTGTCCGTGCCCTAGCTGTATCTTGCCTGATTATTCACCACGGCTTCGCCGGCGCAGCTGTACACGTTTCACGCGTTCACGGCGATCCCGCGGCGATGCAGGCGCCAAACCCAGCGGCTGATCACCACATGCGTCAGGTCTTGGCCGCTACGAAGCGTCTGATTCGGTGTTTTGATCTATCTCTGGTGATTAATCGCTGGCGCCGCGCGTCCCGCGGCTCGCACCCAGCCAGACTCGGGGGCTCTGACGACATGGGACACTATGTCCGGTGCCAAGTTATCTTTCCTGCGTTTGGCCCTGGCAAAAGTCCAGCCAACGCCCGAGTCCTTGGGCTATTGTTTACAGCAGGAGGGGTATCATGGTATGCGGTTTGTACCGATGCAAAGCATAGTTCTGTGCACATTGTAGAAGGACGAGGTGGTGAACAAACGATAGCCTGCACGAGCAAATGGAGACGTCCAAGTCTGAGGAATCTAATCGTTTGGTGGAATGGTCCGCGGATGTCTCGGGGTTGACCTCATCACGGCCAGCAAACTAGCAGTGAGCGTCAACCCAGCCCCGCCTGATTTCTGTGCATATGTCTGAACACAACCCTCCCACGTTTTGCACAAACAACATGCTGGAGGCCAAGATGGTCATTGAAGCCAGGCTGCGTCACACCAAGCCACATACACCTTCGTGGAAGACGCGTCCCAAGTCGGAGGCATCAGCATCGTTTGAACGACAAAACGGCCGCGGGCTCCGTTGCTTGCGCACACCAACTGTCAGTCGCTGATGCCAGTGCCCCCTGGGACACTGGCTGCTTGTTGCCGGCTTACGGCCGCGTGACCGCAGTACCACCAAGGCATGCGCACCTGATTGACGACAGTCTGCCATACGTACATGCGTGGTCACGAGAATCGGTGCAGTGACTGGGGACCACCGGGGCTGTCGCGGGACGTTCGGCCCCGCTACCCGCGGGTTACGTCGTTGGGTGGCCTGGCTGGCGTCACCGGGTCATTTGCCGCCATGTTGCCGGCCCCATGGTGCCGACGGTAATCACGGCAACGAGAGATATATCACTGCGCCTGTGATCGTCGCTCCATCGCTTCTGTGTATCATCGAACATTTCACTAAAAACAATGGCAAGCAGCAGCAACAGCAGCAACAGCAGCAACGTCGACGTCCTCATTGTGGGAGCGGGCCCCGGTGAGTAGGACAGGCCTTTAGGCGACCAGGGAGCTCGGTGGCGGCAGCAGCGGTGCCAGTACCGTGGGCACTGCGTCTCGTAGAGTACCAGCAATGTTCTCACGAGCCTCAACCGAGCTCCCACTAGGTCTGATACCCCATGACCGAATTGCTGACACTAGGGTAGCCGGCCTGTTCCTCGCAACACAGCTCAGCAAGCTCAAGATCTCCACACGCATTATCGACAAGATGGCCCACCCAGTTCTCCGCGGTCACGCCGACGGTCTGCAGTGCCGTACCGGCGAGGTTTTCGAGGCGATGGGCGTTCAGTACAGGTTTGACCTTGAGAGCCACGAGTGTGCTGGTGAGTGATGAGTGACTAGTGACATTGCAAGACGCCGGTATCCATGGGACTGGTCCGTTCTGGCCCAGCGCATCTGCCGGCGTCAAGACAAGAATGCGCCGGGGAGATCTTGAGACTTGTGGCTGACGTACCGCGCAGAGGTGATCATCTGGGAACACGACGACAAGGTTGGCGGCATCAGGGAGGCCAGCCGAGTAGTGGACACTCTTCCCGGCCTTTCGCGCATCCGACACGTCAACCTTGGCCAGGACCGTGTTGAGGGCATCTTCATCGATGCCATGAAGGAGAACAACGGTCTCGAGGTTGACCGTCTTCTTGAGCCCACCTCGCTCGTTGTCGACGAGAAGAACCTCGGCAACCCCGACGCCTTCCCCGTGACCGTTACCCTCAAGAGGCTCCCAGCTCCCAAGGAGTTGGCCAACGGCGACGTCCAGAGTGGCATGTACCGTTCCAACCTGTTCACCGACGAGAGCCAGACCAAGGGCAACGACGTTGAGGGAGACCACTCGGGTGAGGAGGTCGTTCACTGCAAGTACCTCGTTGGTTGTGACGGCGCTCGCTCGTGGGTCCGCAAGACCCTCGGCTACCGCCTCGAGGGTGACTCGAACAACGTTTACTGGGGTGCCTTTGACGCTGTCATTGACTCGGATCTGCCCACCGGCCGCATGAAGCACATGGCCCATTCAAAGGACGACGGCACTGTCCTTATGGTGCCCCGCGAGGACTCGATGATCCGTATCTACACCCAGATGGGTACTCTCGCCGACGGTGAGCGTGTCGACCGTGAGGCTGTCACCCTCGAGAAGCTCTGCGCCAAGACCCAGGCGGTCCTCAAGCCTTACAAGATTGAGTTCCCTTACGTCGACTGGTACACCTGCTACGAGATTGGCCAGCGTGTTTGCGACACCTTCACCGCGTACGACGACCACGTCTTCATCGCCGGTGACGCCTGCCACACCCACTCGCCCAAGGCTGGCCAGGGTATGAACGTCTCCATGATGGACACGTTCAACCTCGGATGGAAGATTGCCTCGGTCCTCCGCGGCCAGTCCAAGCCCGACATTCTCCACACCTACCAGCTCGAGCGCCAATACACCGCCAAGGAGCTCATTGACTTTGACTACAAGTGGTCGCGTCTGTTCACTGGCCAGATCAAGCCTGGCAAGGACGCCGATGAGGGCGAGATGCGTGCCGCTTGGGAGCAGTCGATCAAGTTCACTTCCGGTACCGGTGTCGTCTACGCCCCCGACGGACTGCTTGTTCTCGACCAGCCAAACGCCTCCAAACTGGCCAAGAACATCACCGTCGGTGGCCACTTTGAGAACCACCAGGTGGTCGGTGCCTTCAACGCCCACTCCATCAAGCTTCAGGCCGAGCTCAAGGCCGACGGCAGGTGGCGTGTCCTCATCTTCCCCGGTGATGTCCGCGAGTCGGACGCGCTCGACGCCCTCACCAACCTCGGCAACCAGCTCCAGACCATTGTGCAAAAGTACAACTCGAAGGACGCCGACCTCGACGAGGTCATCCAGGTCCTTACTGTCTTCAAGACTGCTCACCGCGAGATCCAGTATCTCGCCCAGTCGCTGCCCGAGGTCCTCATCCCCCGCCGCAAGCCTTACAACATCCGCGCCTTTGACACCCTGTACTGTGACGAGCCGTCGCACCACGACGGCGACGGCAAGGCCTACGCGGGCTACGGCATTGACCCTTCGTTCGGCTGTGTCGTCGTGTGCCGTCCCGACCAGCATGTCTCGGGCGTCTTTGGCATGTCCCAGGGCAAGGACATTGCCGCATTCTTTGACCGCTTCATGGTCCAACAGTAGGAGGAGTCGCATATCAGTAGTCAGATCGCACAAGCAGTTTAAACGTTTCATGATGCATTGTATTTGTCCAGAACTGTGCATTACCAGCAGCACGCGCATCAGAGCGGCGTCCACTTGGAACCACCACCTCGACATGGTGCGGGACTTGCCCTCACGCCCTATGTCACCTCATTGCTCCTTCATACTCAAACTCACTGACCAGACTGACCACACCGTCGCCGCTCTCCGTTCAGGACACCTTACGGACCTCTGACCCCACCCCGACCCTCCACCTACCGACCCTCGGCGTCAGGCCAATCACCCCATTTCCAAAACTCCCGAACAAACATCCTCGGTTTTAGAACCCCCACAGCTTGTCCAAAACAGCTGCAATTTGCTTCAAACACGATGCGTTCGATGCGTGAGATGCTCGCCTTGCACGCTATTTGTACACAACCTATGCATGATGGTCACGTGGGCTTCTATCGTCTAGTTGGTTAGGACGTAGGTCTCATATTATCCAGATATGAGCTCTAATGCGAGTACATCCTGCAACCGGAGTTCGAATCTCCGTGGAGGCACACCTTTTGCTGTTTTGGACACCTAGGGGTGGTTGGGACATGCATACGTGCTTGGGGGATGCTGTTGAAGCTGTTGGAAGGTGAGTTGGATGGTTGGAGGTGTGGTGGTGGCGCCGGTCGAATGTTCTGGTCAAGTGCCACAAGTGCGGTTCGGTGTGTGGCGCGTTCAGGCTTGGTTCCGATGTCATACAGAGCGATAGCAACATCTGTCACCCCGCCGATTTGAAGGAGAAGGCGTGCAAGGCGTGCTTACCTGCTTCTTACCCCGAGGTCTGTCGGATTGTTGTGACCCCCGAAATGCTCAGTGGGCGAGCGGCCTGCTAACCGATCTGTGAGACAACTTTGGCAATGTAGACACATAATCAGCCGTCACGCACGATTGTACTCTCACAGGTCACCACATCTCAGTCCCCCAATACCCATAAGCATCACGTCTTCTATCAGGACGACTGTTGGCGCTGATCAGAGAGTGCGTGGCGGTGCGCTTCCGATTCCATGGGTTAACTCGAATTTCTTCTCTAAGGCGCTCAAGAATCTCAGGTTTTCGTTCGTGGACTGTTGTCTACATCACAGTTAACGGCTGGACGTTGTTAATGTGTCCTGAAGTCTCGTCGGAGTCGCCAATGGCGGAGAGCACGATCCAACCACCTCTCAGGAACGACAGCCGTTGGAGATGGACAGCCTTGTCGGTGGATCGTTCCGGGAGGGCTGTGGTGCCATATCTCCAGCTCCTATCACACTATTGTGGCGCGCACACGGTCTCACGTAGCATATCAGCGACAAATTGCTTCTCCTGTAGCATTCCGAGGGCGAGAACCGCCTTCACTGTCAGGCGAATATCATGAACATCAGGCGATTTAGCTCAGTTGGTTAGAGCGTGTGCTTAACACTAGCAGCCCCTCTTCAAAGAGTGCTGTAGCGTTGCGCACAAGGTCGGCGGTTCGACCCCGTCAAACGTCATGCATCTGGACCTCCTCTGTCAAGAGGATGTCCCCTTTTGCATCTCTGAGTTGTGGAAGTTGTTGTGGGTGACCCCGACAAGTGTTGCCGACTGTAGATCACGCAATCATCTCTGGTTCGGACCTGACGATCACTTGAGCCACCTGCCGCTTCACAGTTATCCGGCTATCCCCTTGTGCTCAGCCGGTATGTCGACACGACACGCCTGCGAGCACTCACTGTCATGATGTCGCATGCCAGATCTCGGCTGCTTCGTCTGTTGCCTCGTCGGAGATGACACATTAGATCAGCTGGACACTTTAAACCTTGTTGTCGGCGGATCAGTATCAGTGGCAGTGCATCACACCGCCATGCGCAAGGTGACTTACGGCAGCCTTTTGCTAACGTTGCCTTTCAGCCGCTTGCAATTCATGCCTTGCAGCGTGTTTATCAATCCGTAATCCTCGGAGCCTCCCACATTCCTTCAAAGAAATTCGACCGAAGTCGTTTGGCTACCATGGCCAAACCATGGCGCATTGCCGCCAATTCCGCGCCCTTGCAGCGCTTCTCGTAAGGTGGATGTGTCAGAAGGCTGAGACACTGCCTGGGATACGGCGACCACGAGGAAGCCTGTTGTGGCTTTCGTGCAGGTCAGGTGGCCTGGTGGACGGGTGGAGCTGGAACCCACCGTCATTGTGCAGTGGCCTGGATTGGCACCGCCCGGAGCCAACGTTGTGGGCTCTACACTGCGCCATCCCGAAACCTTCCTGCACTCCCGCAGGGCAAACAACTGATTATGCATTTACAGTGACTTTTCAGGCACCCATTGGCAGCCGAACTAGAGCAGTCCCAAGGCGCACCGAAGAAACCGGAGTTCCTTCTGAACCACCGCAGGAACCCGAATCATTTTGCGTATCCCACCTACTACCACACGGAAACGTAGTAGCGCTGGTGTGGTGCTTGGCAGCCAGCGGCAGCCAAGCGGTACCCGGATCGGTTCTAAAGGCCAGACCCTGTCTGTATCCTGCTCTGTTCATGATTCCCACTCCTTGACCGACTCGCCATATACGGAGACAGGGAGGCTCACTTGGCGGAACACCATCCCGAACTCCAAGTATCTGTCCTCGTCCTTCCAGACAACAACCTAGTCATCACCAGGAGCCCACAATCCCCAGAATCAAGTGCACCTAGCAGACATGCGTTTCCAATGGCTCGTCGCGGCCGCAGCCGCTGTTGGGATCGCTGTCCCCGTCGCAGCCCGCTCCGAGTTTGACAACATCAAGGTAGTCGACAACTTCTCCAAGAACTTCCTCTTCCCAAACTCGCTCATTCAGGCCCATGCCATCAACAGCACTCTCTTCTCTGAAGACGTCCGCGGTACCGTCGATGGTGAGCGTCTCCTGGTTATTCCTGTGCTCCAGCCAGCACGCATTCATTAGGATTACACTTGTTTTGAGCAATGCTGACGGCCAGCAACGACCAAGTAGGCCTGCATGCAAGGCATGTCACTGACCTCAGCTTCGATGGTCGCGAGCTCAACACCGAATACGTCAGTACAGCAGGCAGTTGTCGTCCAGAAGCTGACGAAATAGATGTTTGGGTTGTTCGCCCGCCTCAACGAGACTGGCCCTTCATTCCTTGGCACTCCTGTCAACTACACTGTGAGTTGCCCAGGTCTGTTAGTGCGGCTGGAGACTGACGGTTAGGTCAATGGTATCATGTCGGAGAACGACAACATCCTTGCGAGCGTCGTTTTTGACTGTGAGTCTAGGAAGGGCACATGGTGCTCGCGCTGTCGGCACCCGACGTCCACTGACATCCAGTTCACTACCCGTACATTGATGAGATCTTCCCTCTCGAGGTAGGTGCCACTGACCTTGTGTGACCACTCACCCCCCTGCAGCTTATTACGTTTTTCACCATCAACGAAGCTGGCGAGATCTCAGAGTACTCGACGACCTTCCGCCGCTGGTCCTGGGCTTCCGACATTGTCCTCCCCAAGCAGGTTCCTGCCATGGCCAAATACATGAACATTACAGATTGGGACGACGACGCATGGCTCATTCACCACTACATGTCGCACCAGACTTGTGTTGGTGCTCAGGCATTCTGCCATGGCGATAACAAGCAGTACCAGAGCTATGACGACTGCATGCACTTCCTCACCAAAAAGAAGGTTGGCGAGATGTACCGCCTCGGCGACGATAACCTTGCCTGCCGTTTCCTCCACGTCGGCATGCTGGAGCTCCGTCCTTCCATTCACTGTGACCACGTGGGCCCTTCTGGTGGCGACATGTGTATCGCCCGAGAGTAAGTTGTTATGTGACTGGTGCGGCCTAACCCGACAGCTACGACGAGGTCGTTAGGGCCAACCACTTCCTGCACGGCTTCATCGCGCCCGCCGTCATCACGCCCGAAAACAGAAAGCTCCTTGACGGCATGGCGATGACGGCTGGGGCCACGATCCCCTCCTTGCTCGAAATCTCAATGAGCCTCAAGGACGTTCACTCGTGGGACGCTACCGCGTTCACCGCCAATGTCTTTTGGCTCATGGCCCTCATCTGGCTCACCACCAAGTTGGTCGACTTGTGAGTGCCACTGCAAAGGAGCCGCCAATTCTGACGAACCAGCCTGTTCCACAGGCTGCACACTCGCTTTGACTTTGAGGAGGTGTATGAGAAATCCGCCATTGACAAGCAGCGCGACGTCGTGATGTGTAGGTGATGCTGCCGACGTCTTTATCACTGACACCACAGACTGCGTCAACATTTTCTTCATCACCGTTGCCCTCGCCCTTCTCCTCGCCACAACCCCAGCTCTGGGAGGTGTTTATGAGCTTTGGATGCTCCAGCTGATGCGCTTTGCTGCACTCACTATCTGCTCGCTGTACATGTTTGAGCTTGTCTTCCGCTGGAACCTCCAGCCGATACTGTAAGTGTTGTCACTTGGGTTTTAGCTGGAGGCGAATGTCGCGACTAACGGACACAGTATCGCCCACCGTCTCTTGACCATCTTCATTACAGCCTTTGCATACGCCTCATTCGAGTACTGTCAATCGCCCGTGTACCTGATCTCGCTTGTGATTTGGCTCATCCAGTCGACGACCGACCAGATCATGTACCTTGCCCTCCTGGGGGACACTCTCAAATGGGACCATGTCGTCGTCAGCCAGCTGTACAAGATCGCCGCTGTTCAAACCGGTATTTTTGATGTGAGTCGAGGTATCATTTTTCAAGGCAGCCCTGACTCTTCTCAGATTGGCAGCATCATCGCCCTAGTTGCTTTCTGGGCAGTTGCAGAGAACTACAACTACCGCCCCATCAACGCAGTCTGGACCGCATCTGTTTGGATCTCGGCCCTCTGCGTACTCGCTGCACAGACATGGGGCTCTTACGTGCTGTGGAAAGAGGGAGAAAAGCACACTGCAATCAGGCTGGGAGGCGACTCCTCCGCCACTGTTCCACTCCTTGGTGGCTCAGCCAACGGATCCCCCCGCACCTCGCATGAAAACAGAGCGTAAACGGTGAAGTGAACAGATGAGGAGCGAACTGTGCAAGACGGGCGATTGATTAATCGTGTAAATTATATAGTTTCAGTGAACATATGTCTTATGTGTTGCCACTACTGTTCACACCAATACCCCAAGGTGACTGACTGTACAGTCCCCAATTATGGTGACTGGAATACAAATCAGTCTTGTAGTTTTATACTGGTGCACATGCACAGCTGACCCGACTTCTGCGCCGAGGGAGACTACACACCAAAATGAGTTACATGGATTCCAATGCGTGATGCTCACGTTAAGACATATGTAATTGACATACTCGCTAAAGCAAGTAAAGACAGCACGAAGCTCTCCCGTCAGCCCGAAGCGCAACACCCTGTTGATGTGTGCCACACACACACGGTCTCAAATACACCCCCATATCTAGTATTTAAATCATAATTTCCTGTAGTTATATCTTCGCTCTGCATTCTTCTTCATTCCGACACACCCATCCCTCTCCAGAAATCAGCAGCAGGGTATCGTCAGCCGGAGGAACCTGCTACCCTAATGAATGCGTGACCGCCATGGCGACGGTGGACGGCTCGGAAACAATGGTCGCGACGCTCGTCGGCGAAGTCAAGCGACACGAGCTAGATGCTACCGACGCCATCCGCGAGGTCAAGCACACTGGGGCTGCGTCCCAAGGCATCATGTACCTGGCGACGGCGTACGAGTGGCCGGTACCTGGCTGTGCGAGATGATGGTCAACAGTCGCTTCGGCAGGGGCGTGCGTGATGGAAGTTGACGAGATACTTCCGATGGTGAGGCGACCCAGCCCTGTTCCGGCTGACACTCACAGCTGGTCAAGCTCAATATGCGCCCTCAGCCGACGGACGACCGCTTTCCACCGTTTGTAATTGCGCTGGAGCACTCGAGCCCTGTCTCCCCGTCTGGCCCCATCTCTGTCACCACGCTCAAGGAACTCATCCGGCCGAGGTCGGTGAACCGCGGGGACCTTCTTCTCACGATTTGTTTAATCTGTATGATCAGAACAGCAAACCGAGGCACGATGATGCTGGCGACTACGATTTCAAACTGCCGACCGTTCAACTCATCTGGTCGACTCTCGTGACAGCAGTTGAAGTTGCTGCGGATTTGCCATTCGGAAAGCCTCTTGAGCGCTTGTGGCGGATCCGGACCGCGTGGAGGTGGCGGCAGTAATGGCGGACCAGATGATGAACCGGGCCACCATGGCAAGCGCAGACGCATCGACACCCAGGCCGAGGACAGTGGTCCCCACGGCGGCGGCATGCCGGACCCCCAACAACTTGGCGCTGCGGCCACAGAGGAACCACAGAGCGACAACCCCCAGTTCCGAGACCCGTCCCTTACGCAGCTTCCTCCCTCCCCCCACTCGTCGCCACCACGCCTGGGCCAGCGTTCACAACATCACGCCTCAAAGGAGGTTGTCAGCGAGGACGCAAGTGTCCACCCCCCGACCCCGTCCCACTCCTGCCACTCGCTGCGTGCTCCCAAGAACCCGGCCTGTTCCTCCGACTTGGAGAAGACCATTCAGTCCTGGCGATCAGCAACTTTGCCCGGCTCCTCTCCGGCCCCTGACGCGGGCGCTGGCGAGGTAGTGGGTGTACCCGACGAGCCATGGGAGAGCGATGCTGCGTTCGCTCCGGATAGGGAAGTGTACGTGGTCCTCATTCCGGCCGACGCCATGACCACCCTGATCCGCCTTCGTGCCGGCCGGTAGGGATGGCAGTGTAATAGGTTGGTGTAGGAGACTAGAAGCAGCAGTGACGTGTGACAGGAGAGTTGTAACAATAGTAAACTTGTAGAGCTTCCCCGCACGACGTGCTCTGGTGGTCCACTGGCCCACCGTGGCTCTAGGTAGAAACATGTGAACACGCACCCCCCATGATGTACAACGCGGCTTTCAGTACGCAGCATTCAGTATGCGACATACATTACGCAACATACAGTACCGAGGCGATTGGCAAAAGCCTCGCGAATTCCCCGACACCTCATCCGTCCATACATCTTTGCACTCCCTCTCGCTGCCTCCAAAACACTTCCACACCCCTTCCCTCCCTGCTCAAGGTCTCCAAAAGCAAAGGGAACACTCATACAGTGTCCAGCTTCTCCGCCAGGGAGTTGAACCCTGCTCTACCGCGGTCTATTCCGATTAGGAAAGACTCCCTATTGAGAGGCGGTTATACTAACCGATATACTAGCGAAGATCTGTTATTAATATGCGCGCAAGAGCGGCCGCGAGCGGCCACGGCCTCTGACAGCATCGCCAAGAGGTGTAGCGATCGCCAGAGCCGCCTTTTGGAACAGGACACGGCGAGGTTGAGCGTGTGTGATGCAGTCGGGAGCAAGATCGATGCTCCGAGGGACGTTTGTTTTGAGGTTTCGGGTCCCGACGGAGGCCCGGCGGGTCCACTCGGGTCCTACCTGATAAAGCAGTGGCGAAGAGGTGATACAGCCTGAAGTGGTGACTGGGAGAGGCATAACGAGCGTGATGAAGCAGTGTATGTGTTTTATTAGAGCGGCGCGCTTGCTGGGTGGTGCGAGTGTGGCGCCCAAGCTGCCGCCGTTGACTGCAGTGCCACCATTGGTTCTCTTGCGTGTGTGAAAACATCGCAGCGGTCCATGC
The DNA here is from genome assembly GCF_003942205.1 of Apiotrichum porosum. NCBI lineage: Eukaryota > Fungi > Basidiomycota > Tremellomycetes > Trichosporonales > Trichosporonaceae > Apiotrichum > Apiotrichum porosum. The sequence goes on along the minus strand of NW_021167121.1, from coordinate 371,683 downwards.
CACCACGACCTGCCGTGTGACTGGAGACGGCAAGGAGAACCGTCCGTGTCCAGAACGGCCCGCTTTGAGAACCCGTCTTGCGCAAGACGCATCGAACGGCGGCCGAGCAGGAGATCGTTGACACAAATAGAACCGCAGTGTTGTTTCCAGCAGCTGCCGGCCCGCCGCCACACACCTCCACTGCAGCGCTGTATGTATCCATCCGAAAGCCCAAACCGCGAGCAGGGATCATATCCTAAAAGGCTGAAGGGGTTGGAAAGACAAAGACGCAGTTTCGCACTGCCGCCGCAGCTCATTCTCATGCCATGACAACGATGCCTCCATCAGTCACGCGCTAGACTGCCACGGTGCTGCGGATTGTGGGTTGGGTTGAGGGGGGGCTGGAGCTGACTGGAGGCCAAGCAAATGAACTGTGGACTTCCTTGGAGGAATTGAGAAGATTGCGCTGGTATGTACATAGGTGCGCAAGAAGGAGGCTTGTGACAGCATTGGAACTGGTCGTTCTGTTTCGACGACACCTGTCTCGATGTTTCGCCAAACGCACGACACGCGGTCGGTGTCAGGCATGTCAAATCAGTTACCGGCCAGTGGCCAGTTTGAGAGTGTCCGTCGTGGGTTGTGACATCGACTGTTCCTTGGCCAGAATAAAAAACGCTTGCCCTGCTGTCATGCGTCAAACTGGTTGGTATTGATACAGCCTGGACGAGTACGACGCCCTAGCAACTGTTCGATGCATGATGGCCCCGACCGTGGCTGACGACGCGCCTCTCATGCCGAGAACGGCGCTGCGAGTGAGTCACATTCGTCGTGCAAAAACCTGACCAGCTGCAAGAAAAATGACCTCTGTTTCACCGGGGAAAAGCACGTCCTCGTTTTCGTCACTAGACTAGATGCTGCCTCGTCGGCACATCTTGAGTTGCCGGGGGAGTATGGACCCCGAAAGCTGGACACTGTAATTGGAGATCGAGATCTAGAGATCTTGCATGGCCAGGCTTTCCTACTTTCCTACCTTGCCTTGTAGTGTACCGATGCCGACCGAGCCAGTGCGCGCCAGTGGAGCGCCAGTGCCCACTTGGCACTTGGCACTTGTTCGGGCTTTGGGATTCACATGCCGCAGGTGTATGTGGGTGAACGCCGCGGGCAGAAACAGAAACAGAAACAGAAGCAGAAGCCGCATACAGTCTTTTGGACCCTCTCGCTCAAATGTCAGACTCCGACTCGTGTGGACCCTCAAAAAGTGCTCTACTCCAAGCCAGTCCCCGGTACAGGGACGAATGTCAGACAGTCCACACTACACACCGACATATAGGAACACACCCCGTTCTGACGGTTCGCAAAGCTGCTGTTGGCTGCTTTGGCCGGCACACCTTGGGCCACCCACCACTGCACATCGTAGGGGTCGGTCGATAGGGACCAAGCAAAGGCAAAGGAAGAAAAGGTTGGAAGGTTCGGATTAACTTTATCAGACGCCACACACATAATGGTCCTGGCCCACCGAAATCGATGGCAACCTCTGCGCCGTTAGAAGGGGTGAAAGCGAACCTTTATCCACTCCACTGCGCTTATTGACTAACATGACTAACATCTGGTCCGTCCACTGTTCCACCGAGGTCGGCGCCGACGTCGTGAATTTCAGCTTCGGGTTCGTTGTCCCCTCGCGCTGTCCGTTCGCGGGTCCAGCCAGACCCATTTCTGACTGGAGAGCTTTCTTAGTGGACGAAAACTTGTACAGTGCACTTCGAGGTGCAGGATCGCCAGGAACGGTCCGAGACAAGCTTCCTCGATGGAGAGTCAAACTACCATTTGTGATCATCTTGCCTGTGACCATACTCCACCGTTGTTGTTGCGTTGTTGTGATGAGCTCAATAATGGCATACGCGTTGTATGCAGACCGAGTCCCGATGCCGTAAGGCCTATACCTGCTGCATGTGGGGCGACGAGTTCTGGCTTTCATCGATTGGAAGGGTGGAGAGTGGCCGTTGAGGTGAAGTGGTCATGGGATCACAAATGTGTTGACTTTACTGCGCCCCTCGGCTGCGATCTGACCCAGCTCCGTCTTGGTTTGTTTATTTTGGGAGACGACAAGCACAGCTGTGAGTTGGGACGGATGGCACGTTGGCACGAATGATGGGACGTGCACCGAAGTGTTTCGAAGCCAAACCGACAAAGACAAGCTCGTGTACGCGTGTGATGTGGCTTTGTGAAACGCCAGTGAGAAAGAGTTTGTCGCATGTGATGTGGGCAGGTTGTGCCGTCTTGTACAGACCCAGTGTTCTGGAACTGCACGTCCTACACCTCGAGGTCTCGAGACCCGTCGTGCGGTCCGTTCAGCTGCGGCGAGGTGGGAAGCACGGAAGGGGTCCGCAAGCCCAGACCCCATCAGATGCGAAACGCGAGGAACCAAGGTTACCGATCACTGGGGGAGGGGGGGAGGGAAGAGGGCGACGACGAGGAGGGTTCAAGCTTCAAATCCTTGTCTCGTCTCTCTGCGTGCAATGGGCCATGAACCGAACTGGCGTACTGACGTGGCTGCTGCCTGACTTGCATGGCTACCAGCTGACCACGGGACAAGACGAACATTGTGGAGTGAAGATCTGGCCGTGCACCCGGTCGCGGGGAGATACACACTACAGCAGGTTGATGAACGAAAACCTTGTCGTCGAGACGTCCGTTGTGCGTTTCGGGTTTGGACACGCACAACACCGGCAGTCTCCACGGGCCTCGCTGCGAAAAGCACACGCACACCAACGGCCAACGGGCCGGTGCACAGGCCCGAGATGTTGTAACCAGGCTGGCTACGGACGACCACAGCATGATGTTTGCAGCGAGCGTCTCGTCTGGCATGCTTTTGCACTGCAGAGCTGTAGGATGACAATGGCCATCGTCGCGGCCTCTCGTAAATTGTAAAGCGAACCGGCTCGTCCGGAAGGAACCGAGTCCATCCATACGTTTTCTGTGCATGTTTCAACCTCCCAGTGTTTTGGTCGGCGACGGCGACTGCGAGCTTCAGTTGCCCACTGGCCACTGGCCGCCGACGCCTCAGCCCTTAACCCCCAGCCCGCCCCTCTTGTGTCCCACATGCATATGACGATATGGTCCCTCGACCATGGCACCGAGACAGGCTAGACAGGCTAGACAGGCTAGACAGGCATTGCTGGGCCGCAATAACGCACTGTCCGCCCAGCCGCCGGCGTACGCGGCGTCGTGACACGGACTGTGAGGCGCAGCGCGCTCGCAGTCGCCGGCGGCGCCCACATGCACTCAGTGTTATTGCATCCTATGTCCTGGCTGTCGAGGTTCACCACCACACTTGCAGGCTCTGCAATGCTGCGAACGAAAGGGTGGACGGGGGGCCACTAGCGACTGGGGGTGCAAAGGCATCATCAAATCTATCGTGCAACGCGAATGCCCCAGTCATGGCCAGTCACTCTGCAACCAGCAGCAAACTAAACCTAGCTGCTGCGCAGGCAAGGGGGGGAAGGTGTGCAACGCGTGTGTCTGCCCGGCCAATGTTCCGATACGCGTCAAAAGCTTGATGGCTGGTTATGAATTGAGGCTTAGATAGACTGCGGTCCGACATGACTCCAACGGGATAGTGTAGCACTTTTTAGGTCTTGCATGGACACCGAAAGGTTGCAGCATGGCAGCAGCAGCATGGCAGCAGCAGCAGCGGCGGCGGCGGTGGACAAGTGTGTTGCTGCCAAGAGTACAAGAGTGTGGAATATGAAGAAGAGGGGCCCGTGCACACATCGGCAGAACAGAGCGCACAAGGCCGCAGGCAGCAGTGTGCCCGGGCAACACACGCGCGCGCGCCCGGGCGACGCGCCACAGGCCACAGGGAAAACGGGTGCTTGTGCGCGCCAAAGGGCTTTTGTGTGTGCAGGGTGCAGGGTCCAACACATGGCTAATTCTACTGCCCGCTGCCTGCCCTGTTACCTCTCCGCGTGCGACCACCCGGGGGACATGCCTCCCACCTCCCACACCTCCCACGACCCCTGTCTCGTCTCCCTTGTCTCTCAGTGTCTCTCTGTGTCTGTCTCTCTCTCTCTCTCTACACACACTCACTCTCTCTCCGTCTCTCCACACGGCCCCCCATTCTGAGCTTCTGAGCGCTGCTGGCACGCTCTTGAACCTCGCCGTCGCCGCCCTCGTCCCTCTCAACCCGGCCCCCCCCCTCTCCCCCCACCGACACACCCATCGACAACAAGCTCTCGTGGACACCGCTGGTCGACCCACCCATCAAAGCTTGCTCATTTCCTACTATATCTCTCTCTCCCCTCCTCGATCTCTCGTTCGCCATCTCCCCTGTCTAACCCCTCAACGCGCTGGCCGCACATCCTCCTCGCCCCATCCGACAACAAACGACCCCCGAGTCCACAAACCACCACCACCACCACTACCACAGTCCACACGACGTTCCCTATCCACATTTTACCAAACGACACTCGCCCACAATGGCAACCCCCAGTGCCGTCGTCGGCTCTGCCGTCAACGGCGGCTCGTCTGGCGCGACCGCGACCGGTCTGATTATGAACTCGGGCGCGGCCTCCGGTACTCTTGCCGAGACTATCGCCTCGATGGCTGCGACCGCAGTCGCAAGCGCCGCCGCCTCCCCCAGCACCTCGATGAACGCTACGGTCCTTGAGAAGGCCCAGCAGGCTAAGCGTGATGGTGAGCAGCTCCCAACAGACACACACAGCCCCTGGGGTGACAAACATGCTGACACCGTGCAGAGGACACCCCTCGTGACCTGGCGATCGGCCTCGCGGCGCTCCTTGTCCTCGTGATGATCATTGTGCACCCCGAGTTCCTTGCCCGTCTCTTTGCCTCGATGCGCCGCAAACGTGTCGAGCATGCCGAGGACCTCGCCCGCCCCTCGTATGTGTTCGACATGCAGGCCAAGAAGAACCAGCAGCAGCAGGACGTTGTCGCCGCTCCCCGGGTTGTCGCTGGCGGCGACCTGTGGACTGGCTGGTTCCTGCGTGCTGGTAAAAAAGGCACTACCAGCGCGTTCCGTGCCGGTGGCTCGTCTACCGCCGTCGACCGCTTTCCTCCCAACACTGAGAGTGGGAAGAATGGCGTACAGCCTCGCTCGGCACTTGCCCCTCCTCCACACATTGCTCCTCTTACCAGCCGCCTGCCGTTCGGCTCATACCTCGACAAGGCCCCGTTCGCACGCTGGGCCAGCCCCTTCACCACCCGTGCCAGCGTCAGCTCGCTGATCGTCATCGCCATCTACCTCGCCATGACCCTCGTTGCTTGCATCTACAAGTCGAACGTTGCAAAGAAGACCTCGGCCCACGGTTACGGCGAGGACTACACGCGTACCGGCCTCGTCGCCATGGTCCAGGTTCCCCTTGTCATCGCCCTCGGTGTGCGTGGCAACATTATCGGTTTGGCGACCGGCCAGGGCTACGACCGTTTGCGCATCTTCCACAAGATTGTCGGCCGTGTCTGCTTTGTCTGCTGCGCGATCCACACCATCTTCTACCTCAACAAGTGGGGCAAGGCAGGTACCCTGGGCAAGTCGACAAAATCCAACGTCTTCATTACCGGCATGCTTGCGTTCGCCGCCACATGCCTTATCATCATCACCTCGCTCCCAGCCATCCGCCGCAGCGCCTACTATTTCTTCAAGATTACTCACATTATCGGTGTGATTCTCCTGCTGGTCGGCCTGGCTATGCACGTCACTGTCGCCGTCCCCTGGGTCATTGCCAGCGGTGCCATCTACCTGTTCTCGATCATCATGCAGCTCATGAAGACCCGCTTCGCTCGTGCCGAGCTGGTGGCGTTTGGCGGCTCGACCACTACCCTCATCACCATTCCCGGCATCACCGCCGGCTGGCGCGCGGGTCAGCACGTCCGTCTCCGTGTCCTCAACCTGCCCTACAACAAGTGCGCCGAGGCTCACCCCTTTACGATTGCCTCGGCACCAGACTCGGGCGGCCTCGTCCTCATGGCCAAGGCTGCTGGTGACTGGACGTCGTCTCTTTACCACCTCGCGTCCAGTGGCGGCGACAATGACGGCGAGGTCGGTGTCTGGAAGCGTAAGGCGCACGTCATGGTCGAGGGCCCCTACGGTGGTCTTGGCCACACCCTCCCCACCGCGTTCTCGTCCATCGTCCTCATTGCTGGCGGCTCGGGTATCTCGCACTCGCTTTCCCTGACCCAAGACCTCATTGAGAGGTCGCCCACGGGTGTCGTTGGTGCCCGCACCATCGACCTCGTCTGGGTCGTTCGTGTCCAGCAGACTGCTCGCGCCCTGATGCCTACCCTCAACACCCTTGTTGAACGCGCCCGCGTGTGGGAGAAGCGCGCCCTCGACGGTCGCCGCCACGGTGCCGACCTCGCTCTGCCCATTGCCGTCCGCATCCACATCTTCGTCACCCGTTGCCCCGACAGCTCGCCGCTCACTCTCCTCAACAGCCAGCCCAGCGGCCGCAACAACATGCACGAGAAGCTCTCCCCCTCTGCCTCGGGCCACGGCCGCAGTAACAGTGTTGATTCCTCGGACAGCCACGGCTCGGACGAGAGTGGCCAGTACACCACCGACGACCACTGGGCGCTGCCGGTCATGCCCGGTGTCCTGCCCGCGCGCCTTTCCGCCCGCCTCTCGGGCATCTTCCAGCCGACAGCCGCTCAGCACACCAAGGCCGACTGGCTCGCCAAGAACCCCGACAACGTCCGCCTCACGCAGGTCTACTCGCGCCCCACCGACCCGCTCGAGGCCATGTCCGAGATCTTTGCGTACCGCGGCAGGCCCGACTTGAACGCCATCATGGCCAGCGTGACCGACGAGACCATCTCGCGCCATGGCCGCACCCTCACCGACCCGACGGGTATCTTTGTGTCTGCGTGCGGACCCGAGTTCCTCGTCAACGACGCCCGCGACGCCACCCTCGACGTCAAGCGCTGGAAACGCAACGCCGTAGGAGGCACAGAGTTCTCGGCAGAGTTCTTTGGCTTCTAAACGAAAACCGCTTTACGCGTCCGCGTTCCTCCCATCGTCGTCTCCCGGGTCTCATCATTTGTTTAGTCGCGTCTTCCTCTATATTTCTTGCACACACACCACACCGCACCACACCGCACCGCACCACACACACACCGATACACACTACATACAGCGTCACACCTAGCGTGGACCTCCCACTCTCATTTTTCATTCGCTCCCCAACTTCCCCAACGCCCACCCGCGCGCGCGCTCTGCTCTCTGCACGGCTTTTGCGTGTATTTGTAAATACATAAATAAAACGCACACACACACACACACAGCCCTGTGAAATAGCGCATATGCACATACACAAACGGTATGCTCCGGCCATATGTATTCTGTGCACAATGTGCGCACCTCGAGCATGGAGCATGGAGCATGGAGCATGGACCAAGCACGGTAGGCACATTGCGAACCGTCAAGGACACGTCGTCTGTCGTCTATTCTCGCATTTTTCGCATTTTTGGCCGGTACTGTAATTTGTGTTTGTGTGCCCCGTTGAAACAAACGCCTTTCGTGCGACCCGGGGCCCATACGCTCCACCGTGTATCCATCCGACGCGTCGTCCGTGCCCCTCACCCCTACCCGCGGTGACCAGATGACCAGATGGCCAGATGGCCGATGGCCAGATGCTACCGCCCGACAAGCAAGCTCTGCCGATCGAATGGGCATGAACTTGGCACACTTGCACACTTGCACACTTGCACACTTGCACACTTGCACTTGACAACAACCGGTTCACGGCGAGCGAGGCACGAGGATGCCGGAATGGGGGGGAAGAGGCACCCATGGTGGAGCTTTGGATGGGCGTGCATGTGCTCGGTTTCATAGGTAAGCAAATACAGCACAGTAGCGTACTGTACAGTACAGTAGCGCACAGACATGTGCAGGCAAAGCCAGCAGCACATGTACTTGCCTCTGGCCTTTTTGGCCGAACGAGGCACCTACCACATACTGTACCTACCTGCCTTGCCCCGTCCGTACGTCCGCCTGTGAGCGACAGAGTACATACAGTACAAGCCAGCGTCCATCGGCTAGCCGCACAGTTACAGTAAGCAACAAAGCACCAGCATGGCATCTTTCGGTCCCCCCGTCCATGAGAGCCCCCCCCACCCCACGTACGAGCGCCCGGCGTCCCATTTGCATCACCGCCACATTCCCCACTCTACGGCCTGCGCTGATCAGCAAAACCCTCTGGCGCGTACGTATGTGTACGTATCTGAGGGTCCCTGTTCACAATAACAACTGCTCAGGCGCACTGGGTGCTGCGCGCCGGCGCGCCGCCGGACGCCGGACGCCAGACGCCAGACGCCGGACGCCGGACGCCAGACCCGCTATCGCTCGCTCGCCAACCCGCCAACCCGCCAACCCGCCAACTCGGCATGGCATGGCATGACCTCGCCACAGCGGCGCCCGCCGCCGCGCCACCCCCGCCGCCAACTCGCGACGATACCTGACCGTGCGGTCCGTGCTGCACCTGCACGCCTCGTCCTGTTCCCGAGTCTCTGAGTCTCTCAAAAGCTCAATGGCTCACAGCTATTAGCCATAGCCGCGCGCAAGGGCTCTACACGTGCTACGCTCTCTCTCTCTCTCTCTCTCTCTCTCTCTCTCTCTCTCCAGACACACCGGAATGCATGGATGCACAACAGGTTTAGCGGTTTCCGATGGGCTCTTTCTAAATGGGGGGTGAGGGTATATCTATAGCAATGTACTGTTGTTGGGGTTGGGGTTGGTGGTACGCTGGCGAGAGCGATAAAAAAGTGGGGGGGGGGGGGGGGGGCAAAGGTCCGAGACTGCAGTTGATAGAGCCACATGGAGGGGCTAGGCTTGGCTGCGCGGTAGACGGAGGCGGAGAGAAAGAAAGAAAAAGAGGTAAAAATGGACAGAAACCACCGTCCCCACTCGGGAAGGGTGGCTTTCCTTTCTGGTTTTCTGGGGTATGATTTCCAGGCTCCAGGTTTACCTGTCGCCAGGCTTGTTGAGGAGGGCGATGCGCTCGCTCATGTCCGCGAGAGCCTGAGCGACGTGCGGGTGCGCGTGGAGGACGTCGGCCATGGGCTCGATGATGGTGCCCTGGCCGTCGCCGTACGAGTTCGGCGAGTCGGCAAGGCCGTCGGGGCCCTTGAGCTCAATGGCGAAGCAGTCGCCGGTAAACTCGTACAGCGTACGGACGAGGCGGGGGTCGAGGATGCCGTCCTCGCGGGGACGCTTGGCGTGCGAGAAGAGCTTGTCGGGCTGGAGACCGTAGCGGTGCTTGGTGAGGATCTGGTGCAGGAAGGCTGGGACAGGGTGGTACGACGTGTCGTAGCGCGCAGATTCGGGCGTGAGGCCCCACTGGATCACTGGGGAGAGTTAGAACGGTTCGTATGGATTCGAGACAACTCACTGGCGTGGCCACAGAAGTAGTCAGGCGACGAGGTGCCGTCCTGGCGCTGGTATCCACCGACAGACGCGAACATGCGGGGTGCCTGCTGGTAGTCGAGACCAAGGGCATAGAACGAGTAGCGCTGGGATGTGTCAGGCTGCTAATCTCGGAACTCGGCAACAGATAGCAACTCACGTAGGTGTCCTTGTCGCCGTACGAGAGGAAGTCGTACATGTCCGCGTTGTCCATCATGTGGTTGGACAGGTGGAGGACGGCGAGGTTGAGACCCTGGTTTCCGCTCTTGTCGTAGACAACCTGGCCAGACTCGGCGGGCCAGTGCTCGTCGGTGCACTGGCGGCCCATGATACGCCAGATCGAGTTGTCGGCTGTAGGGGGTTAGCAACGCTACGCGACTGATAACCCACGGTGGTCCTTGTTGAGGTCGGCCCAGAACACGGAGCCGCTCTGCTTAAACTCGACGCTCTCAAAGAGCTCGGCAGGGTCCATGAGGGGAATGTTGTCCGAGTCCATGTAAACAAACTGCGTAAACTTGGTGTCCAGGAATGAGCGGTTCTTGATCTCTGCAGCCGTGTGTCAGTTCTCAAAAAAGGCCGCCGCACATCACGCGCAGCGAGGCAGGGTATGGATACCACCCTGGACTGGACGTGCACCAACACAGTCGGCCTGTCCAGCAACCCACACCCCCGCACAGGCCACTCGCAGGTACTCACGCCAGCTCTTGCCGTCACCCTTGCGCGCGTTGCTCTCGATGAGGGTGACCTTCCACTCGTTGGTGAACTCGTCGCGGACCTTTTGGTCCGCAAACTCGCCGGGGAAGTAGTAGACCTCGACGGGCATGGTCGACTTGATAACGTTGCGGAGCATGTGCAGCGAGAAACGGAGACGCTCGAGGGTCTTCTGTAAACGAGTTAGCCGGGATCCAACATATATTCGCGTCTCAACTCACGCCCTCGCCGCCGGTGTAGATCAGACCGCGGCGCTGGTCCACGGGGACGTCGGCCTCCATGGACTTGTCCCAGACAATGGGGATGGCCTCACGGTCCAGAGCACGGAAGTAGTCGACAATCTTCTGGCGGTAGCGACGAATGTCGTCGCGCGACACCTTGTGCCACCGCTCGTCTTTGCCCTCGTGGAAAAAGTACGTGTTGCGCGCATAGGTGTAGAACGGACAGCCGTGACGGTTGGGCAGCTCGGCCTCGTACTGCTCCAGCGCGGTACGCTGGAGGAGGTGCTTGAGACGTGCCTCCAGCGTCATGGGCACATCCTCGTCGTCTGGGATGCCTCCAGATGGAGGTGGGATGTGCGAGGACAACGATTCCGAGTGCCTATACCCTGTTCCAATGCGGGAACCCATATAGTCGGACACGGCTGCACGACGCTCCTGTCCGGCCAACAGTGGGATACCGATAATCAACGCAACACCAGCCAGAAGGAGGAGCTGGAGGGGCTTGACACGCAGACGCAGACCGCCAGCAACGGCCACCCCTTCCTGGGTCGGCACGGGGGAGTAGGCAGAGACCATGGTTACAGAGTTTCCAAAGGAAGTGACGGGGAAGGAGGGCGGCGGGGGGAGGTGGGAGGGGGGGGGGGAGGCGAGGAGGCGACGCGACGGCGCTTTGGGGGGAACCGAGACGTGCTTTTGCGACGCGCGGGAGCGACGAAGAAAGAGGACGGGCGAAAGCGAAAGCGAAAGAGAGAGGGAGAGAGAGTGTTTGTGAGAGTGAGAGAGAGAGAAAGAGTTGAGACGCCGTGATCGTGGCCAGGAGACAGGAGAGCCAGGATAGCCAGGACACGGTGCACGGGAAAGAAGGGACCGAGAGAGATCCAGGCAGACCCAGCCAGGCGCCGGCGCGCGTGAACGCCTCCTGGGGGCCTTTCAGGCGCTCCTTTCGTTTGGCACCACCGGGAGAGCTGTCTTTGCTTGTGCGTTCCTCGGTCCCGTCCCTCCTTTCCTGTCCTATAAACCAGGCAATCGACGGGACCAAATTTTGTATTTCCCCCCATCCTCCACTTGCCTCTTTGGGCAATTTATGCCGCTGGCTTTTGGGTTGCCGGCAACCAACGACTTGGACCACCGTGTGTAGATCGCAACGCGCGCACCACCTCCGTCCGACCTTGTTGCTGTCATTGCCGTGTCTTGGTGTGTTCCTTGTGTCTCCCCGTCCCACAAGTCGCCTTCACCCCACACCTCTCGGGGGCCAACACACAGACACGTCGTCTCCCTTCCATCCATACCATCTCTATTCACAAGTAACGACACCCACCCGCACATACACGAATCTCTGGCACACGAAACATATCGCATTGCAATCACACACACCCGTCGCAGGAGACGCGGACAGCACACCCCACTGTCCCACCACTTTTAATCCCTTGTCGCATTAGCCAACAACTGCTCTTTGGCTCCTGCCGCCAACAGCAGCCATGCTTCCCTTTGGCAGTCTCATTCGGAGACACCGATACATCATCGCGTGTCTCGTCGCCATTCCGTTCCTCTTCTACTTCCGTCACACCAGCGGTCAACCTTCCGTGTCAACAAGCAAGTACCGTACAGGCGGGCTGGGCACCAACACATGGGACGACAGCGACTGGGTCGACGACTCGCTGGTAGGCAACCGCTTTGCCGACCACACAGCTGGTGGCGGCGGCAAGTGGCTGCCATGGACCAAGCCAGGACGCAGCATCCTCGTCACTGGCGGCGCAGGTTCGCTGGGCCACGCCATTATCCCAAAGCTCTTGAACCAAGGGTACATTGTCCACGTTGCCGACTTTGTCCCGCAGCCCGTGACGTTGCCAAAGGACGTGCTGTACCACCGCGTAGACATTCGCACGTCGGCACTGGGCGAGATTCTCGAACACACACAGTACGACGGTGTCCTCCATTTTGCTGGCGTCAGCCTCGAGGGCTGGTGCCTCTCCAAGCCGGAAGAGTGCACAAAGGTCAATGTCGGCGGCACCAAGAACCTCATGGAGGCCATCGAGGTGCAGTCCCGTAAGGCGGCAGGCTCCAGCGGCGCATGGACAAGGGGCGTCACTGTCCCATGGATTGTGTACGCATCGAGCACCGAGGTCTACGGCAACCCCGATAAGGGTACCATCGAGGAGAGCAGCGCGACCAACCCCGAGTCGAGCATTGGCAAGACTAGCCTCGCCGCCGAGGAGCTGGTGCGTGACGCGTTTGACCGTTCTCGCCGCGGCAAGCTTGCCGGCGAGCACAAGCAGCGCGACGACGACGAGGACGCCGACGCCGACGACGACAGCGAGGGTGGCTCGACTGTTCTCCGCGGTGCCGTGATCCGTCTCTCGCAGGTGTACGGCTTTGCGCGTGAGTCTGCCATTCCATCGGCATTCATCCCGCACCTTCTTCAGCGCTCCGTGTCGTCCCTCCCGATCCAGTACTCGTCCGACGAGCCTGCTAGCGACTTTTTGCATGTCAACGACGCTATTGACGGTATCCTCCGCGTGATCGACTTTGTGGGCCGTTCGGAAGGCGGCGAAGCTCTGGAAACGTTCAACCTCGTCAAGGGCGGCAAGCGCTGGATGCAGCAAGAGGTCGTCGACCTCATGCGTGCCGAGACCAAGACCATGTCGCCCCTCCGTGACATTGGCGACAAGAAGGCCACGGTCAGCTCTGCGCGGTATTCATCCAAGCGTGCCACCGACGTTCTTGCCTGGACTCCAGCGGTCGACCTCCCGCTCGGCCTCGCACTGGCCACGACCGCCCTTGCCGAGGACTCGGTCGAGTACGCCAACAACTTTCTCAGCCGTCACTGCCCGCAGTACGGCGCGGACGTTGGCGCTATGCAGACTCCCGCGGTGCCCGAGGACCAGCGTAACCGCGACTTGTGGAAGCTGCACAACTGCACCGTCAACCTCGGCTTCAACCACGACGGCTGGCTGCACCACGTCAAGTGCCAGGACGGCAAGAACTGCGGCGCCGACAACAAAAAGGTCGTGTCGTACAACTGGAACGCTACCGTTTGGAACATTCACGTCGTCCCGGAATCCCACAGCAGCAACGGCCGTGCGCAGGTCAAGTTTGCCCAGGAGAACGGTGCGGGCTGGCTTGGCATCCGCAAGACGGACATTGCTGGCGGTGGCGAGGTCGAATGGGCTCTCTTCAGGGACAATGACCCCGAGCCGTTTGTCAACACGTTCGAGGTCGAGGTCGCGCCCGACTCGTCGGCTCTCCGCATCATGCTCCCCGGCACGCAGCCTCAGCCAATCTACGCCCATTCCAAGGGCGAAGAGACCATCTTCAACCTCGAGACCATCGAGGCGGCCGTTACCGAGCCGCACTATGACATGCGCATCAACATGCTCTGTTGCCAGAGCGAGGGTGACTGGCCGCTCCTGCTGGATGACCACGAGTCTGCCGACCAGCGTTTCGGCAACGCGGGCGACATTGCCTTCAACGCGTCCCGCCGCTTGCACCTTTGTGAGCGTGCTCACGCTGCCCAGCAGCTGTACACTACCATGATCGAGACGTCGCGCAAGCTCGTCGACGAGGTCAGCGCGCAGACTGGCGACGCAAAGTCCAAGTCTGCTCCGCCGTACACTGTCAGCAGGCACCCTCACAACTGGCCGCTCAAGCCTCTCGAGCCCTGCTGGAACGACTGTAACAGCCCCACCACGTGTGTGCAGACCGGAAACTGCCGCTGCGTCCAGGCCGACAACTGCCCCCGTCGTCGCGAGAACCCCCTCATTGTGCTGGCACGCGGGATGCGCCCCACCGACCAGAAGAAGGTCTCGCCTCTGGGAGACCTGGGAAGCTTCGACCCCGTCCTGCGCAAGATGGTGGAGAAGGTGGACTGGCGCGACATCCTCCTCCCCGAGGCACGTGCATACTATGCCGCTCACCCGGAACTCATCAAAGTCCACGTTGTGTCTGGTTACGAGGGCGAGAAGGAGGTTGAGGCTTCACCGTGCCACAAGCTCCAGAAGACCCACTGCTTCAGCGCCGACAGCATCATGTACCGCGCCATGCGCCACGTCTCGGTCCCTGCCACCGAGGCGACCCTCGTCGTCCTTCCCGTCTACCAGCACTGCGTGGACAATGAGCAGAACAGCGCCGACTTCCTCCTCCACAAGGTGTGGAGCCACGCGACCAACACCATCAAGAACTTTTACGACGACAAGGTGCCCCTCGTCATGATGACCCACGACTGGGGAATCTGCCTGTCGTTTACCTGGGAGATCTGGTCATCCCGCGAGATGCGCGAGGGTAAGCCCACCCTGTACCCGGACCACCTGCTCGACAACACCATCGTCTTCTCCGTCATGGGTGACTGGGACACGAGGTGTTACCGCCCTGCGCAGGACATTGTCGTGCCCGCACGCACCTGTCTGAGCGAGCAGCTCAAGGACCGCTTCTCGGACATTCACAACGTGGCCCCGGCCCACGAGCGCCCTCAGCTCATTACGTGGTCGGGAACGTTCTGGGGTACGGGCAAGACGGAGCGTCTCCGCCTCGCATGCCACCGTGGCGGTGTGGCCGACGAGGAGCTGGTCAGCGGCGGTGGGCCCCAGAGCAGCTTCTACAACTGGGAGTATCTCAAGGAACTGAATGCCGCCAGGTTCTGTCCTCAGCCCAAGGGTATTGCTGGTAAGTTTTGGCAAACGTCACACTCGAGCGCTCAGCTGACGCAACTCTTTCTTTTTTTCCTTCAGGCTGGTCGCCCCGTGTCAACGACGCAATCTACGCCGGCTGCATCCCCGTCCTCATCTCCGAGGGCTCGCACTACCCCTTCGTCTCGTCGCTCGACTGGTCGCAGTTCTCGGTGCGCATCCACCCGACGGAGCTGGACCAGATCGAGCACATTCTCGGCGCCATCCCGCTCGACCGCGTCGAGCAGCTGCAGGCCAACCTGATGGCTGTGCGCGACGCCTTCATCTACTCGTCCGACGAGCACCCCGAACAGGAGATGGACCGCCGCGGACCCATGTTCTTTGGTCTCCTCGAAGCCGGTATGCGACTGCGCACAAGGTATCCCGACAGGCTGGATAAGGCCTATGCCGCGGAACACCCGGACGAGGCCAAGGAGTAGAAGAACAAAAAGGAGTGGTGGAGAGGGAACGCAGCGTAGAATGGACGATCTGTTTGTTTTGTTTCCTTTTGTTGGCGAAGCAAACAGCAGCTATGTGTCTCTTGGTATCCCACGCTCTCCATATGCATATAGATTCGCATTTTTGTCGAGGCCAATGCTGCTTGCAAAGGATCAAAGGGTCAAAGGACCTGGTGGGGTGGGAGTGAAACGCGGAGCGAAGAAGAGTGCAAGGAGAAAACGACATTCGTGCCACCTGCCTGCACCCTCTTTTCCCATCTCTCCACGGATGAAGCTGCATGCAATTCCGGCCCAACCTCGACCTAGAGCAACATCTCGACCTCCTCCACACGCACCCGATCCCCCAACCCCCTTCCCCAGCACGCAAACGAGCGAGAAAAGAGGGCTCTCCGAAAGCGGTCCCAACACCCACTCCAACATCATCACAGGTCGCGTGGCCAAATGGTACGGCGTCTGACTACGATTTCAGCTCGATTATCAGGAGATCGCGGGTTCGATCCCCGTCGTGACCTTTTTGGCGTCCTCTGGAGGCCTGCTATGCATCCCAGAGGAAGTGTGAACGATGCAGAAGTCACGAAAAGAGGAGAGGAGAGGACAGACAGGTTAGATGGCTTGCTCGGACAGATTGGTTTTTGGTGAAGCGATAAAGCTCCGTTTTTTTTTTTTGCATTTTGGGGGGGGGGGGGGGGGGTTTTCTATGGATTCGGTCTCTATTGAAAGGTTGCCCCAACACACACGCCGGACATGGGCGGACTGGTTGCTGGATTGATGAGTACAGGAACACACTGCTGGTCAAGGTGCTTGGGAGACAAGTGGCGCGGATGCGAGTCAGGTTCGGTGCCGGCGTCGGCGGACCAGGCCAGGTGAAGGTACGAGGGGTAGAGGGTTCCAAGAACTATTACCTCGTAAGGTAAAGAGAAGGCGCCTCACGTGTTGAACGGGCTGGAACGGCAATGTCCATTGTCCCCGCTGCCGAGGTAACTTTGACCGTCCAAGCGGGCAGTCGAGGAACTGCTTGTGAGGGGATAACACCCTACCAGGACGCGAAAGGTGACGATCAAGGACAATGTCCAGAAAGCGCACTCCGAGCCCATGTCCGAAGAGATAATCACAGGTAGTCTGCGCGACGCACACCCACCGCCAACAGAGGGAGGGCAAGGGCAAGCCCGACCCGTATTCCTGCCAGCGGTCACCTCCCTCAAGAACTCTGCTCATCGCCCCGATGCCCTCGAGGACCTGCATCACCACAACCACGGAGCACAAGCTCTGAGGGAAGGGTGGTCGTTGACCGAAGGTAGATCTTGAAGGTGTGGGAGATGGGGTAGACGACGAGGCAGGAGCGTGACGGTGAGCCCGTTAATGACAGGGTGGTAGCAGGTGGACGGGGTCAGGGTGATAGGAGGAGCTGGGCTGGCCGTCGACAGTCGGCGCCTGGGGCCCAGAGAAGAAGCGGTCCGGGAGATGAACAGAACAAAAGACCCGACCGAGTAACTTGAGGACAAAGTGGATGACTCCTCCCCAGTCGTGCTCGGCTACGTTCGTCCCCCTTTTCAGCACCGCCTCCGGCTCGTAGCGGACCTGCCAAGTCGGCAGCAGGCGACTTCAACCGGTGAGTGACGCTTCCAGGACCCTTCTCTTACATGGCCAGGAGAAGAAGGTCGGGTCAATGACGGGCGTGGGGACAGGTAACAGCACTTCCATGGGCGTGGCGTCGTGGTTATCGATGAGCTCGGGATCGATGACTGGCCGTACCATTGAGCGTGTTGTCGAGGGCTGAAGGACGCCACTGTGGGTCCACCACACACCGACGAGGAAGGGGTGGTTGACGGATATCGGCTTTCCCATTCATCGCCCAGGGAACTGGCCAGAAAAGGACAGACACCATGTGACGTTTGTCTTTGGCTTTGCAGTCTCCGTCGCTGTCACTGTGACCTCCAAAACGGCATTCTTTTATCTGGGCGAGTTAGCAATGTACGTTTTTGGAGCCTAGGAGGTAAGGAAACAAAGGACTCACGGCGCGGCACAAGCGACATTCCTGCTACTCCTCCTCCCGACTTGCGGCTGACCATTGACCGTTGACCGTTCTTGTTCACCACATATGTACACCGCTCTCCTTGGCTTCACATTTCCCCGGCACCCCAGCCCGCCTCAACACTCCCGCACATGATCTTGTCTCACGCATGTGGGCCCTGATGAACTACCAAGAGATACCTTCCTGCCACCAATGTTGCTCCACCAGTGGGAGGATGTATTGTCCGCGTCCACTTTCAGGATTGGGTCAGGCGGTAGACTGGGCGGGAAAGGAAAGGACGAAAAGGATTCTATATATTTTTGGAATTTTTGGCGATTTTATGTTTTTTTTTTTTTTTTTTTTTTTTTTTTTTTTTGTTGACTTTTATACTTTTCGTTAGCGTTGAACTACCCAAGCTCAACTCACATTTTTGAATTGCGCATCTATGAAAAACAGCTATACATCTTTGAATTAGATGTACCGGCTGAGTCCCGTCAGCGTTGTTGCTTTTGCGTTCTTTTAGATTCGACGACACTCACCTGTGGCCCTCCCACACCTTCTTGACCCGCGTGGTGGTAGGCGTGGGGCTGTGGATGTGGTACGAGTATCCATCCTCGAGGTGGGGGAGCTGGAGTGCACTGCTACTTCCGCTGACCATTGTACGAGGATAGACGGGGCCGTCGGGGTGGTGGTAGGGCGCAGGCGGGGCATAGTACGGGACGGGCATGGGCAGGGGAGCGGGGCGGAGGGGACCGAGAGGAGGAAGCTGAGCGAGAGGAGTGTCGTGTACGGTGACGGACGGATACGGCCCGGGGACGTCCGCGTAAAGGGGAACGGGTACGGGGGCTAAGTAGGGAGGAATAGGAAGAGGAGGGGGAGGGGGAGGAGGGAATCCATACGGTCCCGCGGGGCCGATCTCCTATAGTCCGGCTGCCAGTAGGGCCGGGGGAAACACATTGAGGGAAGCTCGTGCGAGTTGCTGTGCTTCACCTTGGGCTTGAGGCGAGAGGATCCCTTGGAGGTGGAAATACCCTCGTGCCGAGAGCGATTGCTACGATGGGGAGCGAACAGAGGGACGGTCTCCTCGGCGAAACGAACCTTGGTGGGCCGAGGAGTCGGGGGAAGAGGCTTGTCTCCACGCAAAGGCGCCGCCTGAGTACGGGGCGTGTCCTGCGGAGGACGGGATGCCTTGTTAAGAGGAGCTCCCGGGGCGCGATTAGCGGTCGGATGAGGAGAGCTGAGCTGAGGAGTCGAAGAGAGGCTGTGGGACATGGTTTAGAAATGTTGAGGGCATTTTTTGGACTATTTTATACTATGCTGGCGCTGTCATCGCGTCGTCAGTTCTGCTGTCAGGCGAGGATCACATTCCACGCCTGCAACGGTCTCAATGTCAGTCCAGATCCTCACTGAAGGGCTGAGTAGGTCTTAAACGTCCACCAAAGGTGATCCCCAAACTTCATTTCAACGGACATGACATGAGATTGATGGCCGACTGCCTGGGCCCCGCCCATCACTGACATAAGCCACTCCCACGTGCTTCAACCTGCACTTCCCGATTTCCGCATGGTCTGCAGTGACACAGACTGACATGTACCACGGATTGGGAACTGTGTTTGCACAAGGGTGCTCGATGCGTAGCTGCTGAAACCTGTGCACGCGAGGTGGAACATGTCAGCCACCTTGCGGTTGTGGTCCCCTGAAACGTTGTCAACCAACCCCCCTCTCCCCCCGTGATGGTGATAGCCACCTGGTGCATGGAAACGGGTATTCGTTCTAGAACGGGCAAGTGACTTGATCCGGGGGTGCCGGGTAAAGCAAAGGCCTTGCGGGGTGTCCGGTGCTTCAGCTCGCGTCAAGGATAAGCAAAGCAGGACGTTTGCCACTCCTGGTTTCAAGTGGAGGCCGACCACCAACAGGGCGATTATCCCCGGTGAACCCTTTTTCTGCAGCAGGTCCATACCGGAATGGGGGTGCTGGTGCTGATAATTCACTTACCGCGTTTGTCGTTGACAGCGGCCCGGTTTAGTGCTTTGTGTCCAAGTTGGGACTTTACATGCAACAACCGGATGGAACGAAGCGGAGTATCGGAGTATCAAAATACATTTGGGTCCGTAACAGCTTCAGATCAGATGATGTAGTCCTACAAAACAGGGGTGCAAACGATGGCAGGAGCGACCCAGTCGCTCCCCCTCGTACTCGCACCAGGGGTCGTGTCGTGTCGTCCAGTACGCAGTACTGGTCCGTCATATCGTCATGGTGTAATCAAAATCGGCGGTGCACAGCCTGGTGCGAATAGCCATACGTCATCGGCGCGCAAGCAGGACACTGGTGGCCGTAACCCATTGCGTGGTGATGCGGCAGTGTGTGTGGAGCGAGCATGAGAGGAGCTGGAGGGAGCGGAGGCGCCATCGAGACGTAGCTCATGCAGTTCATACAGTGGCAGCCCATGCCTGTGTTCTCTGTCAGCAACAGTGTTGTGTGTGTTTACGACTGGGTACCGCATGACCGACGTACCATGCGGGCCGGGGTGTCCCAGTGGGACGGGCCCAAAGTCCGGGTGGGTGAAGGGGTATGCCAAGCTGCCCTGGGCGTACATCCGAGACGGGGGTGGTGGCGCCGGGTTTTCGTACGTCGTGCGACGGTGGATTGGCCAGTTGGACTGCTGGTCAGTTTCGTTTCAGTTGCGTAGTCTCTTACCTGGGGGGCAGAGATGGAGTGAGAGCGACGGTGGCTCCGGTGAGCCACCTCAGTCGTGTGCTGCTGTAATGCCGACTTGCGGACCACGGCCTTGACTGAGCCCCAGTTAGCAGAGGTTAACGTCAACGTCGTGGACAAGCTTACGGTCAAGTTTCTTGTCAACGAACGGGATAGACAGGCGCCTGTCCCGTACTCGGGAAGGTGGGCCGGGAGATGCACCGCCGCTCAACATTCCTTCGCAGGCGGTATCGGTATATGAGGACCAATGGTCCTGGTCGTTAGTTCCGAGGCCTAATATCAGGTGGCGAGACCTACTGGGTCAAAGATGCGACTTGTGGTCGTCTCCGAGAACGAGACTCGGCGCTGGCGGGCTGAACGTCTGGTGGGAGTGTATGAAGACATGGTGGGGTGGAGAGAAAGTACCAAGCACCTTGCTTATATGGTTGATGCTGCGTGAAACTGGGTCTCGTTGCGCGTTGCATGCAATGTGCAGAGAGGGCTCACGGAGAGGGTGCCCGAGGGTACAAAGGTGTTTTCAGGAGATTTCCGCCGATTTGGGGGATTTACGGGTGCCCAGCAGGCCCAGAGCAGGGCTGCGGGGTGGTCGTCGTCCTGCTGACTCTGGAATCCCCTCAAACACCGCCCCGAGGTATTGGTGAGGTGAAGGGGCTGTGAGTGCTCTGCATGTACAAAACAAGGTCCATCTGAAGGTGACGTTTGCTGTTGACCAACTCGAGTATCTTGGAGACCTCACATGACACGCGACACCGGCGACCTCGGCCAACATGGTCCAGAAAGAAACACCCCCTGAAGCCGAGATCTGAGCCACCACGTCCCATGGTGGCTGTCTTTGCCAAAGCCGGTGCTGGTCTTGGCTGGCATATATGCCTCATGTCATTGGATCATTGGAGGGGGTGTCCCATGGCATGGCTGCGGGCCGGAGCATTTGTTTGGAGTTCCCAGGTCGTGTTAGAGACTGCTGGCCCCACTGCTAACAATGAGCAGCATCTCAACAGTATGCAAGGCCTTTGTCTTTCAGTCTGGGCGGGAGAGAGGCACATCTCCTCAATGAGGCGGCTTGGGAGGCGGCTCGGCATGGGCCGTAGGCGTAGGCGCGTGCTGCTGTTGCCCGGCGCCAGTGAGTGCATGAGTGATCTGCGAGCATCGGAGCCTTTCCATCAGGGAAACCGGGCCCTCGTTGCGTCAAAGGCCCCGTCGGCCGCGTCAGAGCGGGTGGTGGGCCGTATGGGCGTACGTTGGTGGCGTGGCATGCATGCGCGCGTGGGGGCCGCGTTGCGCGTGTCGTCCGTGCCACGAGCCAAAAGTCCGTCTGGTGTGGCCTTGGGACGCGTAAGATGACGAATTCCGGACGGTATGCGCCGTGGCAAGCTGCCTTGTGGGTCTAGTATCACTCTGCCTCACATCACGTTGTGTTCGCGTTGTTTGTTCAAGAAGAGGGGGTTGGAGGGGGTTGGAGGGGGTTGCTGGGGTGGACACCCGAATGATTTTTGACTGTCGTGCCTTGCATTCACCAGGGAGGGAGGGACCTCGACCATCTGGTGTTGCTGCGGACCCTCCTCAAAGCGCTGGTCAATTGGTCAACACTCCTCCCTGTGACGGACGTAGTCTTTGAGGACCGGCCAGTCTATTGGGAATGGAAAATAACGCAAAGGTCAGAAGACAGACCACGTCATGGCCGGAATGACTATGTATGGCCAAGTTCACCCCCCCAAGATCCACCCATGCCACTCTTCAGCTTTGCATTCGCACCATTGATTTCTTTCGACTAACACTTTACTTGAAGCCCTTGGGCATCTTGGCATCCTTAGGTGCCGGGTTGTTCTTGCGGAAGTCGTCCGCAATCTCCAGCATCGTAACCCACTCAACACCCTTGTGCGTGTTGACCCAGGTGATGAAGCGCTCGAGCATCTTGAGGACGTCTGACCGCTGTGTCAGCTACCATTGTAGTCCTACGGCAACTGCATCAAAACTCACGAGGACGACCAGACACATCAGGGTGCACAGTGATGGGCATGATGAAGCCCTTCTCCCTCTCGTTCTCCCAGAGGTACTCGAACCAGTCCTTCCACTTTTGCTCGATAACGTGTGCGTCAACGAAGCCCTGCGTGCTCTTGGCGCCCTTCATAAACATCATGGGAGGAAGGTCATCGAGCTGATATGTCAGCTGTGTTTTGGGAAAGGCCATGTTAGCTCACATCCCAGTTGACGGCAATCTCGACCAGTCCAGTTGGGGTGCCGCGCTGCACGGGCACCATCCAGCTCTTGGCGTCCTTGCTGTAGTCGATGTTGGTCCAGCTGTCGCCCGAGCGGAGGTAGTACGCTTCCGAGTCGCGGTGCTGGAAGCTGTGATCTGAACACGTCAGCTCCTGGTGATTTTGTAGTACAGTAATCTGTGGACCCACCGTACGTGATACCTTTCTCGAGAAGGAGATCGATGCCCTCAGCGCTGGCCTCCCACCATGGTGCCACGCTGCCTTGAGGGGGCTTGCCAAGGAACTGGGTGACCTGGTCGAACGTGTGCTCCAGAATGTCACGCTGCTGCTCAATAGACAGAGCAGTGGGGTTCTCGTGGCTGTAGCCGTGGAGACCACTGACGAGTGAGCTCAGTGCACGAGAGTACGCATTCTCCCATCACCATATGACGTACATTTCATGTCCAGCGTCGCGCACTGCCGCCATCTCATCGGGGAACGTGTCCAGGCTATGTCCCGGCACATACCAGGTTGTCGTGATGCCAAACTTCTTGAACAGCGCGAGCAGACGCGGAATGCCTACTTCGCCTGCCCACATACCTCTGCTCACGTCACCGGGCGAGTCCTCACCACCATAACTGCCCAGCCAACCGGCGACCGCATCGACGTCGACACTAATGCTGATCCTGTCAGCTGCTTGTACGCGAGGACAACAACTGACCATATAAGCGCACGGCCGGGCATCTTGGACTTTGATTGAGTTCAGGTTTGTTGTCAGGTCGGGGGCTGATCGTCGAGGAATGCGTGGGATCAACACGTCAAGGACAAGGAGAGGGGGGGATACATTCATACCCGTGCTCCCAAGAGCACCTTTAGTACCTTTAGTACTTGAGCACCATCAGGTGACAGATCCCGAGGCCAGGTGACCGAAAATGCCCACACGACGATTGTGTCGTGAGAACCACCAGTGTGAGTGCCGGCCGGACTAGTGGGCGGTAACTGACACAAACGCGCGTAACGAAAATCTCGCCCGTAACGAGGCCAGAACCGAAGTCTCCGTTGGCGGATTTCGTGGGCAGACACAAAGTGGGCTTCGTCGCGAGCATCGTTATCAACGCCCTGCTATCTCGTTCTTCGTGCTGGGCTGGCCTGTGGGGCCTGGCAATGTTTCAAAGCGGGTTGGACATCGGAATGTCCGCGGCGCATGCCGACTCACTGAGGCATGATACAGGATCAGGACTAGGCCGATGATCCGTTGAGCGGTCAACACCACTCGATATCGCCGAGATTACTCGCCCCTCTTCAATACCTTCTATCTTCCCCAACAGACCAGCCATGCACTTCAATCTTTGATTCGAACATACTCTCATGTCGCGAGTTTCAATTGGGTGGTTGTATAACGTGAGCGCTCAGCATTGGTCGTTGTGGTTCACCCCAACCTCACGATCTTACTCCAACTGCGGTTGTGCTCAGCGGGGGAGCACACCATCCCTTTGGACACTGTTTGGCATATCTGAGAGCGCCACACATGTTTCTGGTATCTTATGTCAGCTCTAGTCAATTTGGGGCTGCCTGCTTACTCATGTCAGTGGCCAGTGGCCAGTGGGGTGTTGCGATATGGGTCACGGATCGCGGATTGCTTCTGACTTTTGAACCGTGACGTCAGCGGAGTTGGCCGAGCGTGTACCCTCGCGGACACGGATGCTCGATCCGGGGCCGACGACGACTCCATATGGTTGCATCCCCGCTTGCAACAAGCGTGTTCATAAACATTTCTGACGCGTTATCTTGGTCGCCAAACTCACCAAACTCATCAATGACGGTCAGCTCTGCAGTGACAAACGTCCTTGTCATCGGCGGCGGCCCCGCGGGCCTTTCGACCGCCCTGACGCTGGCACGCACGCTCCGCAGCGTCACCATCTACGACTCGGGCGAGTATCGTAACGCTCGCGCATCGCACTCGCACACTATCCCAGGCTTCGATGGAAAGGACGCCGCCGACTGGCGTTCAGCTGCGCGCGCCGATCTGGGCAAGTACCACAACGTTGAGCGGCACCATGGACAGATTGTCAGTCTCGAGAGACTGGCCGGCGGCAGCGTATCGGACCCGACGCCGACACGGTTCCGCGCCACCGACGACGAGGGCAAAGTCATCGAGTGTCGCAAGGTCGTGCTTGCTACGGGCTTGCAGGACGTGCTACCCGATATTCCTGGTGGGTAGCTCGTGTTTTTCCCTTACCCACAGACTAACGTCTACAGGCCTTGCCCAACAGTGGGGCAAGCGCGCGATTCACTGCATCTTCTGCCACGGCACAGAGACCGCACATGGAGCCATGGGTTTCCTCATCACCCCTCAGCAGGCGGCACTGAATCCCATGATCGTCGGCGGAGCGCTGACCATGTGGCCGACCTTGGACCACTCGCGCAAGGTGTTCCTCACGCATGGGCTGGACCCGGACGTCGAGGCGGACCTCAAGACATCTGGTCTGGAGCCTCATTTGAAGATCCTCAAGGCTAGGGGGTAAGTCAGCTTTGCATATACAGATAGACCAAGCTGACCGTGTCCAGTTTTGAGATCATCTCGGACCCTATCGCCCAAGTCGAGGAGCACAAGGACGGCCTGCACTTCACGTTCACGACGGACCGTGAGCCCCTCGTCCTGCCATACCTCATGGTGATGCCCGAGAAATCGCACCCGCCAGCCAGCGTCGCCTCCTTCCTCACCCCGTCCTTCCTGCACGCCCCACTCGACCCGGGTGGTACCGTTCCTCCCGTCCCAGCAGACGCACCACCTGCCCACATGCCCCCTCGCTCTGGTGCCGACCCGCGCACCCCGGCCCGCGGCGTGTTCTGGGCCGGCAACGCCGGCAGCGCGGCGGCCAATGTGTCCATGAGCGTCGGACACGGACAGGTGTGTGGCGTTGTTGTTGCTGGAGAGCTGGGCGGAGAAGACTTGGCCGCTGAGGCGGCGGCTCTGGCCAGCGAGTGATTCTGGTGCCAGTGAACATGCAACAGTGTGCCTTGAAATAAACGAGCAGAGCCCCGCAACGAAATCGGTTGCCTCATACCGTTGTGGCACGTTGGAACACTAATGTCGAAAACCCTGGTGCTTGGCACCGCCAGTCTCCTCCAGATGCTTGCATATTCGATAAGGATAACAGATAGGATGTCACGGCGCGACAGGAGACGAAATAACACTGGTAAGGTCATGCATAGAGCAGCAAGAGGACACATCCATTACGTAATCATATCTGTTCATGATGCCTCCTTTTTTCTTTCTACCATGAAGCGGCTGTAGTGTAGGTGGTTATCACTGTTCGTTGTGGCTGATTAGATCATAACTGAGCCAACCGCTGTTCGACTCAGCGCAGCCGCATGTTTTTGGAGTTCAGCATGACCGAGAGAGTGTGCAGAAATCGCGTGTTCGGCCCGTGGAAGGCACAGAAGGTGTGCGGTGATGTCGACGAGAGGTTGTTGTTGAAACGATCAGCGCGCGATTCGTGTAACGCACTTCTGCACGTCCACACAAACACACTCGTTTTTGGATCTTCACACACTCTCCGTCTTTCTCTCCACCCACCATGTCCGCACCCGCGACAGAGCTGCCCAACGGCAGCACCAACCCGCTCGCCGCCTCCACCTCGGACGTCGTCCACGCACCCCCGCCGCCCGAGATCGAGGCGACCCTTCAGCGTCTCTCGGCCTACCGCAACGTCCGCGGTGTCATGATCCTCGCGCGTAGCTCGGGGCAGGCGGCCAACGCGCCCACCCACCCCGCGAGCGGTATCCTCCAGAGCACCGGCGCCGTATTCGAGGGCGAGAGTGGTCGTCGTTATGCCGGCGCGCTCGAAGCCGTTGTCAACGCTACGGCCGGAGCTGTCAGCGCGTGCGATGAAGGTGTGAGTGTCAAAGGGTGACGGAGGGTGTGACGTATGCTGATGCTGCCTCTCTTCTCCTTGGTGCTGCTCGACCCCACGCTTCCTCTGTCGTCCTCTCTCTCTCTCTTTCCGATGCCTCCTGCCATGACTTTACTTCCCTCGCATCGCAGGACGAGCTCCGTCTGATGAGGATACGCACCAAGCGTCACGAGCTCATCATTACACCTGGTGGGTTACCCAGTTGAGACAGCCGTGCTAACAACCAGATGAGCGCTACCTCCTTGTTGTCCTCCAGGACCCGCAATAGATGCCATACGGCCCTCTCCTCTTACCACCCACGGCAGGCATGTGTCATACCTCTTCAAGGCTGCCCGGCTTGCCTGTTTAATACGGCTCGGGTGCCGTGTCTGTTGCCAGCAGTGCCGGCCTCATGTCGCGCTGGCGTCCGCCGCACGGTGTCCCTAGCGAATACTCTCCTCATTGTCCATACCCCCCTCGAAACCCTTTCACCTGTTGTTATGCATGAACCCGGCACCACATGTGCTGCCGCACGCACATATGAGTTTGCATGGGCCACTTGCTGCCAGTGACATCCGTATCGCATGTGCATGGGAGGAAGGGAGTGAGCCGTTGTGCCAGCTCCCGAACTGGGGCCGATTCCGCCTGGGGGTGGTGTGTGAGTGGGGTGGATGGCTCACACACAGAGGCGGGCCTGCACGTCGACACCTTGAATCTCTCCAACATTCATCCCACTTGCTCCTTCACAACCGACACCTCTCCCGTCACCCATCCCCGCACACCCATATCCTTTCCCTCCCTCATGGCTCTATACACGTGCTGAGTTCGACGCATACATATCCATCCCTGGCGGCCTGCGCTCCCGCTTATCGCCAGCGACTTCGACCCCACCCCTCCCCTCCCCCACCCCCCACCCTTCTCCAATATCTTGTCCGCGCCGTCCCTCCAAGCGCACCCTCCAAGCGCACCCTCCAAGCGCACCCCGGACCCATACCGACAGCGTACTGCACGTAGCTCACAGACACGGTTCTGTAGCTCAGTACCCTTCCACCACGCCTCGCACCCACGATGGCCCCCTCAATCTCGACGGGGACGACGCACTATGCCCTCGTCGTCGATGCCGGCTCGTCGGGCTCGCGCCTGCAGATCTACAGCTGGCGCGACCCAGGCCTTGAGCGAGCTGAGATCCTCACCGAGGTCCGCGAAGCTCGCGCTGCGGGTCTCGCGGACGGGTCTGGGCGCGCAGAGAGCTCGAACTCGTGGTGGTGGTGGGACAGCCTGAAAGGCAAGGGCAAGGCCTCGGTGGAAGAGATGGAGCTCCGAGCACTTCGCCGCCTCGCGCGTGTAGGCAAAGGTGTGGAAGGAGACGACTGGGTCAAGCGCGTTGAGCCAGGTGAGTGTCCTGAGGAGAGGCAAGCACCAGCTGGGCACGACCTGCCGCTGAGGTGTCAGCTGGAAGGCAGCAGTGGGTTTGACCATTCACTGACAACTTGCAGGAATATCAACAATCTCGCCAGAAGATATCCCAGGCTACCTTGCGCCATTAATGGCACATGCGCTGGAACATATACCGCCATCACAGCACAAGACCACGCCGATCTACGTGCTTGCTACGGCAGGCATGCGACTGTTGTCGGATGACGCCAAGGCGGCCGTCTTGGGAGCGACATGCGAGACCCTCCGGCGCGACTATCCATTCACCCTCGACGAGGCCGGCCCCGCTGGACCATGTGGCGACAGCGTGCGCATCATTTCGGGCGAGGAGGAAGGTATATGGGGCTGGGTTGCTGTCAACTACCTCATGGACGGCTTTGGACACGCTCCGGAACTGCAACACAAGGACGGCCAGTCTGACCACGACCACCTCCTTCCCTTGGCGTCTATCGCCCGTCCAGCGCACCCAGGCAAGAACGACGGCCTCACTCCTGTTGACATTAACCACCACTCGCCGACGTTTGGCTTCCTCGACATGGGCGGCGCGAGCACGCAGCTCGCGTTCAGCCCGTCGCCAGAGGAACTGGCGCACTCACGATACCCCGCCGCAGACCTTGGCAGCGTGAGCCTCCGCCTTCTTTCAGGCGAGGTGGTCCAATGGCCCGTGTTTGCTGCGAGCTGGCTTGGGTTTGGCACCAACCGAGTGCGCGAGAGCTACATCGAGGCAGCGGTCAAGGAGTGGACATTGAGCCGCGACCCAGACGTCGACGCGGCCGAAGACCGCATCGTCGACGCCTGTCTCCCCGTCGGTCTCGTCCTCCCATCACCGGACCCGTCCAAGCACCCCGACTTTATCGGTGCGGGTAACTTTGCCCAGTGCCTGCGCGCCCTCAAGCCGCTCCTCGCAACCGACGCTCAGTGCCCGGCCCAGCACTGTCTCTTTGGCGGCATCCCCACACCGCACATTGACTTTGCGCGCAAGGACCAGCGTGGATTCATCGGCATCTCCGAGTACTGGTACACTGCTCAACAGGTGCTGGGTCTCGGCGGCGTGTGGGACTGGGCTGAATGGGAGCGTGGCATGAACGAGTTCTGCGCGCAAGACTGGACGCAGCTCGAGGCCAAGTTCAAGGCGGGCGAAGGCTGGCATGGCACAGAGGTGGGTTTGAGATCGTCTATGCAGCACCGCTGACCCACCAGGTGGAAGTCTCCCGACTGCAGATGCAGTGCTTCAAGGGCGCCTGGATCTCCAATGTTTTGCACGAGGGCATCGGTATCCCGCGCCTGGGCGACGCTGGCGGAAACGACACGCTCACGGGCGGCAAAAAGGGCGAGACCAATGCCGAGGCCGAGCAGCGTGCTCGCGAAAAGGGCCTGTATGACAAGCCCCACTTCCAGTCCATGGACGAGGTGGGCGAGACGGCCATCTCATGGACGCTCGGCAAGGTCGTCATTGAGGCGAGCAAGGCCGTGGGCGCCGTGCCCCAGCGGGCATGGCGGCCGTCCATGGCCATGGCCGACCTCGACCGCGCCATGTGGGGCTACGTGCTGGTCGCTGCCGCTGTCCTGATGCTTCTTGCAGCTGCGCTGCGCAGGCGCGGCGTCCGCTCCGGCCGGAAACGCAAGCCAGGCCGCTCGGCCACCATCCTCGGTATCCCCATCCCGTTCACGGGCGAGCCGGACGCGTACGCGTTCGAGGAGAGCGGCGAGCGTTTGGGCGACTTGTACGGCGGCCGCAGGCAACCGGCTGCAGCGTCGCGCCTGCGCCTGTGGAGCCGGCGCGTGACCCAGGCGCTGCGCCGGAACGTCTCCTTTGGCGGGCTCGACCTGCCCCGCCGGCAACGACACGCCAGCATGCCCCTCTCGGCCAACGGCTACTCCCCCACGCAGGGCTGGCAAAGCCAGCCGTCGTCGCCCCGCGGCGGCGGCGAGACGTCTGGTTTCTCCACCTCGGCATACTCTACGCCCGTGTACAGCGCGTCGGCGCGCAACTTTAGCATGATGGACATTGGCCAGCACTCGCCCGCGCCCGGCTCCCCGCCGCGCCGCGCGCCTCGACCACGCACCAACTCGGCCCAGAACAGCCCCTTCCTCGGCCCACAGCACGGCGCGGGCGGCGCCGGCGGAGCGGGATGGAACGACCCGCCCATGAGCATGTTTGGCAGCCTGGCCACGGCGTCTGCAGCCGCCACGGCTACGGCGTCGAACGCGACCGCCACGACCACGGCCACTGCCAACTCGAGCGTGAACACCACCCCCGTATTGCCGTCCGCCCGCGACTCGTCCGGCGACGACGAGTGGCCCCGCCCCACGCCCGAGCGCAGCGCGACCCTCGGCCCCAACTGGACCGTCCCGGCCGGCACCGGCAGCGGCGTGCTCACCCCCTCGGCGGGACCGGGCGGGGACCATGTCCTGTCGCGCAACTCGTCGCGCGTCAACCTGAGCGATATTGGCTTGGCACAGCGCAGTCGCGCCAACACGCCGCATCTCGGCCACTCGGAGAAGATGTCCATGTGATGAGCGGGGAGGGACCCGTGGTGGTGGTGGCGGCGGCGCCCCGGAGAACACTGATAGGGACACTATGTACACACAAAAGGTGGTAATTATTAGGCATAGCGACAGACACAATACACACCTGCATGCATCGGTCATTCAGAATTGTTCACTATATCAACGGGATACGTAAGGAGAGAGAGAGAGAGAGTCCAAGATAGAGCGAAAGATCGTGAGTTTAGACGGAAGGAAAAACAAGATACTACAAAAATAGAATCACTAAAAACAAAACGCACGTGCAGCTAAAACGCTACTGCGTGACGCGCTTTTGCGGCGAACGGATGATGAGCTGGCCCATCTTCTTCTTGAGCAGCAGGCGCTTGACTTCTTCCCAGATATGTTCGCGGAGCTTGCCGCGGTCGTGCTCGTGGTCTGGGTGGATGCCCAGTAACAAGTTGCGCCCAATGACGGTCGCGCGCAGCGACACGTCCTCTGCAAACTCTTTGGGCAGGATGGACGGTTTGAGGACCTGGGCCATCTCGTTGGGGTCGGGAATGTTGCGTTCGGGCCACGCGCGCTTGATGGGGTGCCACCACATGAACGTGCCTGTGGGTGTGTGTCAGTTGACTGGGGGAGGATATTTCAACGGGTACCCACGGCCATCAATGTTGGGGCGCTCGGGCATGCCTGCGTGAGTGACAATGTAGGACGTGCACCGGTGGGTGGTGAGGTCGTAGCGGTTCGCGAGCCACGCGCCCTTCTGCGTGGGTCAGCTCTGACACCGCGCAACAGTACCCACCTGAATCCCATGCTGGGCGACGGAAATGATCACGCGCGGCGGCTGGGTGAATCCGAACGACTTCCACAGCTCCATGAGCATAAGCTTGGCGTCATCGTACAGCATCTGGCGTGTCAGCTTTGTCCCCTTCGAACAGGAGAGAATGAGCTCACGGCGTGGACGGCGACGTTGATAGCCTCGGCAATGTTGGGCGGGACGAAGAGCTTGTCGCACGCCAGGGGCGGCGTCTTGGTCATGCGCACTTGGAGGTTACGCTTGAACGTGACCATCATGAACACGGTGAGCGGGAAGGCTTCGAGCTGGGGCATGGGTCAGAATCTTCCGTCTCGGTGTGAAAGTTACCCACCTGCTTCCCGAGTGAAATGTTCAGCAGCGTGTTCTGGAACAGCTCCTCGTCCCACACCAGTGCCCACGAGTACAAGCGCTGCGCCACGAGGTCCCAGGGGGGCACATAGTCGGCCGTGTTGACGCTGCCGCTGTACGACGAGTGCCGGTGGTGCTCGGCAGTGATGGTCGGCTGCGTCTGGGACAAGGACTGCGAGTTGGTCATGTTGTCGTACTTGTCCAGCTGGTACATGAGGGACGGGTCCGATTCGCCGAGCACATCGTTGGGCGTGATGTACTCGTGCCCGTTGTCCTCCTCCTCGTAACCCTGAGTGCTGACCGAGTGGCGCAGTGCGGACGTGGGACGCGGCTGGTACTGGTTCTGGCTTTGGGTCTGGTTCTGTGAGTATACCGAGTCCGGGAGAGGGGGCAAGTCGCGGTTAAGGTCGGGAGGTGCCGCCGACTCGAACGAGGCATTGTTGCTGACATGCCAGTGGTTCAGCGAGTCGGGGGGCGACGGCGACGCGTCCTGAGTGGCGGCTTGTGCGGGCTGCCACTGCGTTGATGGGGTGTGCTGCGACCGTACGTGCGTAGTAGGGGAGAGCACGTCGATGCGTGGCCCCCAGTTCTCGCCACTGTTCGCAGACCGCGTGGGGCGGTTCACCCACGCGTCGTGGGTCGTGGCAGGCTGCATCGGCGTCATCTCACCCGTAGCGCTTCGCTGACGCTCGTCACTGCGTAGTGTGTGGATCGACCCCTCGGTCACATCGCCGTAAGGGTGGCGGAGAGTGCTTGTCTCCGTCTGCGGGTCCGGGTTGTTGAGAATCAGCTTGAAGCGCCCATCGAGCTGGAGGCCAGTGTAGCTCTGGATCGCGCCGGGGATGTACGTTCCCGTGGGGTTGGGGCCGGCCTGGAGGTCCTCGCCAAAGTCGGTGGGGACCGAGCTGTCGAGCATGCGGCTCATGGACTGTGCGGCCTCGCTCGGCGTCAGTGGCGCCTGTGAAGGCGACCCTCGAGTCTGCGTGGTCGCTGGGACGTCTCGTGACGCATAGGCTTGCGAGTTACTACCCGGCAAAGTGGGGTTGAAACCGCTTTGAAGGGGCTGGGTTGAGGCTGTCTGTGCTGGCTGGGCGTATTGCGGTTGAGGAGCGTACATCGGCTGGCTGTTGTAATACAGTGGCACCTGGGCAGAGTTGGGCACGTCGGGTGAGTAGTTGTACACCGGCGCGGAGGGCGCTCCCATGGGGACCGAGGGCATCGCCGGCATACCCATCGCGGGGGCGTAGGCGCCCGGATTGCTGAACATGGCATTGAGGCCCGGGATACCTGGCAGCGGTGGCAGTTGGACGCCGGGTGCGACCGGGTCGACGGGGGTACGGGGCAGGGGCTCAAAGAGGTGGTCCTCGATCCGATCGAGCATCTCGTCCGTCAGGTGGTTGACGCGCCCCGTCCGCTCGACGTCGAGCAGTTCCCGCAGGTCGCCACTGGTGGCAATCTTGTCCTTGGGAATGAGGTGCGAGAGCAGGCGGGTGAGCTCGACGATAGCTTTGCCTGTGTGCGAGTCCAGGTCGTCGCCCGTGTCCTCGTCACCATCCTCGCCCACAACCACATGCGGTGGTTGGGGTTGGGGCACAGACCGCTCCGTACGGCGTGGCTGGATCTCGAGGTCCTTGGGCTTGGAGTGTTTGCCGCTGACCTTGCGGCCCGAGCCATGACGGTCAGACACCTTGCGCGTGGCCCTGCGCTCACCCGATTGAGGGTCCGAGCGGTCGGACACGCGTCGCTGGCCGTCCCTCTTCTGCCGGCGCTTCTTGTCAATGACAAGCGGGGCGGTGTGAGGGCCAATGGGCAGGCCCTTGCCTTGCATGTCACGCAGCTCGATAATGCGAGCACGCGCGGCGCGGATAAGCGCCTTTTTGGCCTCCTCCCCGATGAGGTTGAGCTTGGCCGCGTCGAGATACTGGCACAGGCGCTCATCGTGGAAGTGGCTCGTGGCGAGCATGTTGTCCACTTGGATAGCGGTCTGGCCGGCCTGCGAGACAACGGAGCCACGGTCACCGGGAACCGCGCCCGACATCTGGTGCAGTGCAGGGTCGTGGATCAAGTCGGCGGGGAAGCCCGTCTGGTTCATAAACTGCGAGTAGTGCTGTGGGGGAGAGAAGGCGCGGACTGTCGCTTCGTCAGTCGCGTCCGAGCGCGCATACGTCGTTGTTTGGGCTTGGGTAGACGCGTACTTGTCAAAGTAGGCTGCCGATTGCTGCTCGGCAACGTCCTGAGCCCACTCCTCCGGAGACGCCCTGTACGTCGAGGCCGATGAGCGCGAGCGCTCGTCGTCACCGAGGGAAGTGTCGTTGGCGGCGGGGTTGGCGAGGGACTCGGTGCCCGGCCCGGTGGTGGCGACCCTCTCACCGCTGTCTTGCCGGGTGGCATTCAGGCGCGGTAATTGGGGAGGCGGAGACAGCGCGTTGGTGCCCTGCTGGGTGCCCGACCGCGAGAGGAGGGTAGACGGTTGTTGCGCAACCGCGGGCACAACAGTGGACGACGTGGGAGCAAGTGGGGTAGCGGCACGCGGAGTAACAGCACGCGCCTGAGCGAGGGCTTGCGAAAGTGCCGGCAAGGGCTGGCCCATCTTGATTGTGCCGTCCTGAGTGACAAAGAAGGTGTCGCCGGCAGCCGTGAGCAGGTCGACGAGGCTCGGTTCAGGTTGCTTTTGGAACGGAAGTGGCGGAAGACCCGGTGACCGCCCTGGTGTCTCGTCGCGCTGTTGTCGTGGTAAGCTGAGAAACAGTCTCATCACAAAAGTTCACTCACGTCGGTCTCTGTCGACACATGGGCACTCAAACCAGGACCCGCCCGTTCAGAGGGCTGCCTGTTGTCCGAATACATGCTCTGCTTGGTGTGCTCTGATCGCTCGCTAATGTTGGGAAGTGGCGAGGCGTTGCCACGGTCGTTGGGCATGTTGGCGCTGGACATGCGGCGCGGGAACATGCGCGGAGCCGTTGCGCCTGGTGGCACGCCAATGCCAATGTTGCCGTTCTTGGGCAGAGGGTTGACCTGGAGGTTGATGGGGAGGGGCTCGCCGTTGGCATGGAGGATGTGACCAAACGACGCCGTCGACTGCGTCTGGATAGTCTCCATCGTCTGGCGGGATCCCTTGGCGGTGTTGGCTGCCGTCTTGTTCTGGGTGGACGAGCCATTGATACCTTCGGTCGACGTCGAGTTGTGCTTGGGGTTCAACTCGACAATGGCCGCTTCGCGATGGGACGTCTTTGCCTCGAGCTTGGCCAGCGCCTCGGCCCGCGCAGACTCCATGCGGACCATCGTGGTCGGTGACAAGACGCCGTCGACGCTCTCCTTGGTGCGCGTCGTGGTTGACGACGTCCGCCCCTTCTTCTTCTCCTTCTTGCGCGACCGCCGGCTCTCCTTGTCCAGCCTAGAACTCGCGACATCGGTGCCCGTAGCCGCCTGCGTCACATCAGTTAGGTGGTCATGACCATTTGAAGTCGCGGCACTCACCTTGGGTGCAGGACCATCCAGGCGCGGACTCATCAGTTCTGGAATCTCCATCTCGGCGCCGTCCCCAAAGAAGCTCTTCAGTCCCGCCTGACCGTTGATATGGTCGCTAAGCTGCCCGTCGGCGCCGTCCAGGTACGAGTGTGCGCGCTGCTTGGCGGCAAACGGGTGCTTGGGCATCGGCAGTTCGCTGATGACGGGTTTTCGTCCGTCCGACTTCTTCTTTTCCAGCTTCCAGTGATAGTCCTCCATCGTGATCGGGGGTCGCCTGGGTGGGGTCTTCTCAATGAATGAGCCTGAGAGAGGGGGGCAAGAGTCAGTCGCTGATGGGACATCTTCATCAAAAGGTAGCTCACCTGGCGGCTTGTACGGCCCGACAAGACCTTCTGGGATGATAAACTCTGCTTGGCTCGTTTCTGCTGCCCATCTCTTGGCTGTTCGGGGTCAGTACGGGGGTGGATGCAGGAACGCACCGTCTCTGCAGACGTCAGTGTATGTTCTCATGGGACAGTGGGTGATGGGCGATCAACCATCAAACGGGGCCAGTGATGGGACACCACTGGCTGATGGCGAGCCCCAAACAACACACACGCAGACACAAACTCACAGTTTCTTGCTCTTGTTCTCGATGGCTAGCACCCTGTCGAGTTCATCTTCATTCGAGAGGTCTGCGCGGTCCCGAACACCTATCAAGCGGGCTAGGAGGGCAGTATCAGCGTCTGATCCCTGGGTGGCGACGGATGCAAGCAGGGTGGGTCCGGGGTTGTCCATTGGGAGAGTATCCATCCACCGCGCGGCGGCAGTAGACGACTTGATGGATGGAGAGAGATAGAGAGAGAAGGGAAGAACAAGGTGGGCAGAGACAACTTACCAGTGGCTTGGTCGAGCTTGGGAGGAGTGGGCTCGCGAACGACAGGTGCGGGTGGTGCGGGTGCTTCTGCAGCAAAGAGGTGCGCCAGTGGCGCTGCCGCAATCGCAGGCGTCTCAAATGCCGAGGCGAGGACGGCGTTGTTGTAGTAGTCGGGAGGCATCATGGCGGTATGTACTTGGAAGGACTGAACGCGTTGGGAAGAAGGAGCTGGTCGTTCCGGGCCCCGCGAGGATGGTTCCATCCCATGCAGTCCGAGTCCGAGCGACGAGGCCGGGCGCGGGCGATCATGCGGCCGTCGTTGGTGGGACGACAACGACGACGTCGATCGCTCGTCGCCCTTGCTGTCGGCGGTCGGAGTCCAAAAGAGGTTCTTGACCAACGCGCCGATCGGCGTACGTCTCTGCGGCTGCGACTGCTGCGGGCGCACAGTGGTAAAGTGGTTGGGGTCGTAGCTGCCCTCAGCGGCGACGGCAGCCGACATGTTGTGCGCCGCGGCAGAGTTTCTCCAGCGGTTGCCGGAGAGTGGGGAGGAAGAACGGCTGCCAGAGGCCTCTTGGAGGTTGAGGAAGCTGGATGATGTGTGGAGTGTGCGTTGTCGGTGCGTGTCTGCCCAGTAGGTGTCTGGTGTATGGTTGTTGACGGCACCGGATGGATGTGATGAGGTGTTCATGTGAGACGATGGCGACGGACGGGATCAGGCAGCGACAGCGATCCGGTTACGCTGGCAGCGATGACGGGCAGAGACGGGCAAGCTCTCCTGCTTGCTGCTGCTGCTGCTGCTGCTGTTGGCTGCTGGACACACACGCCTTTCCGATCAGCCATTGCCGCCATGCGCAGCCAGGCCCCCTTGGAACTCACCGTTATGTCCAAGGAACCGAAGGATGTGAGACGGGGAGAGAAGCAGCACAAAGGTCGCGCGAGAGAGAAGGAGGAGTGACTGGCTGGCTGGCTGGCTGGCGGCGTATGGAATGTGAGAGAGTAAAGGGAGGTACGAGATGAGATTGTGAGGACATGAGGATATTGGGGAGAGGAAAAAAGAGTCCACGCTAGACGGTGGGGGGAGGGGCGGGGGGGGGGGGGGAGTGCAACCTGCGACGAGCAGAGCGGTCTGTGCGTCATTGTCGCCGGCGCCGTCGTCGTCGCCGTCCGCCTCCTCTGCGCTGCCGGCGCTAACAGACACAAATAATAGACCGCGCGGCGCTGGGGTTACACGACGCGCGACATTTGTTGCGTCTTCCTTTGCCCTTCCTTTGCCCTTTGCCTTCCCTCGCCGCCTTCCCTCTGCCCCGGCTGGCCCCCTGCATACGCCATGCGCCATGCCGCGGGTGACCGGTGATTTTCCCTTGTTCTCTGTCCGTTTTCCATCTGCAAAGGTGGTTCAGACGCAGAACAGCAGAGCAGCACAAAGGGAAAACATCACACACACACACTAAAACGAGTGGGTCCGAGCGTCCATTCCAGGTCCGTGGCGCCGCCACATGTGCCCACAGACCGCCAGACCCACTCTGTGGCTCACCGTGTGGTGCGCGTTCGATCCCCCCGCGCCCCGCGGCGCCGACGCCAGTGGCGCCCCGGGCGCGACGGCCGTTACCCTGTGCGTGTTCCTCGCTGTTCTCGGTGTCCCACAGCCGCACCGTTGGCCCGTCGACCCGTCTCCGCTCCGGCCACCGCAGAGGGGGGGGCCAGGTTGCCCACGGTCGACCACATAGTGGGACCTCCTGTTGTGTCGATTATATCTTGCTGGCCGCATGATGACCTCCGCTCCCGCCAAGACAGTCGTGCATGCACGACTGTCCAGCTCAAAAAAGCACACTGGCATAGCAAAAACTCTACATCCCAGCCCCGGTCCCAACTCCTCCTGACACCATGGGGCTTGAGACAAATGACAAGACAAACAAAGCAAAACAGCGTCCCTCCTCTCCCTCCTCTCCCTCGTCGCTCAATCCCGGCACATTACTCATGGAGCCACAACAACACCCTCCTCCGCCTGCCACTCACGTCTCGCTCGCCGCTTACACACTCCCGCGCTTGGCGGCCAGCACTGGCGCTGGCGCCGGCGCCGGCGACGTGGCCTCGACCTCCTCGTCCACCGCCGCAAGCAGGAAATCGGGATGGGGGTCCTTGCGCAAGTGCGCCGGGACGGTCGGGAGCGGACTGACGTCCAGAGCAGGCGACGTGCCGCCCACCGTCGACCGGCGGATACGCGGGCTCACGGTCGCACCCGCACCCGCACCCGCGCCAGCGTTGATGTCGGGACGCGCACCGGACACGGTGGCGCGGCGCGGCCGCTTGACTGTCTCGGGCACTTTTTCGTCCACGCCCAGCGCCTTGCGCAGCTTGGCCTCGACGGCGACGGTCTTCTTGGTCCGCACGCCGCCCTGCCAGATCAGCACGGCGGCGGCGATACCGCACAGGAACGAGCAGGGGATGAGGGTTCCCGTCGTCCACGCCGGACGCTGGTGGCGGTCTGCGTGGGGTGTCAGCTAGATGTAGTGCGGTTGGGCATTTTCGCGGCGGTACTGGGTACTCACTCATGCCCCACATGCAGCCGCAGAGGATACACTGGAAGAACGAGTTGCCGTCCATCAGAATCGTGTTCCACAGCGCCAGCGTGATGGGGAACGCGCGGTGCGTGGCCGTCGCGTGCGGGCGGTACCATGTCTGGCTCTGGGCAAACTTCTCCTGTTGGTACTGGAGCTGCTTCTCCTCCTTGTCGGTGAGCACGCGCTCGTAACCGGGGACGAGGCGCGGGTCGGGCATGTCGTCCTCGTCCTCGATGGGCGGGAGACCGCGCTGCTTCCTCCGGCGGCGGATACGCATCTTGAGTGTGTGGATGATACTCATGCGGTATGTGTCCACTACGCGCCACGGGATGAGTCCCACACCAGTGACCGTGAAGAGACCGTTGGTCACCTGCGAACTGATCTCGACCCAGATATCCTGCGTGTTCTTCGAGTTGGTCGGGATCCAACCAAGAAGGAAGAGCACAATGGCCGCGCCCCAGAACGCGACGAGGAAGCCGTAAATCGCAGTGATCGCGCCCATGGGGGTCTTGAGGTATGCCCACAGACCACGTAGCGCACGCCGGGCTTTTTGCTTGCGCTCAAGCACGTGCTTGACGTGTCGGTCCAGGTCGTGCTCTTTGCTGACCTCGTCGGCTTCCTCAGACAGCTCTTCGTCGAGCTTGTTGAGCGCCATCATCTCGTTCAGCTCCATCTCGCCCGGCGCCGACTCGGCGCTCCCCCGCCGCACTCGCTCGGGCGTGGGCACGGAAACAGTGGTGGTGGGCAGGAGGTCTTGCTGCTGTGCAGATGCCTTGCGTCCGTACAACGGGATCCACGAGGTCATGGTCGACGCGCGTCCCCGGCCAGCGTGGGGTGAAGCAGGCGATTGGCTACCATCTGCAGCCAATTCACTACGAGGGGTCAGAGACAATAGCGATGGGCCACACATGAAGTGACTCACGGAAGGGCTTGGTATGACGCCTCATGCTGGATCGTAATGTTAGGCCTGCGAGTCCAGAACATGGGAATGTTGGGCACCATGATACCGTTTGTGATGTTCTGCAAGTGGTTCACTGCGGATGGGGTCAGAAAATGCCTCCAGGGGTACCAAACATGAACATGATGGGTTGCAAGTGACGTACTGGTTCCGACCTCGGGATCTACACAGTCCAGCAAACCGACCATGTCGTCGTTGAGGTGGCCCTGGTGGTCGGCGACGTCTGTGTCGTGCGCCTCGGGCACGGTGACGATGATGCTGTTACGGGGCGACGAGAACTCCGAGTCGAGCCCCCCATGTTGCGCCTCGACGTCGTGAGTAGAACTCCTCGGAGGCACCGATAGTTTTGCCCCGGTGTGGTGGAGTCGCGATGGCATGGTGACCGAGACAGTGTGGGCACGACTACGACGCGGAGAGGTGCCGCTGCCATTTGGCGACGTGTTAAGAAAGGCAGAGGCTGCAAAGCTGGTCGCTAGTGGGGTCTGTGGAGGCGTCTTTACACCGCTTGGTGTACTGCCTCTGCCAGTTTGCAGGGTGGTGGGGCCCTGGGCGGTGTCGATCCCTTCCGGGAGCGTGGGGAGGTGCTCCGCACCCACTCCCACTCGTTCAGGTGTCTCCTCCCTAGCCATCGGTGGTGCGACTTGGATGGCCTCGTAGGACAGGCAGCGGCTCGACATGCCTGGCCGGGAACGCGACCCGGATCGCGGCCTGGTTCTGTTTGGTGAAATGGGCGACAGGGCCGCCGACAGTGGTGCGATGCCCGTTGTTGTGTCTTGGGAGGACCCCGATGCCGAAGGAGTGGAGGGCCCAGCGGCGGCGCCGGTGCCCTCCCCGTCTCCAAACTGTGTGTCAATGGCGAGTGGTGTCGACATTTATGTGGACATGTGGTAGACAGGAGCGAGACGGTCGGAGCAAGAGAGAGAGAGAGAGACAAGGGAATGTCCCCACAGTGGTGTTGGGTGTAGGTTGTTGCTGCGGGTGCGATTGCCGTCGACTTGCCATGTACGGCGACGATCGAGAGGCCTGGCCGTCTGGACCGTTCCGCGTACTTATTTGCGTCGTGTTCCCCCCACTTAACCATTCAATGGGATCAATGGCAGCCGACGGCGGCCGCCGGAAAAGGGTTTCGTTAAGATCTCGGTAGATGCGATGGCTGGGGATACGTCCCCCGATGACGATGGGTCGGGGGTGCGGGGATGCCGAAGCAGAACAAGTGGTGTGTAATGTTGGTGTGGTGAGATGATGAGATGGAGGCTGCGAGAGAGATGATCCCCCCGGCGAGAGGGACGGCGAGGGCCCGACGGCAACAGGCGGCGGGCGCGGCGGGGAAGACTTGGCACACCCAGGGCCCATTAGGATAGACCATTACAAATACATGTTCTAAACAGGCCTAATGTCCATTTGAGATGTATTTCGCAGGGAGGGTGGAGGTCGGCGCTACTTGTTCGCCGCCCAACACCAACTTTGGTTCATCATCAATCCATCCTTCTCCACTCTTCGACGTTCTGACAAGTCACCATGGTGAGTAGCTTCGCGTTCCAGGAAACTGTTCTAGGTAAAGCTAACACTCTCAGTCGAAGCATCACACCGGTACGCACCCTGCAATCCTCGGAAACATCACCTGCCCGGTTCAAGTGCTGACAAAACAGACCTCTTGATGTGTCGTCGCCAGCCTGGCGTGGGTGAGTATTGCCAGTGGGGAGCTGGTCGGTCCTAGCGAAACTAGCTCCCTGTTCACAACAGGTCATTGCTAACATTGCAGCTATCGGCCGCTTGTGCGAGAAGTGTGACGGCAAGTGGTGAGTGCAGCTAATCCTGTTTGGGACATGAAAGCTGACCTTCAGCCCCGTGTGCGACTCGTATGTGCGCCCCATGACCCTCGTCCACATCTGCGAGGAGTGTTCTTGTGAGTAGATCTGGTGTCGAGGAGAATGAGACATATCCTAACCAGACCAGTCGGTAACGGTGCGAACCGCTGCATCGTCTGCGCGTCCACAGGTGAGTTGTTGCTTGTGGCTCAACAGCTAACATCCAGCCGTGTCGGACGCCTACTACTGCACAGAATGTGAGTTAATAAAGCTTGAGGCGGGAAGTTCGTACGCTAACTTCTACAGGTACGCGGTTAGAGAAGGACCGCGATGGCTGCCCCAGAGTGATCAACGTGAGTAGCGTCGTTGGGCCGCCGACCACGAGCACGGACAACACGCTAACGCCTGTGCAGT
Source organism: Apiotrichum porosum (assembly GCF_003942205.1). Classification (NCBI taxonomy): domain Eukaryota; kingdom Fungi; phylum Basidiomycota; class Tremellomycetes; order Trichosporonales; family Trichosporonaceae; genus Apiotrichum; species Apiotrichum porosum. The sequence continues at coordinate 330,264 of NW_021167121.1, read as the reverse complement.
TGGGAGCATCGCGCGTAGACGCATTCTACGAACGAAAGAAACTCAAGTGGGTGTTTTCCCGCTGAAGTGTTTGCGATTGCGGCGCTAACCCATCTCAGTCAGCAAGGAGGAGGAGGGTTCAAGAAAGGATAGACTCGAGACGATGCATTTTCACTGTACAAGTTTCGTTTGCTGAGCAAGCAGCCCGCGCCGTGAAGGAAACAGTGATCTCGCAGCAATCCACGGCTGGTCTGGGACGGTATGCCTCAGCGGTATCCCTGGACATGCATTGGCTGACCACTGGACATCATAACTGACTCAGCAACGGATGGGGCATGGCTGGTGGTTGCCTCAACCGCTGCCACGCACCACCCCTCACGTTCCTTCAACCCGGTCTCACTGTCCCACTATCATCCAGAGTCATCCATCCGCACCTGCCGCAGATTCATGCACGGGTTCCTCGCAACGACACTGACAACCAGTGTCCTATCTCATGCCATCGACAGCCTCAGTTTTCCAGGCTGGACAGACAAGGGTACAACATTCTACTTCCTACAACACGCCTTACCCGCCAAGTACACAGCGACCGGGGTGAACGGCACACCACTCTGGCTGGAGGGGCTCGGCACGCACGCCCTTCTCGACAAGGCGGTACCGCATGTCGTGCATGCGCGGGAGGGCGTCTACCGCCGAACGGGGAAACGTGCCGTCGGCGTTGCCGCCCGACCACCACAGCTCGGCGACGGCCGCCGCGCGCGGCCACATGACCGTCTCAAAGTTGGTCTCGTCCGTCTGCTCGCACCACAGCGACGCCTGGCCGCCGAGAACGAGTGGGCGCTGCACGGCCGTGACGTTGGTGTACGGGTTGAACGAGTACATGCGCGTCCAGGCCTTGAAGGGGTCGCACCACGAGTTGGAGCCGACGTTCTCGGTGATCCACCCGCCTTGGCCGCAGTCCTGGTTTGTCAGCGCCGGAGGAAAGGCAAAGGGAAGAGAGAGGGTTGTACAGCTTTGGTAGAGATCAAGGTCGCTGTCGACTGGGGTCAACTCACGAGGTAGAAGTAGTCTGACGATGCGTGGACCAGCCTGAATCCCTTGTCGAGGACGGCCCCGACGTCCGCAGACGAGATCCACACGTCCACGATCGTGTTCTTGTCCAGTTCCAGGTCACCGTGGGCGAGCACCATCTCCTGCCAGACCATGGGCGTGCGCTTGGCCGAGAGGAGCGTACCGTGCGTCTCGGCGGTAAAGTTCTTGAGGGCGTCGTTGAGTGTCCACCCGTTGGCCTTGAGGACACGCTGTGTCGGCTGGTCGGCGTCCATGCACTGCTCATTCAACTCGTCGCCGCCAGTGCCAAAGTATGCGCTCTTGGTGAGCTTGATCGCCGCAGAGAAGATACGCGACGTGAACGCCGTCACGGCCGGGTCGGCGAAACGCAGCTGGCCGGCGGGCGGCTCGTTGGCCCACCCCGTCCATGGTTTATGCGTGTTACACGCAATCATGTCCGGGTGCGAGTTGCCAATGACGGTCGTGTGTCCGGGCGTGTCAATCTCCATGACCACGTCGATGCCGCGTTCCCCCGCAAACTGGATGATCTCGGCCACGTCCTGCTCGCTATACGTCTTGCGCGGCGTGTAGGCGCCCTTGGCAGCCAGCTCGGGCAGCTCGTTTAGCGCCAGCGGCCACGACTGCGAGTCGGTAATGTGCCAGTGGAAGACGTTGAGCTTGACGGCACTCATCGTGTCCAGGAGCTTGAACAGACTCTGTTTGGCGAAGAAGTGGCGACTGGTGTCGAGCAAGATTGAGCGCCAGTGGAAAGCCGGCGCGTCGTCGATGTGATACGGCGTAAAGGGAAGGTACGCCGTGTCGCCACCCTCAGCGACGCCGGGGGAGCTTGGAAGCGAAAAGTCAATCTTGAAGACGAGGTTCTCAAACGTCGTGATAGCACGGAAGAGGCCCAGGGCGGTGGATGCCGTGGCAGTCGCGGCACCGCTCGTGGGGATGGTAAGGGTGTAGTCCTCCAGCCCCTTGCGCTCCTCGACGGGCTTGATGGCAAGGTCGAAGATGGACAGGCTGTGGTCGGACGAGAGCGAGAGGCGCAGCTCGGTGACCTCGCTCTCGCACTTGAGACTGGGGAAGAACTCGGTTCCGCTGGTAGTGGTGAGGTACGTGTGCTGGCTCTTCTTGATCCTCTCGAGGACGCGGTCCGACGCGGCACTCAGGTCGGCGGGCACGTCCGAGTCAAACTGGATGGAGAATGAGTCGGCGAGGCAGGCGGCCTTGCTGCCTGTGGTGTACTTGACAGGAATGGGAAGCGCGTTGATCTCGCCGCTGCCGTTGGAGGTCGTCGCAAAGCTGGATGGGGAAAAGACCCACAGCGCCGCAAGCAGTGGGACCAGGACAGCTGTCATCGGTGCAAAGGTTGCCAATGTTGATTTCTTGGGTGTGCCAGTGGTTGGGAGCTTTGGGGAGGGAGATGAGGGAGACGATGACACTAGAATGAGGGTGTCAGTTCAAATCGAGTGGCTTATAAAGCCTGCCAGGCAGCCATGCGGGTGAGGGCCAGACATTCAAGTGCGGTTTGCTGCTAGCTCTAGCGCAGAGATGAAGCAGCAAGGCACCCCCACTTGCTAACTTACTGAGTAGCGATTTCGGCTCACAGACCACGGAGCACAGCGCAGTACCCTTTGAATAGGCCAGGTAGTGTAGAAGCCCCAACGTCTAGTCCCCTGCAGCTGGATGTGGATGTGTTGCAAGGTGTGACTGGATGAGCAGGCTTATAGCGAAGACAGCTGTTGTCGATGTTGAGGGTGGGGGACAAGTGGGGGCGCCGTTGCTCTCGCGTCGACGTCATCTGTCGGCGTCTTTCCCGATCGGCATATCCGGAGGCGTTGGCCGTAACGACCCGTGGCAACAACCCACACGATATCAGGATGGGCCGCGAGGATACCCATGAGACGCCATCACAAATTCACAAAAGTGCTGCACGAAGCTCCAGACAACTGCGATGCACATTACACACTTCATCCGCGTGCGACAACTAGCAATACCAGACAATAATCCGCAGATATCCTCCTCACAACTCGTAATGTAACCGTTCGTTCTATACCCCTAACCTACGCCACCCTCTCCTTAAACACTGCGAGCGAGGGCAAGACGCTCACGCAGCTCGCTTGGGCCGTGATAGTTCTTGCGGCCGTCGGTGAACCACGTCGCGGCGCACATGATGAAGACGATGGCCACCACGACCGAGACATAGTTCATGCTCGAGCCGGACACAGGAAGGGCAGGAGGGAAGAGGAAGCACACCGAAGTGACAATGATGAAGATCAGGGCCGAGCCAGTGACGAACGCTGTGGGATGTCAGTTGATGTGGCTCTTCTATCGGAGGCTTTCAACTCACGACGCAGCTTGCCAAGAGACCAAGTGAGCTGGACGTCCGGGTTGTTGTCAAGGACCTTGTGGCCGCGGAAGAACGACAGGGCAACTGGGTGTGTGAGCTGTTGGGTTCGATGAAGAGGAATGGTCGGACCACTTACTGGGGATGCCGTACGAGATCTGGAGCATCACAACTGAGCCTGAGATAATGGCGTTGAGAGCGACCGACGAACCAAGGTCTGTTATTTGTCAGCTAGATCCAGACAGCTGTCAACTCACAAATGAGACCGAAGATCACGACCCAGACAGTGGAGAAAATGATGGCCCATGAAGGGACGAGGAGCACGGGGTGAACGACGCCCAGCCACTTGCTGAGGGGACCAAGACCGCGGTCACGAGCGAACACGAAGACGATACGCGAGGCAACGGTCATGACACCCTGGCAGGCGGCGAACATGGCCACGAGGTTGATGAAGACTAGGCAGGTGGCCTGAGAGGTTAGCAAGACGACAGAGTAATGCACAGCTAGTACTCACGCCGGCAACGTTGTTAGTGGCCTGGTAGTAGATCTGGAGGAGGGGGCCGGTGGCGGCCGAGATGACAGTGTCGAGGTCCTTGAGGCAGAAGAGGAGGACAACGGTAAAGATCCACGACGTCGACGAACCAAGAAGAACCGCAGTGATCATGACCTTTGGCGCGTTCTTGCCTGGCGCAGGAATCTCCTCGATCATGTGGGTAGCGGCATCGAAGGCAGTGAGACCGAAGACGGACTGCAGGAGACCGAGGATGAACGCCATTCCATCGGGCCAGCCCGTCTCGTTGGTCCACTGGGCAAAGACGCTCTTGGCGGGCATGTAGTTGCCGTGGGAGCAGGCGAGGCAGGCAACGATCACGACGAAGAAACCGGCAATCGACCAGTAGAACGCAGCCTTCTCGAGAGCGGGCAGGATCTTGACGGCAAACATGTTCAGGCAGAAGGCGACGGCAGTCCAGGCAATGTAGAGCAGGAATGTCTGCCAGTTGGCGGCGGAGAAGTCGGGGTGCGCAAGCGAGACCATGCCAATGACGAGGTTGGCGCAGATCGACGAGTTGCACGCAATGAGGGCGATCCAACCAGCAGAACTCATCCAGCCAGCAAAGAAGGAGAGAGGAGCAGCCAAGCCCTCAGGAGCAAGAACGTACTGGAGTAATGTCAGCATAGGAATGGTGTGGCGTTTTAAAGATGGGGTCGCGACATGGTTGGACTGTGTGCGCCAGATTTCCAACCAATCTTGCAACTCTGCCCAGACACTTGATGCAGCAAGACACTCACTGCCCAGTCATATTGGCCACCAGTGAGGGGGTAGGCGGCGCAGATTTCGGAACTGTTGGTCAGCAGAGAGCAGAGTGAACAACTGCAAAGATGGCTCACAGAGAGATGACCATGAGGAACGCGCCGACAGATGAGACCATGATACCGTAGACCATACTGATGGATCCACCACTGGGGAGGACGACCTGGAGCGACGAGGCCCTGCGGTAGTGTCAGCATGTGCGATACAGGTACCTTTGCAAGACATCGCTTGTTGATCGCAACAACTCACATGGCTGGCCGTTAGCACTATACCAACACATAGCCCATCACTCACCAGTCCAACTGTTGAGAATAGCAAAAGCGATGCCGAGACAGGACATCAACGAGAAACGGCGCTTGAGGTGGACGATCTCATGGCCCTCCTCGTCGACGTCCAGCTTGTGGAGGTCAACCTTGTCGACTTCGGAGACGCGGGCGACATGGTCGCCCTTGCTGTTGGCAACAATGGCCTTTTCGTGATCCATGTTTAGGTGCTGTTCTTGGGTGTAGGATTCGCCACCAAGTTGCCGATGTTTCGGAGGAAAGAAAGTTGGTGTGTGGGGTGTTGCGAAGAGTGTGATGGATAAAACGCAATTTCAAGAGTAGATAGATATCAGAAGTACTCCTGAGCCGTGGCAATCGGTCGCTCGGTGTCGCCGCTTGGTCGTGTGGGCTCTGCTGCGTCGCAAGCAGTTGGGTTCAGTGGAGCTGATGGGGTGGGTAGGTCGGGTGCCTTTCATCTTTCTTTTCCCTCGGCGCTTGATATTGATAACCAACCGGCCTTGCGCTGTCCATCTGTCAACCCCTGGCCGTTCCAGTCGCCGCAGTCCCCTCGCATTCTCGCCTCAAAGGACTTACCCGAGTTGCTGTGGGACGCCTCGTGTGGCTTGTCGCCCACTATCGAACTCACGAAACGCGCGGCAAGACTGGTGAGAGGAGAAGATACGAACAGGCCGCGGGCGAACGACAGGTGGAAGGCGCCGCCAGGTTGTTCACTCCCTTGAAGTGTTTAGTTGGACCTCTGCTCTTGTACCATCCCCCCGTCCCCACGCTTCCCCGCCGGGCCCCGGTGTTCTGTGGCCCATTACCGAGGTGATTGGCCGTGTCCCCAGCCCATTGCTGCGCGTGTGTTGCATAGGACGGTGGGCAAGGGTTGATGAAGGGAGTCAGAGAGTGGTGGCATGGGTGGACGAATGGGTAAACGCGCCTCAATCAGGCTGCACTCCGGCTCCCGGTTTAATTCTCCTAGCGAGGTGATTACACTCGCAGCCATGCAGCAGATGTGGCAATCACATGTCCAGATTCAAAGAGGTTGTGGGCAGCTGGTTGCTGGAACATCCGCAGTGTCAGTCTGGTTGTAGAGCTCGGCAACAAACGTACATGCATAAACTGGGGTTGGGACATGGCTGCTATGCATTCGTCAGTGGACGAGATGCACGATAGCTCACTCTATTCGTGTTTCCTTCTTCAGGGTAGCCAGCACAGACATCCCTTTACGTCGGCGAGGAGGCCTAGCGGGTCTGGCATGTCCATGCCTCGGGCCGACTTTTTTCTGGGTTTCTCATGTCCGGTCAGTCGGACCAGATTGTAACGACTTCCCGATTGGACTCTGAAATTCGATGTCTGCAGCACGATGGTGGGCCAACGTCATGGACGATTACCAGGTCCTTGTCAACTTGCACTCGTTGACATCAAAAGCAAGTGATCAACAGCCCGTGAATGACTTAATCGCTTAATCGCTCGCCTCACTCTGGAGCCGAATCATTTACTGAACCTGTGCCCACCACGGATGTGCGTGGAACGGATGTGCGTGGAATGTCGCTCAACACCGATGTGAGACCCTGTCGAGCGTAATGGCATCCACGTCCAACAGAGTCGGCGAGGATATACAATCTCCAACAACCCCTGTGGTAAGCCTTTTGGTTGCGGCATTGTTCACCCGGAATCTGGCCCGTTTACCCGGTTCCGTCCCCCTCGATATTGTGCACACGCGTGCATCAAAGGTTGTGGTGCACCGTGAGCGTGGACAGCAATACCGCGCTCCCCACACTTGATTGGCCCCTGCGAACAGAGTCGAACGAGTGAGATACGGTGGAAACCCGACAGTACGGTCGCGCGACCGAAATGTCCAGTCCAACATTAGCAGTCGGCAATCTATCACTACTGTCGCTCAACATGGCGAGCGTTTGGAAAGTCGCCAGGTGAAGCCAGCCGGTGCCTGCGCGGTACCGCCACCACCCTTTGAGCTTGCGTAGGCCGCGCTCATGGATATCGTGTGCATTCTGCCCGCCACGGCGTCCGGACAGATAACAGTTTTCCATTGTGTCATCCAGTGAGGATTGGTCGTTCACCTCATTCCCAGTGCGTAAGCCACATTCCCCGTCAGTGAGTAGCCTAGTCCAGCAGACAGTCCAAGTGTCGGGACAACTTCATCGCCTACTTGTACATTGGGCCTGCACGACTTCCGACTATCATCCCATCCCTCAGCAAGAGTACCGGAAGTGCGGGTTTTCGATATCAGTCAGGTCATTCTCGCCAGCAAGACGGAGCTGGAGCTCGCGCTCGTCATGGCTGATCCCCGAGGCGATAAACGCTTCCTCACGCTTACGGTTGGTGCTGACATAGTACCGCCACCAAAGGGAAGTGTTGACCACACTGATGGCGAGGACAATGGCGCAGGTGACGAGGCCGTGGCGGTATCCAGGGGCGTCCCTTGCTGGAGATGGGTCAGCTATGTACCGACGATGTCAAATAACTCACGGAGGAAGATCTGCGAGCCAACAGTGTTGCCCACACAGTAGGACATGAGCGACATGGCCGACAGGAACGACTTTTTGGTACGGCCAGCGACGTTGACGGACATGAGGGGCCAGAGGATGAAGATGGACACGACAAACGTGTGGCAGAACAGGAAGGTACCCCAGCGCGCCCAGCGGGAGGTTCCATCCGGAGCGACACCGACAAAGAGCCAGATTGCCACACCGACGATTTGGGTGAAGATGGCAATTGGGAAGCGGGTGTGCGGGTAGTAGCGAATACAGACCGATGCCGAGACAATGAGGACAAAGTTGATACCGAACATGGGCAGAGAATAGAGAATCGTCTGGAGCGAGGTGAACCCAAAGCTCTGGAAGATGATGAACTGGAAAGTGGTGAGGGCGCCGTTGGGAATCAGGCTGAAAAAGTTCATGGCCATGGCGTGCCAGAACTGGCGGTCACGAAGGCACTCGCGAACCTGCTCCCACTTCCACGGGTGCTGCTCAGAACCACCAGTCGAGTTTGAGACGATACGGGCGTGGGCCATGAGCTTCTCCCGCTTGGACAGCCACCACACCTCGCCCGGGTTGCCGATGAAGATGACCATGAGAAGCCCAATGGCCACGGTGGTGCCGCCGAGGAAGAGGTTGATGACGCGCCAACCGGACATAGTGCCATGTTTCTGGGTGTAATCGGCAATCTTGTAGATTCCGACACTCATGACGATGTTGACAAAGTGGTCTGCATGTGTCAGGTGCCATTGCAGGAGAATGTGGTGGGACTGCACACGCAATGACATTGAGTGGCCCTTTCATCGACAGCTCTTGACTTACTCATCGAGTAGTAGATGCCCTGGCGAAGGGTCTGCTCGTTACGCAGATACCATGACGTGGTGAGAATGGCAAACGCAGGAGTGACCACACTCTCAAACCATCCGATCAGGAAACGAACCGCCACAAGCTGCGAGTAATTGCCACACGCCGCGAGGCACATGACGCAGCCGCCCCAGATGATAACACAGATGCTGAGGGTGCGTCCGAAGGGCAGCTTCTGAAGGATCCAGCTCATGGGAATCTGAGCGAAAAAGTATGCCATGTCTGAAATGTCAGTGTTCCGGAAGACGGGTGGCTCTCCGTTGAACCTACAGAAGAACAGTGTGAGGTTCGCGTACTCGTTTCCTTTGAGATGCGTCTCCTCCTTGAGGCCGAAGATCGCACCGCTCGATAACGACGTCTTGTCAATGTATTGCAGACCGTACGCAATCATCAAGAGAGGCATGAGAAACAAGTCGATCTTGCGCAGAAGCTTCTTGTACTCCTCGGGACTGACGGCGGTCAGAAATGTTCCAAAAAAAAAAGGACGAAAACACTGGCAAAAAAAACTCACGTAAAGTCGTGTTCGGCAGCGATGACCTTCTGTGCCTCGCCCTCCTGGTCGACATCCTCGACATTCTTGAGGTCGATGTCCAAGTTTTCCTTCTCGTCGATATCGTTCTTGAGGTCGTTACCGGCTGACATGTTTGTCGAATGGCAAAAGGTTTGTGTGGTTGGGGGTGGGACCCCGCTGACCCCACGTCCGCTTTTTATACGTACTGCCTCTATTGTCCAATCTTTGTCGACCTTCGTGAGCTCCCTCGACCTTCCCTGTGTTGCTCAAGCTAAGGCTGTTGCCGGGTATGCCGGCGGCATGATATCTCGTGTGGGGAAACCGACGAGCGCAGGCACGTTGAACACAGCTGCTCGGGGCGTAGGCTTTGCTCGGCCTGCTTCCTTTGGCGGGGGACAGCGACATGGACGAGGTACCGGCTCATTTCCCACACTGAGCAGTGGCCTGGGTTACGGTGCTTTGATGAAGTCGGAGACACATCGGTGACCATCCGAATGCCACTTACGCCCGCACCACGGAGGTCCGGTGGCGTGGGGGATTGTCTTCTCCGACACGGCAGGCAGCGTGGTGCCCCCGGGTCTGACATGTTACCGGCGGTCAATAGCGCAGTCATCCGTCAGTTGCCGCAGCAGTGCTTCAAACTCCGTCGCCGTCGCCGTCGCCACGCTCAGTCATTGGCTGCTGCGGCGCGGCAAGCACCCATGGCGAACTATAATTGTTTCGCCAAGTTCGCCAATCTGTCCGCCACTCTCACCCGTACGGTCGTGCCTGTATACTGTGACTGGTGCAGTGTGCACCCGTCGGGTGTGTATCACATCACTCTACAGTACATGTGTGCGGTAAAACCAATCCGGGGATCGAGGACGTGGGTGGGGGAGAAGTGGGGCCCGGATGGCTCACGCTGGTCAATGAGAATCAAACTCGACATCTTTCGGCGGAATGCCCGGCCAATATAGACCCGATGCGGAGAGTTTTTGTTGCCGACTGGTGTAGACAATAGCACAGACGGTTGCTGTCAACGGCACAAATGGGGCGGTAATCTCGAATGACGGAGAGCCGTGGTAGACGCAGCCGTGCTGGTTTTAGCTGTGTTGCCACAATCGCGACCGCTGAGTGGACGTAGAGGGGGGGATGTCGTTGGCGTGTGAATCACGTTATGACGGGCTGCTTTCTTATTCGTGCGGTTAGTAGCCACTTCGCATACAGAGCTACAGAAACGGGCCTTTACAGGCTACCTATTCGGAAAGGTATGTTTGAGAGAGGGCGAATGCCGCGCTGATCGATGTGTACACTTCAGAGGCCAGAGGCGGGACAGAGGCCAGAGGTGAGAGCGTAAAATGTCTATGTGATCTTTGCTGGATCAGCTCATTGCAGGTTACGCTAGTTGTCTGTTTGCATTATTTTAGGATATGTTCCAAATGGCTTCACGACGCCGTTCCTCTATGTACGTACCGTTGATCGGCCTCCGACAAAAACCGCCGCCACTGCGTTGGAGCAAAACTAGATGAATGCTGGTGTAAGCTCCACACTTGTGACACGGCATCTAGCGCAGCAACGAGGAGAACCGCTGTCAGAGTCGTCGCCACAGGGGACACCGTCATGATGACTGCGTGGACGAGGTGGTATATTGCCTCGTGACTATCAGTGACCGCAACATCCTCTGGGTCACTGGATGCGCTCGTTTCCTTTGTCGAGACAGGGACGACGCCGCAGTTGGCAACACCGTGCTCGATGGTAGCGATGAAAGCAACAACTGCATGTATCTCGATGCATACCTTGAAGCATCGGTCTGCGATGCGATAGCAGGGAGGTGTGGTGAGGGGCAGCAGTGGCATTGTGCGCCCACTGTGGTGAGGCCGTCGGGGCGCCTTCTTCGGCACCGATACGCGGAGATCTAAGATCGACGGGGCAAAATGAAAGGATGCACAAAAAGCCGCCACTCTTTAACTGCCACATGGCACGACCACCCCGTGCAAGCAATCTTGAATCCACCTTAAATGCCAGCTGTGACAGCCTCACCCCTTCCCTTATCAGGCGATCTGGTAGGTCTTGGCGCGAGTTGCAAAGCGCGTGTTGGCGGAGGTGGCGCCAAAAGGTCTTGGCCGACGGGAAACGGGGGACTGGCTATACCCAAACGACGTGTTCCTCAGTCCATGGCTTGGCGTCCCACTTCCCCATCGTCCCCACTCTGCCCAGCCAATCTAACTCGTCTTGGCGGTCAGAGGTACGTCACGTATCGCCTTTTCCCCACGTAAAGTCTCAGCTTGGCATGTACCCTTACCAGGTTGCCAGATGGGCGAGTTATGATACCGCACAGACGTGTAGCTTTTCATGTTTCTTGGCTAGAAATTGAAAGGCAACTGGACCAAGAGCGTTCATGTCCGGCCAAGGTGGCTAAGAGCCCTGGAGCGTGGCCCAAGTGCATCCCTATCAGAACGTGGTCGTGGTTCTTGGCCGTGCCAAGTGTCTGACTGGGACATGCCTCCGCGGTATTGAATGGGCTGTTGGAGAATAGCGAGGGTGGCGATCGGTAAGGACAATGGCGCCCTTCATCCTCACGCAAAGTGGTTCTACAAGTTGTGATGCGTGGTCCTAAATCAAATGTAAATAATCCTACAGAGGCAGTGGGGCGCCTTGCCACCCCATACACGGTCGAGGCTGCCGACGTGTGTCCTACAAACCATCGCAAAACCATCAAGCTCAGTGTACACTCGCAACGACTTGAGCGATATTCCTTTAATTGGTACTTTACATACAATACAGAAAACTATCTTTACAACGATGCAAACATGACCCACAGAAAGGAACACACGCCTAAACGCGCTCCTTGCGCTCGGCCTCACGAACACCCTCCAGCAGCATATCCAACCCGGGGGCCGGACGACTCGAGTCGGACGTGGACGAGTGGGAGCGCTTACGGACCGCGTGCTCCTCGCGGAGGGGAGCCAGGCGGTGGGCCTCACGGGGGTCACGCTCGCGTTCGCGTTCGCGTTCACGCTCAGAAGGGTAGCCTACGGGCGGGGCGAGCGGGGCGAGGTGGATCCGTTCGTCGCGGCTGGGCTCGCGGAGGTCACGGTGATCACGGGGGTCGCGAGCGCGCTCGCGTTCCCTAACGTCCCGCTCACGCGGCTCACGTGGCTCGCGGTCGCTACTGTCATAGGCCCAACGCGGAAAGTTATGGTGGTGCGGTGGGGGCGAGTCGACGGACGCCTGCGAGTCGGTGAGGGACGGCGTGCGCTTGGGGCCGGGAGGAGGTGCGGGTGACTGCTGCTGCTCGGGGAAGGGGTTCTGGGCCTGCATGGCAGCGACGTTGAGACGGGCCTGGAGGATGGTGAGACGGGTCTGGATGATAGCCGTCAGACGCTAGTGGCAGTCAGCACATGGTTGTTGCATACTAAGCGTTGCGGTGCCACAAGCTTGCTTTCGCCAAGTGCCACCCAGCCAGCGGCCGTGAGAAACGGCCGGAGAAATGGGTGGCAGGGCTCAGGTGCGCTTAGAGTGGCGGCCGATCACGTACCTCCTCCTCGGATTTCTTGGCACCGAGAATACTGAGCAACAGGTCACGGTCACCCTCGCCAGAGCGGCGGAACGAGTCGAGGATGCTCTTGAGCGATGCGGGTGGCGGAGGCTGGCGTAGTGTCAGACTGTTGTACTTTGGAATGCATGGGCGTGTTCGTCCACCCATTAATTGTGCACGGTGGCCGGTGGCGAACCACTGATCGGCGCGTACACAACAAACAAAAATGCTCACCACATCGTCCCAGTAGTTGTCTCCGTTGTCAAACTTGGCCTGCGTAGGCGGCGAGTCTTCGCCGCGGCTGCGAGCGGGGGAAGGAGGAGCGGCACGGGCGGGAAGGGGAGGGGGAGGGGAGGAGCGACGCTGACGGCTGTGGGCGGCGTGCTGGGGGTGGGCATACGGGTGGTGGCGGGGGGCAGCACCGTTGTATGCCGGAGCAGGGTGTATGCGTGGCGAAGACGAGGACATTGTTGATAAAGTCAAAATGGGCGGATGATGGACAGTTGTGCAAGAGTGAAAGGGGACACGATGCTTCGCAGGCCTTGTTATATACAAAGGGGGTGCTTGTGGAGAGAGCCGGATGCCAAGAACAGGTTATCTTGGGGGCAGATGCACACGTTGTGGGCAACTCCGGCCACCGTTGCGTACCGATCTCGGGGCTTGGCTCAACTCGATGTTTGGGCCAAGACATTCACCTCGCCGCATGCCGTTTGGGCAAGTCTGACCCCGATTTCGCGTCCACAACTGCTCACGGGTCACGTCAAAAAGCGCATGCATGTGTCGTGCATGCAGCAGCACAACATAACGAGTGACCAGCTGCAATATTCGCGCGTGCAGATGGTTGGGTGACCCCCAGTGGAGCTTGCTGCCATCTTTTCTTGGCAGGCGCCAAGGCTTGCGCTGGAACGAGGACTGTTGCCGTGTGCCTGGCTGGGTTCTATGGCGGCGCTCACGACCCCTGTCTGCCGGACCGTCGAGATCCCCAGTCTCTTGCTCTCGTCTCCTGCGCTGCCTGCTCCTCAATTGACAATGACCGGCCTTGGCGGACTGTACATTCGTTTCTCCTTCACGGGGTGTACGCACGTCCGCAGTCTAGAACTGCTGTTGCACGCGCAGAGCCGCAGTTCGGTAGTTCGGTTTAGGAGGGGGGTTGTGTGGCAAGGCCGGAAATGGGAGGCCAAGAGATCGGGTATACAAGCTGCTCCTGGCATATGCTGCACGGCCGACTGTTGTTGGCCGTTGCAGTTGTCTGATGGGAAGCCCCAAGATGTGCATACGTGGTCTGGTGATACATGTCTGTGTCTCGTTGAATACGTGCCCCCGATGTTCACGGATCACAGCAGGCGGTGACGCTGCGTAGATTGTCTCACTCCGCCAACAGACTGTGGCACTCCAACACATTTACAGCCCTATGGTGGCTATCCGGGAGGGCTCAACACAACTGAACATAGAGAGGGTCCCTGCCGTGTACATGCAACCGAGAGAGGCTATCAAAAGTCATCGCTAAACAGTTGTCAAGGCAGTAATGAAAGACAGTCGGCCGAGCATACCTATATCGAGGAGGAATTCTGATGGAAAAGACCTCATCCAGGGATGGAAAAACTCACCAGGGACCGTGCGGTGCTGCAAGCCCTTGTAGCTCATGTCTTTAGTGTGATCCTTGAACGTGTATGGAAGCACCACCCATCAGCCTTGTCATAAGCGCTGAGGGTGGCAGCGACGACATATCTCTCCATTGACCGCGAGTACTGGACGCGCTTCTTCAATCGTAGTCTGGCCAAAACAACGTCTTGTGCATGCCGTAGAACACTGACGGTGACACCCACAACTACTCTCCACGCAGAATTAGCACCACTCTGCTTGAGTCACCCCGAGTCCCGTTAATGGTTCCCATGCAGCAACACATCCCAGCGCTCCACTTGCCAAGAGACCAGCAGTCCAGTGTGACCCCAAAGGCCGAGGTTGCTCGCCAAGACTGCCGGTGGCGCGGCTCCGCAGGATGTAGGGTATGTCGTATTTGGCTTGGCCTTGCTCACGAATCTGCAGACCACGGTCCTCGGACATACCGAGTCGTCCGTGGGCAAGGTGATATCTGCGGGAATGCGTAGTGACGGTGAAGGCTGCGGTGGCACACTAGACGCGCCATGTTGGAGCCCGTCACGTATGTCACCAGTCCGCAGTCTGCTTCACCCGGCCGCATCGACACCTTGGCTCGTTCAAAAAGCACTAACTGGCCACTTCCCACCTGCTGGAGCGGCCCGCCTGTGGCGTCGCCCAGGCCAGCAGACACCACCGCCGTCTTGGCTCCAGCAAGAGTTTCTGTGGAGCGCCTTCTTGGCCCGAGAGTCGTCTCGTGTCGTGTCTTGGCTGTCTTCACCAAACGTACCAGCGGTACTGGACGGGTCGACCTTGGCGCGCCAAGGGCCGGGGTCCGCTTATCGTCGGAGAACCGGCGTGTTCCTAGTCCCACCTGTCATGTTGGCTGTCGCAGTTAGGCGGCAGGGCGTGTCTGCTTGCCTACTTGTCTGCTTGCTTGCTGAACGAGGAGAGCCACATGGATGCAGGGCTGGGCCGCTTGTCAGTCGCGTCAGTCAGTGTGCCTCCACCGGCGCGACCGTCTCGACGCATCCTCCAGCCCGACATCTTCCCTCCCAACAGTCATCCACACCATCCCATCCCAGCGCCGCCGGGGTTCCGTGTTCTCGTGGGATCCTCATAGCATAAATACAGTTTACCGAAACACAACGACACACATCTACCTGCGGTCGCGGTCCAGGGCTGGGCGATGGGTCAGCAAGGTGCCGCTTGTAGTACCCATTCCATGTCACGCTGGAGTGGCCTGGAGGGGTGTACTCACGGTTGTAGAGAAGGAGCTTCTCAATGAGGTCGACGTGGGTGAGGACCATACGGCGGCAGCAGTAGCGCTTGAGCTGGAGCTTGTCGAGCGCGTCACTGGTAGATGGGTCAGCGTTTCCGCATGGCGACCCTGTCGAGCGCTGGGTGGTGGCAGGTCTGAGGTCTGGACTGCTCCGCAGCTTTTAACGGCTATCAAGGCCAAAGCTGCTGTGCAGGGTGCAGGTGTGATGAGGAACCTGTCGAGCTCGCTGTTATGGCGGGACAGGTTGAGACACACCCGGCGGTTTGTAACCTGTCCAAAGCCCACAACCTCGAGTCCACAACCACTCCCCAAAGGCCAAGGTCGGATGCACACGCTGTATGCCCTCCTTGCCCATCACGGCCCGTAACCACTGCAGACCCCAAAGCCAGGCCAAGCATCGGCCACACGCCCGCCTTGCCCAGCCTTGCCTTGCTCGCGCTCGCTCGAACTCACCCCTCATCCACACCCGCGGCGAGGAGCTCGAGATACGACTCCCAGAGGTTGCCGACAACCTTGCCGCACGAGAAGCAGCGGACGGGGATGATCTAAGAGACGTCAGCGCCCATGGCCAGTTGGAGGGGTGTCGGCATGCGTGGTCGGCCCATCGAGGATCGACAATGTTCAACACGGAGACAAGGGCGCGGCACAATGAGCTCCGATGCGCTGGCGCGCGCACATTGCCCGCAACCGCTGAAGTCGTACCGGTGTATCCTTGTTGTCGCTGGCTGTCTCGATGGGCACGCACGAGAGGGTACGTACCATGGCGGTGGTGTTATGACGGGTTGGAGGTTGAGTTGCCGCTCGGAAACATGAAGAGGAGTGAAATCATCAGGTTGTGATACCGGTTGAATCTGCGGTGAAAATATGGTACACGTCATTGTTTCAGGTGTTGTTGAAAGTCGCGTTGCCTGGAACAACAACCGTACTGTATCTGTTTGTGAACTTTGTGAACGTTCAACAACACTGCAGCTCGACTCATTCACAACCGAGCATGATTAAATGGAAATGGGTTAATGTATAATACAAAAGAAAAGAAGTGTCCCCAAACAGCAGCTCCTCCTACTCCACCGCCAGAGGCACAGCCACGGCCATGCCTTCCTCGCCCTCGCCCACGTCCTCGTCCACTCCCAGCCGCTTGGCACTCCACGCGACGGCCTCCTCGCCGCCCTTGCGCATCCGCACGCGCATGAGGACAGGAACGGGCAGCGCAAGCATGGTCGCGAGGAACAGGAAGCCCAGGCGGATATTGCCCGTGGCGTCCTTGATGAGGCCGACGATGGCGGGGCCCATAAAGCTCGCAGACTTGTCGGTGAGGGAGAACAGGGAGAAGAAGGTCGATTCGTGGCCCGGCGGGATGAGCTCGCCGTACACGGCGCGTGCGTAAGAGTTGAACGGCCCGTAGAGCTGGAGCGTCAGTTTGGTGTCTCACAAACGAGGAGCTGGAGAACTGGACTCACCATGCCAAACCACACGGCCGCAATGTACATTTCCCATTCGGTTCGCAGTCCGCCCCAGGGGAAGACGAGACCGAGGCAGGCGTACACTGGGAGCACCTGGGCCGCGAGGACGATGCGGACCAGCAGCCCGAGGTTGCTCTTGCCCCATTTCCGCTGCAGGACAGGCGCGTAGATGCTCGAGAAGACGGCGGCAAACTGCATGAGCAGGCCAATGACCATGACCTTTGTGGCGGACATGTGCAGGTGTGCCGAGGCGTACAGGATGGCCGTGTACGTGGTGGTGTGAAAGCCTGGGGTCAGCTTCACTTATCTTCTTTAAGCTCACCATCAGACAGGAAGACCCATGCGAGGAGGTACGTGAACAGGTTGGGCAGCTCGCGCATTTCCGAGGGACGCACCATGCCCCCGACTCGGGCCCACGCGCGCCGGAGCCAGTGGTGCGGCGCGTCCTCCTTCCTTCCGCCCGGCAACCCGATGATGGCGGGGATGGAGAAGACCCCCCACCACAGGCCGCAGAGACCGAGTGCAAGCTCGAGCGAGCGTGTCTTCCCCCCACCGAGGGTCACGGGGATGAGGAGGAGCAAGAGCATGGCCCAGCCCGAGAAGAACCCGATGGCCGTGCCCGTGGACGAGAGGCGGGACATGGTCGTGGACAGGAGCGCGGCGTACCGCGTCGTCGCGCGTTCGGACGCTGCATCCCCCGACGCGTCCGGGAGCAGGGCGCGCGCCTCCTCGTCCACGCTCTCCCTCACCTCTCCCGCCGCGCCCTCGTCGTGTGCGCGCTCGGCGGCCTCCGCCTCGTCTCTGGCCGCCACGACCTGCGGGTCCTCACGCGCGAGGCCGGGGAGGAACGCATTCGCGCAGACAATGCTGGCGGCATAGCACACGTTGCCGACGAGGGTGATGAGGGCCGCCACGACGGGCAGCCACCCGTGCGGGGTGCCCGGGAGAGCGAGGAAGAGCGCGGCCGCGAGCGAGCCCGTAGCTGCAAACGTCCCCAGGAGGCGTTTACGCCAGTACCCGCTGTCGGCGAGGGTGCCGATGGAGATGATGCCGAGGGCCTGGAGCGCAACCGCCGTCGACTTGACGTACATGCTGCGTGCGCGCCGTGAGCCACGAGAGCGTGGGTACCGAACAACTGAAAGCACCCACCTAAACGAGTCGGTACTGACCCATCGGCCCAGGATGCGCGCGCGGCAGTCGACGTCCACCACGACGCCGTCGGCACCGGCGGGCGCCGGCGCCGTGAGGGAACATGGCTGGGTGTAGTCTGGTCCAGCAAAGCCGATCTCGCGCGCCATGCCTGTGCGTGTCAGTGATAGAGCAAGGGTCGGGAAAAGGGCCAGCTGTGGAAGCGGTAGTCGATAGCTGTCTGGAGTGAGGTAGGGGATGTCGCGAGGAAGGAGGTACACTGGAACGCGATGACAGCTGGAGCAGGCACAAAGCACCTGGACAACCGGCCCCGGCTCGTGGCCTCGAGGAAGATGGGAAAGTGGGAAGGTTGGCGGTGTAAGAGGCATGCCAGCTGAGACGCGATGATCGCCAAACAGCTGCCAGAAAGGTACACCGATAAGGAAGGCCGCCCGCAGCACCAGTAACACCAGCTTCAGGTGGCATTGGAAGCTGGGCCGGTTCGCCATCGTACCTCCACCGCGGGGCGATGGGCGCGGGACACGCGACACGGGGCCCAAGGACGTAAGGACACGAAGACGCGACGACACCAAGTTGCAAAGACACGACAACACGCACGCTCAAGCGTAATGGGCAAGAAGATGGCCTGGACACCGTCAGCGTCGCGCCCACGGACGGCCAGAGACCAACAGCAGCAACAAACATACCAGGGCACACGCGGCGAACACCTCTGCAGCGAACGCGTACCAGTACCACGCGCGTACGTGTGGTTCGGGCCACTTCATGGTCGGGCTCATCGAGGCCGGGGGCGCGCTGTGGACAAAGGTGGGGGTATAGCGGCGAGGCACAAGTAATGTGGTGGGTGGTGGGTGGGTGACAAGAGTACAAGAGTCGAGCGTCAGCACGTTCCCTTTGTGTGGTGGCGACACCAACCGCGTCACCTCTCAATCTCGGTGCGTGCCTGACTGCCTCCACTTTCTTTACTTTCCATTCGGGGGGGTTCACATGATGCCTTCTAAATCACAATACGATGATGTCTTGTCTTCTGGGCTACTGCTATATACTGTCTCTTTCTCTTGGGATCTTGTGGAGTTGGGTTGAACTGCTTGGGTTGGGTTGGGTTGGATACTTCTCTTGCTTTATCGTTTCCAAAAAAAAACACTCTTTCATATGCTTGGGGGAGGGGGTGGCTGCTTTTGCGTGCGCGTCATAATTCTCGTCCGGGACAAAATGGATGGTGCAGTTGCGTTGCGTTACGTTGCGTGTGTGCGTGCGGTGCGGTTTATGCATCTACAACGAGTCAGCTCCCACTCTTTCTTTCTCTCTCTTTCTCTCTCTCTCCATCACTCTTCTCTTCTCCACTTACAGTATGAATTACCCGCCTGGGCATAGTTCATCAAGGCGAGCTGGTCCTCTGTCATCCTCTCCTGGTACTTTTCGTGCGTGCGCTTAAACGACGCAATGCACGACCGGATCGTAGCGCTGATGGGCATGGGCTCGGAGACGCGCGGGGCAAGCGTGTCGGCCAGGAGGGGCGGGATAAACTTCGGTACGGTGTATGGGAACGCCTCGACAATGGCCACGGCGCCCAGGACGGCGGCGTGCAGTTCCACGAGCTTGGACTGGTACGCCGGGTTGACGTTGCCCGGGCTGAGGACGCGGCGGGGCAGCTTGATGTTCTCCAGTTCGCGGGAGAAGCGGTCCTTGAGGACGACGACCATGGAGCGCTGCGAGCACCGCAAAAAGCTTCCAAGGGTCACCGAGGCCATTTCGCGCACCTCTTGGTTCTGGTCCTTGAGGCAGCTGGAGATGACGTCGAGACACTTGGCCTTGCACGGCTCGGACAGGAGCGAGAGGTTGCGGAAGTATGTCAGGCTGAGCACTGGCATGCAGTGCATCTTTGTGCGCCAGCTCGTCGAGTTTTGCAGGATCGAAATGAGCTGGTACATGAGCGGCTCGATGAGGGAGAATGCGGGCGTGATCGAGGTGATGAGCGCAAGGAGGCGGCCGGCGTTGCTCTGCATCTCAATGTTGTCGTTCATCTCGCGCAGGTCAAAGATCTCGGGCAGGATCGGGACGAGGTACGGGTACGTGCCGACCGAGTGAACGTCCGAGAGCTCGATGGCGAGCCAGTGCATGAGCGTGACGGCCGTCGTGTCGTGCGGCGAGAGGATGGCCTTGGGGCCGTGAGGACGCGTCTTGCGCAGTTCCTTGAGGTTGGCGATAATCCCGTCCAGCTGTCTCTGGAAGGGCACAGAGCGGATGCCCATAATGTCCTTGCTGCCCTCTGGGTCGGCGAGAATGTCATTGACCAAAGTGGTGGCAGTCGGGTAGGATGCGTTCCACTTGAGCTGGTCGAGCCCGTTGAGGACCGATCCAATCAAGGCGCGGACCTCGGCGTACGGGCAGTCGAGAGCCTTAAAGTACAGCTGCTCAAACTCGGGGGACCACGCAGCAAAGCGCCAGCGGAGGCAGCGTAGGACCGAACGGCACAGCTGCACGCGGCGCGTGAGGTCAAACGCCGAGCCGCCCTGGAAGTCGGCGGCGAGCGCCGTGTTGAGCATAAAGTCCACAAGGGGCTTGTAGCGGCGCGGGTCCTGCTCATGGAGGACATACTCGACGGTAATGTCCCAGCACTTGACCGTGTCCTGGCGGATGTTGCGGAACAGCTCGGGGAGCAGAGGAGCAAACCAGTCCCAAAAGTCCTGGCGGTCCTTGCCCGACCACTCCCACGTACCGCGCAGCAGACCAGCAAGCAGTTCCCAGACGGCACGGGTAATGTGGCGGTCGTACACCTTCTTCTCCTCCATGCCGGCCACCATGCCCTCGACGAGGGGACGGATCTGGTCAAACACGGGACGGCCAATGACCTGGCACAGGGCGAGGATGAGGTCAATGTGGTTGGCCGAAGGGTAGTTGCGCGTCTCCTCCTGCGACCAAAAGTCGGCCAGCATCTTCCACCAGGCCGGGTCGGCAATGGCGGCGTCGACGCTGCCAACAGCAGGCTTGCACGCCGCCTCGAGGTCGAAGACGGTCTCGTCCCATCCCGAGAAGCGCGAGACCTCCATCTTGCGGCCCCAGCACAGCCATCCAGAGTCGATACGGTCCTGGAGGACAGAGTTGGGCTTGGGGTCCTCGCGGAACGCCTGGAGATAGTTTGTGGTGAAATCCGGCGTCATCTCCTTGGTCAGGTCGAGGACAGTTGCAAAGGGGTCAAAGGGTTCTTGGAGGAACAGACGTTCCGGCGAGTCGACCGAGAATGACCGCACAGTGGCCTGGAAGAGCATGCGCGTGAGACCGGCCGAACCATAGTCGCGAATACGTGGGTGGGCGTTGCCGACGTTGCCGAGGAAGAACTGGAGCAGGCGCGGGTCGGTGGGGCGGTCGCGACGAGTCATGGCGTACAGGAAGCGCGCAGCTGCCTGGAGGTAGCGCCAGTTGAGCGTCGGGTCGCGAGACTTGGCAATCACATGGTCGACGAGCTCGTCGTACTGGCTGTCCTGGAACTGGAGGCGCGCAACCTCACCAGCGTCGGTGCGCTTGATCAGGTCGGCGTTGGGCTGGTTGGAGCTGTTCAACTGGGTGGCCACCTCGTCGGCGGCCTGCTCCGTAGGCTCAATACGCAGGTTGAGGCGGAACGTGACCGGCTCGCGGAGCTTGGAGAGGAGCTCGTCAATAGTCTTGGTGACGAGGGCCTGGACGGAGGCCTTCTGCTCGTGGTGGGCGTTGAGGAGGCAGTCGACAAGCTGCACGAGGCCGCGCCAGTCACGCGACATGCGGCTGAGACCGACTGCGTTGTAGCGGAGCACGTAGAGCGCACCCTTCATGCGGTCGGGGTCGGTACCAGACTGGAGCGAGTCGAACAGGGTCGGGAAGCACAGGACCCATGCGCCGCGGTACGTCTTGGTGATCGAGTCGAGCTGCGACTGGGCACGACGACGGACACGGACGAACGGCGACAGACAGAACTCGAGCATGCTCTTGATGATCTTGTCATCCAGCTCACCGCGGGGGCGATAGTAGCTGGCCGTCATGAGACGGTTGCTGTGGTGGACCTGGGCAGCGCCAAGGAGGACCGAGCGGTGCTGCTTGCGCTGGCCATCGTACATGCGCTTGCTGGCCTGGAGGTTGTCGTACGCCGACGAGGCGCTCTGGTACTTTTTCGAGCGCATGCCGTACGACGTGAGCCACGAGCCCATGGTGGCAACAAGGAGCTTGACGCTGTCGACACCACTGTCCGAGTCCGAGTCACCACCAGCAGTGCGCATAATGGACGCTGCACGGTGGAGCATGTTACCCGCACGAGTGCGGAAGGCAACAACACGCTGGTAGCGGGGGTCGCTGGGGTCCGAGAGGAGGAAACCGGCCTTGTAAGGACGGCTCAAGGCGGTCAGCTCTTCAGGGAGGAAAGTGGGGGCCTCCATGCCGTCCTTTTTGATACCGGGCGCCTCGGCAATGAGCGAGTAGGTGCCGAGAATCACCTCGTCGACAAGGTTCATGGCGCGGCAAAAGTCGTTGATCCACTCGAGCTCGCTGGTGCGGTTGTCGAGCAGACCCTCGATGGTGGTGACGGCCTCGTCGGCAAGGCCAATGACCTCGAGGGCCATGTCAATCTCCTCGTTGCCAGGCAGCTGCCACTCGGGCATGCCTTCGCACGCGCGGTACAGCTTGCCCCACCAGAGGGTGTGGTTGAGCTTGAAGTCTTCGCTCTCACGGTCGGGCTTGTTGAGAAGGTGCATTTCCTTGAGGTAGAGCGCCGAAAGGCAGCTGAGGGTCTTTTCGACAATCTTGCCGGTCCACGCCCAGCCACGCTCAGAGTATGTGCAGCGCAGCATGGTCTTGATGAGGTCCATGTACTCTGCGCGGTGCGCAGTGAGCGAGATGCGGCCGGGGACGAGGAAGCCGTAGAGAATCGACAGCCACCAGTGGAGGGAGGCGTCCGACGGGCGGGGGATCGATGTGGTGGTCGTGCGGACCGACGACGCGCCGCCACGCAGCTCGGAGAGGATACGCTGGCGACAGATCGGGAACAGGCGCTCAAACGTCTTGGTCGCGTTGGCAGCCGAAAGGTTCTTGACCAGTTCGCCAACAGCGTCGACGGCGTTGGAGCGAGTGGTCGTCGTGGCGTACTCGACAACCTGCTCGAGGGCAGCGTCAAAGAGCTGGTCATCGAGAGCCGCAAAGATGGCACCGCAGGTGTGCAGCACGCTTTGCAAGGTCAACATTTCAATCTTGCCACCTGCACGACCGGTCTTGCCACCTTCCTCGGGGAGGTTACCGATGAGGAGCAGGACGCGGCCGAGGAACTCGGGCACCCAGTCGCGGAACGCCTGGGTCGACATGCGGATACGCTGTTCAACCTCCTCGGGCGAAAGGTCCTCAAACTCCTGGCCGATGGGGTCGTTGGGGTCGTCCTCGACAAAGGTGCGCGGAGAAGTCCGCACAGCGCGCGATCCGGGAGTGACGGCCTTGCACTTGGCCTCGTCATACTCTGAAATGTCTGCAATGCGGATGTGGTCGACCATGTTGCAAATAGCCATGCACGAGAGACCGGTCTTGGTGGGGTCGTTGAGGTCGATTCCGGGAAGCAAGAGGGTGAGAATGTCGGCAATGTACATGCCTCCGTAGCGCCAGATGGCGCGGCCAGAGAGGGGCCCAGCAACAGCGGCAATGGCAAAAGTGACCGAGGCCGTACGCTGGGTCTCCTCGAGACCCTGCAGCGACGGGACGGCGCGCTCCATGATAGCAGGCATGATGAGGTCGGGCTCGAGAATGGCCAAGCGACGAAGAGTCGAGATGGCCGGCTGAGCAGAGTCCATGTCCTTGTTGAACATGGCCGTGAGGGCGACGGGGCGAAGACAGAGGACAAACGAGCGCTTGATCTCTGGGGTGAGACGCCACTCGGGTGGGGTCTTGCAGGTAGGCTCCTCCTCCTGCTTCCAGCGCTGCACAAAGTTGTGGGTGAGGTGGGAGAGGAAGACGGTAAGGAAGGTCGACCAAGGGCCCGAGTTGGAAGGGTGGAAAAAGGTTTCACAGCTGGTGATGAGACGCGACAGGTGGTCGAGCGCCTTGGAGCCAGCGAGGTACTTGTGGTGCAGCTCAATCCGCTCGCCAGCAGCAGCGAGAGAGTCGGTGCTGCTCATGCGAGTCATGTCTGTGGCACCGTTCCTCAAGCGTGCAATGGGGTCGGCAGAGGAGGTGTTGTTGCCGGCAGGGGTAGCATGGCCGGGTGCAGGAGTGGCCGAGCGGGTGGGAGGTCCGGTTCCAAACGGCGCAATGGGCGAGTCCTCTGCCATCGAGTAGATGATAACCTCGGCCAGGGACTGTGTACGGTCAATCGGCTTCTTGGCGTCCAGAATCTTCTTGCTGGTACGAGCGTCCGAGGCAGTGATGGACATGCTGTTTGCCGAAGCCAGCGAGCCACCGACGGGCACGTTGAGCGAACGGAGGCACTTGGACATGACAAACTCAAACTCTTGCTCGGTGAAGATGCCGACGTCCTTGCGGATACCGCGCCAGTTGGGGTCCGAGTGCTCCTCCTCGGGAGGCAGCAACGCCGGGTCGACCCAGTAGTTCAGGCCATCAGCGTCGTGGATGACCTTGCCCTCGACGTCGAGGAGGCGGTGCTTGTGCATGCGCTCGGCACGGCGAACGCTGGGGTTGTTGGCCTGCTCCTCGGGAGTGTTCATGCGACCGTGCGGGATGCGGGCGAGGAGTGACGGGTCTGAACGAGCAGGGTCGACGTGGGCAATGGCAAGCTGGCCGAGGAGGTCGGAAGCCTGGTCGTCCCAGAGACCACTGTTGAGGCCGTACCAGAGGCGGAACATCATCGGAAGCCATTTGGTGCAGTGTGAGATGGGCAAGAAATGGACCAAGAAGAGTTGGGTGGCAAGGATAGAGTCCATGCTGGGGTCAAACTGTGGGAGAATGACGTCAAGCATCTCGTCCACCTCGGAAGGGTGGAAGAAGCGCTGTCCCATCTCGGCAACGTTGAGATACACCGGTGCCAGGTTGACCGAGTGGCGGGCGAGTTTGTTGGGGTGGGGGAAGAGCTCGTTGTAGAGGGCATCGTACAGGGGGCGCCATGGCATGCGAAGGTCGTGGATGTTGAGGGAACGGTCGCTGAGGAGAGCAATGAGGTCGTTGGCCCTGTCCTCGATGAACGAGGTGCTCATGCCAGGGATGACTGCGCAACGGGGTCAGCATCAGAGTCTGACAGAAAAGAAGCATCCAAGGATCCCATCGCTCACACATGATCTCGTAGAACAGGAAGATGAGGCGGATCTTGATCTCCCTCTTCATGGGGTAACCCATGCTCATCCAGCTGTGGGAGTTGGTTGTCAGCAGAGGTCTCCTATCACATGGCACACGGATCCACACAAAGAGTCACACTCACATGTTGAGGGCCGAGTTCCATGTGCGAAAGCCGTGCGACCACTCGCACGCCTTGACGCATTCGAGGAGGCGGGTGACAATGTGTTCGAGACGGGCGTCCATGTCCTCGAGCGACTCGACCTCGTATGGCAAAGAGAGGGGGAGGCCTAGGCACGACCGGCGGTCGTCATCAGGCTGGCCAAGTGGGACCGTACATGGGACATAGCGCGAGTAGGGTTTGTCGTCGACGTAGTGTTGGTGTCGCGCGACAGGCGGACGAGAGGTCCCCAAGAGGATGGCGGCGATGCGTGATTTGGGCATTGTTTTGGATGTTTTCCCGACAGGGTGTGGTTGTCGTGTGGATGGTTGGGATGGTTTGAAGCGGGGCATTGGTTACAGAAGAGGAAGTGGGAGGAAGAGAAGTATAGTGATCAGCGTACGAAGCGTTTATGTGGTTACGTGTGTGTGGAGGGGGGTTATGGTAACTCACCGCAACGGCTGTGACTGAACCGCCGTCCGCATTCCCAGCGAGCCGGTTATCGGCAGGTGATGGCCACATGGTGCCGTCAATGTCGCAGTAGACACCGTCTGTGTGGTGCAAGGCGGCGAGCGGGATATGGTGTATGGAGAGTATGGGCAGGGGGGATATGGATGGTCCGTCGTTGTCGACGCCGCCGCGTAATCGTATGGGGAGGGAGGCGTGGTGGGTGGGTGGGTGGGTGGCGTTGGATTTCGGAGCGCGGGGGTGGCGGAGGCGGGGGTGACGGAGGCGGGGTGACGGAGAGGAGAGGGTGGGGGCAAACGCACACAATGTTGGCAAAATGAGATCATCGTTTAGCGCTAGATAAAAAGACAAGGGCTGGCGACCACAAAGGTCCTCACAAGCAGCCGTAGCACCAGCTTGTTTGCATGCATGCAATCACTCACCGTAGTCGTATTCAGAGTCGTCGTCTCCAGCGAGATCGTCGTCGTATTCGCCTTCGTCTCCTTCGCCTTCTTCGTAGTCGTCGTAGAGGTTGCCGCTACCAGACTCGACTGTCGAGTCGTAGCCGTAGAACGGGCGTGTGATTGCACGGTGCGAACGAGGCAGCGAGGCTGTGGTGGGATGGTGTGGTCAGTGACAACAATGATAATAAAAACAACAACAACAACAAGCAGAGTGATGGCAGGGGGGGCGCTGACCGTGTTTTGCTGGCTGATGGAGCCGGCCACGGTGCAAATGATCAGGATACTCACGCGCGAGGAGAGTGGTCTCTGCCTGTGAGCCCGCAACCGCCGTCGTCATAGGCAACTTCGAGAGGTGGAGGCGGGGTGGGTGGGGTGGGTGGGTTGGGTGGGGGGAGGATGGCGGGGTGGAGAGGGCGTGTACAGATGTTGGCTGCTTTTGTGTGTGAGGCAAAGAGTGTGTGTGTGGAGAGAGAGAGAAAGAGAGAGAGTTGAGGCTCGGAGACGGGAGCTCTCTGGGCGTGTGTGTGTGTGGAACACTGCGTGCGGCTGGAACGTAAAAGGGTGTACGAGGGAGTGCAGCGGCAGATCCAGAGAGGAATGAATGGGTGGGTGGTAGCAGCAGCAAGCACGAGAGCCAGCAGAGAGGATCACCCAGAAATCATCATCGCGGGCCTGCGCTCTGTCCATCAGCGGCCGCGTCAGTCACCCACGGTCATCTATCAGCAACAATGACATGTATTTATTTAGACGGCATGAGTGTTAACGGGAGTATATGTATCAACCCCCCCGGGGTTCCCGCAAAAGCGCCCAAAAGCTTTTTCGTTGTGTTTTGGACGGACACACAGACACATGCTATTCGGGTCCCCCTGTTAAAAAGGTACACACAGTCTCTTCCTTCCTTCTGCGCTTCTGCCAGGGGCTAATGTCAGAGAGGAGAGAGCGAGGAGCCAGACCGCGCGGCCAAGAGGAACAGACACAGAGATCACAGACAGACAGCAGAGAGAGACCAAGGAACAAACGGAACCCTTTTTGCACCAGATGTGGGCGAGAGATGGAGACACTCTTGTGTGGGTGTGGGTGGTGTGGAAGGAAGGGAGACCCCTTTTTCCGACAGTCGCTCTCTCGTTTGCCTGCCTGCCGAGCGCCTTCAAATAATATGCATGTGCCACACGCCCTTGTTCTCTCTCTCTCTCTCTGCACATACACCTCGATAACACCTACTGCTGGCTGCAAGTGCTCCGACCAGTACTTTTTGCACACACATAGGCCGGAAACCAACGAGCTGCAAGCACGAGCGCAACCCACCAGCATCACCACCACCACCACCACCACCACCACCACCACCACCACACGGACGGCACCAAACGACCCATATCTCATATCTCTCTCCCTGCGCGCGCGTGTCTGGCCCCTTGCTGGCCCTGGTCTCTCCCTCTCTCCCCCCCTTTTGGCCTAACCTGCCGGCGTCTTGCCCCCCCCGTCCTCCCATCCCTTCCCCCCCCTACCCCCCCCCCCCCACGCCATTCAAGCCCAACGCCGCGCCATTTCCTCTGTGCTGGACACATACCCAAATCGGGCAAACGACCACTGTTACCACCACTGCTACCACAGCACACCAGTCGATCCTGCCCAACAAACTACACGGCCACCCTCGCTGCTCGCTTCTCTCTCCCACCACGTACCACCCTCCTCCTCGCTGCTCTCGGCGTCACCCACCCACCCACCCACGGTTGCACGGGGATTCCACACAGGTGCACTCTGTTCGCTCGCGCCACTTGTCATCACTGCTGCCCTTGCCCCCTGTTGTGTGTGTGCACGCGTGCGCGCGCCAGACACCACCCACCCACAATCAAATCAAACCGCCCGGCGCGTCCCCCGCACCCACCCACCACACTCGAGACCCCCCGGCCGCCCGCCCCCCTTGGACTCTCCCTTCCCGCGTCCCTGGCGCCCAAACCCACATCCATCCATCCATCCACACACACAGAGGACACATTCATCCTATCCATCAACCTCTCTCCCTCATATCCATCCATCCAGCCAGCACCCGCTCCTCATCATTGCTCTCGCTCTCCCTCCCTCCCCCTGCTCGCCAAACCCCTCCCGCCCACATCCCCACATCCCTCCCGCCAGCACCCACACCGCACCCCAACCCCCCCGCGTCCTGCAACTCAAAGTCATCCCCTTTCCACCCAATCCAATCCCGCCATCGCGAAAGCGCGACGCTCTCCTGCTGGCAGAAGACAACGCACGCAAACCGCCGGGTCCATTGGAAGCAGCAGCAGCAGCAATACGCGTCCGAGCTCCACCACCGGCTTCCGATAGGTCTCCGGAGTGACTGCACAGTCACCCTCCCCTCCCACTTGTCTCCACCTCGTCGTCCTCCCTCCCCCACCCCCCGGCTACCCTCGACATGTCGAACACCAGCCCTAAGCGCGTAGGGGTCGGCGCGATTCGCCATCCTCAGGCCGAATGTGAGTTGCTGGGCGTTCAGGCTTCAGGCCCACACACCCATCCTCCCCCTCCCCCTCCCTCACCCCCTCTCGGCGGCGACGGCGGAACATCGCACTGACATCTCCACGTAGACACAGGCGCCACCCCCATGGCGACTGGCACCGACCTGCCCATCAGCCAGGCCTTTACTAGCCAGGCCTACACTGCAAAGCCGTCGCGCAACTCGGCTTCGTACGGTCTTCATTCTGACATGTCACTCGGCATGCAAGTCTCGCCCAGGATGCCCCCCAACAACAACCAGCAGGCGGTCAACCCGCCCACCGCGTACACCCGCCAGGACAGCAGCAATGGTCCCAGCCTCTACCGCCAGGACTCGTTCCGCTCCTCCCAGCAAGCCCAACAGCAGCAGCAGCAGCAGCCAGACCCGTATCGTACGCAAGAGCCATACACGTTTACGCAGCCCAACTTTGCGGCCCCTCCTGCGTCGTCGTCCTCGCGACACGACCAGGACCACATGGTGTCGCCAGGTCTGTCGTCTGGTCCTTCGTCGCGCGTCCCCACAATCTACGGCTACTCGTCTTCCAACTCTCCCAACCTCAACAACCGTCACTCGTACACCACCGGCAACCAAGGCCAGCAACCCCAGCCACCGCGTCCCACTCGCTCTGGAACCATGCCCGCTGGCGAGTACCCAACGTTGAACGGGAACGGCGTTTATGGCCGTGAAGGGCGCAGCACGTCCGTCAGCAACGCTTCGGGTCAGACAATGGCCATGGGCAGCGGCGGCAACATACCCCCGGTTCCCCCAGTCCCCTTCCAGCCGCAGCCCCTCGAGCAGAGCTTTGAGCAGACGCTCGGGATGGGTCCGACCATTCCTGTCCAGATGAACCAGGACGCGCCCAAGGGCGACACGCCCACGATGCGCGCAAGGAGTGGGACTGGCAAGAGCACAAAGGACAAGAAGAGCATGTTTGGTGTGTTGAGTGACCTCCTCACAACAACCAACAACAAGACGCCCGTCATCTCGACCCCTTACGACCCCATCCACCTCACCCACGTCGGCTTTGACTACAACACGGGTCAATATACAGGTATGCCCCAGGAGTGGCAAAAGATTCTCGACGACAATGGAATTACGCGTGCCGAGCAGGAAGAGAACCCCGACAAGGTCCTCGCTGTCGTGCAGTTCTTCCAGGACCGTGACAACTCGGAGGCACCAGACGACGAGGTGTGGTCCAAGATGCGCAATGCTGGCCCAAGCCATCAGCACCCGTCGTCTTCCGAGTCGCCTTCGCCCCAGCCCCCCTCCGCCGACATGTCGCGCGAGAACAGCAACGACGGTGGCTTCATCTACAGCAACCCCCGCGCCGCCCCAGCTCCTCCAGCCAAGACTGCTGCGCCTCGAATCCAGGCCGAGCGTGCGGCCCCGGCAAAGCCCCAGCGTCCTGTGCAGCCCCCGCAGACCTCGCCGCAGCTGCCACCCTCGACGTCCTCGGGGCTCGACCGTTCCACGTCGGCGCGTCTTCCTCCAACCAGTCACCAGTCGTCGTCGGCGGCACAGACACCAAAGAAGCCCCTCGACAGGTCTGTTTCTTCGCGTGCCCCTCCCTCCAACAGCAAGCCCTCGCCCCCTCTGCACAAGTCCAAGTCGCAGTCGGGCCGTAGTCGCGACCAGCCCCCCGCGGGCGGTGCCAGCTCGGGTGGCGTGGCCCGCTCCACGACCAAGACGCGCGACCAGGGCACGCGCCGCCGTGACAAGGCCAAGGAGAACGAGGAGGTTATCCGCCAGCTGCAGACCATCTGCTCTCCCGGCGACCCCAACCAGATCTACCGCAACCTGGTCAAGATTGGCCAGGGTGCCTCTGGTGGTGTGTACACGGCGTACGACAAGTCGACAACGCCCGTGGCCATCAAGCAGATGAACCTCGAAAAGCAGCCCAAGCAGGACCTGATCATCAACGAGATTCTGGTCATGAGGGAATCGGCTCACCCCAACATTGTCAACTTTAAGGACTCGTACCTGTGGAAGGGCGACCTCTGGGTCGTCATGGAGTACATGGAGGGTGGTTCGCTCACCGACGTCGTCACCGCCCACTGCATGTCCGAGGCCCAGATCGCCGCCGTCTCGCGCGAGACTTGCGAGGGTCTCCGCCATCTCCACTCCAAGGGTGTCATTCACCGCGACATCAAGTCGGACAACATTCTCTTGTCGCTCAACGGTGACGTCAAGCTTACCGACTTTGGCTTCTGTGCGCGTATCGCGGACCCCTTGTCGACCAAGCGTACCACCATGGTCGGCACTCCTTACTGGATGGCGCCCGAGGTTGTCACCCGCAAAGAGTACGGCCCCAAGGTCGACATCTGGTCGCTGGGTATCATGGCCATTGAGATGCTCGAGGGCGAGCCTCCTTACCTCAACGAGAACCCTCTCCGCGCGCTGTACCTCATCGCGACCAACGGCACCCCCAAGATCAAGGACTGGGACAAGCTCTCGTCCGTGTTCCGCGACTACCTCCAGGCATGTCTCACCGTCGACTCGGAGAAGCGCCCCACCGCCGACCAGCTGTTGCGGCACGAGTTCTTCAAGTACGCCGCCAAGCTGTCGTCCCTGTCCGGCATGATCCGCAGCGCACGCAAGACCAACTAAAAAAAGCATGGGCAACACGGCGCGGTCTCGGTCTCCCCTTTTTTTTTCTATTCCTTTCTTCCTTCCTTCTCCGGGTTTTTACGTCGTCGTCGTCGCGTGCGGGTTTGGGCCGGCCCAGCCCCGTTGTCATCTCGTCAATCAACAATGTCTTTGTCTGCATCCTTGGCCCAATGCCTCGTTCCTCGGTCTCCCGCGCACCATGCAGCGCGCGTCCGCCTCACCTCCACCACACGCCGCTCGACGGACACTACGGCTGAGAGTTGGGCGAGAGAGAGGGCAAGATGGTTGCCGTCTCCGTCTCCTCGTCCCCCGTCTGGCCAACACGGGAATCCCACGGGAACCCCACTCTTTCCCACCATCTACATATCCCCGCCGCTCAGCCCTTCTCTCTCCCCTGCCTCTGTCTAGCGCGTTTGTATACAGTTTTTCCACTCCTCCTCCTCCACCCCCTCCACCTCCTCGTCGTTTCTCCTTTCCAGCAAAAGCAGAATACATACCACCAACCCACCACCCCGTTCACCCTTCCACCACCATGTGCCGCCCGCGGAAAGAACCACCAAAGTATACACACTTTTCCCTTTTATGACAGGAGCGCGCGCGAGAGAGAGAGAGAGAGAGTTGGCACCGCATGCAAATTGATACTGCTTGACATTGGGTTGGGGTCTACATGCCTGGTATGCTGTGGTCTGGGATCTGCGTGTCTGGGCCGCAGGGACGCGCCAGGCGTCAGGCGTCAGGCTATAGGCTGGCTATAGGGGCCATACGCCAACTAGCGCGACCAACTGCAACTGAACTGCGCTATGGACGGGAGTGCGTGCGCGTATATGTACATATGTGCACATGCAAAAAACAAAATAAAAACAAAATAGTCATTTGGCACACAGAACAAAAAAGAAAGAAAGAGGGGAAAAAAGGAGCTAAAGCATTTACTGTACTTACTGTACGCGCGACATTGAGATCTGGCGGAAACTAACTTTTGCGCGTGCGCGCCAGCACGGCACCGCAAGGGTGGCTCGGCACATGGGCACATGGGCACGCGACACGTCCCACACGTTGCACGTTTGCACGTCTGCACGTTGCACTTTTTTGCACTTTGAGCGCAACGAGCGTACGAGCACTTGATGGTCGACACGGCGTTGAGGGACCATCACTGACCACTGACCACTGACCACCGACCACCGAGCACGGAGCACCACCGCCGCCACCGCCACGTACGAGGCACCACGCTCTGCACTCTGGTGTGGCCGGTGGCCGGCCGTGACGACGTGACTGGCGCCATAACCTGCGATCCTGCGATCCTGCGACGACCCGGCCTAGCCGGCCTGCAGCGCCGGCGCGCTCAGACATGCCGAGGCTAGAGGGGTTTGAGCGGTCCAGCGGTTGAGGGGTTCAGCAGTACGGCGAGCGTGAGCGTCAGCGTGTTTCAGAGCATGCCGGCGGCGCCGCGTTGGCGGCCAGCAGGCGGCCGACGCTGAGCGCTGAGCGCTGAACGAGCGAGCGAGGCAACTACAGGCAGGCAGCAGGCAGCAGGCAGCAGGCAGCAGGCAGCTTGGATCGCTGCAGAGTGTGCCAGTCTGCCATGCACTCACTCCACCGTCCTGCCTGCAGCTGCCTGCCAGACTGAGCACACGACCTGCTGGTCCCATGGTCGCCGTCGCCGTCCCACGCGAACGAGGTACAGTAGCAACAGCACTGACGCGTTTATGGTGACGGCATGGCATGGCATGCGTCCATACGAGAGGCCGCGCCACACCTTGCTTTCCGCTGTGTCTCCGTCAATCACGGCGCGCACTGGTAACTCATATGACTGCGCTTCGTGTTCCGCACATGTATGTAGCGCCAGCACGAGGTGGTGTTTCGCGTTTTGACACCAATGTCTACACAAGAGTTGCGGTGCTGTGGTGTTTGTGTACATACCCCCACCCCCGGCTTTCAGCCTCCTGCCTCCAGCCTCTGGCCAGACAAACCCAGCCAGCAGACAAAGGAAACGAACCCATGTCTGATTCGCATTCCGCCGCTGATGTCCGTCCGGTGCCTCCGGAATGGCCTGAAGCTACCACTGACTTTTGGGTCGGCTCTCGCTACCATGGAGGAGCCGGGTACGTCGGGGGTGGGTGGGTAGGTGAGTGGGTGCGCAAGCTGTGGAGCGTGGAGCGCACAGTCCGGAGCGCACAGTCCGGAGCGCACAAGGTCAGTCTGCGAGCGTGGCGCAAGGCGGCGCGGCGTTGACGGCTGCGTCTACAGTGTGCCGGTGTGCCGGTGCCGCAATGTGCGTATCGAGTGTCGGGTCAACATCACTGCATCACTGCATCACTGCATCACTGCATCACTACCGTCGGCGTACAGCGGGTCCAGACCCCGGTGGTGGCGGTGACGGTCCCCGGTCGGTGGGATCGGTGGTTGCCTGCCCGGCACCTGTGCGTTGCGTTGCGTGCGTGGTGTTCGCGGACGCGACAGGTTTCTTGCATGCCACTCATCCTCGCTACAGACACGAGCCACCGACACTACACAAGAGTTACTGGAGTTACTGGTTCTTCTGATATGTTTGTGGGTTTGTTTTTTTTAGTTACTTTGCGAAACGCAGCCTGAACGTGAGCCCCAGCCTTCCTCACACCTGAGTGAGGCTGGAGTTTGACGCCGCGCCACAGTCGCTCAGCGGCGCCGAAACGAGAAAAGAGAAACGAGAAACGAGCCCAGACCGCCCAGCCAGGCAACCAACTGCCCAGCCCTGGCAACTACCGGCAGCCAGCAACGCCTCTACCCAGCGAGGAACCTGCCCCGCCCCGTCGCCTTGGGCCTGAGCGCGCCGTGCTCGGTGTCGTCTTGCTCCCACCCCGTCTGGTCGAGGTACACGGCGACGCTCTCGAGCATCTGCTTCTTGGCGTCGTGCCGCACAAACCGGTCAGGCCACGCCGACGACACGGCCCCATAGTCCAGGTGCTGGATGGACTGCACCACTTTGAGCATTTCAATCGGTTCGAGCGGCACCTGTGCGGGGGCCGTGGTGGGCCGTGTCAGCGCAATGTTCGTTACAGAATGTCTCGGAGCTGGGACTCGGACGAGGATGTGGAGTCTGGGAGTCTGGGGTCTCGAAAGCAAGGGCAGGTGCCACGCTCGCGCGCTCGAGCTCGAGCTCACGCTCACACTCGCGCTTCTGCTCTCGTCTGGCCTCTTGGTCTTGGTCGGTCTTGGTCTTGGCTAGAGACCAGCAACGTGCCTGGCGCCGCGCCGGTACCATGGTGTGATGGGTGATGGGTTTGGGGCCAAGCCCACTCCGGTGTCGTTGCGCCGAGGAACGGAGGGGACCGGGCGGGGACCAGGTTGACGCAACGAGGCGCCGGGCGTGGCGGTCCGCAGCCTGGTCCCCACACCAACTGGCGAGCACACCGTGATGCCCTCCCCTCGTTGCTCCGTTACACGGCGCCACAAGAGGAGTGCTGCGTGTTTCGAGCCTGGCCCAGGCCAGACGCGCAGGGTGAAAGGTACGGCCCAAGAACCAAGGTCTCCCTGCCCCCGCTTCGCTTGGGGTCACCCCCAAGTCCCACTGTACGAAGGCGGGGAGCGGATAGATAAGATACCGCAGGCGCCGTATCTCCGACCACCGTACTCACCATGTTGGGGTAGCTCCACATGAACGTGAAGCCCTTCTGGGTGGGCTGGACCATGATCGTGTCGGCCGTGAGGAGGAGGCCGTTCGTCGGGGCCGGGGCGGATCCGTCGGCACTCTTCGCGCCGGCGGGCTCGGCAGCGCGATCCCAGAACAGGACAGACGAGCCTGGAAAGTGTCTGATGCGAGCGTCAGTGGTCGGGTGGGAAGAAGCTTTGG
This sequence comes from Apiotrichum porosum, assembly GCF_003942205.1. Taxonomy (NCBI): domain Eukaryota; kingdom Fungi; phylum Basidiomycota; class Tremellomycetes; order Trichosporonales; family Trichosporonaceae; genus Apiotrichum; species Apiotrichum porosum. The sequence continues at coordinate 295,199 of NW_021167121.1, read as the reverse complement.
AACAAGGGTGTTTCACATGAGGACACGCCGCCAAGGTTCGAGGGCCATGAGGTTTTGCTTGTCGTCGCGCGCAGCTCATCTTTCTCACCCACCGTTCCAGGACCGCACTCACCCGCCACACTGAACGAGGGTCACGCCGGGCCCAATGTCCTGTTTGCCATTCCAGAACTTGACCTTGTCCGTGGGCTTGAGGTCGTCGTCGCGCTGATACCAGTGTCGGTCCTCGCTGTTGATAAATAGGGAGACGCCGAGGACCCGCGACCAGGTCAACGACGTGCTGAAGAACTGGAGCGAGCGTCAGAAAGGTACACTAATGGTTACGCTGACATACAGCTAACGGAGTAAGGAACTGTGAGCTGAGTGACTTACGTGAGGGTGCGAGATTGCCATGGCCTTTAGAGGCGTCTTCAAGTGAGTCAGGTAGTCGACGAGCGCGGGCGTGAGTGTTCCCATGCAGTCCCAGATATACGACCCGCCGTTAGTCTCAATGAGGAAGGCTGTCGAGGTGTCAGTTACGCTTTGCTTGGTATGCAACTCACGGCTCTGGGAGATGGCAAACGAAGGGACTGTGCCCAGGAGCTTGATCCTCTCGTCCTCCTTGTCCTGCATGACGATATTCTTGCGACCCTCTTCAATCAACTTGCCGAGAGTCGTCCACGCCTGGCCTGAGCCGGGCACGTACTGACGCGGATCGTCACAGACGGGGCCTGAGGGAGTTAGTGTTGTGACCGTGTATCTGCCAGGTTGGGGTGGGACGGCTGCTGCAGGCCGGCAGAGTCTGTGTCAGTCTGGGATGCGTGTGGTCGACAGAAGGCGCGCACCGCGTGGGTCTTCGCAGATCGGGCCTTCAGTCAGCCATACCTGGCACACAGTTATCCCAAAAGACATGGCAACAGAGACATGGTGGGATACGCCGCAGCCAAGGTGCCAGACAGATGTCACACACGCTACGCATACGCTCGTGTGAGTTTGCCTGTCCTAGCCGCCGCCACTTGACCACCTCCGACTGACTCGACCTCACACTGCAACACTCACAATTGCGGCGCGGGGCAGGATATTGCGTAGCGCAGGTCGCGCACATGGGCAAGTCGGCGTCGGCAGCAAGCGCCGCCAGCGCCGCGGGGGAGACGCGGCTCGCGTCGGAGAGCTCGGTGACCTGCATGTGGATATGCTAGTAGGTTGTATGCAAGTGGACGTGTAGTATTTTGTGTTCGCTCTTGTTTGCGTGCGTCTTGTGATCTTGTGGATGTGCATCGTCGTCGATGCTAGGCCATGTGCTATATATTGTTTGTGTGTTCTGGTATGGGTGGCCAAGACAACATCCGAGAGAAGGAGACGTCGTGCCTGTGACGCCATTACGTGTTCGGTTTGCCGGCACTGCTTAATAAGGTGCCCCCCAACTCGTCGACGAGAACAATAGAAAACGCGACACTGACAGCGGGTATCACCATGCGGGCCGCATGTGGGCATTGCAATCAGACTCGATTTCTACGCTAACGTAGCGATCGTACTGATTATCTTTGTCAACAAGGGCGGGATGGTTGCTAAGCGCACAACATGTGATGTGGCCCAGCATGATCACACTCTCGTGGAAACACCCGCCGTCGCTCTCGGAGAAGTCCGTTTTGTACAGCATCCAACAACGTGTTGCATCTCATGCTCCCCATACCCAAAAACCATGCTCGTCGCTAGACTGGTCCATGACGGTTCCCTCGGCGCTGCCGCCCTCGGGGATAGTGTAGATTGATCCGTCAGCGCACACGAGGTGACTCTTGGCATGTGTGCTGTCGGTCGGAGCCCACTTGAATCCTTTACACCGGAACGTCTCCACGGTCACGTTCGTGTCTCCCGGCTTTGAAGCCGGCACAATCTTGCCCGACTCGTCATACACGAGGCGTACATGCTTGCCCTCGTCGTAGGCGGCGGTGAGGACCTCTGAGATTCGAGCAGGCCACACGTCCGTCCCGTCTCCACCAGCAGCGAGCGCTGCCTGGACTAGCGGGTCGCGGTGTGGGCGCATAACCACAATGTCCATCGTACCCTCGCCGGGGTCGGCCACTGTGGGCACAATGACAAACCTGGGCTCAAGACGGTCGGTCGTCACGGTAGAGAGGAAGTAGGCGAACGGCCCTTCCAAGACGTGCTTGCCTTCGGGCGCGCCGACGCCGCTGTACGCCGCTACCCACGCACCTGTAGCCGGGTCGAGCTGCTGGACTCCGCCATTGGCAGGTATCAACTCGACGCGGGCCGGGAAGAACACGGTAATGTTCTGCGCGGCGGCGGCCTTGAACCGTTCCAAGCCTGGGATGGCGGCGCGGAGGGCCTCGCTGTCGTCCAGGAGAGCCGCATGGAGGGACGTTGAGAGCACGATATGGCTCGGGATCGGGGCAGGGGGTTGTTCAGAGGATGCGTCTTTGGCATTGGGCTGGAGTTGCGTGAGGACGATGGGCAGCTTGCGAGGCTTGGCGTCTGACAGCGCGAGGATCAGAGACGCCAGTTTCTGCCGGTCCTCGGCGGACTCCGGCACATATGCTTCAAGCTGGGGAGGCACGGCAACTGGCGGGCTACCGGGTGGGAAAAGTGTCGAGTGGAGGGCGTTGGCCTGAGTGGGTCAGACGACATGGTCAGGTCACAAGACAATAGAAGGGCGAGACAGGATAATATGTCTTGAATGTCTTGGATGTTGGGCTTCGGAGCGACTCACAGTTCCGAGAGGAAGCACTGCCAGGTCCCATTTCCCGACCTCGCCGTCGCCAATGATGCCCTCCATCATCTCGTGAGCGGTGCCGTCGCCGCCTGCGATGATGACGCGGAACGGTGGGGAATGTTCAAGTTTGATCATTCGCCCAATACGGCCGGCGTCGCCAGTAGAGCTAGTGGTGTGGACGTGGTATCGCGAGTTGACGGCATCGAGCAGCGGAACGACATGGTCCTCCACAACTGAAGAGTTAAGCAGACAGCAGAACCCGCTTCAACTCACACTTTGGAGCTGATCCCACACCGGAGACAGGGTTTATAATGATGTGGTAATCCAAGCACTCTTCGGGAATGTTTGGCATGTTGTCGTCGTAAGAGTTGAGGAGAGATAGTGGGAGAATGAGAACAATCGATGGGTATATCACCGCTGATGATCTCATGCGCTTGCGCAACCACTCAGCGGGGCACCACACATTGTGCCGCAAACAACAGACAAAAGAGACATTCTCGCAGGGAAGCATACGGCACTTGCTCTCATGCATGGCTGGAAATGACGATGATGGGAAGCATGCGGCTGCACCGTGTACCCAAATGGTGTATGCTTGGTGCCAGCCCAATGGCGCTAACCATCACCAACCCCCCCAAGATATAGCCAGAGGCAATTCGCCACCCAGGGGCGCGAGGCCCACGATGAGAGAAAGGGACAGGCGCGCGACGCGCCTTTCTTCTTGTTGTCATTTTCCCAACCCATCCATATCCACAACACTCTTTCTCACCACTAGGTCACACCACCACCCACCATGCCGTCGCTGCGGCTGGAAGACGCGTCATGCGCCATCTGCATGGACACGCTCTTCAACCTCAAGAATGACCTGGACGAGGTCATGCCTATCGCGACCCCAGACTGCGGTGAGTACCTTGGTCGGCTTCGGCTGGTTTCCACTTGCCCTCCCCGATACCTTCTTCTGCCTGCCGCACACCCGGTGCTGACTTCGCAGGTCATGTATTCCACGAGAAATGTCTGCTGGACTGGTTCAAAATCCAGTCAGACCAGTACGTCGCGCAGGCGCTCGAACAAGGCATGTGGTCCCCAATCGCCGGCGACGCCCCCGCCGAGTGTCCCCAATGCCGCACCGAGTGCTTTGCAGACGAAGAGACAGGCAAGCCCATGCTCCACCGCCTGTTTATCAACTTTGGCAGCGACGATGGCGGCATGCTCGCCAGCTCCCAGCACCCACCTAGCAGCCCCGCACCTGGCCCCTCGACCCAGCGGTGGGGGCGCAGCTCTGATGCGGCCGCGATGGGCCTGGCACGCCGTGCGCGCAACCTCGCCAACGAGGTGGATGGTTTCACGGCAGAGAGCGACGAGGCAAACGTAAGGGGAACTTTGAGGCGTGCAGAGACGCTCGCGGCGGACGGGCAAGCCATGTCTAGCAAGGCGGGGCAGGCGCTCAAGGTGGGTACCGTGTCCATCAGCCCTCTGACCCCTCAGAAATACGTTGGCGGGCTCAGTGTCGCGCTCAACAAGTTCACAGACCACCTCGAGTCCCACCCTCTTATACCGGTGCTCCAAGCACGCGTCGCGTTACTTGAAGAGGCGAATGCCGGTCAGACGCGCGAACTGCGTAACCTGGAGGACGTTGCGCTTCCCCGCGCTGTCAAGAAGGCTGTCCAGGCGGACCGACTCAAGTCAGAGAAGCACATTAAACGTGCAAATGACGAACGGGACCTCATCCAGCGCGAGCTGGAGAAGGAGCAGGTTGCTCGCGTCACCTTTAAGCGCGCGATGAAGGAGCGAGAGGACGAGCTCGAAAAGCGGATTTCGGATGCGAAGAGGTAGGTCTCAGGGGTCATACTGTCCTATGCTGACCTGCCAGAGCTCTGGACAAGGAGCTGGAGGAGCGTGTGGCTCTCACCGCCACCCTCACCGAGCGTACAAAGATGCTGAAGGTGTACCAGGTCAAGGTGGGTTCCGGGTCCATAAGGCCGTGGTTAACCTATACAGGCCGACTCGCGCAAGGAGCTCAAGGCCCAGATCGAGGCACTGAAAGCTGAGAACGAGCAGCTGAAGGCCTCCGCAATTGCGAGCCCACCACCGCACCCACCACATCTCTCACCGGAGCCCGCCAGGTCAGCTCGCCCATCTGCTGGAACAGCTCGGTTGCTATCGTTTGAGGGAAGCGACAACGACGATGGGAATGAGTCTATGGACATCACCGAGTTAATCGCCTCGGCTCAGAAGAGACGCCGAGCCGCTGCGGCGGAAGAGTCGCTCTACATCGAGCCACCTTCCTTTCTGTTTGACAGCAGCTTCGATGATGCTGGGCCCAGCAAACCCGTCGGTCGATCGACAACATCGAGGACATTCACGTTTGATGTCGACAAAGGCCGTGTGTCGGAGCGCAAGGCTGAGAAGAGGAAGGACAAAGAGCGCGACAAGGAGTGGAGCCGGGACAAGGGTAAAGCGAAGGAGAAGGCGCAGGTGAACGACACCTTACGAGACACTCGGTCGGCGAGGGAAATAGGCAAGAGCAAGTACTTTTTGGACGACGACACCCCCGACCACGCCCACGACATTCTCGTCGCTCCGTCGAGCCCTGTGCACGACGACGTTCTTGTTGCTCAGTCGAGCCCCGTGCGCCTGCCGCGTCGTTCACTGCCAGTGTCTCCCATGGCCTTTGATAACGACGAGTCCCCACCCAAGCGCCACCGCCCAAACCCATTCGCTACTTCCGGGCCCACTGTCGTCGCCCGTCGTCCCCAGTCGGTTGCCGTTGGTCCCAGCAAGCCGGTTCCCAACGTCCACGAGATCCTGGACCTCACAGGTTCGTCGCCTCCCGCCTCGCCTCTTCCCGTGCGTAAGACCTTCAAGCAGCCGCTGCGTCCGAGCGGTACAGGTCTTAACAAGAACCGGACTCCGACCATAGGGGACTACATGTCTATTGCGGAGGGTAATGGCAAGCCGAAGAAGAACTTGGCCATTGGCGCCAAGGTGAAGCGTCGTGCATAGAGAGAGGGGGTGAGAGAGACGGCTTTGGGAGCATTAGCATGTGTATTCTCGTAGATTGGACTATAGTGTAGCATTGATAGCAGCATGGACTGGCCGTATGTAAGGGAACTGTCCTCCACGCGTCAGCAGCAAAATGTGCCTCTGGTCTCTGACTGTTATGGTCCGATCTATAGCATGCACAACCTCTACGACGACAGAAATATCTAAGCGCCAACATTGCCCATCGACTCGACACGGCCCTTGCCCTTGGTCTCGTCGTTGACGAGGTCGGTGATGGCGCGGAACGACGAGGGGCTGATCTTGACAATCTGGCAATGTCAGCTGATGTGAAAGCGAATTCGGAGTACGCAGCTGGTACTCACCGTCTCCCACTCGGCATCCATCTCCTCCTCCTCAACCTCGTCCACAAGAGCCACGACCTTGTCCTTGATCCGCTTGGCATCCTTGCTGGGCATCGTGATCCTCACGCGCATGCGCACACGCTCGAGCGGGAGGACCGAGCCAGGCTGGGACAGCGTCTTGATCAGGTCGAGCGCCTGCGACTTGGCGGCCTTGTCCGCGCGAGTAGAGTATCCGAGCTCGGTCATGGCCTTCTCCACCATGCCGACAGTGTGCTTGCGGCCCGTGGCGGGGTCGACGGTCATCTCGGCGACGAGGGTGGCGATCTCGCGCGAGAGCGCGGCCAGCTGGTGGCTGCGCTCGAGGTTGTTGACTTGCAACTCGCCCTTGCGGAGAATCTGCAAGTCAGCAGGCGCACGCCGGGAGACAGTATGGGCGGTACCACGAGTTATGTCAACGGCTATTGAAGCTGGTGAGGAGTTGGGATCGAGCAGCTTCATAACCGTGGCCATGGCCAGCGCCTGCCGCCGACTCTTGTCCGCTGGAAGCCTCTACTCACTTCCTCAATGACCTTGTTCATGTCGTCGGTGCCGAATGCCTTGGTCCAGTCCTCCTTCTTGGCCGCCTGGCCCTTGGGCACGTTGGTGAACACCTGCTCAATCTGGAGGACCTCGGACAGGTCCGTCTCGACACCTGTACGGAACTCGTTGACCTTGTTCTTGTAGCATGCGATCTGGGTGATTGTCAGTGACTGTTCCGACCAATTCAAGGGCAACCTGAGAGCTCAAGACCTAGCAGAGTGGTGAACAGCTCGTCGCAGTGGCAAGAGATCTCACGACAGGAGAACATGACACTGACCTCGAAGCGCTTGCCGCCCTTCTTCATCTTGACGATGGAGACGTTGGTGAGCCTTGGTCTGTCAGCTTCGTCTGTAAATATTTGAGCTGAGGGCCTACTTGATGTTTGTCCCTGGTTGCCTGATCATGGTTGCGTTGGTGGTGGTGTGGAGAGTGGATGACAATCAACTTTTGCAAACCTCGCGACGTCATGACTGTTCTTCCCTCTTCCCTTTCGGTCCCGAGTGGCGGGCGGCAGACTCGTGTCTTGCTTTGGAACGTGGCCCACTCGGCTCCGTTGCAGTACCAGAAAGCATCTATGCAGGCAGAGGCGTATATGCCATTCATTCATTCATGCATGCTGTGCTCGCTGCTGATGCATGCAAGACCCCCATGGTGGGCAGATGGGGCAGCAAGATTGTTTGTGACAACTTAACGGTTTACGCCAATAAATTCTCTGTCGATCACCAAACTTGGATTCGACGACCGCATGTCAACTTGTCAACGCCATCACAACTGTAGCCTCCATCTCCCCTCACTCTCCTCCATCCCCACCACCAACATGCAGTCCAGCACCTACGGCGGCTACCAGGGCCCCACTCGCCCGCCTGCGAGCTCCACTCTCACTAGCCTTCTCGCTCAGGCAAACTCCCTCAACGACGTCGACCATGACCCCGAGCTCCCGCAGATCCGCTTCGGCATCGACGAGATTGAGCGCATGAGCGAGGCTGTCGCTGGACGTGGCAAGCGTTCCAAGGCCGTCAACGGCGAGGGGTGAGTGTACTGTGGCTACCAGGTTGTATTACCTCTCACTGGAAGCCATTGTGCCGCTCGTGATGCTGACCTGCTCCAGCCACACGCTCTTGTCCAACCTTGGCATCAACACCTCGCGTCTGTCGCACGAGATTGCCGCTCTCCCCGCTGCTACAGCTGAGCAGTCTCGCCCCAAGCGCCGTAAGCGTCTTGCTCCCCTCGGTGACCTCGGACCGGCCTACGCCGTCAGCGACGGTGACGTTGGCGCATGGGGCCGCAACTGGCACGAGATGGTGATTCTGTCGGGCATCGAGGTCCAGCGCCAGAAGACTGTCAAGTCGTTCCAGGCCCAGTTCCAGCAGCGCATCTTGTCGCAGTGGGACGCGGAGAAGAGCCGTGTCCTCCAGGATGAGCTTGGCGTGACCGACGACGAGCTCGCGCGCCTCTCGTCCGGTGCTGGTTCGTCCAAGGACGGCGCTGGCCTCCTTGGCGTGTCGGCTCTGGGCGCTTCGCGTCTCGGTGCCAGCACCCGCCGCTTCCCCCTCGCGCAGTCCAGCTTTGGCAAGTCGACTGTTGAGGCGCGTGAGGGTGGCCTCGTCATGCACAACAAGGCGATGAAGTACGAGAAGGTTGTGTCGACTCTCAACCAGCGCCGTCTCCGCAAGGAGCCATTCCAGATCTGCCAGGCATTCGAGCAGACCGCCAAGGGCGACCAGGTGAGTGGTGTGAGCAGGTCTACCGAGACGTCACAATACAGCTGCATACTCGTCCTGGAAATTTGCTTACACTTTACAGAAGTACCCCCTCCTCCCCACTGCCTACTCGATCCTGTCGCACATCACGCAGGAGGCGTCGGTCAGCTCGACTGGCGAGACCGTCGGCGAACGTCAGTACTCCAAGGCGTACTTGGCTGCTCCCAACTCGAACCAGTCGGTGCTACTCAACGGCCGTCTCGCCCAGGGAGCACGGAGGTACCTTGAGGTTGCGTTTGAAAAGTACATCGACGACACCATTGCCAAGAACCCCAAGGAGGCTGCTCTTGGTGGTGTTCCCGGCATCACCAACAAGGTGCGCGCCTTCGTCGACGTGACCCTGCGCTCCAAGGAGACTCAGGACGCATACCGGTGCGAGGTTGTTGGCGGTATCAAGCTGTGGGCGCAGACGTACTACCTCATGCGCGCCGGCTACGCTCAGGAGGCGCTCGCCCTGGTCGAGACTCACCAGCACAACGTCAAGAAGGACGACTGGTCGTTCCCCGGTAGCTTCAAGACATACCTCTCGTCGCCTGAGCGTCGTCTGCCCAAGGCCCAGCGCGACCAGCTGATGAACGACTTCAACGCCCACCTCCGCAACAGCACTACCTGCGACCAGTTCAAGTTTGCCTTGTACAAGCTCATTGGCCGCATCGAGATCAACCGCCGCGTCCTCAAGGTGGCCCCCACCACCGAGGACTGGGTTTGGTTCCAGCTGGGGCTTACCCGCGAAAACATTGACAACGACGCGCCCCAGGACCGCTTCGACCTCACCAACCTTGCCGACCTTGTCCTCAAGTACGGTGCTGACAAGTTTGACGCCGGTGGCACCCGCCCCATGGCTTGGTTCAACCTCCTTCTCTACACTGGCCAGTTTGAGCGCGCTATCGCATACCTCTACTCCAAGCCGGCGCTCAAGACCGACGCCGTCCACTTTGCCATCGCTTTGCAGTACTATGGTCTCCTCCGCGTTCCCGGCCCCACCGCCGACCCTGCCATTGACCTGCTCACCGTCGACGAGGACACTGCCTATCTCAACTTTGCCCGCCTCACCCAGCTGTATGTCGCTCCCTTCCACAAGGTCGAGCCCCAGACCGCTCTGCAGTACGCCTATCTCGTGGCCCTTGGCGCCGATGCTCCCGCCCCCACTGGTGCTGCTCAGCGCCAGGCTGCCCTCGACCTCGTCCGCGACATTGTTGTGGGCTCGCGTAGCTGGTCCAAGCTCCTTGGCTCGGTTCGCGCCGACGGTTCCAAGGAGCAGGGCATCGTTGAGCGCGACCTCGCCCTCCTGGGTCTCTCAAGCGAGGACGACTACCTGTCGTCGGTTGTCCTTGCTGCCGCCGACCAGGCCTCCGCCGACGCGAGCCTCGCCGACTCGGTCGAGCTCTACCACCTTGCTGGCGCATACGACAAGGTCGTCGAGAGCGTCAACCGCGCCCTGGGCCACAGCCTCGGCACCGCCGGTGCTCCGTACGACGCCGCCCAGGCGCCTACGACCGTCGGCCTCTCGGGTGCGTTTGGTGGCGCCACCGACCTCGAGGACCTGGCTGCCCGCGTGCGCTCCCTGTACGCCCACGACTTTGCCAGGCGCTCGCGCATCTCGCAGCGCAACTGGGAGACCCTCGAGGTGCTCCTCAAGCTCAAGCTTGCCATGTCCCAGTTCCTGGCCAACCGGCCAGACCACGCGCTCGAGACGCTGCGCTTGACCAACCTCTTGCCGCTGGACAACGACACTGCGTCCATCTCGCGCTACGCCCAGCGCTTCCGCGACATGCTCGACCAGCCCGTCGTGTCCAACCTCGACGACGTGATTGTCACCACCATGAAGTGTCTCCTGCAGCTCAGCAACGCGCTCAAGGAGAGCCCGTACGGCGACCACGGCCGCATGCAGCAGCTCGCAAGCTACAAGCACCAGGCCCAGTGCTTGATCCAGTTTGCGAGCACCCTCCGCCTCCGTCTCGGTCCCGACGTGTACCGCCAGCTCTCGAGCATGAGCGCGTTCTTCTAGGCCGGCTAGCGTGGACGAGTTTGGCGGTGGAGTACAGGAGTAGTAGTGATAGGGGAAGAGAATCGAGATAGGTGCTTGTTTGGAAGGGGTTAGATGATGCACTACATTTATAGGTTACCTAGCTGTGCATGTCGACCGATGCACGCCCAGGAATCGCTGCGCCCCAGTGAGAGTGAGCATGTCAGACGTTTAGGCACTTGCACTTGGTCAACCTCCTGGCGATTCTTGGTGCCCTGCCCACTGCAACGACACACAGCTCTCAATTGTGGATGTGTTCAATAATGCACTACATGTGATCGTCCTCGGGGTCTTCTAGTATATGGCTTGGGCTAGCTAAAAGCCAAGGCGTCTGCGGCTACGTTTGGGTATACGGTATACACGTATAGTTATAGAAAAGAGGCAACCAGACAGCCAGCCTCTTGACACTTGTGGTGGTGGTGGTGGGCGGGGGGGCAAGTCCGCGCACGCTGCGCTTTGCGCTTAAGCACCACCGCCCGAACGCTCGACGGGGATGCGGGCGGCCTTGGAGTCCTCGTCCAGCTTGGCAATGTGGGTGAAGGCGTTGTCGAGCTGGAGCTCCTTGAGGCCCGCGGCAATGTCGAGGAAGTGCTCAAAGTCGACGGCGCCGGTACGGCCAAAGTCGACCTCGGCGAGGATGCCGTCGGCGGTGGCCGTGTTGGGCGTGTAGCCCATGTTCTTCATGGCGTGCATGAGGTCGTCGCGGGTGATGCGCTGGTCGTTGTCAAAGTCGAGCTTGGCAAACTGCTCCTTGAGGCGCGTGAGCTCCTTGGGCGAGAAGGCAGAACGGGCGTAGACGGCGGCCTCGGTCTTGTTGATCAGGCCAAGGACACCGGCGTTGCCGCCACGGCTGCGGACCTCGTCAAGCGTGAGCTTGGTGGTCTGCGGCAGACCCATCGAGTAGAGGTACTGGATGGCGTTCTCAAACTCCTCGCGCTTGGTCTTGCCGTCCCAGCCGAGCTCCTCGCCCATAATGTCAATGATGCGCGGCAGGGCCTCGAGGGTGACCTGGACGTTGAGGAAGGAGAGACGGGTACGACGGCCGACAAAGTCGGTGGCATGGAGGGCAAACTCGTGGCGGACGGCGTAGCGGGCCTCGCCCTCGAGGTAAGGGTAGAGGGGCGACAGACGGGTGCCGTGGATGGGCCACGAGAGGCCAGTGGGCTTCTCCATCGAGGCCACGGCCCAGGCGCGGTCTCCGTACGACTCGGACAGGTGCTTGGCAACGTCGGTCTCAAGACCGAACTGCTGGATGAGCTTGATGTACATGGTCGGGGTCCATGCGTGGGCGCCAATGAGCTTGATGCGGGCAGTCTGCGAAGGGCCGTTGGGCTTGAGGTCAAACTCCTTGATGGCAGCGTCGACAGTCTCCTCGGCCATGGCACGGCTGATACGTTAGCCACAGTCACAAGGGAGGAGGGGAGGGCAATGGTACAGCTAACACCTGGGGGCGCGAAACCCAAGGCACCAATCGTTACTCACTACGTGGTCCACTTGCCGCCGGCAATGGTCAGGAGACCGCCCTCGGAAATGTTGATCATGTGGTTGCGAACGAGCGACTCGGTGTTCTTGGCCGCGGGGTCGCGGACGAGGGGGCGGATACCGGACCAAGCCGAGAGGACGTCACCACGACGGACCTTGATGTCGGGGCTCAGGTAGCGACGGACCTCGTCGAGGATCCACTGGATCTCCTGCTCCTGGGGAATGGGGTTCTGGTCGACGTCGCAAGGCGAGTCGGTGGTACCAGCGATGACGTTACCCTGCCAGGGAAGGAAGAAGATGACACGGCCGTCCGAGGTGGCAGGGTCGAGCAGACCCATGGTCTTGGGGCCGTAGTAGTTCTGTACAAGTCAGTAAACGTGATGACGTCGGTTTGGGCAACAGCTGCCCTGCACCACAGTCGCGGTAGTCACTTACAGGCAGGGTGATGTGAACACCGGACGAGGGGGCGACAATGTTCTGGATGGTAGGGTCGTCGAGCTTGCGGACACCGTCAGAGAAGGGGCCGGTAGCGTTGATGACACCGCGGCAGCGGACAACAAACTCCTCGCCGGTCATACGGTCCTTGAGGGTCGCGGCGTGGATGCGGAGCTTGCCAAGCTTGGTGGGGTCGATCTGCTTGTGGAGAGCGACGACCTCACACTGGTTGGCGACAATGCCGCCGTGCTGGACAGCGGTCGAGACGAGGGCCATGTTCATGCGCGAGTCGTTGTGCTGGCCATCATAGTAGACGACCGAGCCGACCAGACCATCGGTCTTGAGCATGGGGAAGGCCTCGAGCGAACGACCGGGGCCCATCCAGTACGCGCTCTCCATGTTCTCCTTGCCGGCAAGGAGGTCGTACATTTTGGAGCCGACGTAGTAGTAAGGAAGCTGCCACCAGGTGTAGACGGGCAGGAGGATGGGGACCATGTTGGAGAGGTAAGGGGCGGTGGTGAGGAAGATCTTGCGCTCACGGAGGGCCTCGCGGACGAGCTTGTACTGCTCGTAGTCGAGCTCCATGATGGCCTTCTGGAGGTAGCGAACACCACCGTGGACGAGCTTGGTCGACTTGGACGAGGTACCCGAGGCAAAGTCGTCGCGCTCGACCATGGCAATCTTGAGACCACGGGATGCCGCGTCGAGGGCAGTACCAGCACCAGTCGCACCACCGCCGACAATAAGGAGATCGAAGACGTCGTCGTCGTCGCTCTCCTTGCCAATCTTGGACAGGTCGACGGTACCGGGCTCGGGGCCGCCGTGCTCGGTACGCTTGATAAAGACACCAGAGGTACGCAGGTGGTCGAGCATCTGCTTGCGGGTCATGGGCGCCCAGAGGGGGCCGGGACGACGCTTGGTGACGGGTGTGTTGCCCTCGAGGGCGGTCTCACGCTGGGTAGCGTAGAGCGTCCCTGCTGCGACCACCGAGGTGGCCGCGACGAGGGCGGCGCGACGCGACGGGAAGAGAGCCGCGCGGAACATGGAAAATCAGGTGAGGGGGAGTGGGTTGTTGTGAGAGGAGGATGCGAGAGCAAAGATGGATAGCTGTCGCTCGCTTTCGGCGGGTCGGGTCCGACAGAGGTTGTGAAAACTCACTGATAGGTGGTCAGCGACGTCTCCTTCGGACTGGCTTTTCCTTGTGGTTGTCACACTTGGGGAGCGGGGTTGCGGGGTACGTACAGTCAGAAAAAACGAGTCACACGTGTGCCGAGCCACAAGCAAGGTTCGTGGTGGAGAGAGTAACCGAGAGAGAGAAGAGCGCGCTGGTGGTGTGCTCTGTTGCGAGGCCAGTTGCGAGCACTGCGGGTAGTGGGCAACCGGGGAACGTGTGCGAGATGGGAGAGAGAGGAAATGGAGACGGTGTGTTAACCGACCGATGCCTCTTTGTATGCCGTCGTGTTTCCAATCTAACTCCTACCCACCTACCCGCCGCCGCCGCGCCGTCCTGGCCGCTGCTCGCTGGTTTCCTCGATGTGCACCCTTGCCGAGAACTCGGCGTGCATGGCCCGCCGCTGCCGCCCCGCCGGTGTCGGTCCGGCCGGCCCGTGATCGGGACTGTCTGCTGTTTTCTGTCCTTTGCACGGGCAACCCTATGCTGCCCATTGTCTGCCTGTGCTGCAAGTCCTGCGTTTATGCCAACCGTGGCGTGCTATTCCCAACCTGCATAAGAGAGTCTCGCGGAGACGCGCGGTCGTGGGCAATGAGGAGCCATGGGGCCATGGGTGGGGCTAGCTAGCACTTTAGGCCCAGCGACGTCGCTGGCAGTTTGTAACTCGCAAGGCACGGCGCGGCCACGGTTACCGGCTGGCAATATGCAACAACGCGGCCACGAGGACAGGCAAATAATCAAGGCAACAACGTTCTGTGCGCACATGCTCTCTCTCGTCAAGGGCAGGCCGTTCAGCGTGCCAGCGTGCCAGCGGCTGCCCTTAGCTAGTTGCTAGTTGCAGCTAACATGCCTGCTGCTGCGACCTTCCGAGCTTTGAAAAAAAAACTTGAAAACGGGTAAACCCTCTCGAGGCATGGGCGGCCACTGCTCTGCTCCTCTCCTGTGCTGCAGCTGTTCAATGGCTCAATGCCGTTGATCCTGACAACAACCAATGCCGAGAAGGGCCAAGGTGGGCCTAGAGGCCTAGAGTTGAGTGCCTGTGGTGGGCTCCCTCCCCAATCTCTCCAGCCATTCGCAACACATGAACGGGATGGCCCTGCATTATCATATCGGTGAATGTGACACACCTCTTCTCGCTCGGCGGCCATGACTACTGCCGCCAGAGCAAAGCAGGGCCCGCATACTACATACAGGATCACAGGATCGCAGGATATACAGGACCGTACCTACAGGACGCGTGCACAGGGAGCACCCACCATACGGCCAGTCCGGCCAGACCGGCACATTCGACGCCGGAGACCGCCGGCCGCACAGCTGATGTCATATCTCGCACAACTCTTCCCAACTTTGGCCTCGCTATCCCCAACAGCCGTGCCTGGGTCCATGGCAGCTATCCCCAACTTGCCTTCTGCTATCCCCAACTTGCTCCTCACTATCCCCAACTTGCTCCTCGCTATCCCCAACCTTGAAAAACACACATTGCAATGCAGCCATTTAGACCATATCACCTCATCTGCAGGCCCACGTAACCCCCACCGCCTGCATTTTCACACCGCGTCTAACCGATGGATGCAACCGCGCCGAAGGAACGGCCGCCACCCGACCCCGCCGGACAACATACACCGGCGCCAGTCGTGTCCTAGTTGGTGTACTGTGCGTTCTTCATTGCTGCCAGACTGCCCGTCGCACGTGCAAGCGCGACCGAGGACCGGGTGGGCGCTTCGTCCGCTTCAGTCGTCGATCCCGGTGTGCCGTATCCGCCGCCACCGGGCGTGTTGATGACAATGCGGTCGCCGGGCGACATGACACACTGGTTGCTGCCGCCCAGGTTGATGACAGTGTACCGCGCCTCGTCCTCCTTGTCGTCCTCCTTGTCGTCCTTGAGTTTGCGGTACCAGAAGTTGGCGCCGCACCCACCGGGCTCGCCGCCTGCCATGCCGTATGGCGGAACCACGCGGCGCTGCGACAGGATGGCCACGTCGAGTTCCTCGGTGAACTCGATGTCACGCACACAGCCGTCGCCGCCGCGGTGGCGGCCCTCGCCACCCGAGTGGTGGCGGCGAGAGAATTCGCGGATGATGACGGGGTACACGCGCTCGGTGAGCTCGACGTCGCCAATGGCCGTCTGGACTGGGTCAGCCGATTGGTATCGCGCGCCGGGCGCCAAGCTATACCCACGTTTGTCATGTGGACGTGCACACAGCTCTGGCCGTCCCAGTTGGGACCAGCGCCTGCTCCGCCGCTGAGAGTTAGCGTCGTTTCATCCAATGTTAACTCACGCAATGGTCTCATAGTATCCGAAACCATTGATGGTTTTGCCGTCAATCTCGCGAGGTCCAATGCCGAACGTCAGGCTAGATTATGTCAGCTGGCGATGGATAACCCTTCTACAGCTTCCACTCACTTGTTGCAGCCACCCTGACTGGCAGCACACGACTGGAACGCCTTGAAGATGACGTCGGTGACACGCTGCGAGCTCTCCACGTTACCTGCACACACGGCGACATTCTCGCCCGGCGCCAGGACGCTCTCGGGTGGCACAACCACCTTGATGGGGTTGAGACAGCCCTGGTTGAGCGGCAGGTCGCTGACGATCAGCGAACGCAGAACGTAGATGATGGCCGAGTAGAGGATGGCTGTGGGCGTGTTGAGGTTGTTGTAACTGGCCATGTCAGTTGGTGCTGCACCAGCGATCGTCCAACTCACGTCTGGGGGCTTGTGCCCGTAAAGTCAAACACGGCATCGCCGGCCTCGCCGTCGATCGAGACCTTGAGCACGAGACGGGTTCCGTCGTCGAGATAGTCTACAGCTTCGAGGGGCTTGCCCTCGAACCGCTTGCTGACTTCACGTAGGAGATCGCGCACAGCGCGCTCGGCAGTGTGCATGATCGCCTTCATGTAAAACTCTACCGTGTCGAGAGACTGCTCGTTCACGAGCGCGTTGATGAGGACGGCACCACGGTGGCAGGCAGCCACCTGGGCGTGCAGGTCGGAAATGTTGTCGCGGAGCGTACGCGTCGGGCTGCAGCCGGGATACTTGCCCGGCGCGTTCAGGTGCTCAATCAGACCCTCCTCGTCAAACTTGCCCTCGTTGACCAGCTTGAACGACTTGAACTGCGCACCTTCCTCCCAAAGCTCCTTGGAGAAGGGGGGCATTGAGCCGGCACGGATCTGGGAGTGTCAGATGTGCTTCCTTTCATCAGCGCATCTGACTCACGCCTCCAATGTCAGCGTGGTGGGCACGAGCCGCCGTCCAGAACACAATTTTGCCCTCGTGGAACGCCGGCATGATGACTGTCAAGTCGGGCAGGTGGGAGCCACCAGCAGCCGGGTGGTTGGAGAGGAGAATGTCACCCTCCTTGAGGGTGTTGCCATGGATGCGGGCCTGGTGACGGACGGCATGTGACATGGCACCGAGATGGATAGGAATGTGAGGAGCGTTGGCCACCAGGCCGCCGTCGACGTTGAAGATGGCACACGAGCTGGTGGGTTAACAAAAGTCTTACCACTGTTCACCCACTAGTCAAGACGCTCCTTGATGTTCAGCGAGATGGAGATCTTACGCAAGATGTTTCCCATCTGCAGGGGTCAGCGACTGTCCAGGGCCTAAACCTCACCTGCTCCGCAATACCCATGAGCCTGTGTCCGTATACCGACAGCTGGACAGGGTCGACCTGGTCAAGATCGGTAGTGTTCACCTCCTTGGTCACGACCTTGTCCTCGATGCGGTCAATGATGACATGTTCAGGCAGCGAGGTGGCCATGTCAGTGGGCTCGACAAGGATGGTCTGGGTCTTGTCAAAGATGATTGCGGGGCCCTGGTGGTGTCAGTTACAGTCTTAGAAAAGGATGCTGTAACTTACGCGGACCTGCTCGCCCTCCTTGAGCGCCAGCAGAGGAACCACCTGGGTCTCGATCCAGCCCGAGCCCTCAAAGTAGACCTGCTTGCTCTCAAACGACGACGCGTCGTAAGGACGCAAAGTGGCGTTCTCAAAATCGGCGTACGGGCTGCGGACGGTCGATCCCAGGCTCTTTCCGACAGCACGGATACGGATGTCGTCGACCAGAATGTCGCGCTCGAGGTTGAAGCCAAACTCGTGGCGATGTTGGTCCACAAACACCTTCTCGACATCGCCGTCCTCGGGCAGCTCAACCATGAGCTGAGTGGACGAACCGCTGTAGCGGCAGTTGAGGTACAGCTCGCAAACGATACGGTCCTTGGGGAATCCTTGGGCCTCGAGCGTTTTCTCTGCGGTAGCAACGAGGGCCTTGACGCGTTCAGAGATTTTCTTAATGTCCCGGTTGCCAGTGACGATGAACGCCGCTGGCTCGGAAATCTCCTTGACGACGTCAGCAAGCGCCATGCCGTACGCTGAGAGGAGCGATGACAGTCGAGGGACAATGATACGTTTGATGCCCAACGTCGACGCAATAGCGCAGCCGTGCTGTCCACCAGCGCCACCAAACATGACCAGATGGTGCGCCGAGCTCTCAAACCCGCGGGCCTCGGTGAGCCTGGAGAGGTCAGCAGGAGTTTAGTTTAGCGAGACCTCACGTTCTGATGGGACGACACATGGTCTCGTTGGCTACGCGAAGGAATCCTGCAGCGACCTCTTCGAGTGTGAGTTTGTCAGTCTTGCCCGAGTTGATCTCTTCCCTGAGCTGGGCGAACAGCGTCTTGCTGGCCTCGATGTCGAGCGGTTCGTCCTCGTTCGGACCAAAGATCTTGGGGCTGCGGGTTAGCGGATCCATACAGAGTCCTGTACCCACAAGTGCTCAGGCAGGAGGCGCCCGAGGATGAGGTTGGCATCAGTGACAGCCAAGGGGCCGCCCTTGCGGTAGCATGCAGGACCCGGATGGGCAGTTGCGGACTGCTGGGTTAGAGATGCTCGTCGCGGTTACCCACCTCAGGGCCAACGACAAACATGCCGTGGCGGTAGAACAGTCGACTGCCACCGCCGGCGGCGACGGTGTTAATGTCAAGCTGGGGTGCTTGAATGATGACTGGCGTCAGCTCTGTTCCTGGAGTAGGATCTCACCTTCAGCCGTGGTCGTCTCAAACACATGCTCGAGCTTGCCGTCGTAACGAGAGACATCAGTGCTGGTACCTACGCCAGTTAGTGTCAGGACGAAGACTCCGAAACTGACCTCCCATGTCAACGGCAATAAGAGCACTGCCACGCTCGGCATCGTAACAGGTCTTGGAGTAGCCAATGACACCTCCCGCCGGTCCGGAAAGAATAGCACGAAGGCCGGAGAAGCTGTCCCACGCACACAGACCGCCGTCAGACTGCATGAAGAGGAGCTTTTGGCCAAACGCCTCGAGGCCACCGGCGAATCCCGCACCAAAGCCCTCAATGTACCGCCTAGTTACGGGAGTGAGGTAGGCATCGGCAATGGCCGAGTTGGCACGCGAGACGAGCTTGATCATGGGCTGGAGCTGCGCAGAGACGCTGACCTCGAAACCCATCTCCCTGGCGATGGCTGCCACCTGGTCCTCGTGCTCGCCCCAAAGGTACGAGTGGACAAAGGCGACGGCGATGGACTTGATGCCCTTGTCCCACAGAGCCTGTAGCTTGGTCCTGACCTCGGCGGGGTCGGGGCGGGACAGGACGCGAATGGTCTCGCCCGTGGTGGTCTCGATGACAATGTTGGCGTCACCAGTGGGTACAGGGACGTCAGGGGAGACGAGGGACTGCAGGGGTGTGATACGCTCGTCTACCTGATGCAATTAGATTACACACGCTTGTCCAACCACTTACCTCGACCACCTCGTCATAGAGGAAGGCGAGCTTCTGGATACTCAGGTCGAAGATATCCGGACGAGCTGATGTTAGTGGCTACCGACGAGGTTCATAAGCTCACCTTGCATGCCGATGAGAAGAACATCGCCCCAGCCCTTGCTGGTGATAAGAGCACAGCGCTCCCCATGGCGTTCGAGAAGAGCATTGGTCGACACAGTTGTACCCATACGAATCGACTCGATACGGTCGAGGCTGAGCTTTTGGTCCTTGGGGATCTCCCTGCCCTCGAGCTCGCTGAGGACACGGCGAATTCTGATGGGTGAGCGGTTTAAACAGGCATATCACCCACGCCTCAGTTGGAGCATCCTTGTAGTTTGCTGGGTCGACAGAGAGGAGCTACAAGGTGAGTAAGCGGAAAGGTGGGGGGAAGGCAGGAGGACTCACCTTTATCACAATGTCTTGGTGTCCCTTGCACGAGGCATGTAAATCGGTAAAAGTGCCTCCGCGGTCCACGGCAATGCGAGCAAGAGCTCCCTCGCCTTGGGATGTCATTGTGGTGCAAGGAGGGGGTGTTGAGGATGGTAGAGGCAGAGGACGAGATTAGGGACTGTACGGACTGTGGATGTCGACATCGCGCATCGCGGCGATCGCCGGGGGTGGAGGCGGGGCAAGGGGAGGGGGTTAATGGGAGCATCCTTATCATTTCTATAAGGTGAATATTCACACGTGTATATAATGTTAAGCATTTAGGAAAACAATGTCGTAATGGAGAAGCTAATGGACAAGAAGCGAACCGGGGGGTGTGTTCCTGAGGGAGAGGCCCCCCCGTATGGCGGGTGGATGGGATGGATTCCCCCCCTGTAAGCCTTCATCAATCGCTCCATTAACCCGTCACAACAAACGCTGGTGTCGTGCGAGAGTGCGCACTCTCTGCAGTCCAGCAATTGCCACCCACAACCAGCCAGCCAGGTCGTCGGCTCTCGCACAAAACTCTATATTCCCAAAACATACCCCGCACTTCTCCAGCCAGCCTCCATCGCCATCGCGCAATCCAAAGGCCGCTCCACCCATCATGGCGGGTATATCTCCCTTGACCTTTGCCATGTACGACACCCCATCTCTTTCGTCGTCCACACAGTCAATCCCCACTCAGTTCGTCAGCGACGAGTCCATCACAGACGCCTACGCCTTTGACGTCGACGACTCCGAGTCCGAATCTGCCTCTGCACTCGACGTACCCGCAGCCAACATGAGCGACGATCCCGTAGTCCTCTGCCCGTCCTGTGAGAAGCCGCTGCCGGCCTCTGTGTTGGAGGGGCTCCATGACGCCTCACGAACCCCTCGTCGGCAAGCCTTGAAGACGCCCCACTCGCACACCGACGAGGCAGTGACCCCGACAAAGCCTCAGTTTGGACAGATCGTTTCCGGGAGCCCCTCAGATGCCAGGTCATCTGCATCTGTGGAGGCCGCACGCACAGACACACCAGTCACGACCGAGTCGCTAAAGGAGTCACTCAACACCGCCGACGACGCCGACGCTTTGGCCGCAAAGCTGGTCATCAGCGACGACGACATTCGCCGGTGGAGCTCACTCGCTGGCGTCAAAGTCGCTGGACCGCCCAAGACTTCGCCACCAACAAGCAACATTGTTGCTCCCATTCCGACTCGCGCCGAGGCCTCTAAACCCTTCCCCCTCCTGCCGCCCCCACCTGTCACTGCCTCCAAGGTATTGGCCAAGTCATCTGACTCGCGGTCCTCGTCCCGGTTCGGGTTCTTCTCACGGAAGAAGACGGCCGAAGATGAGAGCGAGGACGACTCTGACGACGACGGCCCACAGGGCTATGCAAGATTAGGTGCGCCCGGCTCGGACGATGACGATGACGGGTACGAGAGCGATAAGCCGTTCTCAAAGAAGGTCTCCAAACCCGAATCCGAGCCCGAGGCGACAGAACCCGAGGGAGATGTGAAGCAGGAGGAGCAGCCCAAGACGGTCACGCCCCCACCAGCAAAGGCGGCGGAGGAGTCGACCAATGGGTCTGACGCCGACTTGCGTGCTCTGTTGACAGAAGTGCTAGGACGAGTTCAGGCCTTGGTGGGTTCACATCGTGAGGTGCCTCGCTAACCCCACACAGTCCAAATCACACGGGGATCTGTCCACATCACACGCCACGCTCCTGACATCACTCAAGATCGCCCGGTCCAACCTCGTCATGGCAGAGGCGAACACAGAGATGCTCGAGGAGGAGCTCAAGCGAGCCAAGGCTGCTGTCACATCTGCTCCCCCCACTGTTGGCCGGTTCACCCAGCCCGGTGTGCCCCGCGGTTCGACCGACCAGCCCCGCGCGTCATCAATAGACACCAAGGCCCGCCCTGCTTCCATCCAGATGGCAGCCGCAGCCAGTGGACCACCTAACGGCAACAAGAGCGGCGGCGGTTTTGGGTTCTGGAGCAACGGCAAGAAGAAGAATGGCCTTGGCTCGCCTACCGACTCTGAGCACCCCCGCCCATCGGCATCGCGTTCAGCCTCGACCAACGCCGGCGCCAGCGACGACGACGAACTGCGCAAGCTGCGTGAGCAGCTCCAGACGCAAAACACCGAGCTCGAGGCGCTCAAGGTCGGCAAGAAGGAAATTGAGGCCGAGCTCGAGGGCCTTTCACAGGCACTGTTCGAGGAGGCCAACAAGATGGTTGCGGACGAGCGCAAGAGGCGCGCCGAGATTGAAGAGAACCTTCGGGAAGTGAAGGACGAGCGCGAGGCACTCCGCCAAACCATCAAGGTGCTGGGAGGACCCACCCCGCTCCCTGGTACACCCATGGGCGAGTTGGCAGACGACCCGCAACCACGCGACCTTGACATGCACTATGCTGCCTTGCGGCGGAGTATCCACCACGTCGTGGACGGTCCCACGCCAGAGCCGAGCGACCCAACAAGCGACGACGAACGAGGCGACACGGCGACAACGGACAGCGCGTCAGACGCGGACC
Organism: Apiotrichum porosum; assembly: GCF_003942205.1. Classification (NCBI taxonomy): domain Eukaryota; kingdom Fungi; phylum Basidiomycota; class Tremellomycetes; order Trichosporonales; family Trichosporonaceae; genus Apiotrichum; species Apiotrichum porosum. Next base: position 272,970 of record NW_021167121.1, on the reverse strand, counting down.
GTATTGACTCTGACCTCCACGAGTCCGAGTCCCCTGCCAGCACCAGGCCGACCCTTGCAACAGGTATTCCCGAGCCACCCCACGCGGCATACGAGGAGGCCAACCCATGGGCTGCTGCCGCCGCGCCGCAGGCCGTGTTGTAATCGTAAGGGAGTGCGGCGCCGCACCACACAGACGCACGGAAGGACAGTTCTCCTTATGTACTATACGTATCGTTATCCCCGGGTTCTAGGTCATACGTAGTGTCCGGTGTCTCTACCATTATTCAGTCTGGTATGCGGTCATAGAGAGCGAGCACACGACCACACATATTACGTAGTTTGGATGGGTATATCCTCCCATTACACCATTACAAGTGCATTTGTAATCCCATTTAGCAATACCGAGTAGGCGTGCCAGCTTCGCCACACGTGCCTATCACTTTCGGGCTTTTTTCGCGGCACCAAATGGGCGTCGAGATTTCGGAGACTCTCGTCGATGCAAGCTGCCTTTTCGTGAACCATAGAGCGTATACCCCTCATCTACACTTTCACGACCACCACCATGAGCGTGCGTACAGCGACCACGACAGCACACGGCACGACATGCCCGGCGCGCAGATACGGACCCTATCGCGACTTTGGGCGCTGCCCCTCCCGCAGCGCCCCGTCCCGTTTTGCGTCTTTGAGCGTCCGCGCGCCGGAACGTTGCGCCGAAGTGTTGAAGTGTTCAAGTGTCCAAAGCAAAGGCCGGCCGCCCTCCCCCGGCCCGTCCTTGTGTTGGTGTATCACCATGCTGACATCTACGACAGGCTCCCAGGACTGTCCTCCGCGCCCTCCGCGCCTCGTCGTCGCGCGCCGCCTACCGCGCCCCCGCCCGCGCGTTCTCGGTCACCCGCGTCGCCCGTGAGGAGGCTGCCCCTGCCGCTGCTGTCTCGCCCAAGATTGCCAGCATTGTCGACTCGGTCGAGGGCCTTACCCTTCTTGAGGTCTCGGAGCTCGTTTCGGCCCTCAAGGTGTGTATTTCTGGATAATGGGAGAGTGGACGGAGAGGCGCAGAAGAGAGACGAGGATAGGGATGGGGAAGAGGTTGTCGGGGACGCCAGCGGGCTGGGTTGGAGCAACGAGGAGGACGTTGGCCAGCTTTGGCAGGGCGTCCAGCCTCTTACGCTCCTCGTTGCTTTCCGACTGGCGTCGGAGCCCTTCATTCTGGTGGCTTTGGGTTATCAACTTGCCAGAGCATCGAGGATTGAAGGCTCCATCGGCACCCAAAGCCTTCGGCACAACACTGAGATGGGAGAAAACAAAGTTGCTCAGAACCTCGAGCTGACCCTTCTCTCAGACCCGCCTCAACATCACCGAGGTCGCCATGCCCGCTGCCTCCGCCGCCCCAGCAGCCGCTTCGGCCGCTGCCGCCGAGGCCCCCGTCGAGGAGAAGCCCAAGGAGAAGACCATGTTCACCGTCACCCTCAAGGCCATTGACGCCTCGGCAAAGGCCAAGATCATCCGCGAAATTAAGTCTCTTAACTCGACAATGTCGCTTGTGGAGGTGTGTACAGTGCTAGACCATGCGCCGGCTGTTCGCTGACTTGTTTTTTTTTCTTTCCCCAGGCCAAGAAGTTTGTCGAGTCGGTGCCCCAGATGATCAAGGAGAACGTGCCGAAGGAGGACGCCGAGAAGCTCCAGAAGACCCTCGAAGGCCTCGGCGCCACTGTCGAGCTGTCATAATTGCATTTCTCGATATGACGAATGGCATGCACACACATTTCTTAGGGAAAAAAAGGCCACATGCGCGCGGTTCGTCATTGAGAAACACCAACGAGACACTTGGGAGGCAGCCTGGAGATCTGGAGAAACGCATAGAGTCGCCGATCAAGACTGTAGACGGTAGCATGCACACATTCAACTCACAGCGGACCCATGGTGCTGGCTGGCTGACCACGGCTCTGATAGTTGGCTGACGTTTGGTGGCATTTCGCAACACATCTATAAACGACAGCTAGCAATGCCCTCCCTCGCCTTTACGCAACGCGGTTCCTCGCTCCCTTGCCATCCAGATAGTCTCTGATAATGTCAATGGCCTCGTTACACCCCATCTCCGTGGTCGCCTCGGTGCTGCCGCCCAAGTGGGGCAAGATGACCACGTTTGGCAGGTCGCGCAGCGCGCCCAAGTTGGCGCCGAACGCCGGCTCGTGGGCCATGACGTCCAGGCCCGCACCGTAAATCTGGCCCGTGGAGAGGGCGACCGCGAGGGCGTCTTCGTCGATCATGCCTCCGCGCGACGTGTTGATGAGGACGCTCTCCGTCTTCATCAGTGCGAGCTCGCGCGCGCCGATCATGTTGCGCGTCGACGCCGTCAGCGGGCAATGGAGCGAGACGACGTCCGCCGTCTGCAGCAGCTCGTCGAGGGACGCGGCACGGGTGTGCGCGACCGCAGTGGGATACTGCTCGCTGGGGACGTTCCAGCGTTCAGGTGGGGACGTGGGTGCGTAGACAATGATCGGGCACTGGAATGCCGCAAATAGCTTGGCAGCCTCGTACGCGATCGAGCCCATGCCCACCAACCCGACCGTCTTGCCACGGAGACCGATGCTGAGCGCGTCGATGGAAGGCAGCTGCTCTCCACTGCGGATACGGTTGTTGGTCTCGACGACACGGCGCATCACGGCAAGGGCGAGGGCGATGGTGAGCTCGCCAACAGCCTGGACGTGTCAGCTTTCACGCGATGAGCAGCTGGGGTGGATGAACGTACCGGCGCATTGCCGCCAGGGACGTTGGTCACAATCACGCCATGCTCTTTACATGCTGGCAAGTTGATGGAATCGTATCCCGTGCCGTTACGAGCAATGATCTTGAGGCGCTTGCCCTTCGCAACGTATTCTGCAGGGTAGTCGAACACGCGGACCACTGCAGCCGTTCGTTAGCCCCCAGTCCCACACTCTCTGTGTTCCACGACTTACACGCGGCGTCACACTCAGTCAGACACCTCTCCAGAGGCCATCCATCGACGTTGGGCTGGACGACACGCTTAAACACGCGCTGAGCGTACTCCAAGGATTTGCGATGGATCCGACTCGCAACGAACACTGTCGCTTCGCTGGCTGGGGTTGCGCCGACAGTCTTCGCGTCTGGCCCTGTGGCAGTGTCGTTTGCAACCATATTGTTTGTGCCGGTATCGTGGGTCATCGTGACGGCGAACTGTGATGCAGTGTAGGAGAGAAGTGGGCTATTTATGGGGAGAAAGATGTGGAGAGTGGATCGGACAGGCCGAACGACTCTCACTTTCCACTCCGGACGGCTTTAGGCCAAGTAGCAGCGGGTCATTCGGTGATCGCCGATCCGCAAACGTGCCGTAGATAAGGGGGGACCGCGAAAGGTCCGCTTGGCGACTGGACCAACACACATTTTGCGTCCCGACAGATGAAAATACATGCATTGGTATGAGGCGCGCTGTAGACTGCGCCAATACTACACACAAGCGCAAGGCCATACACAACGACGGCGATGACGACAATACAAATAGAGATCAGGATACTTGTTTCGACGTGGGAGCTTGGTCTGTGGTCTGTGAAAAGTGTCAGTCCCGCTACCGCTCAGCTGGCATTTTGCCTCTTCTAGATGTGATCCTTGCCCGAGCCGCGACCCAGCCAGCCTCATGGATCAAGAACAGTTACCTTGACGGGTAACCGATCTGTCCGCACCAATCCTCGCGCTACTGTCCATAAAACTCGGGACAGGCGCTGATACGGCGCGATTCAACATGTCTCTCGAGGGTTCCCCACGCGGTCGACACGCTCGAGACCGCGCAGCAGGCCTCGAAACCCGTGAGCCGTGGAACCAAGTATGCTCGTAGTAGAGCTGTCTTGGATCCCCGGTGTGCACTCAGGCCTTTGCCATCTCCCCTGTGAATCTCCGAGGGGAAAGGTCTATGTCCGAACACGATTGACTGTACGTTCCCTTTTACACCACCGACGCATGAAACTGTAGCGTGGCGGGACAACATAAACGCTCCGGCTGGCGGGTTCACAAACGCTTTGGGCTCACACCTTTTACACTTGACACATCATCGCGGAAGGGGACTCACTGAGGTGAAAGACATCGACGAGCCCAGGCATGGACATAAGAAACGGTACGAGGTGGTTGGTTATACGGCCTGTTGGTCAGCATGAGCGCGTGCCGTCGTAGCTCACCCCTGCCAAAATGGCCACAAAGTCATCCGCTGAAACCAGTTCAATCTGTATTGTCAGCCTTAAGAAGAGATCGACAAAGCTCACTCCTTTCTCCTGGGCCCTGTTTCGCCGATCCACATTGAGGCTCAATTCGCCGATGTAGATGTAGCGGCGGTATGGCACAATGTGCGGGCGAAGGCGCATGCGGGCCATATCACGCAGGCCTTGCTCTTCGATGATGTGCAGACTGAGAGGCTCGCCGCTGGTATCTTTTCCGGCTGCAGGTGATCGGCATCCGCTGGCTGCACTGCCGCCCTTGCCAGCCACTACTTGCTTGCAGAGGCCGACGAGCTCCTTCCACTCGTCACACTGGGTGACCTTGGTCAACCATTCGAGCCACCTGGCGCAGTCGTTCCGCATTTGAAGCTGAGGGGGTGCAGAAGACACAGCGAGACCACCTGCACATGCGCGCAGCTCGCCCAGCTCGCCATCAAACAGCGCCGACGTGAGTGTCGTGTATGCCTTGTTGCGGTCGGGACAGCGGACAGTGTTGTTCCACGATTCTTCACACCACATGATGGTTGACGGGTGGACGTACGCAGCCCAGCCAGGGGTCTCTTGAATGTTGGCCATAATGGCGGCGACCTTGTCAGGGGATCGCAAGACGAACGTGGGTGATAGCATTACCAGGCCTCCGCCCGTCCAGATCTCACGGAGACGCCAGTGTGAGATGGGCAGCTGGAGGTCAGGTCCAAGCGCATAATAGCGGGTGGCCGGTTCGGTGAGATAACCCCTGACTGAGGATGACTTGATGTTGCGTGCCCAGAGCCCATTCAAGAGCAGAAACGTGTTGGGCGGCCTGTCTTGCGAAAAGCCTTGCAGTTGGTACTCCTTACACAGCTCGACGGTTTGAGCATACAGTCCGGTGTCGATGCTCTTGTAGATAGACACAGTTCCACGCTCCCGAAAGTTGGTAAGGACCTCGCCGTTGAGTCCATAGCTGTCGGCAACATTCATTGCGTCCACAATGGGCGGCAGGAGCTCTTGGTCACTTTGACCTGTGACAAAGTCCGGCCTAACGGGGTTTGGAAGCATTGGGATGGAGTGTGATTCAAGGGGCATGGACAGGACAATTGCAGTCATGCTGATGCCATCCTTCTCCCGCCCATTCAGGCCGACCTTTTCGATGGGGGCATGGGATGGTAGGACAAGGATAATGATGTTGTGCGCCTTGATGGGGGGTTGCGTCCGTGCTTCCTCTCGGCAAACAAACATCTGAGGGGTTAGCTTGTAGAACGCCCATCAACTCACTTTGCCATTGCGCATGTCCTTTTTCAGACCCGCCCAGTTGCTCTGGGCTGACTGAGGCTTCGGGTCCGCATCGCTTATCACGGGCTCGCACCACTCAACAAGGTCCGCGCCTTGCGCAAGGGCCATGTCGATACACTGGACTGGCGCCTCGTCAAACTCGAGACGGTGGCCAGATACGACACCCAAGAGGTACTCGTGGCTCTTGGTCGCGCCAGCCTTCAAGTCGAGTGTAAAACTAAACTGGTTTTGCTGAGAGTCGGTGACGACGGCGACCACGGAGCCGAGAGGAAGACCATTTCGAACAGCGGGCTGAGGTGAGGATGGGCGGGGAGGCGACTGTGGCCGGGTGGCCTGCGCAGGTTGTCCCTGCTGTTGGTTGCGCCTGCGAGGGTCACGTTGGTGGTCAACAAAGGCCACCTGCTGGATCGGCGGCTGTGGTTGAGCGGCTGGCTGCCATCCGGATGGCCCAGCGTTCCCAGGCCGGCCCCCATTTGGAGCGCTTATAGGCGACTGACCGTCTTGGACGTATACGGGGGAGCGTCCGCCGTACTGGTTAGGCGAGCGCCGGCCATTAGCGATGGGCGAAACTCCCCCGTATGGGTTGATGGGCGATACACCACCGTAAGGGTTGATGGGTGACACACCACCATTCGAAGGCAGGGGGTCACCTGGTCGAGGCTGGTAGTTTTGGTGAGGCTGATGGGACTGGTGCGGTTGGTGGGGTTGGTGAGGTTGGTGAGGTTGGTGAGGTTGGCCGCCACGTCCACCGCGGCCACCACGGGCGCCTCGACCATCGCGTCCTCCCCGTGCACTGGCCAGAGCTTGATCCTGGGGAGGCAGAGGTCCATGAGCTCGGCCGGCATTCTGCTCATTGAGGTTATGGATGACTCTTGCGACAGGGGACACTGCTTGGACGGCGGGTCGGTTGACGGACGGCCCACCGAGAGTAAATGTCGGGGCGGGGGTTGCCGTTGCCAGCTTGGCGGCACGCTTCTTGACCCTTGCTTCACCCTCCGGGTCCTTTAGCACGTCCATCTTCACAATGCGCTGAGGTTGCTGGTACAATCCGTGTTCCTTGGGCTGCTTGGACGACAGCGAAGACTTGGGAGGCACAGTCTGGGTCGGCGTGGCACTGGTGGCGACCGGACTTTGCACCGTTGATGTCGATGGTCCTGCCGCTGACGGTCCACCTCCTGTGTTCTGCGTCCCAACGGTAAACCGTGGGCGGCCCTTTGCGGGAGCAGTCTGAGTAGCTGGCTGTGACGGTTCCTTCAGAGGGGTTGCTGAGGTGATGGTAAGGGCTGGACCTGCAATCTGTTCGGTCGGTGTGGACGACGGCAGTTCCAGGGGAATAGATGGCGCCACCAGCTGCATGGGTGACGGCGCATCAAGAGGGGCACGCTGCGGAACCCTTGTCGCCGAACTTTTGTCGGCAGCGATCGCGACTGGCGAGTCGTCAATCACGATGGGTTGGTCTGATGAGCCCGCCTCGTTGGCTCGGTCGTCAATCACGATGGGCTCCTCTGACGAGCCTGGCCCGTTGGGTTGGACAGACTGTGACGGCACCCTCTCGGCCCTGACATCGACACTCGGCGCACGAGCGGACAGCGAGCCGGCTGGAGAGTCGGCGCCCCCAAAGTCGAACAGAGGCTCCTGACGTTGTCGCGCAAGGGCAAGGGGCACTTCCGGAGAGGGTGATCGCTGTGAAGCAGGGGGGTTTTCGAGAGCACCAAAGATGTCTGGATCAGGTTCACCAAAGAGTGCCGGGGAAGCTACGGGCGTTGCGTCGCCGTCATCGTCTTGAGGTTGCGACGGTGACGTAGCAGATGGACCGTCCGCGGCGGGTGGAGCAGGCAGTGATGCAGGGGGAGGCTCCGCAACTGGGATCATGGCCGGAGGAGCTGTAGCGAGAGGTGCGGGTAAGGAGATGGGAGGCGGCTCGGTTGATGAATCGTTCTTGGCAATCTTCATGCCCGAGAGCATCTCAGCTGTCTCCTTGCGATCCTTCTTGCGCGCCTCGGGTGAGGCGGAAGGCCAGTCGAGGGCACGACGTCGCTTGGCTGCGCGTTGGGACGACGGACCGGGGCCTGCCTCAGGTTTCGTGGGTGTCATGGCGGGCGTTCCGCCAACACTGCCATCGAAGAGTGAATCAAACGATGGTGCGGGGCTCACTGCCCTCTTCTCGGGAGACCTCTTTGCAGGAGATGCAGTTTCGGTTGCCGGAAGTGTTGGTGGACCCATGTCGCCCTTCTTCTTGCCCTTGTCGGCTTTCTTCCCCTCAGTGTCCTTGGACTTCGGCTTGTCCTTCTGCTTGGACTTCCCCTTCTCCTTGGGCTTCTCCTTCTCTTTGGGCTTCTCCTTCCCTTTGCCATTATCTTTATCAGCGGCGTCGTTGTCCTTCCTCTTCTTGATAGGGATCGCAGGCAGCTCGCCAGCCGCACGTTTTTTCGCGTTGTCGGCCTTCCTCCTCTTGCGCCAATAGTAGTCGGAATCGAGCTTGGTGATCTGTTCGCCTGCAAGCTCCTTTGCACGTCGCCGCTTGTACGTCTCATAGTCGCGGCGTGGCTTCGAGTCCTTCAACCACATTTCTGATCGTCAGCTGTGTGCCTGGGGCACGTGAATGAGAAACGCACTCAACAGCTCCTTGGGAGCCTCGACAACCTCGTTCATCTTGCCACCGGGCTCTATGCGGCCTCGCAGGATATTTCTGCCTGCAGTCTTCCAGAACCTGCACTGTCAGCGAGCTCTGGCAGCACCCTATCGGGGAACCCACAAGTTGACCATGGGTGTGTTGCCCTCGTCGTCCTCAAAGCTAGAATGCGGCTCCTCGCTGCTCATCAGCTATGCACATATGGGTCTACTCACGTATCCGAGAGGGTCTTGAGATAGTTTTGCCACTGCTGGTTAGCATCGTCTTGGTCGTCGCTGAAGGCCGACTCACCATAACGCCATAGTGCTAGTATCGTCGTCAGCACTGCGCCCCGTTTGTTCTCGCACCCGCGAGCCAGCCAACTCACCCAGCCGATATACCCATCTGAACGCGTCGAATTCGAGTCTTTGTAGACTGCATACTTGATGGCATCTGGCCGTAAGCCCAGTGACACGGACGAAGCAGATGAGCAGACAAGAGTACTCACCTACTGCGTAGCCCTCGTCTGGATCGTAACCAGTGTCTGAGAGGTCGGACTCCGGGTCGCTGTCGCTGTCGTGTCCGTCACTTTCGACGCTGTACGCCCGTCGCGGCTCGAGACGGACCTTGTTCAGTTCGGTGGTAGCCCGGCCGTTTCTCATCGCACAGGTTGTGCCATGCAGTTGTTGGTGGCGATGGGTGGAACACTGAGTGGAGGGAAGGGATGGGTTTGTTTGTGGAACCAAGAGGCCAGGTGCGTGCGCCTTGGGCTTTCGAACCCGTCGTCCAATACCGCCGGCTCGATGGGCCGGATGCGGACACTATTGGATTCCCGACGAGTTTTCTAATTCAGGTTCACTAATCACCTCTCGTGAGGTATATATCCCTCCCAAAAAGGATGCCTTCAGCGAGCTTCTGCGCACTGAAAAGAGAGGTGGTCTAGATACATGGCTGCAGATACAAAGTCTCTAGATGTACTGCATGCTTAGGCGATGCCGGCGTACGCCATGCCGATGAGGTTCTGCCAGTCCCACTGCTCCGGCTTCTCGCGGAAGTCGGAGAGCGCCTGGTGGCGCTGGATACGCTCCTGCTTGGCCTTCGAGTCCTCGCCGGGGACAGCAAGGTTGGCGCAGTAGAAGCGCTGGAGAGCAAGGGCCAGGAGCTGAGCCTGGGGCTGGGCGAGGAGGAAGCCCGGGTTGTCGAGGCTGCCGTTGGGACCCTTGGCAGACTCGGGACTGATCTCACCGCGCATGAGGACGGTGTTGTGGCTGCGGGCGAGGTCCGAATAGAAGGTGAGGGTGAGGAACGGCTCAGCCCACTCGCCGGCCGACTTGAACTCGGCGAGAGGGGTGAAGATGACGCTGGCGACAGGAGGAAGGGGGCCGTTGTTCTTGACGTCAGGAGGAGGAGTAGGCGAAGGGTGGAAGAGCCACTGCATGTAGAACATTTCAAAGGCGTCGCCACCGTCGCTGCTGTCGCGGGGAAGAGGAAGGACAAAGAAGGGGTTGGCCTTGGCGACCTGGAGCATGGACTCGTAAGTGGGAGTGGGGAGCGAGGCCGAGAGGAACGAGTTGGCAAGGGTCGCGTGGGTGGTGTGGTAGGTGGTCCAGATGTTGGCAATCGCCTGAGCATCGTGGGGGGTCATGAGAATGAGAGGGAGGTTGATAATGGAACCGAGAGGCTGAGGTTAGTTGACGCACCGCACGCATAACTCACCTTGACACCAGCACGGTCACCCTCTGCTTGGGCAGCTCGAGCAGCCTCCCTCTTTGCTGACAGGTCCTCTGCCTTCATATTGGCGGCCGCCTTGCGAGCAGCTTCCTCAGCCTCGCGCTTAGCCTCGGCCTTGGCAGCCTCCTCCTCGGCCCACCGCTGAGCATTGATCTTGGCCATAACACTTGGGGCCTTGACCTTTTCTTTCAGCTCGTCAAGGTCAGACACGCCCTCACTGGTTGTCAGTTACCAGTTAAAAGGTCCACAACTCACGCAGCAGCCTTGTTCTTGAGCTTGTCGCCATACTTGGCCTCAAACTCCTTGCGCTTCTTCTCGACCAGCTCGCGAGGGGTGATCTGCTCCTCCAGCTTGGAGAGAAGGTCCGAGCGAGCAGCCGTAGAGCTCAGTGCGCGAGTTGGGAGACGCGAAGACGACGCAATCGAGCGCGGGAGACGAACGAGGGACGAGCGAAGCATGGTCAACGCAATGGTAGAGTGGAGAATGGTCGCAAAGGATCATGCAGTCATGACCATCTCATAGGTGCCTTGACTTTTGCCCGACTTTTGACCCCGCCTCCACTTCGATCCATCGTCAGGATCTTGTGCAGTCTTCACGTCTCATCAACAACAAACGCTTTCATCTCACCCACCATGGCGTCGCAAGCACAGCTCTTGCCGTCGCTCTACGCGCTGTTACCAGCAGACCAGCTGGACCTAATGCTGTCCCGCCTCTCGCTCCTCGCACTGCACGCCGAAGGCTATCAAGTCCGTGACGACGTCTACCTCGCAACGCACCCCGTCATCCCAGGCCAAAACAGGACACTTCGCCTGCGTGCACGCCGCCGTCGTCGCCGTCGTGTATCCATTGGCAACCCCCGGTGGTCAGGAGTCGTCGAGAACGCCGACCGTCCGGAAGGATGGGCCTACTCCCTTGCCTGGGTCTCGCCTCCACTGTCGGGCCGCGAGCACTCGGAGATGCGCACCCAGGCGTATGTCGGACTCGACGTTGCTGGTATGAGCCAGCGTGAAGACATTGAGAGCTTTGTCGAGGCTCTGGGTTTCAAGTGAGCTCTTGAATGGGCATGTACCTTCAGCTGACACTACAGGCACTCTCACACCTACTCGCGTAATGGCCACCTTTTCCACATCCCCGTCCCCGGCCAGACGCAACACACGCTTCACCTGACCATCACACGCGTGTTGGGTACCGATGACAAGCACGTGGACCACTCGTCTGAGCCCTACCTCGTCCAGCTCCAGCCTGGGCGCCCCGTCGGCGCTGTCGCTCCTCGCGGAGAACTCAGTCTCCAGGACATGATGCGCGTCATGCAGGATGTGTCCAGTCGTATCGACGGTCTCGAGTGGGAGACTGGACGATGAGGAGGATTTGGACGAAGCGCAAGTGACGAGAGATAGAGGCTAGAGGTCATGATGGCCCATGATGTATGTAACAAGTTGACACCTTCCCTGTCCAACGCCGTTCCCAACCCCGACGTCCTAACGCCCTTCCACCTGGTTGCTCTCCTCGACGCAAGCGACCAGGCTGCATGGTTTCCCACAAGGGGCCTGTCCCCCTTATATGACCTTGAGCGGCTCGCTTCTTGTGAAGCAGCGGCCATTCTCGGTCTCGCAAGCGACCAAGCGATCAGACGACCCGAGGCGCAGTTGTATTCCAATTCTTGAGAGACCACGCCTCATTAGGGCTGAGGACGCATTTTCTAATAATGCATTAGTACCCCGGGCCTTTAAAAGAAGGGGGATTTGCGCCGATCCGTAATTCGCCCGATTTGCGTAGTCCTACACTCGCCTAATGGATAGCGCCCCCGCCGTCTGGTGCGAGGGGGCTGGCTATTTGCTCCCGCGTTCAGTCCACCAGTGTTCGACTCCCACACATCCTCCCTCGCTCCCTCCGTTGTTTAAAATTCAAAGTCCCCTTGGTCCACTCCCATATCCCATCCACCACCCATCCGGTCCACCGCGACTGCTATCACCTACAGAACCCCTCCTGGCCACCGCTAGCTCCCCTGCGATAGCTACACCGCACGGGTAGCACTCACTCGCCACCCCCGTCTTCCTCCTTTTTGCCCCCCTCCCCCACCTCCTCGTCGTCACTGCCTCTCCTTGCCACCCTACTCCCTCCGTCACCATGGCACCTCCCGTGAGTGTCTTGGTCCAGCCCCCCTCCACCTCCACGCAACTAACCTCCCCAGCGCGTCTGTCCAGGATGCAAGTCGAGCGACATCAAGACCGACTACTCGGCCGGTAACGCTGTGTACGTAGTTCTTTGAACGACGAGCATGAGCTATTACTGACTGCGCAGGTGCCAGAACTGTGGTCTCGAACTCGAACAGGGCATTCTCGTCTCCGAGATTGGCTTTGCCGAGGGCTCGGGTGGCCGTGTCCATGTACAGGGAACCTTTGTCTCGCACGGCTCCAGTATGTTTGGCTATGCTGGTCTTGATCCAAGCTGACAATGTAGCCGGTGGCATTCGCGGCAACGGAGCGTCGGTTGAACACATCAAGGAGGAAGGTGCGCCCCCCTTTGGGCAAACCAAAGCCCCTTGTACTGTCTCGCTAACAGAATCTACACAGGTCGCAAGCGTATCCAGCTCATCTGCTCGCAAATGGGTATTCTCCCTTCGGTCCAGCGTGGTGCCCAGCGTTTCTACTCGCTCGCCGTCGACAACAAGTTCAACCGTGGTCGCCGCACAGACTACGTAGTCGCTTCGTGCATCTACCTCTTCTCGCGTTTTGAAAAGGATGCGCTCATGCTCATCGACTTTTCCGAGCGTCTTCAAGTGAGTTGGCCTAGAACCGTGGAACACATAGCTAACCGCCCCACCCCAGATCAATGTTTACGAGCTCGGTGCCACTTATCTCAAGCTCCGCTCCGCTCTCAACCTTGACCAGATTCTTCCCGAGATTGACCCGGCCGTGTACAACATTCGTTTCGCCAACCGCCTCGACTTTGGCAACCAGGCCAGCGTGGTTGCTCGCGACGCCTCACGTCTGGTGAAGCGCTTCAAGGCCGACTGGATGACGTCTGGACGTCGCCCGGCTGGTATTTGTGGCGCTTGTTTGGTCATTGCCGCCCGCATGAGCGACTTCCTCCGCACACCAGAAGAAGTCGCCCAGGTCGTCAAGGTGTCTCCTTTGACGATCAAGAAGCGTCTCGTCGAGTTTGCGCAGACTGCCGCGGCCACCAAGACTGTCGAGGAGTGGCGGTCGCTCACCGATGCCGATCTGGAAACTCCCGACCAGGCCGAACTGCCTCCTATTATGAAGAAGGAGAAGGAGAGGCTGGAAAAGGAGCGCATCAAGCGCGAGCGTGAAGAGACTGCCGGTGCCGAGGCGGCCGAAAACGCTACTCCCACGCCCAAACGCCAGAAGCGCAAGGCGGACAATGCACTCCAGGACGCTGCCGACGACGTTGACGGTGAGGATGGTGTGGCGGGCGAGGACGGCGAGGACGAGACCATGGATCCTCTGTCCAAGGAAGACTACGTGGTCGACATTCAGAAGGCTGGCGACAACTCGACCGATGCCAAGGCTGTCCGTGCTCGAGAGAAGCGTCAGCTGCTCTCTTCGATGCGCAAGGCCGACGGCAAGGACGACGACGACGACGATGAGGAGGAGCTTGTAGCCATTGCCGACGAGGACGGCCAGGAAGACGAGGACGATACCGCTGCCGACGACAACCCAGCCGTCTTTGGCGGCTTCCGCAACATTCCTGCCCCGCCCGACTGGAGCGACAAGAAGGCCGTCTACGCGTACATTGAAGAGCACTTCTTCCACGACCAGGACGCGCTCTATGGCGGCAACAAGCCTGCCCTGCACGCCCGTATCGACCGCTGGTTGCAAGGCCGCACGGCCGAGGAGGTCATTGGCGAGATGCGCCGCGTCGAGTGGGCTCACCACGAGCGCGAGTGGTTTGCCAAGCACCACCACGAGTCGCAGTTTGAGGACCTCGACGACGACGAGCTCGACATGTACTGGGTGATGGACGACGACGAGCGCCAGGCCCGCGCCCGCATGTGGCTGTCGCACAACGGCAAGTGGCTCGAAGAGGACAAGGAGCGCCAGGAGAAGAAGGCGGCCTACAACCGCGCCCACGGCATCGATCCCAACAAGCCCAAGTCGAAGAAGCGCCGTACGGGCGCCGGCCCGGCGCGCAAGGGACCCTTCCCGTCGGCTCGCGACGCCATCGACTCGTTTGCCACGCAAAAGAAGTTTTCCAGTCGTATCAACATGGACGCCATCCGCAAGCTCGGCAGCGGCAGCATGGCCCTCCCGCGCGCGAGCCAGTACGCTGGCTTGCAGAGCATGGGCGACGACGACAAGTCGGACGATGGCGATGAGGGCTACTACAGTGAGCTACACTGTCCGCCACGAAATCCTGGGCCAACAGCTGACACCATCACAGATGAAAAGTACGATGACAAGGCCGACTACGAGGAGGACGACGAGTAGATGCCCTTCCCTTCACACCAGTACCAGTCACTCATCCAGCACCATGCTCGCCACCTACATACGTTTGTATAATAGACCCACACTCACACACCACACCGGGATGTCCTTATTTTTGTAACTATGTACCATGTCATCCATGCAGTGGACGTGTTCCATGCACCAGTGGCCAGTGGCCAGAGGCGAATGTCGAGTAGCTCGCGCGAGTTGAATTGCCTCGTGCATCGTACAGCGTGTAATGTTGGTACAGGCAGGGGGAAGGGGCAGCGGGAGAGGGGCTGTCGCCACAAAGAGCAGCGCGTCGTGTTCCCTTGACCCCCCCACCCCCCACCGCCCCTGCCCCGCCCATTGATTGCCACTCTCGGCACTGGTGGTACGTCTCAGAAACAGAAACACGCGGGCGGCGGGGCGGCGGAATAAGCTCTCGGATCTCGGGTTTTCTGTGCCAATGTGGCAGCTGGGCAGCGTTTCATGTGATTGGCACCAAACTTACGGCACAAAGCGTTTACGAGGACACGCGTCCACGCACCGAGACATGCTGTATCGCGCGCGATCCCGCGCGGTTCAATGTGTCTGGCCCCCGCTGCTCGCGATGCTTCTGCTCTGCTCCTGCTACTGCTACTGTGCAACCCGGTCGCAATCATACGTTATGTGCATTTCCGTGTGCGCGCAACGCCCGCCAGACAGGCTCGCAGTATGGAGGCTGGCCGGACAGATAATCCGCGCGACGCGCTTACGCTGACAAGTTCATAGGTAGGTTAAGAGGGAGTTAAGAGGGTCGTTAGGCGCGAGTGGGGTGTTGGTTCGCAGGAAGGGCCCGGGGTATCATAGGTAATCGGGAAAGGGTTGGTTTCGAGAGCGCGAGGTTGAGAGAGAGAGAGCGAGAGAGAGAGAGGGAAGAGAGGCAACGGCCAGCGCTAGTCGCTCGCTGGAGGGTGGACAAGATACGAGGGAGGACACGGAGCAGACGGGAGAGAGACGAAGTGAAAACTAGAGCACGGAAACTAGGGTGGGTCCGTGTGCGGTTTACTTGCCCAGGCCGAACCGCTTTTTCTGTAAACCAACGTTAGCGCCGCTGCCTTTCCGCCACGTTTGCTGTAACGTACCGAGCCCTTCTCGGGCGTGAGCGGACGGCCGCTCTCGATGCGCCTCTTCTTGTCGTCGAGCTCGAGACGCTGCTTCTCGAGGGCCTCCTTCATCTCGCGGTGGCGGGCGTACAGCTCCTCCTCGGACTGCTTGAGCTTCTGCTCCTTCTCCTGCACCTTCTGCTGGAAGACCATCTTCATCTCGGCCTCCATCTTGGCGAGCTTCTCGTCGTGCCTCTTGCGCTCCTCGGCCTGCTTGGCGGCAGGGTTGGTCTCCTTGAAGACGCTCTCGTCCTGGGTGACACCCATGGCGCGGAGCTTCTCGGACCGGTAGTCCTCGTACAGCACGTCGTTGGTCTTCTCGCGGAGCTCCTCCATGTGGGTGCGGACGAGCATCTGGCGGAGCTTGACAAAGTCACAGTGCTGCTCGTTGTCGACCTCGATGACACCCCACGGGTACGAACGGCCGCGAACGTTGCGTCCGTCGGGGGCCTTGACGACCTGGTCCGAGCCGACGACGGCGAAGGGGATCTTGCGGATAATCTCCTCGTTCTCCTGCGCAGTCTCGTCGTCGTCGCGGTCGTACATGGGGGGGCTGAAGATGTTGATCTCGTGGTGCTCAATGTCGGCGAGGACACGGCGCTTGAAGAGCTCGACCTCCTCCTCGGTAAGGGTGTCGGCCTTGGCAATGACGGGGATGAGGTTGACCTTGGTGTGGAGGCGCTTCATAAACTCAATGTCAATGGGCTTGAGGGCGTGGCCAGTGGGCTGGATAAAGTAGATGCACGCGTGGACACGGTTGTCGACCATCTTGAGGCGGTTGACACGGTTCTCCTGCTCCAGGTACGCGTCGTAGCGGGCCTCAATGTTGTCGAGAATGGGCTTCCAGCAGTCGTCATTGTTGACAAAGTCGCCGAAACCGGGGGTGTCAACGACAGTGAGCTTGAGGCGGACACCGTTCTCCTCAATCTCTGCGGGCGGCGAGTCAGTTTCACGTTTTACGCAGACACCACAGCAGCGGTCCATGACACGACAGCGCATTGGCGGCGGCGCAGGTTGGCGTTCCTGGCACTATACCGCGTATGGCAACCATCCCCAGACCACTGAGAGAGCTCAGCTCCCTTGCACTCACCAGCAGCAGTGCTCTGGATCTCGACCGTCTTGCCACGGTCGGTTCCGGGCTCGGGCACGACCTTGGGGGGCGAGAGGGTGGTCTCGAAAATGGTGTTGATGAGAGTAGACTTGCCGAGGCCGGACTCGCCTGCAAAGGGTCAGCACGGGCCACCATGTGCGCGGTCCGCTCCCAGAAAGAGGCGGAACACTCGGACAACGCACCGACAACCATGGCAACAAACTGGAAGCCGCGCCTGTGAGGGGAAATGGTGGTCAGTATACATGATGGTTGATGGGGGTGCGAAGCGGGGGATTGCGGTGGTGCACACACATTGCACGCGCAAAAGGACACACGACATGTGTCGCGCGTCGCGAGGGAAATGTGCCCGCCCACCCACCCCCGAGCCACTTTGGTGGCCCGCGCGCGCGCATTCTCTTGCAGCGCGCTCATGCAGCTCACCTGACACTGCGACGGTGAACCTGGTTGGGGAGGTTGGAGAAGCCGACCCAAGACGCGAGGGTCTTGCGGATCACGGCTGGCTGGGGGGAAGCGCCGCCGTTGAGGCCCGAGAGGCCGTTGGCGGAGCCGTTGGTGGCCGCGCCATTGGTGTAGACGTCGTCCTGGTGCTGCTCCTGCTGGTCGACAATGTCGTCCTGCTCGACCTGCTCGGTGACGCCGTTGGAGGGCTGCTCGTAGGCGTAAGACTCGTCCATTTGGGGATGAGGGAGTGTGGGGGATGGATGGGGAGGAGAGGGGGAGGTTGGTGAAGAGGAAGGGGGGAGGATGGAGAGATGTGTGAGAGAGGTGGTGCCGAGGTGGAAGGACACGCTGTGCGAGAGGGGACGACGGCAGGAGCGGGCAGCGAGGACACGGGACGACCACCGCAGGTGCACGCGCGCAGGGCCCACAAGTCGCGTCTCGTGGGCAGGGAGCGCGCGGGGAGAGAAGGGGAGGGAGGGCAACGCGGGATCAAATTTCTCCCACCCGTGTGATGAGCATGGGCCTCCACAGGCATTACGCAAAGCATTTTATATCCGCCACCCCGTTAAAATGTTGAGGGGGGTTCATTAGAGTGGGAGGCTATGATTATATGTCCTAATTGGGCTAATGTCGTTTCCTAATGTTTCAATTCTGCCACATGCCCGTATCGCCGTTCTCCGTTGGCTGAGGCACCTGCCGGAGCTGGGTGATGTTCAAGTTGCTATACACACGCAACAACAGTAAATACACCGGCCGCAGCATACGACATTCCCGCCATCCCAGACGCACAAGGCAAGCTCTAGACACCACAACACACGAGCTGCATACAGTGTCGTGACATAAGCCCTCTGAAAACCCGATCCACGGGACCCCTTGTCTAGCTCAAACGACCCACCCATCAACTAGTTGGCATCATGAGGCTCACTCCCGAGGTACGTTACACATGCTGCCACCATTGCGTGCCACTACCGTTCTTGTGTACTGACTGTCTACAGTTTGTGTCCAGGTCCCAGTCGGTTCGTACTACAAGGCTTGTTCGAGGCTGCGCGCGCGTGTACCGGTACTGATGAATGTAGCACCTCAACCCGCTCAAGGAGCGTGAGCTCGACTTGCGAGGTGAGTATCGGCGTCTTCCTTGAGCAGCCTTGCGCCTTGACTATCTTGCTCACCTACTCGTAGGACTTGCCATTCCCGTGATTGAGAACCTCGCGAGCCACCAGGGCACATACGACACGCTCAACCTCACCGACAACTCGATCACTGTGCTGGGCAACATTCCGCTCGCTACGCGTTTACAAGCGATCCACGCTGCCCAGAACCAGATCTCGTCCATTGCCCCCTCGCTGCCGACCCAGATTCCCAACTTGGTCACATTGGTGTTGACAGACAACGCCATCTCGTCTCTCGCCACTTTGCTTCCTCTTGCCGACTTGGCAAACCTGCGAAACCTCGTGTTGCGAGGCAACCCCGTGACCGAGCACGAGCACTACAAAGAGTTTGTAGTGTGCAAGGTCGCGCGCGGCAAGCTGCACACGCTCGACTATGAGCGGATCAAGGACGAGGTCCGCGACCGCTCCCGCCGCCTGCTCACCGACGCCGAGACCGGCCGGCCAAACGAGCTCGCCAACAAGCTGTCCATCCCCTCGTCGTCGGCCGTTCCGGGAACCACGGCCATGTCGGCCGCTGCAAAGGCTGCGGCGCGCGGCGCGGCCGCAGGCGACAAGGGCCGCCTCATGACCCCCGAAGAGAAGAAGCGCGTCCTCGAGGCCCTGACGCGCGCGTCCACCGCCGACGAGGTGCGCAAGCTCGAGCGCATGCTGGCCGACGGCCTGATACCCGAGGGCGAGAGTGTGGCTGCCATCACCGCCTGAGTGGAGGCAGTGTGAAGTAGCGCAGCGTGCGAGAGCGGGGAGGTACGACGGTTTCTGGCGGTCGCAGGTCTGGTCCGAGGACAGAGTTGGTTGGGGTTTGGGCTTGGTGGGAAGCCTCTCTGATATGATGAGCAGTACAGGTAGAAGGGTACTAGTAGAATATGGTAGCACACATCGGTTGGCATGTTACAGCGCTGCATTTGTCTTGTCCGCGCCCAGGGGAACCGCCCTGGGAGCTTTATCTATGGGGGGGGGAACAAGGGGTATCAAGAGGAATGGGTGTGGGTGGTGTGCCATTCTACAGCCGGCTCACGAACCCGTCCCCGTCCCCATCCCCGTCCTTGCCGTTGTCGACTCCGGGTCCTGCCTACTTGAGCGCAGCCGCGAGCCAGGTCTGGAGGTCGGCAATCTCCTTGTCGCACGACGAGTGGCCCATGCCCGGGTACGACTCGAAGCGCAGACCGGGGCGCGCAAAGGCCGTTCCTGCCGGGAGGCGGGTGAAGCCGAGCTTCTGGAGCAGCTCGACCGACTCGACGCCGTCTGTGGGTTGTGTGTGAGCGGGTTGTGTGCGACGGGTTGGTGAGGAAGGGAAGGGGCGATGTGAATGGGACCGACAGAACGTCCCATTTCCAGTCGGTCGTGCGCTTGGCTGGGCCCAGCTGAGATGGGCACGACATCCCTTCGCCAGCTGTGGCATAGACTTGCACCCAGCTGGGACACAGGGCCGCCATCGCCTCTCCTCACTAGCCACAGTCGTGATCCACACTGTGGTGCAAGTCGTAACAGACAGTAACCGCATATCCTCCAGCTGGAATGCGATGCTGACAGCTGGGTGACGGTGTTACGCCGCGCGCGGCGCCGAAGAGCTTCTGCGCTTCGCGTCTAAACCAACCAACAGCGCTCCCTGCCCCCCCCCCCCCCCCCCCTCCCCCCTCTCACTCCCAAAGACACTTTACACCGACACTCACACTTGTACTGCACGACCTGGTCGTCCTTTCCATGGCCCCAGAAGTACGCTGCGTCCTTTGCGTCCTTGTTTGCCATGTCGCCGACCTTGTGCGCGAGGGGCACCCACGTCGAGAGCGACACGTAACCACCAAGCTTGCGCTTCGTCGTCAACGCAGTCAGCGCCGAGATGGCACCACCTTGCGAAAAGCCGCCAAGGACAATACGGTCCTCGGGGATACCGGCGTCGACCTCGGCCTGGATGAGCGCGTCGACGGCAGCGACGGCGGCGAGCATGCCGGCCTCGTCCTCGGGACGCGGGGAGACGGAGCGGTCCAGCGTGAAGATGTCAAACCAGCCGGGCATGCGCATGCCTGAGAGAGGGCTGTCAGCAAAGCGGAGACGAGGGGAGAGGAGGGCAATGGACAAAGTAGTCGATGACGGTCCATTCTCAGCCGTGCGCGTACTCACCGCCGTTGAGGGTGATGGGGATGCTGGGCGCGTGAGGAAGCACCCACTTGACGTTGGGCAGCGAGTGCCACAGCATCTTGGCGACGGGGAGCCATCCGTGGCCTGTGTGGTGAGATGTACAATGGCGGTAGCGTAGTCGTCAAAATGTCAGCAAGCACGGACGAGGCGGAGGCGCAGCGTGGGGTCAGGCCGTCAGCGAGTCAGAGAATCGCGAGATACAAGTCGAGAGTGAAGCGTGGCCGTGAATAGCGCAAGGGCACGAGGGAAGGGATGCGTCAGCAAACAAACACCGCACGCACGCCGCATCTTTATCAGCACGTACCGCTGTCACCGAGTCCCTAGCACGTCCGTCAGCAACAAAGGACACGTACGGGTTGCGCGCACCCAGCCAGCTGCTACTGAGAAGAAGCCTTGACCAGCTGGACTCTTGACTCACGTGGAGGAAGATGACGGTGGCGGTGTGGGCCTCCTTGGGCATGATCTTGAGGTGCTTGAGCGGAGCGCTGGCCATGCTGACGGGCTGGGGCTGGAGGTTGGCTTGGGAAGGAGGAAGAGGACGAGTGTTGGCCTGGGGGGAGGTCTTCACAGTCGTCGCGGTGGTGCGAGAGAAGGTGAACGACGAAGAGAGGTAGGTGTACAGTAGGGCCGCAAGGGAGAGCGCGGCGAGGATGCCGAGGAAGGTTGGACGCCGAATGGTGGAGGGTAAAAGAGCAAGAGGATGGGACGGAAAGGAGGAATGAAGATGAGCTGTAGTTGGGTGTATTAGAGGGCGCGGAGGCTCGATTTGGCAGGTGCGGGGCGGCGTCTTCCTTTCACGACCTAATGGGCGGGGACCGCTGTTCCCGTCAGGTTGTGCCTCAATCGATCATGTTCTGTACAGAGCCCCACATTCTCCCAACGCCTGCACGTCATGAGGACATGGTGACGCTCCTGGCATGCATGCGGGCGATGCAGAGACATTCTGACGGACAGGAAATGACGACCGGCTCTGTGGCGTTCTTATTATGTCTGTCCGAGAAAAAGAAACAAGCGAGAGTTATAGGCATTCATTCCGACAGCGCCAAAGGGGGTATAAAGCGAAGAAGGAAAGATAGAGATAGGGAACCTCTTGGATACAGAGTTCCCAAGAAAGAAATAAACAGTCCGTAAAGAGAGGAAATGAGAGAGAGGGTAAAGATACATTGTCGAAAGGAGCCGACCAGGCGGGGGGATTCCTGGCGCCTTTAAAACCTCGCTTTGTTTGTTTAAGCGACCATGATAAAGGCGACGGCACCGGCGACAATGGCGCCAAAGGCGGGGAGGGCCTGGCGACCAGCGCCCGAAGCGGTGGCGGTGGAGACACCGGCCTCGGCGTTGATGGCCGAGACAAACGACGAACCACAGGTCGAGCCAATGGCGGACCAAAGGTCAGACTGGCCGCCGAGGATGGGCGACGACGAGAGACCGGGGCCGTAAGGGGCCTTGTACTCCCACTTGATGTACGAGACGAAGATCTCACGGGTGCAAGGAGTGCAGAGGGCGGACGAGGCCATCGAGGGCTGGAGGAAGAGGAAGGGGAGGTTGGTCGACTGGTAGGTGGTGGCGTTGGGGGTGATGATCGTGGCGAGGTCGGAGGTGGCGGCACGCTCAAAGCCGACACGACGCTTGAGCGAGGTGACGTACTGCGAGAGGTAGCTGCTGGCGACCGAGATGGCGGCGGTCAGGTCCGAGGTCTGGGCAACGAGGCTGGTCGAGTTGGAAACGGCCTTGTTCGAAGACGACGACGAGGTGGTGGTGTTGGAGGCAATCTCCTTGACACAGTAGGCGCCGGTACCCGAGTCCTTGGAGCAGATGGCCGACTGGAGGGGCGAGAAGACGTAAAGGACGTCGTAGAGCTCGAGAACCTTGGAGTTGCCGGCCTGCAGCTCGGTGGTGCACGCACCCCAGAAGTTGTTGAGCCAAGTGCGGACAGTGGCGTCGTCACATCCCGACGACGAGACACAGAGGGTCTTGAGGGCAGCGTCGACCTGGGCCGAGGTGGCAGCGGTGCTCGCGGTGGGCGAGAACGCCGAGGTGGCAGTGATCAGGGGGTTGATGCACGACTGGAGAGTCGAGTTGGTGTCGAGGGTGGTCAGGAAGGTCGAGCAGCCCGACGAGATGCCCGAAGGGATAAGCGACGAGGCGGCCTGAGCAATGTCAGCATTTGCGCGCCATCACGGCATATAGTAACACATCGCGGACAAGAGCAAGAGAGCAAGCAAGAGCAAGGAGGTTGTAGCCGAGACGAGACGCGGTGATGGGCCCAAGCGTATTGTGCGCATGGACCATCACTTAATGGCGTCTGATCGTGACCAAACCTGAACTGCGCGCTGGCGGGAGTGCATGTCCTTGGTGCCAAGTCCATGTATGCTTGCCACCGCGGATCCCCACAGAGGTCTTTCTCAACACCGCTGGGCGGGCGTTGCGACCAGGACGAGCCTGTGACTCGCATGCACACGACAAAACGGCACGGTGACTCGCGCGGACGACACAGAACGTGTTGTCGCGTACGAGTGAGACAGGCTGAGGAATGACACAGGGGGGGAGGTTGAACCCGCTTTCTCGCTGTTCCCTCTCTCCCGCCCACGCCACGCGACCACCCCCGGTGCGCTAACGCCTCCCTGCGCCTCTAGCGACGCGGCACGCTGGTGCGTCGTGCAGCGCGCACAAATGGTCGTTGTCGGGCATGCTCTCAATGCTCTTGCAGTCGATGGAGGTCGAAAGGCGGCGGACTCACGTTGGCGCCGACGGCGGCGAGGACAAGGGCGGCAGCGTACTTCATTGTTGGTTGGCTGGCGGTTGAGCGAATTTGAGTTTAGTCAAGTCCGTGTTTGTGTGTGTGTGTGTGCGCGCAGGCGAGGTGTGCAAACAAATAGAGCGAGTGTGTCGTCCAAAGGATGGTGGTGTGCGCAGTCGACGGAGAGAGGTCGAGAGGGGGGAGGATGGAGGAGGTGTAAATGAGGGTGAAGGAGTGTAAAAGAGTGGAAAGAGAGTCGAGTGATGGTGTTGGTCTGTGGTGTGTGTGTCTGTGTACTGGGTGGGGTTGGGATGAAAAGAAACGAGGGTGGTTGTTGCAAAAGGGGAAGAAGGCGGGCGAGCCGTGGGGGGGGAGGGCAGAGGCGGCCACAGGCGGGCGGGCCGCGCAAGGCCGCACCAAAGGGGCACGACCCATGGACCAAACCATGCTGCTGGTCCTGTGGCCTCTGGCCTCACGCGTCTAGCAGCGTCTATAGCAGCGACAAGCATGAGCCGTGCCGTGTGCCAGTGTCCTTGATGGCGCCCCCACCGCCCAGAGCCGGGGCAGCAGCCAAGACGAGAGCCCGGTTGCCAGCCAAGAGAGCGCCAGAGCGATGAGACCGCCACGCGCGGAAATAAGGGACCCATCCAGGAAAGAAGGGCCCGTCCAACAGACCACCCCCGTCCTGGCGGGCCCACAGCGCCAGAGCGCCAGAGAGCCCCGGCCGGCGCCAGAGAGAGAGCGGCGATCTGCACACACACGCTCATAACGGGCAACGAGAGGCACCCAGACACCCCGGAAAGCTTTAGCCACAACGTACAAACCTCTTGGCCCCTATTGCCAGTTACGGTATATACACACAGACCCCCCCATTTCCTCGCGCTAAAGAGAACACCCCCCCGGGTCATTTTCGTTCCCGAAAAGCAACATCGAAAGAGAGCAAGAGGGGCCTGTTCTAGAATTTAACCTTCTTCCTAATAAACCTCACAGGCACGCCTATTAATTAGGCATGCAACACAGTTAGGCTTGCTGCAAACCAGTATAGACGCCCACGTGGATTTGATTCCGCTACCTCCACGCCCCGCTGCCGGCGGTACGGGTCGGAGGCAGGCATCGGCCAGCCCGCATGCACCGGTCCGTGCACCGAGCATGGTGACGATGGTCATGTTGTCATCTTCCTTGCCTCCTTGCCTCCTTCCCTCATCATCTAATAGATTTATACATCACAACAATGGGTCTCCGTCGCATGCCTAGGGTCTACCTCATTCGCCATGGTTAGCTTACACTTTGAAATCGTTAGCTGACAGCCGCAGGCGAGACCGAGTGGTCCCTCAATGGTGAGCTTGCCGTTGTAAACTAATGTTTGGATAAGCTGACATGCAGGCCGTCACGTACGCTACGACCCTGTGCTATAGCTTACACCAGACTGGTACCACCGACATTCCCCTCACCGCCAACGGCGAGCGTATGGTCGGCGAGATGGGCCCGCGCATGGTCGGCCAGGACAGTGAGTTGCCGTCTTCCTCGCATACTCTTTAACATGCACACCTTCCCCTCCCCCTACCCTGGTGACATGAGCTGCAACCTCCTGGAGATACGAGCCGCCCAGCTGACAGTATCCTCCTCCAGAGCTGATCCACCCGGAGCAAGTCCGCCACATCTTTGTCTCCCCTCGCCAGCGTGCTCAGCGTACCGCGCAGCTCATGTTCGCCGAGAACCCCCTCCCCAACTGCGTTGTCACCACCGACCCCGAGGTCGCCGAGTGGGACTATGGCAAGTACGAGGGCATGTTGACAAAGGACATTCGCAAGGAGAAGCCCAACTGGGATATCTGGACCGATGGGTGAGTCGTGCGCTGGAACAAAGCTGGAACGAAGCCGGTGCCAACAGCCAGCCGCGTGTGGAGCTTCTCCGCTGACTTGTGCCCAGCTGCCCTCCCGGCGAGACCCCCGGTGAGAGCCCCGAGCAGATGACCGCTCGCGTCGACCACGTCATTGCGCGTATCCGCGAGATCCACGCCCAGGCCACTGCCGAGTCCAACTCGCCCGAAAAGGTCGAGCACTCGGACGTCATCATCTTCAGTCACGGCCACTTCACCCGCTCGTTCATTGCCCGCTGGTGCGACCTGCCCATCACGGCTGGCTACCACTTTGCCGCCGATGCCGGAGGTGTGAGTGGCGTTTAACAACAACAACAACGGGGCGTAAGGAACACTGCTGACATGATACACAGCTCGCGGTCCTCGGCTATCAGCACAGCTCGCTCAAGGAGCCCTGTGAGTACATGCCCCGCCCCGCCCTGTTCCTCCCAATGGTTCCTCCAGTCGGAAATGGACGGCGATCCCGGAAAAGAATAAACAGCAACTGACGCATGGCGCAGCTCTCCTCGGTCTTAACTGGTACACGGAGGAACAGATCCGGGGCAAGTAAAGCCGTCAGTTCCGTCGCGGGCACAGAGTTGGCCAATGGGACCCGGGGGCATGCCCGGGCACGTCTGGTATTATTTCTTGTTCACTCTGTTTCTGCATGTGCGTCATGGAAGAAAAAAAATGTTGAAAAACGGTTGCCCGCCCTGCCCAGACAACGCCACGAGATGGATTGGGTTGGCCGAGAGTACAGGTGCAGCGGGTTATCGGGGCCGATAGAGACGAATGACTGGCATGCTGGGTCTGTCGTGCGGGTGGAAGCAAATTTCCCACTTATCAGATTACAAAGACAGCGCGCAAACGTCCCTAACCGCCACGGGACCAACTGTGGCCATGATGCAAAGCAGAGGGGTCCCAACTCCACTGCATACTGGCACAAGACATAGTTTTTGTCTCTGTTAGATCTCTGCGGCATGCGTGTACAGACCAGAGTTGCATAGACAGAACATCTTGTGCGTTATGCAGCAGATCAGCAGACGAAACGGGCGATAGAAATGGCTGGTGCAGGCTGTGAGCTGTGGCAAATCGGCCGACGGAAGCAAAATGTAGACTGAATCGCGCCTTTGGGAACCATGCAGCAGCCCCCCCACGCTGCGCGGCTGCGCCGGTTCAGCGGCGAGAGGGGCGACGACTTCGGTGAGCGACGGGGTGCATCCGTATCTCTTCTTGCTAAGCCCCCGCATAGCCATCTCTGTTTTGCGCTTGCATACTCACACTCGTCCTCGAAACACACCAGACGGTTTGGGCCGCTCTGCACCAGAGTTCATTCGCCTATATCACGTTACTGGCCTACATTGTGGGACGTGTCTCCCGCCCTCCACCCGTTTCACGCTCCCGGCACTTTACGCTTGGAACCCGCCCTCGTCGTGCTCTGCGCGCAAAAGGTACGACCCACCCACCAAGTTGACCTCGCGACGGACGGCAACGACCGATCCATCTCGTGCTGCTGATCGCGCCTGCTTCACGTCTCTCTACACTCTCCACAGCAACAACACACGCGGCCCCCACCTTTGATCGACACCTCACGCACCCCCACGCCCAACATCCACGATGCCAGCGCTCCTCACAAGTAACAGTGGCAGGCGGCGACGCACCTCGTCCGTCTCGGACGTTGCCTCGGTCTTGCTCAGCCCTATCCACAAGGTCCTCCAGTTGACCAAAGAGGTGACAAGCGAGCAAGACGACGCGCCGCTGTTGGGAGAATCGAGCGCCGCCGCACTGCTGCGCCATCACAACGCCCAGGCCGACGCAGAGCTGCACAACTTGAACCGTAACCGCGTCGAGCTGCGTATTGGCGGCATGACCTGCGGCGCGTGCGTCGCTGCCATCGAGGGCCAGATTGGAAACATGGACGGTATCCTCTCTGTCCAGGTCTCGCTGCTGGCCGAGCGTGCGGTCGTCGAGTACGACGCCGAGTACGTCGACGGCAAGGGCGAGCCGTGGTCGGACGGCAAGGTCGCCTCTGAGATTGAGGACGTCGGGTTTGACGCAGAGGTGGTGGCCAAGAGTGAGGTGGCAGCAGTGGAGCTCACAGTGTATGGGTGAGTAACCCCAGTCCTTTAAAGTGAACAATGTTGCTGACTCTCTGCAGGCTCTCGGACGACAGCATCGTACCCGACGTCATCAAGGAGACTGCGTTGTTGGCCGGTGTGACAGACGTCTCCCTCGATCCCCCCTACGACCAGCTCAGCTTCCTGCACACCTCGACCCTCACATCGCTGCGTGCCGTGGTCGACCACCTGGCCGAACGTTTCCCTCAGCTGTCATTCTTGCCAGCATCCAACGCCAACGCTACCCAGCTTGCCAGCTTGCAAAAGCACCACGAGACGCGTAAATGGCAGCGCACCTTTGTCCTGTCGGCCTTCTTCGCCATACCCAATTTCATCATTGGTATGATGCACATGTACCTCCCCTTTATGGGGTGGACACAGTGGAAGCTGTGGACCGGCATCTATCTCGGCCAGGTGGTCTGCCTGCTGCTCACCATCCCTGTCCAGTGCTTCTTGGCCAAGGGATTCTACATCAACGCATACAAGAGCCTCAAGCACGGTTCCGCCACCATGGACGTTCTCGTCGTGCTGGGCACCAGTTCCGCGTTTGCATACTCTGTCCTGGCAATGTTCTTTGCCATGTTCTCCTCGGACCCAGACTACATGCCCCAGGTCTTCTTCGACACGTCGACCATGCTCATCATGTTCGTGGCGCTCGGCCGATACATTGAAAACTTGGCAAAGGGCAAGACGTCGGCTGCCCTCACCGACTTGATGTCGCTCACGCCGTCGTCGGCGACCATCTACGTCGACCCCAAGCACATCTCGGACGGCGCGCCCACGCGCAAGATCCCCACCGAGCTCGTCCAGGTCGACGACATTGTGCTTGTTGTCCCCGGAGAGAAGATTGCCGCAGACGGTGTGGTTCTCTCGGGATCCACTGCCGTCGACGAGTCCATGGTCACTGGCGAGTCGTTGACCGTCACCAAGACGCCCGACTCGCACGTCGTTGGCGGCACCGTCAACGGCCTGGGTACCATTACCTTCCGCGTCACCCGCGCCGGTGCGGACACCACCTTGAGCAACATTGTCAAGCTCGTCGAGGAAGCGCAGACGTCCAAGGCCCCCATTCAGCACTTTGCCGACCGCGTAGCCGGTATCTTTGTCCCCGTTGTCATCTCGCTGGCCTTGCTCACCTTCTTTGCGTGGATGAGCATCGCCATGTTCAAACGCCACCTTCCCCCCGCATTCTACGCACCGGGCGTGTCCAAGGTCGGCGTCTGCCTCAAGCTGTGTATTTCCGTCGTGGTTGTCGCCTGCCCCTGCGCGCTGGGTCTCTCGACCCCGACAGCTGTCATGGTCGGAACCGGTGTCGGCGCCCAGAACGGCATCCTCATCAAGGGCGGCCGCGCGCTCGAGGCGTGCAAGGGCGTCAAGCGCGTTGTCCTCGACAAGACGGGTACCGTCACCATTGGCAAGATGATCGTTGCCGACCTGTGCTGGGCGTCCGCCCAGGTGCCCGTCACCGAAGCCGGCCTGAGCAGTTCCCAGGCTCTGAGCCTGACGACCGCCGCACCTCCACTCCAGCGCCACACTGTTCTCGCGCTCATGTCCCTGTCCGAGTCGCGCTCCGAGCACCCGCTCGCCGTCGCCGTCGCGTCGTACGGCCGCGAAATGATCTCGGACGCCGGCCTGCCCGCGCCCTCTGGCGAAGTCGTCGCATTCGAAGGGGTCCCTGGCCAAGGTATCGAGGCGTTGGTCAAGCTGCACGGCCACGAGGAACGCGTCCGCGTCGGAAAGGCAGAGTACGTCCTGGCCGAAAAAGGCGGCGAGGGCATTGCGAACCTGCCCCCTCGTCTGCAGCGGTTCAACGCCGAGCAAGGCGAAGCGGCATGCACGGTCGTGTTTGTCGCCGTCGTGCGTAACGGCGAGTCCATCCCCGTCCTCGCTCTCGGCCTCAACGACACCCCCAAGCCGACGTCCGCCCAGGCCGTCGCCGCCCTCCGCGGCATGGGGATCAAGGTCACCATGCTCACCGGCGACAGCGAGGCGACGGCCAAGGCCGTGGCCCGCGCCGTGGGTATCGACGAGGACGAGGTGTATGCCGGCGTCTCGCCCAAGGGCAAGGCCGTGATTGTGCGTGAACTGAGCCTCGAGGGCGGCGTCGCCATGGTCGGCGACGGCATCAACGACTCTCCGGCCCTCGTCGCTGCGTCCCTCGGCATGGCCCTTGGGTCCGGCACGTCTGTCGCCATCGAGGCCGCCGAGGTCGTCCTCATGCGGTCCGACTTGCTCGACGTCGTCGCCGCCCTCGATCTCGGCAGGTCCATCTTCTCCAAGATCAAGGCAAACCTCATCTGGGCCACGTGCTACAACATTCTCATGATCCCGCTCGCCATGGGCGTGTTCCTCCCCTGGGGGGTCCACCTGCACCCCATGATGGCCGCGCTCGCCATGGCCTTCAGCTCCGTCTCGGTCGTGTGCAGCAGTCTGACCCTCAAGGTGAGTAGAGTATTCCACCGCTTGTTTTTTTTTACCGTATACTTTGACAGGAACTGACGCTGTTTCTCAGTGGTGGCGCCGTCCCGCGACCGCCATCGCCCCCGGGGAATACTACGAGGCCGGCGGCCTGTCGCGCGGCTGGGCCGAGACGCGTGCCGGCAAGGACGCGGCGATCGCCTCGGCCAAGGAGTTTGGCCACCGCGTCGTCGGCGCGGCGCAGCGCATCCCCGCGCTGTCGTCGCTCATTAACCGCTCGCCGCTGGCCAGGTTTGGCAGGCCGGCAATCACCATTTCGGCAGAAGACTACGAGGCCATCCCGCTCACGGACGGCATGAACGATAGGTCCCCCGTGTAGATAGATGGGAGGGATAGGGAGAGGGAGAGGGAGGGGTGTGTATTTGGCATTTTCGCATGTTCATGTATCGGGTTCTTTTCTGCAAACTCGTGGCCACAGAGGTGGTTACAATCTTGGGTGCATCTCACAAGTTGGATAAATGGGTATCAAACCCAAATCTCGTTCTCTCACTCCCTCCCTCTCCTCTCCTCAACACCTGTATTTCTCTTATGGACTCTAGTGTTGGATGTTGCCCCCGTGGCCCCACTTCTCCTCGAGGTAACTCGTCATCCACTCGTACAGCTCCCGGTTCGCGCCGCGGGTCATGATCGAGTGTGAGCTGGGACACGGTTAGCACACAAAACAGCCTGGGTAAAGCCGCGTCCCGCATCATACCCACCTGTCAGTAAACATCCTCATGCGCCATCCGCGCACTTGGTCCTGGGTGAGCTTGTCCACCAAGCTGGCCATGTTGGCGAAGTGGACATTGTCGTCGCCCGTGCCGTGCGCGAGGAGGAGGTCGATGCCGGCAAAGTTGGTCACGTTGTTGACGGCAGACCGCACGTATCCGTCCGGGTTGGCCTCGGGCGTGTTCATGTATCGCTCCGTGTAGATCGAGTCATAGTACCGCCAGTCGGTGACAGGCGCGACGGCCATGCCGAGCGTGAACAGGTCGTGACCGGCCTCGAGCGTCTTGAGCGTCATGTACCCGCCATAGCTCCAGCCCCAGATACCCACGCGCTGGCGGTCAATGTACTTGCGCTTGATGAGTTCGCGGGCCAGCGCGAGCTGGTCCTCGACCTCCCAGTGGCCCAGGTCGTCGCGGATGGGGTTACGCAGTGCCCGGCCCTTGAAGCCTGTGCCGCGGCCGTCGATGCGCACAATGACGTACTTTTGCTCGCAGGCGAGGAACGAGTGCCAGTCGCGCTTGAACGCGTTGGACACCATTTGCGAGTATGGCCCGCCATACACCTGGATGAGCAGAGGGTACTTTTTGCGGCCCGACGTGTCAATGTTGGGAGGCAGGATCTCGATCATGTTGAGCTCGTACTCGTCCGTCTGGAGCGTCGAGCGCGTCTCGATGGGACGGTGGAACTCGGCCAGCGTGGCGTTGAGCTCGGCGTTGTCTTCCAGCATGATGTTGATGCCGTCCTCGCCCGTCTGGACGAGACGCTGCCAGGGGACGTTGGGGCCGCGGTACGCCAGGCCGTAGAAGCCAGCCTGAGGGGAGAAGAACGCGTCATAGTATCCAGGCTGGGACGTGTCGGTGAGCGCAATAGGTTCGGGCGTAAAGTCTTGGAGATTGTCCTTGGTCGGCAGGGCGACAGAGTACAGGTGACGGTCGATGGACGGGTTGGCAGCAACAAAGTAGACGATGCCCTTCTCGTGGTCAATACCCGAGATGGAGGCTACCTCCCACTCGCCGCTAGACAGCCAAATGGGCTCGGTGGCAGTGATGGGCGAAAAGAGAGCAATGTGGTCGTAGCCGTCGTTGGGAACAATGTCGACGTAACCACCAACGCCAGACTTGACAGGGATGACGTCCTGGCCGTGGTCGATCCATCCATCGTCGCCCTCCTCGCCGTCCTTGCCGAGGGTGCGGACCACCGTGCCCTCCGACTTGCCGGCAGTGAAGACGACGACCTTGCCAGAACGCGCCGCACGGTCAATCTCCTTGATCATGAGGCCGTCATCGGCGACCCACGCAACCTCGGTGATGATGCGGTCCGTCACGGCAAGCTCGCCGTCCCAGTGCAGGTCGCGCTTGGAACCAACCGCACCAGTCTCAGCGTAGCTGGCGAGGCTGAACGTGTGGACGGTGACGCGTGGCATGGCAGTGCCAGGCTTAGGGTAGCGCATGTCCACCTCAGTCGGGTATGGGTTGACAGAAAACGCGTCGCTGCTGGGGTTATAGTACTGGAGCTTGAACTCGGGCACCTCGCTCTCGTTGCTGCGCAGGTAGGCGACCTCCTCGGCATTCGGCGACCACCACATGGCGTAGTCGGTGCTGAACACTTCCTCCTCGTACACCCAGTCGGGGACGCCGTTGAAGACAACTGACGAGCCGTCATGCGTCACGCGGATGGCACGGGGCCTGGCAGCAGCGAGCTGGGCGGCAGTGAGGACGTAAAGGTCATTGTTCGAGACGTAGGCAATGGCGTGGGACACGGGCGACCAGCTGGCGTGCGTCACGGAGGGCATCACATCCGCAGGCGACGGCTCGTGTACCGGGAACGTCGCCTTGTCACTGAGACGGTGGACCCAGTAGTTGCCGTGGCTCGAGTGGCGCCACTGCTTGCGGTAGTCGGTGCGGAACATGACATACTCCATGTCGGCCGACAGGCGCCACCAGTCCCACTCCATGCGGTTACCGCTACGAGGGTCAACGACGTCGCTCGAGGCTACGAGGAGAATCGAGTCATTGTTCAACACGTTGTGCAGGATAATGTTGCCCTCGGGGTCGATCTCGCTGTACGTCCCGTCGTCGGCCTGCGCGACCCACTGGTGCGACTGGAAGTGAGGGCTGAAGGTGCCGTTGAAGACGTGATCCATCGTAATGTGACGATTGCCGCTCTTGACTGCAAACGAGGGTGCAGAGTAACCCGAGGCCGCGAGCACACCAATGGCCGCCGCGCCGGCGACGATGAAGATCAGGACAGCGAGGATCTTGCGCGAACGCTTACGGGGTCGGAGCTGGTATGTTAGCTACGGTTCGTCATGGCTATCGCTCTACCAGCGCTAGAGCTGCTATGCCAGTCATTGGTCAGCAACATGGCACTCACCCTGCGCGGCTCAACCACGAATCCAGGCTCCTCGTCCTGCTCTTCATCACGGAAACCGCTCTTCTCCTCAAAGGGATCCTCCTCTGCGATATCGCGATAGACGAGGTCGGATCCCGAACCGACAGAGTCGAGCGAGTGGCGCGGGGATGCACCGAGCGCGAGGGCACCTCCACCCCCCGGGGATGTTGGGGGGTAGGTTGGCTCCTCTGTAGATACGGGGTCGTACTGGCCCGGCATCGATGGGTTGAGAGGATGTTGTGTGAGAAGAAGAGAGGAGGAGAGAATGAGTTGGGTTCCCTCAGCGGGGCACACTAGGTGGCGATTCGCGGTTCCTGTGCATCACGCGCTTGAAGCGACACGGCCCACGCGCGCCGCCCTCTGTCCCTTTGGCCGGACACTTCCACATCGTCATAACCACCCGTCCGTCCATCCATCTCTACTCCTCTGCTCAGCAAGCCCAGTAACGACCCCGCCCATTGCGCCATTGCACGACGTGCACACTATCAATTACTCCATCACAACCTAGTCGTGCCCGCACCCCACACCACCAGCACCGCGACTTCGGCGTCTCCTTACAGCTCCTTCCCTAAACCACTCAACCTCCTCGACAATGATCAAGTTCATTCTCGTCCAGAACAGGCAGGGCAAAACCCGTCTGTCAAAGTGGTATGCGCCATATGAGGACGACGAGAAGGTGCGTCTACAGCTGCGCTTTTGGATTCACCCGCAGATAAGCTGACATAGACCAACAGGTCAGGCTACGCGGCGAGGTGCACCGTCTCATCGCGCCCAGAGACCAGAAGTACCAGTCCAACTTTGTCGAGGTGAGCAGATTGAGCGCGAAGGGAGGTGGTCCTTGGGACTGGGTTGCGGACTGTGGGGACGTGGTACCGGCTGGGGTACTGCTGTCGGCAATGGCGACGTCTGCCCTCGGCGTTGTGAGCACAACAGTCCGTCGCAGACCCACTTGGGGGGACGATGGGCGAGCGAACATGTGCCGCGAGTGGACGCTCCAGTATGCGCCCCAGCTGCTGCCTCCCCCCCATGGCCTGGAACTTGAGTGCAACAGTCCCTCCACCACCCGTCGCGACCATTGAGCCGTCGGCTGACATCGCCAGTTCCGCAACGACAAGATCGTCTACCGCCGCTACGCTGGTCTCTTCTTCTGCGTCTGCGTCGACTCGAACGACAACGAGCTCGCGTACCTCGAGGCGATCCACCTCTTTGTGGAAGTGCTTGGTGAGTGTCCTCTGGTTCTGTCCGCACCGGCGCGACGCGTTCGTGGTCTGAGCGTTGCTGAGCCAGCTTCCGCACGCGCTTCGTACGACAAGCTGGCTCCTCTCTTGGGTCCCACATCCAAATGAACCTCCTCACAACCTCGTCGTACTGACACTCCCAGACGCCTTCTTCCAGAACGTGTGTGAACTTGACCTCGTGTTCTCCTTCTACAAGGTAAGAGCACAGTAGTGCAGGCCGGCGCTGACCTCTCAGGTGTATGCCATCCTCGACGAGGTGTTCCTCGCAGGCGAGATCGAGGAGACGTCAAAGACAGTCGTCCTCGAACGACTCGACTACCTTGAAAAGCTCGAGTAAACATTGCCTCAACTACTATATTGATTTCGCTCGTTGGTAGATGGTTCTCAGCCAACGAATGCAGTGTGTTGTACTAGTGCATAAGAGTTTGAGTTGGGTGTAAGGCGACCCGCTGAGGGTGCGCGTGGGTGGTTTGTTTCTGCTTTTCTTTTCCTGCTGTCTTGTCTCCTCTTCGAGCCTGTCGAGCTGTCGTGTCGCTGGAGCAGACTGTCCCCGCCTGCCAATGACGACGCTCAACCGCCCTCTCATTCGTCACTGCGTCCTCGCCAGCCGCTCCGCCTCCTTTCCTCGCGCCTGTAATCCAGCACAGCGGCGAGCTAAATGGCACCCAAGTTGGGATCTCAGCTAACACCGTTGAGGCGGTCCTGCTTTCGCTGCTCAAGCTAGAGATGGTCAGCTAACGGTCACAACGACCTAGCCGTACCCATTTCTTCTTGCACTCGCGGTACGCCAGGAAGTACTCGTAGCACTGTATGTGTGTCAGTTGAACGCGTCATTACATGCTGCCGCAACTCACCTCGCCCTTGTTGTAGTGCGTCTGCTCGAGACACTGGAGCGACGCCTTGGAGGCCTTCTTGCAAGGGTCGGAGAACTGGAGGTCAGCGTCCTTCAAAGGCAACCGTTGCAGAGGTTCAGATGTGACAGCGAGGAGATCCGCAATAGGTGGCTTTCGCACAGCTGCCGCTCTCGGACTGCTGCACTGGATGATAAAGAACACACCTTGCTAATGCTCTTGTGTGACTGCATGGGTTAGCGTTTACATCGCAGACGAACCCACCTTGTGCACGCTGAACGCCTCCTTGTAGTCTTCGGGCTCGTACAGCTCCGCCGCTGGAGGGAGGGGCCTGTACTGCTCTGGAGTGAGCTTGGTCGACGGGGGCACCTGAGTAGCCATGGTCGTTCAGATGTGCGAGTGTTTGGGAGAGATGGTAAGGAAAGGGAGGCGGAATGACAGGAGATGGGAAGTGGACTTGGTTCCGAGTGCCCATTGCTGCATCTGTGCGGGGCCGCCGAAAGCCGTATTGTTGTGAAATCATGAACTCGGCCACATTTACCTCCTTTCCTCCCACTAACTCATCATCCACGCTAACCTTCTAGCCACTGGCATCATGGGCATCGTCGCTACTGTTGCCTCAGTAGGCATGGCCGTTGGGTAAGCTTGCGTGCACGCACTTGCGTGTCAAAGTCTCAGCTCACTGACCACCTATCGCGCAGCCCGCCGCTGGTCTACGTCGACCAGGTAAGCTGTCATATGCGTGTCGCTGCACAGCTGACATTTCAGGCGGTCAGCATTATCAGGAAGAGGTTCGATTTAATGCTATCGAGTGTCTAGCTGACATGCAGGGACTCGTCTGGCTTCTCCAAAGGTACATATCCACCCCCACGGCACCACCGCATGGACTGACGCGACAGACGTCTGCGGCGTAGTCATTATCGCCAACATTGTCCGCATCTTCTTCTGGCTCGGCGCACGCTTTGAGACTCGTCAGTTGACACGCCAGATTGCAGACGCTAACATAACAGCTCTCCTTGTCCAATCCATCCTCCTGATCATCTCCCAGCTGGTCCTCCTGTACATCTGCCTGTACTACGCCCCTCACAAGGGTGCCCGCGCAGTCGGCAGTGGCGATGACAATGGCGACGAAGTGGAGACTGCGCTGTCGTCTCCGGGCTATAGCCGCCCCTTGGGGTTCTGGCAGTGGCCCACGCTCGGCAGCTACCTCGAGTTCCTCGCGGCCTTGATTTTGCTTCTTACGATATTGCAAATGGCTCTTGGGCGATTCAGCTGGTGAGCACGCTGAATTCCATGCTACGCTGACACTCTAGGTTTATCAACGCGTACGGCTAGCAGATAGACTTTATAGCTAACAATCAGACTTGGCTTCATTGCGCTCACGATTGGTGAGTAGCTCCGACGTAACGTCTCCAGAGCTAACATCGCACAGAGTCCACCCTCCCGATCCCGCAGTTCATCTCCAACTACCGCCGCAAGTCGTGCTACGGCTTCCGCTCGAGTACACTCGCCGGCTGGGTCTTTGGAGACTCGTTCAAGTGAGTGCTAGGTGTACAACACGCGCCGGTTCCAGCTGACGTTCTCAGGACGGTATACTACTTTCTCCGCCATAATCCCCTCCAGTTCAAGGTGACCGGCATCATGACGATCTGCTGGGACGTTGCCGTCCTCACCCAGAGGATCTATTACGGCGCCAAGCCTCCTTACGAGGTCGCGCTCGAGGAGCGTGAGGCGTATGAGGAGCACGAGGGGCTCAACAGGGAGCGTACAGAGGAAGTCTAGACCACAACTCTTGCGGGCACTTTAGAGACCAGGAGACCGATGCGAACTCTCTCATGCTACATGCGTTGCTTGGCTTCACTACTCCGGCTTACTGCGGAATTTTGCATGTGGGTTGGGTTGTTGGGTAGGTAGGGGGGGTTGGTAGGGGGGTTTGGCTCTAGATAAGCTACGTGAATTTAAATAGCCTTGCGCTCGACCTCGACGGTGTCCCAGCTGTCACGCTCCTGGATCTCCTTGCTGACACCCTCGACAAGGGGGGTAAGGTAGCGGACGTCGTCCTCGGCCTTGACCCACTGCTCCTTCGGGAGAGGGCGGCGCATGAGGTCCTGCTGGAACGCAACACGGAAGCGGTACACGCGGTCGTAGGACTCCTGGGCCGAGAGACGCGAGATGGCCTGTGTACGTGTTAGTGTTGTTGCTTGCGGTTGGCTGGGCGGGCGGCCAGGCGAGCGGACGCTGCGGGAACTCTGGCACTGTGTTCCAGGTGGGAAGGGTCGGGGACGCTGAGAGCAGTTGAGATCGGCAGACAGGAGTGCTGCGACACAACAAAGTCGGGTACTGTGTCCTCGGACCGGCAGCACTCCAACCTTCAACAGTCCATGCTTTCCTCATCTTCCTTGCCCTCTCCCTTGCCCGCAATCTCCTCCGCTCGCTCCAGGTCGATCTGCCCAATCCCGGGCGCCATCTCTTCTCACCTTGGCGACGTCGTCACGCTCCTCAACAAGGAGGTCGTCGTACTTGAGGCCGACCTTGCGGTAGCCAGCGGCGCGAGCGTAGGCGTTCGCGACGGGCTTCAGGAAGTTGTAGAGGCCGAAGGCCTTGACCTGCGAGACAAGCCTGTACGCGAGGATCCCGGTAAAGAGCGAGAGTCAAGGACGTCGACGTAGGAGAGGCATGAAGGGAGTGGGGAGGGCAATGACGAAGGACAAATGTCACGGTTCGGGATGGTGGCAGAATGGACAACCGGGACAGTGGTCCGAAGGCATGGTGGAACGAGGAGGATGTCGAAGAGGATAGGGATGAGGTAAAGCGCGAGGGGAGGGGGGCACAGTAGAGCGTAGGTGTGCAGCAGCAATGACGCGGACGCGAGAGGAGGACCGGACGGATGAGATGTGGATTGTGTCGATGGCAAGGTGGAGACGAATTGGGTGTGCACGCGCGAGGAGGTGTAGACGAGTATCGGAAACGAGGAGAAGGACAGTCAGTTGACGATAACCACAGTGCATGTCGTCTGTGCGACTCACGAGATGCCGGTGGGGCCGCCCAGGAGAACCATGTTGATTGCTGTAGAGTGGTGGGTTGTTCAGACGAGTTCACTGCCCTCAACGCTGCTGAGCTCCTCTCGGGACCTTCCTCCGACCAGCTCCCTTCCAATGACCCGCACCGTGAGTGGTTGAGGCCTGCTCACCACCCAGGACCACTGCCGGGGATTTGGGCGTTTCGGGAGGACGCGGAACGTGGCACTTGTCCCAGTGGCATGCTTTTGCCAGCCAGGTCCCAGCCATTGCACCTTTCGACCACTGTATGCATGCATACAGCTTGACGATAACGGTCCTAGAACTAACAGAGTTCTCTTGATATGGGTCTCAGGAGGTACAGCGTCGGCAGCGTGTGAATGTGACCCTCCTGCACGCAACATTACGGTCAAATCGAGATACATGTGGGGACGCTCTGAAAACAGTCGGGGTGCGGTGGGTGTCTCTCAAGATACGCTCTACTACAACCACTGCTTCACAGTTAAGCTTCACTCTTCACTTCTTGCTCCTCATCCTTCGGATCGGCCCATTTCTCTGTACAAAGCTGGAAGGTGCCGCCCCTGTGAAATGTCAGCCAGCGAGACTCTGCAGTTCCACCCCACTCAACGAACTCAAAAGTCATACACATACTGCCCGCCCTTGCAGTCCCGGATAAGCTGCTGCCAGTTACCATTCTTTTGCAGGGCATCAGTGGATCCCAGGACCAAGCGCGAGTACTTGGCGCGGGTGAGCCCCACGATGGTGCGGGCAGTTGACAGGAAATCGACCGCCTTGGTGCGGACGGTTGACAGAATTACGATGTCAGCTTCCTGGCCGTGGTAACCATCGACGGTTGGAAACCTATGTCTGTCAGAGTCACTTTTGGCAGTTTTGGTGCAAGCTCACTGGATGTCTTGGATCCGGTCGTAGCCGAATTCGCTGAGAAACGATTTCTTCATGCACTCGTTTTGCCCCGAGTAGAACGAGAGAATGGCGACAGAGGGCTTTGAACCAAGGGACTTGGTGGTGTGGCAGATCAACCTGTAGAGCTCGATTGCCGCCTTCACCTCAGACTCGTTCTTAAAGGACGTGAAGTCGACAACGACCTCTTTACCCAAGACATGGAAGAACATGGATGCCCCCAGTCTGGGTTCGTTGTGCCATGCGGCACGACGGGCGATTGCCATTCCAGGAGCGTCTTGGACTTGGTGACTCGTGTGGTCGTTGCGAGGAAGGAGGGAGGAGGCGTGACCATAGATCAGTGCGGGAAGCTTGGATATCGCTGGGTTCATGCGGTATTGAACGCTACATTGTTAGCACGTCACGAATGTCGAATATGCACGACATTCCTACTTACTCGAGGTACGGCACATGGTGGCTAGGTGCTAGACGGTGAAACAGGCTTTTGTCGTAACCCTTGACTTGGCAGTTGCTCGAGAAAATGGGAGGCGGTAGGAGATTCCGGTCACCCACAAGAACCACTCGGCGCGAACCGAGGCCCAGTGCAATGAGTGTGTCCAGTTCGCTGGCTCTCGCTGCGTCGTCGACGATAAGAGTGTGGAAGCCAACGCTGCGCAAGGCCTTCTTGGCACATGAGGCGAGGGTCGAGCACACCACGTCGACACTGGGATCGGCCAGAACGGCAATCTCCTCCTGGACGACCGCCCGCTTCCGCCTCTGGAGGGACAGCTTGGACTTTTTAACCTCAGAGAGAGCCTCCTGGTGCTGCTTCTCGAGGGTCGCGCAGTCGCGGACGAGGTCGTGGTGCCTGGGATTGCTGTCGCCCAGCTGGACCATCTGGCGACGAAGCGCGCCAAGCTTGTCGCATATGTTGGCAGCATCGGTAATCAAGGCGTTGAGTTCCGCCTCTGCGTGGGACAGTCGAGTCTCGACCAACGCCCCCAGTGATCTTGGCCACACCGATTCGGCCATGACCTCACGGTCGCCCAGGCGAACGATGTTGGGAACAAAATTCTCTCCTGTCGACGAAGGGATACCTGCCATTAGGGCCCGACAGATACTGTCGAGAGCCTTGTGGCCAGGAGCGGTCACAAGGATCTTGGTCCCCGGTGGAGACGAGGAGATCAACTTGCCGACCAGGTAGCTGGCCGTGTACGTTTTGCCGGAGCCCGGAAACCTTGAATCGATGTAAGCAGCCACACACTGCAGTGGGCCAAGGGAGAGAGCTCACCCTTCGAGAAGATGAAACCCGTCATCTTCAATCGCGAGGATGGCCCTCGCTTGGGCCTCGTTTGTACCGATGTACACATCCATTGCACGCTCAACTTGTGCCCACGGAGCGGGCACGTCAATTCGAGGGGAAGGGAATCTGAAAGCATTGAACATTTCGCTTCGGATTCTCGGAGATATTTTGAAGAGCGCGAACAGTGCTTCGCGCTCTGCGAAGTGGATGGCGAGACTGTTCATTAGCAAACCATCTTGTCCGTCTGCTTTAGGCTACCCACTTTTTGCAAGTCCACAGTTGAACTGGAGTACCTGAAATTGTTGGGAGGCGATCGTTGAATGCAGTCAACGTTTCAACAATGAGACGGCGCCACACCTTGTGCGTGCCGTCACTGTACTCGTCATCCTCGACCTCGAATTCCTGCACCACCACGAGAGCCGGCAGCCGACATTCGCTTATAACAACAATAAGGCTGTCGCGCGTCCACTCGTTCCTGGAGCGCTGCCTCCGCTCCCACTCGACAGCGCTGAGAACCAGCGTTGGGAGAGAGATCCACGCTGTGGTGCAGACCGTCCCCGTGGACACTCGGGCGAGAGTGGCATCGACTGGTGGGTTGGAAACGTCTACCGCCTGGTGCTGGGCGGCGGCCTGTACCTCGTTCAAAGTACCACGGACATACTCGACACTGTCCCTCACTTTGACCCACAGTTCGTAAACGAGGGGGTTGAGCATGAAGGTGCGATAGTTGTCTTTGTTGACCATGTATTCTTTTATCTTTTCCGCCTCCTCGAGGGCCTCGACGAGTTTCGGAGGGAGCACTGGGAGCTTCTTGCTGAAAAGGGCTGAATTCTCTCCCAAAAGATGTGGAGCCCAGAAAAGGACCAGTTGGATCATATCGGCTCGAGAGTCAACGCCGCGAAACTCGTAGGGGAAAGGAGCGAGAGGGGTCGGAGGCTTGAGTTCCTTTAGACGTCCATCGTCGTGGATTTGCGCAACGGTGTTCTCCCAGAGTGGAATTATGTAACGCAGTGGCATTTGAGAGATGCTGTGCGGGGAAAACCAGGAGGTGTGATCGGCGAAGGGAAGGAAAGTGGTAGAGGTGAAGGGCAGTAGAGTGCTAATGCGAGTGTAAGTCGTCGCTGGAAGCAAGTGACGGGCGCTGGGCCCAGGAGAGTTGACGAGTTAGGGCTCTTACCTTCAAGTCATCCACACCAGCGTCTTGGCTCCAAAGCAGAGGGATGTTGTGGGTTGCAGAGGGATGTTGTGGTCGGATTGGCCTGCGTGCTGGATGGATGGTTGTGGGATGAGAGATGAGAAGAAAGAAGGAGGATGGGGAAGAAGGGAGACCAGTGATACAGTGGCCAGTGGTCAGTGCGGTCAGTGATGAGACAGAAGCCGCAGCGTTCATTGTCCGTGGGCCGTGCTTGTGGACCGTGGGAGTCTTCTTGCTGATCAGTCCCACGCAGGACCCCCTTCGCAGGCGATCAGTGTACCAGTGTACCAGTGTGTCGTATGCAAAACAGCATGTGCGGATCTCTCTGTTTTGACGCAGACCCGTTGTGCTCATTTGGTGCCAAGGAGAAACACACTTGGCGCCGTCGAAAACTGCGTCTCCAGGCGTTGTATGTTTCTCGTCAATGTGGCGATTTCGTCCTCCTGGCGCCACTTTTCTTAGCACTCCCAGACCCGGGGCATCACTCTGTGTGTGCTGATGAATGATGCATATTACATGAGTTGAGGACCCCTTAGAACGGCAGCGACGACTTGGCCTTGGCCTTCTCCGCCTTCTTAGTCTGTTTCCTATCAGCACCATCCCACTGCATTCTGACTTACCTCCCTCCAGTCGGCAACGCGCTTCTCCATTCCGGCCATACGCTCCGCACGCTGGGCGTCACGTGTGCGGCGCGTGCGCTCCGCGGTGGTGCCCTTGAACATCTTCTTGCGCCTGGGGTACAGGCTCGTCTTGACCGCCTCCTTCCACTCGCCAACCCACGCGACAACAGTGCCATCGGCGAGCTGAATAGGGAGGTTGGACTTGAGAGGGTTCGTGGGCGATGGTGGCAGGACCTCGGCGGGGTACTGGCTCAAGAGCTTCTTCTGCCTCCGAACGGGGAACACCATGGGGATCTGGATACGCGAGGTCATCTCGTCGACCGAAATGTCATGACGCCTAAGGTATCGGTTAGCCGCGAAACAACCCAAACGTTTGAACAACAACAACAAAAACGCCGGAGAACAACTCTACTCACAGACCCGGAATCAGCTTCTTGTGCGAGTGGACAAGGAAGGGGTTCCTGATGTTGAGCGGCGATGTCAACTCGATACCGGACTTCGCAGCGTCTTCTTTGGCGATCCGGACTTCACGGTCAATATGCCGCAGAAGTGTTTGGGGGAGGGAGGCGCTGGGAAGGTAGGAAGGGTTGCCAGCGATGCTAGCGACGCCGGTGTTGGTGCGAGCCGGCACCGAGGAGAAGAGCCGGCGGAGGAACATGGCCGAGGAGGTGGTGGTGGTGGTGGAGGTGGTCAACGAACAAGGTCGAGACGGGTGTGCTC
Source organism: Apiotrichum porosum (assembly GCF_003942205.1). NCBI lineage: Eukaryota > Fungi > Basidiomycota > Tremellomycetes > Trichosporonales > Trichosporonaceae > Apiotrichum > Apiotrichum porosum. Next base: position 230,587 of record NW_021167121.1, on the reverse strand, counting down.
TCTTCTGACCTTGTCGCTACCACCGGCCGTGACTCTGGAAATCTCGGACGCGATCGACAAAGGCCACAGACCTTATCAGGCCGTCCCATCTACGCGGCGACGATGCCACATCGAGGACCTTTGCGACTGTTGTAATGCCGATTTTCACCGCTGGCAGCAAGCGATACCCATTGGGTGGATGGCCCACCTTGACGGACTATTGGGCCGTCCGGTGCGAGGGCCACCGCTCCGAAGCCACCCGCGCTGTCCGCCCAGCCCCCGTCCCCCCCCTCCCACTCGCTGGCCCCATTGCTCCATCTCCCTCCTCTTTCTGCATCTTCACTCCCCTCTCATCCCCCTCCTCCTCCCCCTCCCAAAACTCGGCGACATGACTCTCGTCACCCGCTCTGCCCTCCGCGTCGCCCGTCGCAGCGGCGCCAAGACCGCTCGCGCCAACGCTGCGTTCTTCACCACCGCCGCTAAGACTGCCGCTGCCCTCCCCGAGGCCCGCGTCCAGGCTTCGCGCCCCACCGTTGCTTCCAAGCAGGGTGAGTAGCAAGGCTTAGAAGCATCTGCTTCACCAAGAGCACGTCGCCCATCGCCCTGCAGTGTGACCGCATCGTTCAACGCGTTGCAACGTCGTTTTTAGGCGGCCATCGCACTGTGTTCGGGTTTTTCGAACCCAGGGTTTTTGGGCTACGTGTTCAAAAGCCAAGGAACCCCTACCCGCATCTACTAACATCCCCAACAGTCCAGCAGACCCGCTCGTACGCTACCCCCGCCAACCTCCAGACCGGTGCCATCAAGACCATCATTGGTGCCGTCGTCGACGTTCAGTTCGACTCGGAGGAGCTTCCCCCTATCCTCAACGCCCTTGACGTTCAGTTCACTGAGGGCCAGGCCAAGCCCGAGGGCGGCCGCCTCGTCCTCGAGGTCTCGCAGCACCTCGGTGAGAACACCGTCCGTTGCATTGCCATGGACGGTACCGAGGGTCTCATCCGTGGCCAGAAGGTCGTCGACACCGGTGCCCCCATCACCATCCCCGTCGGCCCCGAGACTCTTGGGTAGGTTTTATTTTTCCTCCTATCACTTTGATAAACGCCGGCGATCGTCACTGACCAGTTCTTTTTAGCCGTATCATGAACGTTATCGGTCAGGCTATCGACCAGCGTGGTGAGATCAAGGGTACCGCTACCCGCCCCATCCACGCCGACCCCCCTGCGTTCGTCGAGCAGTCGACCGAGGCTGAGGTTCTCGAGACCGGTATCAAGGTCGTCGACCTCCTTGCCCCCTACGCCCGTGGTGGTAAGATTGGTCTCTTCGGTGGTGCCGGTGTCGGCAAGACCGTCCTTATCCAGGAGCTCATCAACAACATCGCCAAGGCCCACGGTGGTTACTCCGTCTTCACCGGTGTCGGCGAGCGTACCCGTGAGGGTAACGACCTTTACGCTGAGATGCGCGAGTCGGGTGTCATCAACCTTGAGGGTGCCTCCAAGGTCGCCCTTGGTGAGTAACCAACCGTGTTTGATTTCTCGCTTGGAAATCATCCGCGAATCTTTCTCCGTTTTTTTTCGGGGCTGACATGATAAACAGTCTTCGGCCAGATGAACGAGCCCCCAGGAGCCCGTGCCCGTGTCGCCCTTACCGGCCTCACCATCGCCGAGTACTTCCGTGACGAGGAGGGCCAGGACGTCCTTCTCTTCATTGACAACATTTTCCGTTTCACCCAGGCCGGTTCGGAGGTCTCTGCCCTTCTCGGTCGTATCCCCTCGGCTGTCGGTTACCAGCCCACTCTCGCCACCGACATGGGTGGTATGCAGGAGCGTATTACCACCACCAAGAAGGGTTCCATTACCTCCGTCCAGGCCGTCTACGTCCCCGCCGATGACCTGACTGACCCCGCCCCCGCCACCACCTTCGCGCACCTTGACGCCACCACCGTCCTGTCGCGTTCGATTGCCGAGCTCGGTATCTACCCCGCCGTCGACCCCCTCGACTCCAAGTCGCGTATGCTTGACCCCCGTATTGTTGGCCAGCGCCACTACGACATTGCTACCCGCACCCAGCAGATCCTCCAGTCGTACAAGTCGCTCCAGGACATCATTGCCATTCTCGGCATGGGTTAGTTTAATTGCAGCAGTTTGCTTCAAAGTACATGCTGACACCTCCCCCAGACGAGCTTTCCGAGGAGGACAAGCTCACCGTCGAGGTACGTTAACGAACGTGGTTGTTTGGTGGCGGGCCGCATTTAAGGAGCGGGGACACACTTTTGTCCCCCCACATAAATTTGGTTCCGTCACCGCCACAACGTGCCACATCCGCCACAGTGTGGCACTTGCTCAACATCTACTAACATCAACCTTCAGCGTGCCCGTAAGATCCAGCGTTTCATGTCGCAGCCCTTCCAGGTCGCCGAGGTCTTCACCGGTATGCAGGGTCACCTTGTCCGCCTTAAGGTACGTTTTTGATTCCGTTTCCATCACCACTCGGAGCTTTTTGGCTGACATACCTCCAGGACACCGTCGACGCCTTCGAGGAGGTAAGCTGACACATTTCTTCATCAACCTGCACAAGAACAATGCTGACTCGAGAAGATCCTTGATGGAAAGCACGATGCTGTGCCTGAAGCCTGTTTGTGAGTTTTTGGAGCTGTAGGAGGGTCTGGAGCTCTCGAAAGAGGGTTGGAAACTTGAGATTGTGGCTCCGGAGCTTCCCCCTTTTCACTTTTTCACTTTTTTTTTTTTTTTTCGTTACTGACTTGCTCCAGCTACATGGTCGGCGACATCGAGTCGGTCAAGGCGAAGCACGCCAAGGAGCTGGAGGCGTCCTCGTAAGGATTTTTTTAGCGTCATAAGACAAGACCAAGAATGCAACGGTTTGAAAGAGTGCTAGATGATCAACGGTGCAGTCGTTGTTGTGTGGCGTTGTTCCTACTTGATGGAGGTCCGATGTCCCGGCTGCTGTGTTGGAGGCCGACTCCATGCGGCGCATGTGCTGCCTTACTGTACGATACGGTGTCAAGTGGAGTAGCAGCTCTCGATCTTGCATCGACGAGGCGTGGATATCGCCGTTGACTATGGTGGGTGGTTGCCAGTGCGCGCCGGTGCCTGGATATCACTGGCCTCCCACGTTGCCGGCCACCGTTGCATCGTTGGTGACAGTATACCGAGGCAGAGGAGCTTGGGGGCTTTGTCATTCCCAGCTATTGGTACAGGCTCGTAGTGGGCACCAGGAACGGACATGGGGGTGTTCGAAGGGATGTCTTGTTTTCAGTTGGGTGGTTGGTGATCGGGTGTGGCACACGTAGCACACGATCAGCCATTCTGCCCAGATGCCCAGATGCCCAGATGCCTATTGGGGCCCGCCTGGCGCGCCTGGTCTGCATAGCCTTGCCAGCATGCCGGTAAATTAGCGCCCCCGGCGGATCAGCGGGGTGTATTGTTTACATAAATGCATAGCACCTCTGAGCCTGCAGACGTACGTGCAGGTGCGTCATCGCCACCCTCAAATACACAACCCGACTTTGTCTCTGATCTCTTCGTTCCATCAACCGCATCATTCTTCACTATTCGCATCTCTTTGAATTCCCACTTCACTCAAACAACACAACCGTCACTCCTTCCTACTCGTCATCTCCACACACAACCAACATGGTGACCCAGCGACGCCATGGTCACCAATTCCGAACTGGCGTTTGGCTAGAACAATCTCTTCAGCCTTTGTATCCCCAAGCTCATCGACACCGTCATCCCTGGGTTTGCGTCTGGTGCTGTAGCCCTTCTCTCAAGGCCTCGCAACTCTCGCATCTCTATCAACAACAACCTCCGTCTTCTCCGCCCAGTTGATCCCACTCGGCTTCGTTTTTGGGGTGTGTACCTCAAGCTCGCTATTCCTCGCAAAGGGTTCGAGCACCTCGTCGTCACGACTCTCTTCGGTGCTCACTCCATCCTCTACAACTCGCCTTCTTGGTTTGACCTTCGTGGCATGACGGTTGTGCGCTGCAACAAGGCCGATCCACTCAGCAACTTCAGGCCCTGCACCTTGTTCGCAGCCACCTGTGCCACCCATTTCTGCCCGACCTGTGCCAAGCCGTTCAGCAACGACGTCGCCCTCAGAAGCCACCATACCAAGCCTTGCAAGGTTTTTGCGCAACTGTATCCTTGCCCCCAGTGCTCTGGCGTCCGACTGGCGTCCGACTGGCGAGGTACCCCTGCTGCGACTGAACGTGCAACGTTTGCCACATCACGATTGCCGTCCTTACCAGTAGCCCAGAGTTCCGCCCCCGGGCGAAGTTCAAGTAGGACATTGACCAGCGCCGCGCTCGTGGTGGTGTCTGCCCCCAGGTGCGCAACCAGCCTCAGGGCGACGCGTACCTGGTCTTCGAGCGCTGTGGAGACGACCACCGCCAGGGACGCACGAGTATCAGTTCGATGAAACTGGCCCGCAGTCGTCACCTGAAAGCGATTCGCGACAAAGGCACCTGCAAGCCCCGCTCCTTCAAGCACGCTGAAACTTACATCTGCCCATACTGCGCCAAAGCGTTCGACCACCCAACTCACCGCAAGCGCGACTATGACAGTCACATCGCCGACGTTGTGGACAACCAATGCGCGTACATGGAATGCGCCTGCCTGCCACCGTCGTTTCGAAGGCGAGAACCGCTCGCAGCAGCTGTCGTCCCACGTCAACAACTACTGCACTGGCGTTCCCGGTCCACTCACGTGCCACGGTTGCGGTGATGTCTTCGACTACGAGACCGACCATTATTGCCGCGACCACTACCGCCACCACATTTGGACTATGATGACTTCACCGACACTGGTGCTACCCCCTTAACCCCATTCCTTTGATTATAGCTTATGTGAATAGCAATAGGTGGAATCGTTTGATAAACGGTGGTCCACCAACAGACGATGCATGTGTCAAAATTACCAGAAACCCGACAACAGTCCTTTCACCGTCGTTTTTCTTCATTTTTTAAAAAATGAAAATAATATAAATCAATACGCAAACGTTTCTAGTCCCAGCTGGTACCGTGCTGATCGGTATGTTCCCTTGGCCGCTGACTTACACGACGACCATGGCTGTGAAAACGCGAAACGGACGAGAGACGTACCACATCCCTAGAGGGCCCGTGCAGCTCGACGCATTCCTTTGGTTCGCGCCAACCCGACTGTGCCTTTTGGCTCGAGGGCGGCAAACGTGACCTTCGTTCGACCCTCGGCGATGCCTGTTGGCAGTTGCGACTCTTCAGGCATGCCACATCACTCCGTGACCTCAAATGGGGGGCGGGTACAGCAGATGTCCAGAGGGACAGTATCCGGGGCGGCATGCATCGCCGAAAGCCGCAGCCATAAGGCATGCACTGGGAGAAGGGAACCGGAGGGAAGCGGTCATCTGGGGGACACTACCAAGGAACTGCGGTCTCTTGCACCGGCACACTCAACGGCACACTGTCATCCAGGCGGCATTCCGGCAGAGGGGCTACAATTTACATTGAAGGGCAGCAGCACCCTCCGGGTTAGCTGGACTGTTGCGAAGGCAAGAGAGGCACCTAGGTCAAGCGCTCGTCTGATGGTTTGCAGCTTGGAGCGTGATATGCATCTGTGTACAGTCCCCACAGTCTCACTACGCTTTGCGGAACATGCCAGTGCGGCGGGTGTGGTCTATGAGACTGACCCATGGGTTGGTACCATCGCTAGCAGGCTTCGAGAATTTGACCATGTAGTCTGCGTCACCAACCAGGATGACCAGGTGCCGGGCGCGCGAGAGGGCAACGACCAGGCGGCGGGTGTTGTCGAGGAAGCCGATCGTCTTGCCTGAGCTCCGACCGACGGAGACGCTGACGATGTCTTTCTCGCGCCCCTGGAAGCCGTCGACGGTACTGATCCTGACGGTAAGTTAGGAATACTGGGACTGATACAAAAATGCTTACTCGGGACACCAGCGGGCAGGATCTGCCTCGATCGCAGAGTCGAATGCTTCCTGGAGCTTGTGCCTCTGTGCAGCGTAGCTGGCGATGACACCGACGGAAGGGGGCGTGTGGCTGCTGCCGTTCCTCTGGAAAGCTTGCTGTAGCTGGTTGAGGACTGAGAGGACGACGGGAACCTCGACGAAGCGTGTTCGGGACTGTGAAGCCGTCCGGTAGTCCATGCCCGTGACGTCGTACCACATGATGCCCGAATCGCCACCCCAAAGCTTACCCATCTTGTCGACAGACGGGTGGGACAGGAGGCTGTTGTCGTAAAAAGTACTCGACAAGAACTCAGCAATTCTACGACACATCCTGTACTGCTCGTTTAGCAGGTACACGGTCTTGGTGTAACATCGGGAGAGGCGCTCGAACAATGATTGTTCGAAGTTGAAGTGACGGGCGGGCCCATGGACGAGGGCGGACAACTGTGACAGATCTCCGATAAGGATGAGGCGGGTCCTTGCGTCGGCCAGAGCGTAGGCGGTGAGCATATCCACCTCCGTGCACTGGGCGGCTTCCTCAACGAAGATATAGTCGAACGCCAGGCGGTATTGACGGAGGATATCCGCTCCAGCGAGAGTTGTGCAAATGATATCGCTCTCCGTCAGGACCTTCCGACGCTGTCTGTCGACCGTCTCTCCGAAACGGATTTCGACCAAGGTGTCCAGAGAGTGCGAGCTCATATATTGCGAAATGGCCTGTTGGCGGCCAACTCGCACGAGAGAGGGGGCGAAGGACGATCCATCGAGCAGCTTGAGCTCGCGAAGGCGGGCGGCGGCCTGGTCGACGGAGGAGTTGGACGGGGCAAGGACGAGGACCCGACGATGAGGGGTGTGGGACAAAACGAGACTGACAATCGCGGCGGCAGTGTGCGTCTTGCCTGTTCCCGGGGGACTGACGGGGGTGAGCTTTGCAACTAACAGGGACCAAACCAAACTGCACTAACCCCTTGATGAGCATCACACGGTCCAGTGTTGAAACGGCGGTGGCCACAGCAGCGGCCTGAGACTGATTGAGCTGCCAGTTGTCGGCGATTTGCTTGACGAGGACAGGGTCTACAGGAGGCTGCTGGTCCTCGGAGACACGACGGCCCGTCAAGGCCTCTTGAACGAGACGTTGGTCATAGTGTTCGATGCCCATGATGGCGGTGGCAACAACGTTAATAGCCGTAAGCCTGTTGGTGTCAGAGCTGTCACGGGGGTCTGTCACGGGGGTCGTGGCCGACTTGCCTAAAGCACTGGATGAGATAAAACTCTGGGGCTTCCTGGAGTTCTGGTACGTCGTCGACCAGGCAGTGGACCCGCAGGGCGTTGTCGCTCCAGCGGATGACGATGACAGGCACAAATTTGCCTGAAGGACGATGGAGGAGGAGAACAGAGCCAGCCTCGCGATTGATCGTTGTCCAGTCGTCATCTTTGGGCCTGTCCACGTCGGGTACCAGCCAGTTGATTTTGAGGAAGACACAGCACACGCCATCACAATCACCTTCCACCTTTTGTAAGGTAGCTGTCACGAACGGTGGTGCCCGATCTGGTGGCTGCTTGAAGGGGTCAATGGCCGCGTCCGCCGCCGCGCGCAGGGAGTGAAAGAACTCGGCGAAGAACAGAGGGACAAAGGTCTTGATAAACTCTTCCACGCTGTGGATGGGCCCTGCAGGCACATTGGTGAGCAAAGACATCTCTTCTTGCAAGCGCGGGTAGGTCGGTTCGGCAGAGGAGGTGTCCAGGATCCATCGGAACGTGAGGTCTCTGACGGACCACCGAGTCAAGAAGCTGAGTGGGTCCGACTGTTTGACGCTGCCCACGAGCTCAAAGACTTCCTGGCGGGGGATGATGTCATGGGGCAGCGGCTCAGAGAAGCGGCCTTTGTCCAAACACTGTATGAACCAGTGATGGCGCACGAATTGAACGGGCTTGTCCTGGGCGAGTGATTGCTGCATGTCGGAGATGGCGGTCGAGGAGAAGGTGTACAAGGTATGCGGCGCGAAGTCGTCGCCTTCCCAGAGCTCGTCGCGGGCGTCGACAGGGAGGTCGTTCCAGTAGTCATCTGGGTGGAGAACGACGTACCGGGCTCTGTCGTTGCGGAGTGAAACTTTTCCCAGTCGCCTGGGACGCGTGAAGGCGAAGTCGGCTGTCTCGCTGCGCATGGCAGCAGCAGTGCGGTTGAGGATTTCCCCCATGTTGTCGGAGACGACACGGACAGGAGGGAAATCAGTAGGTTCGAACGCGATCGGCTTGCACAGGGGGTGGGAGCTCTCGTCTGGAACGACACCGGTGGCAAAGAACTCGTTCAAGCCATATCCGGTGACGACGCTGAGGCCAGTCTGGCGTGCGTAAAGGGCCGAGGCCACGTCGTCGGCGGGGAGATCAAGGGCAAGGTCACTGGGGACGACATAGATGCAGCCGATGGGGACCGGTTGGCCTGAAGCTTGAACCGAAACAGTCGCTCCTATAAGGTCAGCTTTGTTGGGAGAATATTTACTTACCGAGCTCTGTGGCGCGGGCGCCCATTTCGAACGCGACAACTCGAGGGTGGAACACAACCGCCTGGCCCGGGGCAGAGTGTGGCTTTTGCGGCAGCTCGTAATACTTGCACACTGTCTTCGTCTGACACCGCTCTTTTTGAGTCTCGTTGGGCGGGGCAGCCGCAGGGGCAGCTGTCGTGGGTTGTGTTGTGCCACCTAGGTTGGCGGTTTTGAGTTGTTTGGCGGTGAAAGGGGGCTTCGGCTTGACTGTGGTCGCACTGTCTCGCGGGTGGTCGACACGCCAACCTCCGTCGCTGTCCTCGGCGGCGGCGGGGGGTGTACTTGACGAGGCGTCGGTCGCGCTAACATTGGGCGTCACGGCCGGAACGCAGGTACTGTCTGCCTTGTGGACTGCAAGCTCCTCCGACTCGTAGTGCTGTTCACCATGTCAGCAAGCCACCGAGGTTAGAGTGCTCATCGGCTGCCACGATGTGTGGTGCTCACTGTGTCAATGGGATCACGAGAAGGGGGTGCCGTCACATGGGAAGGGGTAGGTGGTGTGACAGGTCGTGATGGGGTGTTGGCGACAGCAACGTGCTCATACTGCACCGAGGGCGTAGGCGTGTGCACGGAAAGGCGGTGCTGATGGGTGGGCACGTTGGGGGAAGGGGGGTCGGGCGCGGTTGCGGACACTGGTTGTGACACGAAGGGCGCCTGGGGTTCGGTCGGTCCCGCGTGCACTGGACCAGGCGGGGGGTGCGGCCAAGAGGCGACGGCGGGCGGGTGCAGGTCGTGTTGCGCATGGTCGTGAGGAGCGTACGGGGTGACAGTGTACTGAGTGGACCGCTGGACATGGAATGGGCGGCCATACGAGTCGTAGACGATGCCGTCCGCGCTCACGTGCGTAACGTCACTTTGGTGAGGGGAAAAAGGGGGCAGTACGTCGACAGAGCTTAGGACAAGGAGTGGGGCCATGGACGTGCCGGTGAGGTACGTGGAGTTGTTCAGGAAGGCCGGAATGCCGGCTGGAGAAAGATGTTGGGTTCCAAAATGCTCGCCGAAGCGAGGTGTAGAAAAGTGGTAGATTGGCGGGGGGTTGGCGGCGTTGTACTGGTGGTGCTCACGACCGGTGTCGACGACACGCGGGGGCTGAGGCAACGGGCGAGAGCGGGAAGTCGAGGGGTCTTGGGGCCTGCCGAAGCAGGTGAAATGGGTGGGAGTTGGGGTTGGTGGGGTTAAGGGAGGCCGAGAATCACGCAGCGGCGTGCGCACTGCAGGCTCTGACTGAGCCTGGGCAGTACTGGAATGTTGGGGAGTGGGGGTACCAGTCACGTTGCTCGAGGTAAACGAGCGAGCAAGTGAAGGGTTGACCACTGGCGGCGTGTTGAACTGTCTGCCAGTGGCCTGTGGATCGGTGGATGATTGTTTGCTGTTAGAAGACATGAGGGGAGTGGAAATGATATAAGGAGGGAGGAGTGTGAGAAAGAGGAAGGAGTGTGAGAAAGAGGAAGGAGTGGGGAGACGGAAAGGGCGTCCAAGAGTGATCAAAGCGAGAGGGTCGTGACGCACAGCAGAAGCTCAGAAGCTCAGAAGCCACAAATCCTTTGTCACGGTCAGACGATCAGACGGCTCCATCAGCATGGTCCGCCTTTCACGATCCGTGCCATCAGAGGCATATGCAATCCGGGGCAATGTGTGACGGTTTTGCTCATCGGCGGTCACGAGCAGGGCTGTTTTCGACACATGGATGGACAGCTCGCAAGGTGTCTGCGCCCTCGACTCGTGTAACGACTCGAGAGTGGCGGCCTGCCCACCTTGCGCGTCGGCAGTTACGGCGCCGATAAACTGAACATCTGTGCGGGCACGCAGCACTGCTTTCGAGATCGTGAGAGAGATCCATAGAAGTGGCCTGACGGTGCGAGCGACTGACCCCGAAGGGTAGACTTGAACACAGTGGTACAGCACTGGCGCACTGGGTGTGCCACGATTTGCGTTGGCGAGAACAGCACAGCTGGATGTCCCAACTCACGATAGGCGAGGCCACGAGACTAGCCAAGAGGACTCAAGAGTCTGCGCACAAGGGATATGGCCACTGGCCACTGGATGTTCAGGAGGTACTGTTGCGCATCGAGGACAGCGGTACCGCCCCCCCGAAGGTGTATGTGTTTCAAAGAGGCTGGGGAGTGATCGTTCAGTGGATCAGTGGAGTGGATCAGCTGGAATGTGTCATGCCTGGCCCATTCTCTGCTTTCTGCAAAGGCGAAGGCGGCAATCGTCGACTGCGACTCTGCGGACCAGTGCGACAGTGAAACGGTATGGGTGGAGATTGGAGGGGAGTGGGGGCCCGTCGTGGAACGAGTGCAGGAGTTGGGGTCCAAGGTGTCGAGATGGTGCTCCATCCTGGTTGTGGGCTCACAACTCGCGCTCAGAAGGTGTGGATGTGGTGCCTTAACATTACGTAAATTAATCACATGACTCATATGGGCAGTGCGTCCAACTTATGGATGGCTGCCGTCTCTCCCATGTCGCTCCTGTATATCTCATGGCAGTTCTGTAACTATCTGTAGTCTTGCGTCTTTGGTTTCTCCAAGCCATGCGCCTGCGAGTTTCTGTGTTCCACAACATGTCTTGGTTCTAAGCACACCCCATTTCCATTCTTAATTGCCCCGCAGCAATCCAGATGTTTCCAACTGGATCAGACTGGATTCCCCTCGTCCGCCTCCAGCGAAGGACCCGAAACACTCATGTATCACTTCTCAGATCATCTCGGATCTCGCGTGTGACTCTATGGTGTCGGACGGGAGACCCAGTAGTCTGTATGCAGCTACGCAAGAAGAATGTGTCAGCTCGGGAGACTGCAAGAGAGGACAACTGTGGCGGTGCCATGTCGCTGACTTTGTCCTCACAGTACACCTCAGCGAGGGCTCCCATCCCAAGACAACCCCAAGCCACCTTGGGTGTGGAACACCGCTTACTGGCACCAGAAACTCAGAAGGATACAAGCACAAGACGGACCCTTGTGCCAGTCACACCGACAATCTGAAGGAGAACAGGGCTCCTGCAAGCTGGGCCAGCTGACACAAATGCTCCAAGGATTCTTTTCCGAAAATGGTCGGACTTGGTGTGCAGCACACCGGTACACCGACTTTACTGGCTGCTCGGCGGCAATTGAGGCTCAACTGTCACCCCCCTACTACTATTTGATCGGAAGAGTTGTCGTCGCACTAGCCACCAGTTGGCCCAAAGAATAAAATAATCATTTTAAACGACGCCTCTCAAGGAAGAGATCTCATGTGTGCCTGTGTTCACGTACTAACCACACACTACATACTGGAAGGACAGTGCCATATAGTCCAGGGCAGGAGAGATGGTGCAGTTCTGATGTGGCCTTGCCACGCACTGATCCACTGATCGCATTGAGGGCAGGGACCACAATCGACCACAATCGGTGGTTGAATTATACATACATGTACACACGGATATCCAATGCAGCTGGACACGGTATAGAGCACCCCTGTCCCCTAGGCTCCCTTCACCATCCAGATGTGGCTTTGTCATGTTCTGTCGCACCCATGCAGGGCTACTGCTACTGTGCACGACACCGAACAACCCATCTGTTCGGGGCAGTCATGGTGCGCCGGATTTCCGACCCCCGCGCTCCATGGATGCCAAGCCTATGGTGGCAGGAAATTGGTTCCGCCTTTGCTATCTCTATCTCCGCCCCGTGGTGCGAGAGATTACAGCTCCTGACAACATTGCCCTTACGACCGCACCAACCACACCCCACTGGCCACTGGCCACTGGCCACTGGCTTCTATCCATGCCCCCACTTGCATCTGTGAACTGGAACGAAACGAAACCTGCGGCACTCCACTGTGCGAGGGCTTGACACGGCCGTGTCTCATCGAAGCGACCCTGTGCGACCTCTGCGCCACGGACAACTGAATGGCAGGGAAGGACTGATTCCGGTGGGGGTGCATGACGCCTTCTGTACCCCCAACAGCCTTAAGCCTTACTCTATCACATCCGCGGGGCATGAGCGGGCATCTGCTCGCCGAGCAGCGCAGCAGCCCATATGTCTGGGCATCAGAACTGGGACCGGTGGCGTCGGCATGTGCCTCCGGTGGGCATAAACTCGGCGTTGCGGCGCCTATTGAACGGGCCATTACAAAACAGGTGAGCACGATGAGCTTGCCAGGGATTCGGGGCGATCTGGGACAGGAGAGTGAGGCTTTTCGGGCCGGCGGTACTCGCCGCGGACACAACGACTGCGCGACTGGCCGACTATAGGCCTATAGGTCGGCATTCCCAGACGGTATTCCCAGCCTCCATTCCTCAGCCTCGGGGTTGCCGGGGTGTGCAATGGTGGAGCTCGAGGGTGCTGAGCTGCAGAAGTATCTTTATAGGAAAGCAGGAAGCCTGTTCCGGATACACTTTACTGATGTGCGTCCGAACTGTGCCCCGGGGAACAGAGAGGGTGATGGATGGCGGTGCGCCTTGGTTCTCACCAAGGCAGGAGACACACACACATGTGGCCTACAATGGTGGAGCCTGGGGACGGGGAGTAGTGACGCAGACATGTGTGTGTGTGTGTGTGTGTGTGTGTGTGTGTGTGTGTGCGTGCGTGCGTGTGCGACCAGATGGTAGCCGCTCGCTACGTAGATACTGAGCTACACGACTTACTAAGAACAGAAAAAGCGCGACACAAGACCTCATCCTACTCTCGCTTGGAGAAGAATCGACACGCTCGTCTAGGCTGGCCGTCACTTGCTCCGATCCTCCGATCCGGCCTCGTGCAGTGCTGCGCACCACCGTCCCGGCCAGCGCCCACCCAATCACGTCGCCGACGACACGATGGCCATCGACTGGTCGCTTGCCCCTGCAGGTGCATCTGCATGTGCATCTGACCCAACCTCGTTGTGGTTTGTGCTAGACCTCGAGTGAGTACTAGTGGATGAAGGTGTTAAGGCGGGGGTGAGATTCTCCGCAGTCTGTCCCCCGGCCTTTTTTTCGATCGCGTCCTGAACCATCGATCTCATCGAACAATCTTTCCGCGCGTGTCGAAAAAGAACTTTGCTGATTATGTGATTAGAGAAGACCTCTATCTCTCTGTGCCGGCATCGCGCGCACTGACCCCCTCTCCGACCTCGCCCTCAGACTGGACCGCAGCCGACTGGCCGTCGTCACCTTTGAGCGTGCCGCGACGTTTACTGTCTCGTTCGCATTCGCCTTCACCAGACAACTCGTACCTCGAATTCCCCGCCGCCGCCGCCGCACAGGACAACTGCCCTCCTTCTAGCTCATATTACACCACTCGCACCTCGCCGACGCCTTCACCGCCATTCGACGACGCCAAGACAGAGCTAGCACCTTGTTCAGCGCCTGAATTAGCTGTGGTGGTGCCCGGTCCGCTTCTGCAACAGCTGGACACGTCAAGTCGGCGCCCGCAGTCGTGGCCATTGCCGAACGTCAGCCGCGTGCCAGCCTTGAACCATTATCGTCCAAGGTCTCAATTCGACGTTACGCACTCGACCACAATCCACTCGATGCGCCCTCCCGCCGTCAACGAGTCGTTTGAAGCGCTCTTCGACGAGGCCGACACTCCGACACGCCGGCAAGACAAGCGTGTGTCGCTGTCGTCGCTACGACGGACTCTCAGCATCAATGGGCCCAGCGGAGGAGGCCTAAATAATGGTGTCCAACCCCGAGCAGCGTCTCCTGCAGGTGGTTCTGGGCATGCATTCGCACCGCATGGTTCGCGGGGGGAGGCTGTCGGTTATAGCAGGCCGCCGTCGCGTAGCAGCAGCGTCTCGACGACGACCAGTCTTCGGCACGACTCGGCGGCAGCGGCAGCACCACCACCGCAGCGCCACTACGCGCCAGGGTCTGCACCACAGGGCATGTCCTCCTCCTATACCTCCTACCAGCGAGCTCATCCGCATTCCCCTTACAATCCTTCGGCCCTGCGATCCCAGATTGTGTCAACGACGACGAGCCAAGCACACCGTTCGGCCCTGTCAATGTCCTCCACCACCTCGTCGTCCTCGTCCTCACGCCCCCCTTCGCGCGGCTCGGTGAGGGCACCGTCTCGCCAAGGCAGTCACAGCTACACCAGCCATCTCCCCTCTGTGGCCGAAGGACCGCCCTCGTCCCGCTCGTCGGTGGCGACGCTGCGACCGACGCCAACGTTTTTGGAAGAAATCTACGGCAACGGGGGCCGCCACTCGCCGAGTTACAACGATTTTGTGTCACCACCCCACGACGACCACTACGACGACGACGACTACCCGAGCACCGGTGCCTACGATCGCGTTCAACAAGACGAGGTCCACCACCCCCACCCCCACTACGCGGGCACTGCCCCGGCCTTGGCCCTGGCGCATGCCCTAGAGCACCCCAGTATCACCAGTCTCCGGGATCCCAGCGGCGCCATGTCGAACGCCTTCAACGGCGCCTCAGGCACCCGTCGTTGTCCTCCGTCGGGGCCCTCGTCCCCATTGCCGGAGCATGACCTCGGCAGTGTCGCGGACGAAGAGGAGCTCGAAGAAGCAGACGAGGCCTTTGACGGCGGTCACGACCTGCTTGTGCACCTGAGTGGGGGCCAGGGTTACGCCGACACGGGGTGCGTCCCGCAGAGCCCGTCGGTGACGAGCTCGAGCCCATACGATGGTGTGCAGAGTGGAGGAGGACGTGTTGAAGGAACAAATAGTGCACAACCCAGCCACCACCATCTCACCAACTGGTCCGTGCCACCGCCGCCCCTTCACTCGTCAGAGGCCGCCCTCAGTCCTCGCTCGACGACGAGCTCGAGCCCCAACATGACCCTCCCCGATTTCAGCTTGTACGATTTTGGGCCAGGCAAGCAGAACGATCTAGAGCCAGGGCCCCAGGACAAGCAGGACAAGGCGACGGGCATTACGCACCATACAAAGCTCGACTTGTCTCCAACACTCTCATACCCAGCAGCAGCAGCAGCAGCAGCAGTAGCCGCCGGCAGCACTGGCGCCGTCTCCTCGCCACCGTCGGCCCCGTACTACCCCGCGTCCCCTTCCATCCAGTACGAGTCGTCGTCGTCGTCGTCGTCGTCCGCCAGCAGCAGCCGCGCTGCCAAGGCCCTGTCTCCGCAACCATCGCCGCACCACTCGTCCTCGTCCAACCACTGGCGGCACTCTATCCAGTCTCACACGCCCCATCATCACCCTGCTGCCGCGCCCCGTGCCCTTTCGTCTGGTCTGACAGTCTATCCTCCGGCCGCGCCAGCTTCCCCACAACCCACTCTATCCTCACGAGCCGCTTCGCCCCAAGGCTCCCCACAGCTCACGACTCCTTTTGAGGAGCGCAACGAGGCTATTGGCATCGAGCATCTCATCGCGGCCTCGGGTTTCTTGGACGATCCCTCAACCGACCCCGCCAACATGATGCCCATTGGGGTGCCGTTGGTGCCATCCCGTCGCCAGTACGAGGAGCACTTGCACCTTGTGCAGCAGCGGCAACAGCAACTGCAGCAACAGCAACAACAGCAGCAGCAGCTGCAACAACAACAACAACGTCGCCTGCAGGCGCCCGACTCTGTGCCCTCGTCGCAGTCGTCTGCTTCTCCCAAGGGGTCCCTTGGTTTCACTGGCCAGCAGCGTCATCCTGAGGAGACGACTAGGGGTCTCAACATCAAGAAGCGCAACCCCGAAGCATACCGGCATCACGATCGCCACGAGTCGTTCATGGGCGGCTTCTTTGACGACGGCAGTCACGATCACCGTAAGTTTTTTCTTTCTATCCATCCATCCATCCATCCATCCATCGATCGCGCATCGTCTACCAAACTTCTTTACTCACACGACATTTTCACTCAGGTC
Organism: Apiotrichum porosum; assembly: GCF_003942205.1. Classification (NCBI taxonomy): domain Eukaryota; kingdom Fungi; phylum Basidiomycota; class Tremellomycetes; order Trichosporonales; family Trichosporonaceae; genus Apiotrichum; species Apiotrichum porosum. The sequence goes on along the minus strand of NW_021167121.1, from coordinate 214,317 downwards.
ACAACAATCGCGCTGGCGGCCTTGTTGTCGAGATTATGGACCGGGCGGCCCAGCCCAGCCCGCAGCCACAGGCGCCACCGGCCCACCCATTCCACCCTTCTGGCCGCGCGCCCGTCTCACCTTACGACGTGCGCTCGGACCATTCCCCCTCGTCGCCAGATCCCGCCATGGGAACAATGCACCACCACCACGGCCACCTGCAACAGCAGTACCAGCAGCAGCAGGACGCCGATGCCGCTTCTGCCAAGCGCTACGCCCGGTGGTCGCAGGTCACGCAGTCGTCTGTGGGCAGCGACTACTCTGCGATGACGTCCAACACGACGTCGACGACGGGCCGCACGACGGGCAGCAGCAGTGGTGCGCCGCTGTGGTCTCCGCTCGTCGACCGCGGCCCTCTTTTCGCCACCGTGTTTGAGGACGAGGAAGCACTTGATTCCGGCGCGCTGGCGCTGGAATTCCGCAACGACGCTCGTGACCCGCGCGACGCCCCCCGCGACGCCTGGGGTGGGCCCAGGGGAGAGCCCAGGGACCCAAGGGACACACACGGCGCCCTGGGCTTGTCCACCGTGCCGCCGCCGCCGCCTCCGTCCACGCGCGGCACCTCGGCACGCCACGGCGGCGGGGGCGGCGCCCTGGGGCCAACCTCCTCTGCCGCCACGGCCTTGTCTCGCGTGCACCGAGCGCCCAGCAGCAGCGTGTCGTCGGTGTCGTCGTCGTCTGCGCAGCAGCAGCAGCAGCACCAGCAGCATCTTTCCCAGCAGCAGCAGCAGCAGCATCCGTTCGCGAACCGTGCACCACCACCATCGGCACCAGCACCATCACTGGACCACCACCACAGAGGGTCCGAGCACCTCGCCCGTCCGATAGGCGCCGGCCAGCTGCCCAGCGTGCAGCACTCGCGCTCGTCCCCATCCCTGTTTGATCAATACAACATGACAAGCGACAGTCCTCCTCCCCAAGTCGCACTTCTCTCACCCATGGAAGACCAAGACGCACAAGAGTGTCCAGTCTGTTGCGAGAGCCTCAGCTCGACCTATCGTCTGCCAGGCGAGAAACCCCACATTGTCCCTGAGTGCGGACACGCTCTTCACGAGGTGCGTACATTCACAGAGAGAGAGCGCGCGCGGTTTTCCTGTGGGTCGCCCTTTTCCGGGACGAGATAACGATATCGCAACGGAATTTGGGGGCAACCAACCACAGGTGGACGCGCGGGGGTGGTGTCGTGTGCGCCTGTCGTGTGTATCGGCTGACGCGTATCGCAGGAGTGCTTCGTCACCGTCTATGGCAAGGTCCCTCTCGATGGCTCGCATCGCAACATTGGTGTCTGCGGTGTGTGCCGCCAGCAAATGCGCATTGGGTTGAGCGCAGGCAGCGATCGCCCACCTGGAAAGACTAGCAGTACGTTGTTTTGGGGACCTGGAACCACCTCGGAAACCACCACGTTCCATGCTGACTGCTCGCGCAGAACTCGCTTCGCTCACGGGCGGCGACACTATCGACTCTCCACACCACATCCTGCAAATGGCCGCCATGTCGATCCACGGGGACGAGCACGAGTCGGACGACCCGCTCATGCCGTCCTCCCCCACGCTCGGCCCGATTCCACTCACCACTTCTCCCGACCAGCCGGTCAAGGTCGTCGTTCCCAAGATTTCGATTCGGTCCGAGCTTCCCTCCGTTCGTCGCGCCCAGGGTGGCCCACCCGTCTTGGCCATGATCACCATCGAGGTGCCCCCTGCCGCAGACAGGAATCCCTACGTCGCTCGCTCGCGCAAGGACAGCCTGGCCGCCCGCGCTGCCGCCGCCTCTGCAACCGAACCGTCACCCCAGCTGCCACCGTCGCCCATCTCGTCCTACGAGGCCACCTTGCCCGGTAGTGGTTCGATCCACTCGCGTGAAGGGTCCAACTCGGCATTTGTCCACGTCCAGGCCGACCTGCGTCGTCGCGTGCAAAACTACAAGCACTCGGGTCTCGAAGTCATTGGCCCCCTTCACCTCTTTGACATTCTCAAGGTCAAAAAGGGCCCTGTTCACCGCGACTTCCACGTGTACCTCTTCCAGGAGGCGTTTGTGTGCATTGTCGAGGAGAAGAAGGCCGGTGGCATTGGGAACATTTTCCGCAAGGAGACGGCGCAGCAAAAGCAAGGCATCCTCAAGCTCAAGGGCCGCATCTACCTGCGCCATGTCTGTGCTATCAACGACAAGTCTACAAAGGACGAGTACGTCCTCACCCTCCAGATGGAGTCCGAGGTCGACGGCTCGGACACCTTCTCCATTTGCTTCCAGGACCGCGGCAGCCACGAAATGTGGAAGTCGACTCTCAACAGGCTTGTCGCCGAGGCCAAGGACCCCAACAACCCCAACGGCCAAAAGTACAAGCTTGCCCAGCAGCTGTCCCGCTCGAACAGCACCGTCTCTGCCTCGCCCAGCGGTCACAGCTTGACCCCAGTCTTCAATGACCACGACACCCCAGCTCCTCCCCCTTGCCCCGCGGGCTGCCTCGGTTGCCAGGCGTACCATGTGCCCCTTGCACCCCATCACACTCCGCTCGACCTCGTTCTCGTTTTGTCTACCCCTGCGCCGACGTCCAACAATGGCTCGTTGCCCCTCAAGATGCGTCTCATGCGCACGTCCCTGCAGTTTGTGCTCGCCTGCATGGGTCCTCGCGACCGTATTTCCCTGGTGGCAACCGAGCTTGGCGTGAACGGTACCGTTCGTCGCACACCATTTCTCAACGCGACCGTCCACGACAGCCGTCGTCGTCTGGAAATGTTTGTCGAGGCGCTCGGTACGGGCTTCCAGGAGCACGACGACTTTGAGGTCGAGATCTCGCCCGACGAGCGCCAGGACGTGGTCACCGCCGTCAACGTTGCCCTCGATGTCATCCTCCAGCGCAAGGTCAAGAACCCCCTCACCGGCATGATTGTCATCAGCGACACGTCCGAGCTCATCAAGCGCTCGCAGATGGATCTCGTCACGGCGCGCCTGGACGCTGCCAAGGTGGCCGTTCACTGCCTGGGCTACGGCAAGGCACACGACCCGTCGCCGCTCTGGATGATCTCCAACCACACCGCTGGTACCTACACTTTTGTCAAGGAGTGGTACCACCTGCGCGACGCGCTCGCCGGTGTCGTTGGCGGCCTCATGTCGATTGCTCTCACCAACATGAAGCTCCGCCTCACTGTCCAGGATGGCGATTTCAAGATTGCCAAGATTCTCGGCACGCCCATGCTCATTACGTCCACCGCTGGCAAGGAGATTGACGTCGACCTCATGGCCCTCCGCCACGGCGAGCGCCGCGAGCTCATTGTCCAGTTTGACCTCGACGCCGGCGACGCTGCTGCCAACGAGCACCGCCTGTCTGCGTCGACCGACGACAGCCGCGGCAGCATGTCTCGCCACCAGGGCCTCAGCAATGGCGGTACCAGTGTGCGCAGCCGCCCGAGCATCAACGGTGGGCCTGGCGGCGGTGTCGACCTCTTCGCCTACGGCGGCAGCGTCAGCAACCACCAGGGATACGACGAGTCGTTCCTTGACGAAGTGCCTGTGGTCGAGGTGGACTGCAGCTTCCACGACCCGCTCGCTGGCCGCAGCGCGTCGCGCCTCGCCAACCCCGTCCTCCTCACCCTCACCATGCTGCCAAGCTCCACCGAGCAGTCCAGTGCCCTGGGAGACCCGGCCATCATCCGCCGCCGCATGGAGCTCCTCGCCGCCGACATGATGACCCGCTCGTTGCTCATTGCCTCGCGCAAAAACTTTGGCCAGGCCATCCGTGTCCTGCGCGACACCAAGCGCATCATCGAGACCATGGCCGACTCGCTGCGCGCCAACCTGCCGGCCAGCAACCAGATCCGCTCGCGTCGCGACGTGGCCACGTACAAGGCTGTCGAGGGCCTCACCGCCACCTTGACCGACGTCGACATGTTCCTCGACGGCCTCGAGGTCAACAAGGAAATGTTCGAACTCGACCACCGCAACTATGCCGCCCAGCAGGCCGTCATCCTGCGCACCCAGCGCAGCTGGACGGCTCGCACGCCCACCGAATCAAACTATACCACGCCAGACGTCCAGGCCCTCATCCAGGCAAGCACCGACTACGCTGCGCGTTCATAGTCGGGTTAAAGTAGAACAGAACCTCAACCACGTAGCCCCCCCTCCTCCGTCATCCTCGTCCCCCCACCCGCCCATGTCACACACAAACCCACCCGCACCCGCAAACCGTCGTTAATTCACACTCTCTCTTCTTCATCATCTGTAAACACATCAATCAAAGTATATATATTTTTGGGCAGTTGTCTACAGGTCATCGTCTATGTGTTTGGATATGCATACAGTCCGCAGTAGCAAGAGCAAGAGCAAGGGGCCACGGGGCCGGGGCCATGGGGACTGATGAATGCGTTCTAGGTGCGTTCCAGTTCCAGTAAGGCAAGTGGCAGCATGCTCGAAATTATAATGTGCTCGACCTTTTGAAACGTGTGGTGCCGCATACCTGGCAATTTTTGACACAGGCCACGGGTAGGCAGCAGCTGTAGTTGAGAAGGCGTTAGTTAGCCTAGACGCCTACTCGGGTACTCGGGATCGTGACAGTATGGCGGTTGCTGGTGGCGGCTGGCCTGGTCGTGGCTTGAAGAGGGAATCAGTCCAATCGTGTTTCGATTAGTGCCACTCCCCTACGTGCTCGTCCCATGGTCCCATGGCCCAGTCTACGCACGCGCATCTGTCACGACAGATGCTGCTCCCAGTGGCCAGTGGGCGGGCCGGGAATCTACTCCCCAGCTGGGTATATACTTTACTTTCATAAACAACAAGAAGGGTGTGTCCCCATATTATGCAATCGTTCGTTTAAGTTCTCCCCCTGCAATAATCTACTTCTAGTTGCCCAGCAGCGCGGCACGCTCGTCCTCGCTCGGCTCCGCCTCGGGGAGTGGCTCTCCAAAGTCGTCGATGCCCAGCAACTTTTCGCGGCGCCTCCACATGAGGCAGATGATCTGGCAGGTTAGCGGCGTCCCACGATGGTTTGAAACCTACCATCAGAGTAAACTGCATAAAGCCGGTGATGGCGTATGGCAGCCAAGACGTCCAGTCTGTGCCCTCGCCGGCCATGATGGATGCGCAGAACAGGATGCTCCCGGGAACCTGGATGGCCATGGTTCCCAGGGACAGCGCGCCGACAAGTCGGGCATTGTACGTCTTGACGATCTGTGGTGCGTACTGGCACACGGCGAGGGCCGTCGCGCTTAGGCCGCAAAACGTGGCAAGTTGGCGCAGGACGGGGTGTTGTGGGCGCGAGGGAAGGACAAAGAGAAGAACGATGGAGAGGAGCGTGAGGACGACGCTGGGCACGTCAGTGCAGCACGCGGTCTGGGTACGAGCAGGAAGGACTTACAGATGGAGAGACACGAGCCACGACATGCCGATGGCCTCGCGCCACTCGAGCTTGTTCTTCTCCACAGCCACTTTGCGGCGCTCGACGAGCTCCTCAGGTGTGTCCTCGTCGGCACCGTTCGTGCCGTATCCCTCGTGCTCGGAAGGAGGCAGCATGTGCGGTACACGCGGGAAGTAGACCAGGTAGAGGATGAGGCTGTTCGCGTGCGTTAACAAGGTGTCCCCTTAACACGCACCTGCTAACTGGCCACACTTGCTACACTCACATGATGGAGAACAGGAGCCACTGCAGGAACACTTGGAGGAACCTCATGAGGCTCTCGGCGCACTGCCCACCGCTCACCACCCGGCAGCACTCGATCAGTGGCCACTGCATGATCAAGAGGTTGAGCATGCCGCTTGCCGACGATGTGGCACCGAGGAGGAGGAAGAACTGAGGGGTTAGACAAGTCATCGCGGACACAATTCAGCTACGTACCGGAGAGAGACCCTCTGATGTCCCAGCGCTAATGATTCGGATATGCTTTTGTTGTCAGCTACACCTGTGACGAGCCAGCTCACCTGCGGGAGATAGCTGATGACCAGACCCGTGCAGAGGAAGATGGACAGGCCTAGTGTGAACGGATCATGGTTCTGCTCTGTCAGTACACAGTGTGACCGCAATACTGCTCACGTTTGGGCACTGGGCGGGGTCCGGGGCCGGGAGCATGGTGAGTTGGGCGTTCATGCAATGGATGCACGTTGTCGCTATGACCATGACGGGTATGTGCGGACCACGGTTGGAGACCCCGGATCCCTCAGTGGCAACACCGGAAGCAAATAGTGCCACACTCGGAGAATGTGTGTCAGTCGAAACACCGTGGGGTGCGACGGTCGCCCGTCGTGCGGCAGGTGTGGTGGTGGTTTTTGCCTATGCAAACGTCCATCTTGAACTACCTCAAGTCACCACCAAAAAACCAACATGGCTCCCAAGAAGGTTCGCGCTCCCCAGGAGGCCGCTGTTTCGCTCGGCCCCAACGTCGCCGAGGGCGAGAACGTCTTCGGCGTTGCTCACATCTTCGCCTCGTGAGTCTACGACGAGTAGTTGGCGAGATGGGCCAAGAAATTTGGTGGAAGGAGGAGAATGCGCGTGCAGATGTTCTCTGAGCGTGTTTTCTCTGTCCCGTGTCTCGCCAACGGCAGCGTCAAAAGTCTGGTCGCAGAGCGTTGTTCTAACGGCTGTATAGGTTCAACGACACCTTCGTTCACGTCACCGACCTTTCGGGCAAGGAGACCATCTCGCGTGTCACCGGCGGCATGAAGGTCAAGGCCGACCGTGACGAGTCGTCGCCCTACGCCGCGATGCTCGCCGCCCAGGACGTCGCCGCCAAGTGCAAGGAGGTCGGCATCACTGCCCTCCACGTCAAGCTCCGTGCTACCGGCGGTACCGGCACCAAGCAGCCCGGCCCCGGTGGTCAGGCCGCCCTCCGTGCCCTCGCCCGTGCCGGTATGCGCATCGGCCGCATCGAGGACGTCACCCCCGTCCCCTCGGACTCGACCCGCCGCAAGGGTGGTCGCCGTGGTCGTCGTCTCTGAGCGACTGCGCTCATTGCGTCTGTGTGGAGCTACTTCTCCCCACTTCGCTTGTAGGCATGGATTCATCTGGGTCCATCCTTTGGTCGCTAGACGAGCACGCACGATGCCAGTCCGTGGCTTGTCAATGGGATTTGTGCATCACACTTGTGTGGCTGCGATTTGACTAACCGTTGCATGGCACATTGATGGGGCTTAGTGCGAGGAAATGGTGTCAGAATTTTGCGGGTCAGGGCAGTAGGGCAGTTGAAGAAGACTTGGTTGGCGTTCGGTTGTGTTCTGTGACAGGCAGATTGCGAGGGAGCTTGCCGCGTCTGTGCAGCAGTATAGATGCGATGCGGCATGGCTGTTCGATGTGGTTTGGCCAGCTGCTCCTCACCAGGCAAATGAAGGCGACGTCGTGATGGCTTGCGACTTTGCAAATTGGATTTTGGCAGCCCAGGGAATGAAATGGTGATTACCCAGCACCTGATAAAGGCTCAGTTTCCTAATTGCAACAGTTGTCCAGTAAGCTTTGGGCGCCCGTTGGATCGTTTCGCGCCTCACATTCTACGGTGGCATTCACCGCCACTGTAGACATCGTTTGTCCGCCAGACCCCGTGGACATCGTTGACCTGCGTTTTTTGGATCCCGTAGTGGTATGTATGGAGCTTCCTGCTACTGTTCAGCGCAGCCACTCGCAGTAGCTGTGAGCCTGGAGTAAACGCAAGCCAGCCGAAGGGAAATGTGAAAGGACATATGTGTATCGGCCCCCATGGCTCTATTCTTTCCGGTACACTTTGCTGGCAGCACGAGGCTGACGCTCACACAAGTGTGCTCCAACCTGCGCTTTATCGCTGCTCAAGTCCGCATCCCTCGGGATACCATCATCTCGTATGCGTTCAAGCTGGGCGCCACAAGTGACGGCAATATTTGTGAGTGTGGCGGACGCGTGGCAGCTGTGAGAACAGGGACGTGGCACCAAGCGAGTGCCTCCGTCGTACCTGCACACACACGAACCGGCTGTTGGGTGTCATGGGACAAGTGGCCATGTGGCTGGACCAAGCATATCTGGGGATCTGGGGTTCAGGCTGTATCGGACAGCCAAGGGTGCCGCCAAGCGTGGTCGTGTGCCGTGGCAGTGGTATAGGTATGTGGACGGCCGTAGGCACAAGCTTGAAGATGTCCGGATCGTCGGACATGTTAGGGTCGAGGGCTTGCTGGTACCTCCGAGGTACTCTCACAAACCGGTTCCCCCACTCTGGAAGAAGGTCGGCGCGGGAACGCTCTGCGGGTCAGCCACGATGGACAGACGTAATGCAGCGAACAGGTGCGTATGAGTACACGCCCTCACCAAACGTCTGTGGAGCCAGCCGGCGAGTTAAGGGTGGTGCTGCGAGCCGCAGGCCCTGTCGCTCGCACTCGCCCTTCGCCGTCTACTACACTTACAGTTTTCTCATGGTCCGTGCGCCGGCACGCCGCGTCGGCGGTCCAAGGCGTCCCGGAGGACCGAGATGGCGACAGCCTGTGGCCTGTGGGTTGTGGGTTGCAGGGCTTCTCCGAAGCTGCCGGGCAGGCCGCTGCGCATGCCGCCGCATTCTTGGCACGCCGATCCTCATGCCCAGACTTCTGGCCCCAACTGCAAGGTACGACCCTCTTGGACCACACCCTTTCTTGTTGGAAGATACTTGGCCCGCGTCGAGAACCAGTGGCCAGTGGCGCGGCACGCAGCGGCCCGTTCACCCCACCAGTCGGCAAAACGTCTCTGCGTTTTCACGTCCACCCGTCCACTACGCTTCCGAACCCTCCCCTCCGGCACTCGTCGTCTACGGGCTTTGCCACCTCCACAGTCGCACCCCGAGGCGTTTCCCAAACGCTCGGGCCGGCATTGCCCATGTGGTGTATAGCTCAGGATACACAAAAAGGAGGCCGGAGGACGTGTGGATCCTCTTTGCGGGTGCGCGACAACCGGACGGTTGAGTGGTTGACCGGGCGCCCCCCGCCTCTGGCTCCCACGGTTTTGGGGGACAGTCATGCATACGTGTTTGTCGCATGTGGGCGGATGGACAGCAACATGCCCTTGATACCTGGCACGAACTGACAAAGAGTGCATTGAACTGGTCGTACAGCAGCAGATGAACAGACGAGGCTCGATTTTGCGAATTCTTTTTAATGAAAATAACAACATTGGCAGAGGGGTGTAGGTGGGGCTTTGCTGTTTCATCTCCCAAACACCTCCATGTCTCATCCAACGTCCCAGCGGTACCTCATGCACCAGGGGCACGCCGAACGTCCAGAAACGCAGTCTCCCCCTGTTCGTGCGATGGAGATCGCACACAGGGGCCTACTGTGCCTTTGTCGGATAGCTCCTCGGTACTCCATCCCCTTTCCAGCAACTGCGAGAGGTGTAGCAGCCACAGCCACTCCGCAACCGCAGTACCGGTGCCCCAAGGGCAGGCTGGCCCAGGTGGCCATGTGGCATCCTATGGAAACGCAGACGCACGGTCCTCCCTCCCCCATGTGTGTGGTGACCGCCAGTGCACCACCTCTTTTTCGTCCGACGTGTTTGTGGCGGCCCAAAACGGCACCGTACGCCACGAAGAGTGCCTTCCTTTGACGCCAACGCGCGCGCCTCGAGTCCACACGACGCGCATGGCATGGCATGTAAAAAGTTGTACCTCCACGGCTTCTTGTCTGGAAAAGGACCTGGCCGTTGCATTGTGCGTGATGATCTGTCAGATAAGCGTGCAGGACGATGAGACATCCGGGGGCCGGTCTCGTCTGGCGATCCCTGCCTGAAGAGCGTGATGGTTTTGGGTCACGGTACAACAATGTATCCCAAGATCCCAAAACATGACCTGGGACACTCGGGGGCATGATAGAGGGGACTAGGTACGAGGGACGAGTGCATGCTCGCTCAGCTCTCGGCCCCTCGCCCCCAGTTCCTTGCGTGGTCTCGGCGACTTGATCCGTAAGGTTTTTTTTTGTTCATTTTTTTTCTTGGCCGTCGTTGCCTCATTGCTGGTGGTGAGGCAGGCTCAGGCCGAGGGCCTCGACCGTTGTCCATGACTGCGACCAGTTGTCCCCTTCCTGTTCCAGTACCAAAGAGAAAGAGACATACGTGGCACTACTCTGTCAGATGACGGGATGACGAGGGGTGGTAACCGTCGTGCTGCCGCAAGCCATATACTACCGAGGCCATGAGCTTCCTTCGAGCTTGCTGCGAGTCCCACTCGCACGCGGAGAGTTACGACGAGGGCGACTGAAAAGACGGTAGGCCGCGGCTGAACCAGTGGTAACGCTGCTGCTCGGGGCCTGGGCACGACTCTTGTTCGCCATTGATACGGCCACAAAAGTTGCCTCCTTCCCATGGCCGCGTGGTTGCACATCATCACAAAAGTGGCCGTTGCGGCATGTCGCGGCCGAGTAAGCTTCACTTGCGTTAGCAACCCGTTGTGGCGGGACGCAAAGGAAGAAGAAAAAAGAGAAGCGGGAGACCTGGCAGGCCCAGCCAAGGCAAGGCGATCACTGCAAGAATCCCGTGAAGGGATACCGAAAGATCCAGTGAGCTTAATGAGCCGCAGCCTGTCGTGCCTTGACATCGCCGGCATGTGCACACAAGGATACAAGGTTCGTTTTCTCGGCATTTGCTGGTCACTCATGAGTGACAAGTCGGCTCGGCTCTTGTTGTTGTTGCTGCAAGGTGTGTGCGTCATCGTTGCGTAAAGTGGCCGCAGACATAAGAAGCAACATGGCTAGGAGAGTTGCACGGCACTGGCCGGTGGGGTTGACTTCATACAGTTCTTCTACATCTACTCATCGGTTTGGCTCTCCAGGAGGCACGTGTCATGTAGTATACAAAGGTGTACTATGGTGTCAAAGGTGGGTCGTAAAGGGGTCATCGGCCGCGGGGAACCGAATTATTGGTCGGTGTTCATGTTACTGGCACATGGTGCGTGGCGTTTGGGGTCGTGGGCAAATAAAGGTAGGTGTAGGGAGTTAAGGTTGCTCTAGGCGACGCTCTGTCACTCATGTTCATGGAGAGACTGTTTGCGCAGTGGTCGATGACTGTTGTGGTTGGCAGGAGTTTAGAACGGCACGCCAAACTTTGCCGGGCGCACCGACACGCGCTTCGCGGGCGGCATCGTCTGCGCGCGCTGCTTGGGAGGGAGAGGTGGTGGACGGTCGAAGAATGGCTCCTCGGGCACGTCGTCTGGCGTGAGGGGGCCTTGTTCAGACGAAGGTCCGCTGGAGTTGGTCCTCCGTGGGAGTTCGTCGGACAGCGACCCAGCCGTGCTTGCGCTGTGCTGTCGTCCGTGGGTGTAGTACGTTGTTTCGGTAACCGGGGCAGCAGTAGTGTTAATCTCGAGGTTCAGGTCCCATGGGAAGTCGAGCAGGGAAGACGGCGCCACGAAGCCGAGTGCCTTTGTAAAGTCTTGCGGGGGTGCAGCAGAAAAGTCGATCTGGGCCTCTGGCAAGAATTCGACTTCGGTCAAGCCGTGACTGGATTCCGACCCGGATGCAACGGACGCCGAATCGAGAGTGAAGTGGGAGGGTGCACTTGACGAGGTCGTGCTGGCCAGCGTTGCGAGGGAAGGCTTGGACTCGAGTACCTTGACTGGCGAGACACGGCGAGGACGGTTGCGCATGGAAATGGGTGGGGGAATAGGCCAGTCCCAGAATTCGGCGGCGCGGATGGCGGCAATTGCCTCGACGTACACTTCGGCGGGCGTCATCTGTGGTGGACGATGGCTAGTAGAAGGACCCGCGACAGGTTGTTGCTCGTGGACAGCGAGTGTCTTGTTCTTGATAGACTGCGACAGGCTCTGCTGTGCAATGACAGCGGGTCCAGAGTGAGAGCGAGGGGATGGGGTACGCGAGTCGCTCGGGGACTCTGGCGGTGGTGGAGGGGGCGCGCGAGTGGGAGGTGGGGCGCGCTTGGGAGAAGGACGTGGTGGGAGAGGACGCATTGGGGGCGGTCCTGGCAAGGGAGGAGGAGACGCCTTGGGAGTAAGGAATGTCGAACGAGAGGAGGAGCGCTTGCCAGGGAGGGCGATGGGTGCAGGTGGAGGGGCGCGACGTTGAGGAGGAAGCGATGCCAGAGGGGTGAGCGGCTGCAGCATGACGGACGATCCCCGTGAGGAGGGGCGCGATGACACCGCAGAGCCTGCGCGTGGGCGTCGAGGAGGTGGTGCGATGCGTGACAAGGGGTGGCTCTCGCCGCCGACGGACTGGGAGCGGCGATGGGTGTCGAGAAGAAGAGTGATGGAGGAAGAAGGTGACGACGACCTGCTGCTGCTGGAATCCGAGTATGCGAAAGGATGAGGATTAAAGGGCGCCGAGCGGGTCCTTCTCCTGAGCGCGACGGCGGCGGCTTCCGCCATGCTTGCGAGCTCGTCTTGCTGGACGGGCGATGGGAGCGGCGGCGCGTCTGGTGGTGTTTGGGTCGTCGTGTCTGAAGCTAAAAGAGCGTGTCAGTCAACAAATGCAATTCAAACAGATAGGGAGGACGGGAGATTTGGGAGTCTGGGGTCACAACGCACGAGCAGTGGCTTTGTCCGTCATGGGCAGCGGGGGCGGGCGACGCTTTGGCGAGCGCGTGGGGATGGGCGGCCGGCCAGCCAGGCCAGTGAGGTCAATCGCAGCAGCAGCAGCAGATGCACGCTTGGTGGACGACGCAGCGCGACGCAGGGCAGACGGGGCGTGCACTGCTGGCGCGCTAGCAGCTGCACTAGCCAGGTGGTTGGACGAGCTATATGACATTCGCATGTGCCTCGCCGCCATCTCCGGCAAACGCTTCTGGTCGTCCCGGCACTCGTCGTTGTACATGGCAAAGGCTGGCAGGTCGTGCAGTGGAAGAACCGGCGACTCATCCGGGATGACCGTTGACGGCGAGTTGAGAACGACCGTTGTCCTCTGCTGTAGGCAGGTGAGTTTGTGCTCCCGAAGTATGGCCGCCTCCAACACTTACTTCTCGGGTGGGGTACTGGCTCACTGCGACCCCCCAGTCAAAGGTAGAGTGGTAAGACGCGTGTGGTGTCTGCACATGGGTGCTAGACGATGAAGCCGGGGAGGACTCGTGGAATGTTGATGACAGTGAAGTCACACCCCACGACGAGCTCGCATAGTCGACAAGGGCCAGCGAGTCCGCTGGGACCGTCGATGCCGAGGACATGCGCGGGGTGGCAAACGATGGGCCGCTGGCCGCAGCAAATGGGTGTACCATGTCTGTCGGGACTGCGCGAGAGTGGCCAGAGTTGGTCAGGCGCCCCGGCGGAGATGATGTGTGGTGAGAGATCGGTTGGCGAGAGCAGGTGCGAGCGCTGCTCAGCACACTGTTTTGCAATCGACCGGGTGTTGTGGTTTTTCAGACAAGAGTAATATGTGCGACTAGGAAGAGACAGGTCGACTTGGGCTCTTGCTGTTGTCTACGTCGTTGCGTGCACACGACGTGCCCCGGAGCAGCAGCAGCAGCAGCAGCAGCACCGCACAACAAGCGAGCTGTTCAAGATCTTGCCTGACTCTGTCTGTGGCCTGCTTCCACGCGCGCGCGCGCTGGGCACACACCTTCTGGGTCAAGGGACCGGCCGGACCGTGCGAGCGCGCGCAAAGGGGGGCCGGCGCTGGCTGTCGGGCGGTTGGCGGCGGTCGTACCGGTGGCTTGGAACAATGGCGACAACCACCACCACGCACAGGGAAAGCAGTTTCTGCCAGCTGCGAGAAAAAGGGAGCGAGAGAGAGGGTCACAACGTCACAAACCCCGCAACACACAGAATGTGGGCGTCCTGCGGGGGGCGGCGCGTGGACACACTGTTCGTGGCAGGTCGCGCGCAGTCCGAGGCGAGGCAGCGGCCAGGGGGGAAGAGTCAAAAGTGGTGTTCTGTCGAAAAGTAGTAGGGGGGAAGGGGCGGCGAGAGGGGAAAGCTGTTCGTTTACCAGTCGAGAACAGCAGGGAGGAAGCACTCGTTCCGTCGAGGTCGTCTATCGTGGCAGGGTCATGGATGTCGTCGAGACAAGGAAACCGATTGAACAAGATGAGCAACAAGAAGCAAAGGATCACTGCAGCGCCGCGCATCACAAGACAGCTGAGAACGCGGCAGTGGACGCAGCAGTTGTGGATGGCATTGCCTCGATGTTGCGGGAACCTCTACCCAGCTCAACTCCTGAGACCAGCTGTGCCGTAACGGCTAACGTCACACGTCGGATAGGGAAGGGAGCGCGCACTTGAACAGAACAGCCCGTCACGTTGAGGCACCTCTCTGGGCATTCCGCGTGCTCGGTCGCTGTGCCGCGCGCGCCTGGAGATTATGGACGAGCGACAACAGTCTGTTTGGGGGGGGGGGGGGGGGGTTGCTGAGCTTCCGGCCACAGGGGACCTGGAAACTCGGCTCGGTCCCTTCTCGTTCTCCAAAGGCCTGCTTCAGCCGGGGCGTTTGCCTGTCTCATGTCTACACGCGGTTGCTTCACGACGTACTGTATGGGCTCTGCAGTCGCTCGTCTCGGCACAGGCGTGCCTGCAGCCAGTCTTCCCCTCTCCCCTGACCCAAGATCCACCTTACATTAGTTGCACGCGAGGCGACCTGCCGATCCCATCTACTGTGTATATTCAAGGACATGGCCTGCTTCTACATGGACAGTCGCCACTTGCCACCTATCTTGAACATTGTGTTTGTCTCAAAAGCTCGAGATGTGATCTCCCCGCTGCAAAGACATGCTAGACACGGGGCGCGGGTGGAGCGTTTCGACCTGTTGCATGACAGGGCAATGACCAACACTGCTTTTACTCCAGTCAAACACCTGGGACTTCCCGCGGAACGCGTCTGCATGTGCCTTTGGAAGACCCCCATGGCCCGTCGCACTCCGCCCAGCAGACTCGGGAACACGACTGGATCATTCTTCCTGCATTAACCCCTGGTCCTTTTGGTATCATTAAGCAGGGGGTCCGCTGTTGCTTGCTCGGGTCACACATCGGGCATTTGAAACGTAGTTAACGTAGCGTGCAGTGGCAAGACCGGCGGTAATACGACAGTGCGTCTCGATCTCCAATGTGTTCGCGTCAGACGCAGAGAGGGGGCTCTGCGCGAGAAAGCACGCGTTCAGGTCGCACGAGGATGCACTAAGCGAGGCCTTCATGAGGAATTCCACTGACCCACATGGCCTTAGTCCTCTCATCAGCGAACATGGCGAGGTGGCCGCCACACGTCCTTCAATGGGGCACGAGGCCATTTGAATGGTGCGCCAGGTCTTCTCACAGATGGGAGGTATCACTGTTGCGGACAGCGAGGCCGCCACATGGCCACATGGCTTACTTCGTGGCTTCCATTTGGTCTGCAGTGTGCGGCCGTTGTGACATGTTCTGTCGGCAGTCAGTGCGCAGGATCAGCCTCACGTTTCTGTGTCCAACCTTGCTCTGTCGCTATGCGGTCCGAGGCCGTCAACGCAGCGCAAGGCCTGTCGCACTCCCGCGGCGTTGGTGGCAGGCATCGTCGTACCTGCCGACGACCCGCGCGCCTCGTTGGGAATTCAGATCAGCTGGAATCTCGCCGAACGCCATAGTCGTGAATAATCATCACACGCTGTCTACTCCACTCCGCATTCCTTGGCACCCAAGAAGCAAAGAGACAGCACGAGGCGATGAAGTGGGTTTGAACAGAAGCCAACTGTGACGTCGTGCAACGGCCGGATTCTTGCGTTTCTTTTTATTTTTTCTGGGCGCCTCAGAAGCTGACAACCTGTGGGCTGCCCCATTTACTGGGTCGGAAAAGCAATGTAGGCACCATTGAATTGCGTGTGTGGGATTTCCTCTGCGTGAGGCGTGCATGTCGTGTCGTCTGAGCAAGGAAACGTGTCCCCATTCAAGGCCACTAGGCCATGCTCGTGACCCTCGCAGAAGGTCGTGAGAGGGTTGGGGACACTTGCTTGCTGCGTCTGCGGTACATTTGTTGGACCAGCTATACCAGAGGGACATGCGGTTGTAGTGGGCAAAATCCTGCTTCTTGGCCTGGAGGAAGGGAAGAGGGTCATGGCGAGCGCTCTGGCCCTTGGTGAACTGCTATGTCACCAGATGAAGAACCATCACCCTGTACGAGGTGCCGGTCTGCACGTCTGACATGGCAAAGATCGTCGGATTGCCTGGAAATTCACCGAACGTACATACGCGTTCGGTTCCGTACCTGCAGAGTACCTTCTCAAGGTCCTCGTAATTATTGCAACGTGCCCTTTCCCTCTTTTCCTCGTGCAGCCGAGACAGGCGGTACAATTGCCAGGGACAGTAGGACGTGCATCGTGTCCGTTGAATTGGCCTTGTCAAAGCCAAAGGAATGAGTGCCCCAGCCCAGGCCGCCAGGTAGAGAGAAGTGTGGCATTCAAAAAAAGGTCGTTCGTTGTGCACGCGATGCCATGTCGCGACGCCGCGTTCCCACCGCCCATGCTCCTCCAGTCCGGCGTTCGCACAATGGAATGACGCACGTATGCAGCCGGCTGTTGCTGGCCACGCCCTTTTCCTTCCGCGTGTCACTCTTCGGTGAGATGGTGCTGACTCTGAGCAGTCGAAACCAGATTACGGACATTGTGTGGTCACCCGCATCGTTTGGATCGGGGAGGTAACGCGTCACGCACGCGTTTCCCACTCCCATCCCACTTTACGACCCTTCTGTTCTCAACGACTGACTTTGTGCATGGTGTGTTGCATGGTGCCCCAGTACAGTACATGGGGGCTCGATTAACTGGGGTTACGAATATTAGTATGACTCCATGTTGTAACTTATTCCATGTTGTAACTTCGACGTGGTGAATAAAATTACCGAGGACCCACGCACTCGCAGGCAGTCCCACACTGACTGCCTCTCACTCACGACTCAGCCTCAGCTCCGTCGTCGCTCTTGCCATGCCATGCAAATACATCTTCAATTGCCTATTAGACTCGATTGCACTCGCGGTGCCACTCCAAAAGGGGGAGCCACACGGTTCGCCGATCCGACAGCTTCCATTCAACTCTTCCTCCTCCAGCCTCTCCCTCTCCCTCTCCCTGTCTCTCTCGCTCGTGCGGAGCGTCCTTACAGCTTGTCAGCGGGGACACCGGCAAGCTCGTCGTAGCCGAGAGCGAGGTTGAGGTTCTGCATGCACTGGGTGGCGGCACCCTTGAGGAGGTTGTCGAGGGCACCCTAATGGAGTGTCAGCAGCCATCCTTTTTTATTTTGACCGTTTTCATTCCCAAACTCACAACAACAACGACACGCTTGCCGCTCGAGTGGACCTGGACGCCACCGACGCGCCAGCCGTGCTTGCCAGCAACGTCACGGACGTCGGGCACGCCCTTGATGACCTGGACGAGACGCTCGCCGGCGTACTTGTCCTCGTAGAGGCTGGCAATGTCCGAGGCGCGCATCGACTGGGCGAGGGGCGCGTTCAGGACCGAAACGATGCCCGAGAACCAGGGGGCGACGTTGGGGACGAACGAGAGCTGGAACTCGGGGTTGCCAAGGAGCTTGCCGAGGTGGTTGGAGGCCTCACGCTCGTGGATGTGGTCGGTGAGCGCGTAGGGGCGGATCGAGCCGGTGAGGTCCTGCTCCGACTACAAACCGCATGTCAGCCCAAATGACCTTGGGTGTATACGCTATGGGGGCAACTCACGATCTTGGGGACAGTCAAGGGGCGGCCGTCAGCGTCATTCTCACCAGCCTTGGTGCCAGCACCCGAGTAGCCCGAGACACCAAAGATGGTAGGAGCCTGGGCCTTATCGAGGTAAGGCAGGAGGGGGGCAAGGAGGAGCTGGGTGTTGGTGGCGTAGCAGCCGGGGTTCGAGACACGAGTGGCAGTCTTGGTCTCTTCGCGGCCGTAGAGCTCTGTTCATTTCACCCATTTAGCTTCATTCTTCTTTGATATAATTTCTAGGCACGACGAAAGGAGGAGGGGGGAGGAGTATGGCCAAAGAGGAAATGAAACAAACGGGCTACAGAATAGCTAGCTATCCTGTTCCGTACAGTCCCAGTTTCCAAGCACACACACACCGCCGCCGCCGCCGTCTTCCATCGTGCTTTATGCGCGAAGCTCACCCGGGAGACCGTAAGTCCAGTTGTCCTCGAAACGGTAGTCGGCCGAAAGGTCGACAATCACACCCTTGCCGCCCTTGCGGCTGGCAGCGTCGATGGCGTCAACAAAGGGCTTGCAAACACCGTTGGGGAGGGCCATGACCCAGGCGTCAACCTCGCCGTTCTCCTCCATCTTGGTGACGTCGGCAGGCGAGAGGTTCGAGTAGGTCACATTGGACTTGGTGTAGCCCTCGAGGGGGAGACCAGCAAGCTGACGCGACGAAACGTGGGTGAGCTCGAGGTGGGGGTGGTTGTTGAGGAGCGACACGAGGTTCTGGCCAGTGTAGCCACGGGCACCGATGAGAGCGACACGCTTCTTGGGGACCTCGGTGGCGTAGCCGCGGCGCGACGACGAAGCGTCAGTCGAGCGAACGGAGGGGCGGGCCGAGGTGGAGAAGGCGCGGGCACCGGTGGGGGCCGAGCCGGCAAGGCGGTGGGGAGGGGTCGAGGGGCCGACAGGGAGGAAGACGCGGTCGATGCGGCCAGACTTCTCAAAGCCGGCAACAATCGACTCGACCTGCTTGACGTCGGGGACACCGTACCAGAAGAGGCTGCGGCCAGCACGGGTGAACGAGCCGTCGGCGCGCTCAAAGTGCCAAGCACGGTTCTCGTCGTCGGCCTGGGCAGTCCAGAAGAGACGCTTGTGGTCCTTCTTGATGGCGTCAAAGACGTTGTCAACAGTCTTGTTGAGGACACCGTTGCGCGAGGGGAGGAACTTGGTCATGACGGGGGTCTCGCCCTCGGGGTGCGAGACAACAGCGACAACGTCGAAGGGCTCGTCACCGTAGATGGTGCAGGGCTGGTCCTTCATGCCCGAGAAGATCTCGGCAACCGACTTGCGGCCCGAGATGACCTCGGGGTCGCGCTCGTCAAAGACCTGGCGGAGCTGGGTCGAACCCACGGCGTCCTTGGCGGGCTGCTTGTAGAGCTTGTAGCCGCGGCGGATAAGGGTACCGGCACCGGCGTCGGTGAAGAGCTCCTTCTGGAGCATGTCGGTCGAGATGATGGCGACCGACGAGGTGCGGGGGAGGGTGTCGAGGAGCTCCTTGATCTCACGGATCTTGAGCTTGGTGCCGTACTTGACCCACGACTCCTTCATGAGGCCGTCATACTCCTCGTCGAGGTTGATGGTCGAGATCTTCTTGCCGGTAACACCGTGGAAGAGGCCGCCCTTCTCGTTGAGGTAGACAATCTTCATGGGCTCGAGGACCTTGGCAAGCTCACCGGCGGCGACGTCGGCGTTGACGTTGAGCATCTGGCCGTCCGCGGTCTCGGCAAGCGAGGTGAGGATGGGAAGGCAGCCAGCCTTGATGGCAGCCTCAATGGGGGCCTTGTCAACGCGCTGGATCTTGCCGACAAGGCCGTACTTCTCCTTGCCAAGGTAGTCGGCGTAGAAGACACCGGTGGGGATGGGGCGGGCACGCGTGCCGAGACGCTCAAGAGCCGAGGTGAGCTTGAGGTTCTCCTGGAGGAAGACGCGACGAGCGACCTGGAGGGTCTTGGCGTCGGTGATACGGATACCGTCCTCGTACTCGGGGACAACACCCTCCGACTCGAGAAGCTCGTTGCTGGATACATTAGCGCTTGCGTCATGTTGTGATGTATTTAGTGTTTACGTACAGCTGGGGGCCAGCACCGTGAAGAACGACGGGGTAGAGACCAAGACGGTTCAGGAACGACAGCGAGAGGGCGAGGTCATCGAGCTCATCGTTGAGGATCGCACCGCCAATCCTGTGTAGATTGTCAGTTGGTTGGTTCCTGGAAATCACACAAATCTATCTGTTATCAAACAACGTACTTGAGGACGGCAAACTTGGCCTCGGGGAGGACACCGGGCGACGCAGCGTTGGTCGACTGGGTGAAGATGCGCAGGTAGCGCTCAACCTCCTGGCGCGAGCCGAGCGAGTATAGGAGACGGATAATGGTGTCCTGCAAAGGGTCAATTGGTTGCTCCAGGATGACACTTGCGATCCACCCGAGCCGGGAATCGCATTGCGAAAGCCGCTCCAGTTGGTCACTCCCAGTCGACTTACACGGTCCATGCCACCGTCACGGCTCGAGACGGCAGAGGTGAGGCCGCGCTTGCGGATCTCGTTGCCGACCTTCTTGGTATCGAGCTCAAGAACGACGTTGGAAGTAGCGGTGGCGGCGGCCTTGGCGTAGGCGCGAGCCTGGACGGGACGGGCCAGCGCCGCGGCGGCGGGGCGGGAGAGGGTGGTGAGGCGGCGAAGCATGGTTTGAGTGGGGATGGGTACCCTCCTTGTCAGGCTAACGTGCAAGAAGGATAAGAGTGAGGAAGGAGTGAAGATGAAGGGACTTGGCTTGATATCCTCCCTTCAGCTTCGAACCAATGGAACCCTCGACACTCCTTTTGGACCGACTCAGTTATCGCCCATCTCTCCTTGTTTACAATTAACACATCATTACGTTATTTCGTCATGGCGATAGTGTAGCGGGAGTATATGTATCACTTTCCTAATGTCAGGGTCAAGGTATTAGAAGGAATCAATTTCGCGCGAATGTCTCCGTTCATCTCGCGGCTGTCTTTGGCTTCTCCCTCAATTTGGCTCCGTCCCAGTCGGCCTGCAACACAAACACATGTCAACAACACAACCACTCACACCCCACACCTCGTAGCTGATTGTCCTTTGTCCCTTCCCCCTTCCCATCATGGCAGAAGAACAGGAAAACATGGTGCGTTCAACGACCACATGTGTTCATTTAACTGATCACTGACAGATGCAGCCCCCTACATCCCGCCTACCCCGCTTGGCAACACCAACAAAGTCGGCCCCCAGTCTGCGCCCTCCGTCTGTCGTCGGCCGCCCCGCACCACTCGGTCTGGCAATGACCGTCGCCGGCGAGAAGCGCAAGACACCATCCTCTCCCGTAATCCCTACTGCCAAGCGTACAGCATCTGGACCGAGCGCCCTGGGCAAGTCGACACTCACAAAGCCGACTGCCTCCACAGCTAGAAAGGCGTCTGGATCAGCCGCGGCGGCGCCGACCGGTCGGCGACCGGCGACCAGGTCATCCACGGGATCCACGGGGTCCACACCCCCAAGCAATGCCGCCATGAGGGCATCATCAAGGTCTGGTTCTGCACTGGCTACCTCGGGTCGCCGTACCGCTAGTGGCAGTTCATCAGCCAGCTCAACTGCCACAACCACGAGGACGCGCCCAGCTGTAGCGCCGCCCACTCGAGGTGTCACTGCGTCCCGTGCTGGAAGACCTGCTCGCAAGCTTCCGATTTCCACCACCGCTGCTGGTCCCAGCCGCCCCAAACCGGTTGCTGGGAAGAGTGGTATTGGTACTGGCATGGCCAGCGCCGCACAGTTCAAGGTGGGTTTTGGCTGCCATGTGTTGATGCTGACCCAAACAGAGCCACGACGGCCGTCTTGAGAATGTCGAGAAGATGGTGGACGGATTTAAGGAGCTTCTGGAGCAGGAGTGGGTTTCACTCGCCGTGGGCGTTGACTGACCCACTCAGAAAGTCAAAGATCAACTCATTACAGACTTCCCACACCGACTTGCAAACTATTCTCCTCAACGCCCAAAACACCGAGCGCGAGGCAAGGAAGGACCTGTCAAGTGCCTCAGAGGAGCTCTTCGTGATGCGGGCAGCGCACGCTCGTGAGGTCGACGACCTCGAGCGCCAGATCCAGCGCAAGGACAGGGAGAAGCGGGGGCTCGAGGAAGAGCTGGGTGATAGCCGTGACGAGCTTGGTCGCGAGCGCGAGGTGGTCCGCGAACTGAAGGTGAGGGTTGATTAGCTAGGTTTCACTAACCCTCAGCAAACTCTTGCCCAGCAATCGACGCAGCACATGACCCTCTCGGCACAGCTTACTGCATCGCAGGCCCAGCTCAGTGCTCTCCAGACCGAGGTCGAGCGCGCCACTCTCGCCGTGTCGGCCATGAAAGCTGAGCTCGAGGTCGGCAAGGAGAAGGCTTGCGAGGCTGAGAAGCGCGCCGACCAGAGTGTGGTCGAGGTCAGGGAGGAGTGTGACCGCAAGGTCGCGGCGGTCGAGGAGGAGCTTCGAGCTGCCGAGAGTATTCGCCGCAAGCTTCACAACCAAGTGCAGGAGCTGAAGGGTGGGTTTTCCGCACCCCGATCCGATGCTGACCCATTACAGGCAACATCCGTGTCTTTGCTCGTGTGCGACCAGCCCTAGGTAAGCTGTCGTAAAAGCCATTTTTGCTTTAGCTTACTCCCAGCCCACGAGCTCAACAACCCGGAGGGCCTTGCGGACATTGCCTACGGCGATGAACGTCTCGCCGAGGAGACTGGCCAGTCACATCTCACCGTCAAGAGCCGCTCCGAGTCTGCCATGGGCAAGGAGCGCGAGCAAGTGCAGCAGTTCCAGTTTGATAGGGTAGGTCGGGCTTTCGTTTCCGGTGCTAACTTTGTCAGGTATTCCAGCCCAAGCACGGCCAGAAGGCGGTCTTTGAGGAGATTTCCATGCTTTCCCAAAGTGTCCTTGACGGTTATAACGTAAGCACCAAGTTGCGTTCATGTGAGCTGATAGCCAGGTTTGTATCTTCGCCTACGGCCAGACGGGCTCGGGCAAGTCATGGACAATGGAAGGTGGCGATGTGAGTTGTGCCGCAGGGATTAAACTGACACTCAGCTCTCGGACGACCTTGGCATGATTCCCCGTGCCATCGACATGATATTTACGGTCAGCCGGCAGCTCAAGGACCGCGGATGGAACTACACCATGGAGGGGACTTTCCTTGAGGTGTACAACGAGGTGGTCAGTTACCAATCCGTTGCATCCCTGAACCAGCTGACGCTTCAGATCAACGACCTGCTGGGCTCTGGGCAGTTTGACACCAAGAAGCACGAGATCAAAATTGACAATGATAACAAGATGACTGTAACGGACACTGTTAGCTGTAGGTCCCAGCTGTATCCTTCAAGCTGACAAGCCAAGTGCCACTTTCGAATACCGAGCAGGTTTCCATGCTCCTCGAGCGCGCACGCAGTCGTCGTGCGGTGGCCGCGACGTTGATGAACGCACGCTCGTCTCGCTCGCACTCGGTGTTTAGCCTCAAGGTCAAGGGCGTCAACCCGTTGACAGACGAGCAGTGTGAGGGCATCCTCAACCTCGTCGACTTGGCCGGCTCAGAGCGCCTCGACTCGTCCGGCGCCGGCAGCAACAAGGACCGCCTCAAGGAGACGATCAACATTAACAAGTCGCTTTCTGCACTTGCGGATGTTATCGGTGCCCTCGGCCAAGGCCAGCAGGGAGGCCACGTCCCGTACCGCAACTCAACCTTGACCCGTCTGCTCCAGACCAGTCTCTCTGGTGAGTTGGAGATGACGTTAACATGGCTAACAGCTCTCAGGCCAATCCAAGACACTCATGTTCTGCAACTTGTCACCTCTGGCTGCGCACCTGGGTGAGACAGTGTGCTCGCTGCGGTTCGCGACCAAGGTCAACACTACGCCGGCTGGAACGGCCAAGCGCAACAACGGCAAGTCCTAGAGATTTTTGTTTGTGGCAGGTTGAAACAGATTATGCCGTGTGAGAGATGGAGAGATGTGGGGAGAAGGAGGACCGGGACAATGAGTAGTAGTGTGTATCGAGGGTGGTCCTCGCTTCATGTATGCCTGTTACAGACGGAGCAGTGGGCGGTGGTATCTAGTGTCTACACTACACGACTCTCTTCTCGTTTACGCCGACTCGGCAGGGGCAGCGCCGTCGCCGAGAATAATGTCGCCGACGCGAAGACGTGTCCAGCCCTGCTTGTTCTGAATGGTCTTCTTGTAGCCCTTCCTGCGCTTCTTGAGGATGGTGTGGGTGAGGGGGCTCTTGGTGTGCTCGAGGACGGTGAGCTCACACGAGGCGACCCAGGGGGGGATGGTCTCAAAGCTGCTGTCGACACCGGCGAGCTTTGGCAGCTGCTTGCGGAGCTCCTTGCCCTCGGCGGCGGGCGAGCGGATGGCAAAGTCGCGCGAGCCGACCTCGAGGATACGCGTGAGGGCGAGGGTGGTTCCGGGAGCCTGCATGGGCTTGAGGGTGGGGAGGGTAAGGACGTCGCGGGGGTGGAGGAGGTACGAGCGGCTGTGGAGACGGGCGACGAGGTAGATTCCCGTTGACGGGGTGGTCTGCTCGCGGAGCAGGCGGAGGGCACCAGAGGTCGAGGTGGGGAGCACGCGCTCAGTCGACGCCGGGAGGAGAGGGGGCAGCGAGCCAAAGGGAGACATGGTGGAGGTGGAGGACGATGCGGCGGCCGATGAAGACTCGGCAGCGACAGCGGGGGTGCTGGACAGCGCGCGAAGCGACTGGCGCAGGGTGTTCACTGTGGGTAATTGTCAGCTGTCGTATTTACATGCCAAAGCTAGCCTACGTACCCCGGGGGAGTGCTGGGCGGGGCGGCATGGTGGGCTCGAGGTTGTGTTGAAGGGGTGGTTGATTGACCAAGTTGAGTACAAGCCGACTTTTCGGGTGTTGCAGCGCGCCTTGTCGGAGGGAAGGCAGGCGTGCCAGGGGGCATTTTGGGTTAACATTTAGGCGACGGAGGGACCGTAAACCTGTTCCTGCTATGGCCATGGTACCATGGTCCGTTGCTGGGGACGACCCTACAGGATGACGCGACAGCACCCGGGCCGGTTCGGGCGTGCATGCGTGG
Organism: Apiotrichum porosum; assembly: GCF_003942205.1. Lineage (NCBI taxonomy): Eukaryota > Fungi > Basidiomycota > Tremellomycetes > Trichosporonales > Trichosporonaceae > Apiotrichum > Apiotrichum porosum. Next base: position 189,655 of record NW_021167121.1, on the reverse strand, counting down.
GTGTATGTGTGCAGAGGACAGATGCATGTGGTACTGTGGTACTGTGGTACTGTGGGTAGTGGAGCATATGCATAAGGTTATCAGTACGAGGTGGGCGGGACGTGGTACACGATGGGCATATGGTGATCGCTACTGCCGCCGAGAGATACACACTACCGTCCTATTGCATGCATTAGGCCGTGCCGTTGTATGTATTAGAAACACGCGCGAATCCACCCGAGTGCAGGGGTATGGGTGTGTGCCAAGTGCCACACGCCTCCCGGCTCGGCGTTATTGTGCCCACAACCTGCGCGAGCTTAACAGACCATTGGACCGCTGGGTGCGGTTGTGCGGGCGTACGGAGCGAGAGAGCCCCGTCCTGGCCCGAAGTCTGCTGCCCCCCCCTGCCCCTCCAGCCCCCCCGTCCGTCCTCCTCGCACCCAGCTGGCTACTACACCTCGCTCTTCTCTTCTCTCCTAAAACTCCCTCTTCCTCCCCCCCACCCCTTCCTCTCAAACACCGCTCAGAATGCAGTCCGCCCTCCGGAACTCGCTTCGCGCGGCCGCCGGCGTAAGTCGACCTCCCCCCATCGACATCCTCGAGGAAAATCCACACAGGACCCCGCGCTGGGAGCTGCCAAAAGAGCCCCAACAGAATCGAGGGCGAAAGCGAGATGGGGCAGCAGGCAGAGGCTTGGACACCTAGAGGAGCCTTGAAGCACGTCGTCCTTCGACAGCTTTGGCATGCCCTCGTCGATAGCCTTGCCATGCTCCGCTCTCCATCTCGCCAGCAGCCCTTGGCGCGTTGCGCGCGCCGCGTCCCCAATGGCTGCTCCTTGGGTCTCCATCGCACACATTCTCTCCCTTCGGAGTTTTCGCTGACTTGTCCGACAGCGTCGCATCGCCCCTGCCGCTCGCTCGTACGCTACCGCCAAGCCCGGTATGTTCTGAATCATGCTCACAAGCATGGATACATGTTGCAGGCGCTGACCGGGTGTTCTTTTGTCGACTTTTTACCCCTGTTCGTTGTGTCCACGTCGACTTGTTCCTCCTTGCCCGCCCCCAACCTCCACCTCGGACCAATTACCTGCCACCCTTCCGCCACGACACATCCTCCGCCCAACCCCTCATGTCCCTTTCACCACTGCCTTGCATAACCAACAGCCGCTTCGGAGGTCTCGTCGATCCTCGAGTCGCGCATCGCCGGCACCTCGGTTGCTGGTGACGTCCAGGAGACCGGCCGTGTCCTCAGTAAGTATACTTTTTTGCAGCACCACCATACAATCTCTCTTTTTCCGCACACGTTTCTGACCCTTCCCCCCAGCCATTGGTGACGGTATCGCCCGTGTCTACGGCCTCCGCAACGTCCAGGCCGAGGAGATGGTTGAGTTCTCGTCGGGTGTCCGCGGCATGGCTCTTAACCTCGAGGCCGACAACGTCGGTGTTACCATCTTCGGTAACGACCGTCTTATCAAGGAGGGTGACACCGTCAAGCGTACCGGTGAGATTGTCGACGTTCCCGTGGGCCCCGAGCTCCTCGGCCGTGTTGTCGACGCTCTCGGCAACCCCATCGACGGCAAGGGACCCATCAACGCCAAGCAGCGTTCCAAGGCCCAGACCAAGGCCCCCGGCATTCTCCCCCGTCGCTCGGTCCACGAGCCCATGCAGACCGGTCTCAAGTCGGTTGACGCCCTCGTCCCCATCGGCCGTGGCCAGCGTGAGCTTATCATTGGTGACCGTCAGACCGGCAAGTCGGCCGTCGCCCTCGACACCATTCTTAACCAGAAGAAGTGGAACGACGGCTCGGACGAGTCCAAGAAGCTCTACTGTGTCTACGTCGCCGTCGGCCAGAAGCGCTCGACCGTCGCTCAGCTCGTCAAGACCCTTGAGGAGAACGACGCCATGAAGTACTCGATCGTCGTCGCCGCTACCGCCTCGGACGCCGCTCCCCTCCAGTACCTCGCTCCCTTCTCGGGTGCCGCCATGGGCGAGTGGTTCCGTGACAACTCGCGCCACGCCCTCATCATCTACGATGACCTTTCGAAGCAGGCCGTTGCCTACCGTCAGATGTCGCTTCTTCTCCGTCGTCCCCCCGGTCGTGAGGCTTACCCCGGTGACGTCTTCTACCTCCACTCGCGTCTCCTTGAGCGTGCCGCCAAGATGAACGAGAAGTACGGTGCCGGTTCGCTCACCGCCCTCCCCATCATTGAGACCCAGGGTGGTGACGTTTCCGCTTACATTCCCACCAACGTCATCTCGATTACCGACGGCCAGATCTTCCTCGAGGCTGAGCTCTTCTTCAAGGGTATCCGTCCCGCTATCAACGTCGGTCTCTCGGTCTCGCGTGTCGGTTCGGCCGCCCAGACCAAGCTCATGAAGTCGGTCGCCGGTTCGCTCAAGCTCTACCTCGCCCAGTACCGTGAGGTTGCCGCCTTCGCCCAGTTCGGTTCGGACCTCGACGCCTCCACCCGTTTCCTCCTCAACCGTGGTGCCCGTCTTACTGAGCTCCTCAAGCAGCCCCAGTACACCCCCATGCCCACCGAGGTCATGGCTCCCCTCATCTACGCCGGTGTCAACGGTCTCCTCGACAACGTCCCCACCAACAAGATCACTGCTTGGGAGAAGTCGTTCACCGAGGTCCTCAAGTCGCAGCACCAGGCTCTCCTTGAGAAGCTCTCCGGCGGTGTCCTCACCAAGGAGATTGAGGAGGAGATGAAGAAGATCATCACCGCCCACGTTGCCGACTTCATCGCCTAAGCGATCAAAGCCGAAATCGCGGTTGGGGCACTAGATTCGGTGTCTCTTCTGAGGGTATAAAGGGGTTGTCTAGCCTCGTGGCCGTACTACTTGTCTAGGAACTCTGGAAAAAATGCATCGAGATTGAAAGAACCCATCTGTCTACAAGATCCTTTAATGGAGCGGAGCATTGCGAGCAGACAAGACAGCGCGTGGGGGCCGGGACAAAAACATGTGTGGCTGACGGGAGATCGCGCGCAAGGTGACTGACCCACGTCGATCCTATCAGAGATCCCATCAGAAGTACCGGTAGTTCCGAGTGCATGCGAACGACGTGGCATGGAAATGAGCTATGTACATTGATTGATTCACATCAACGTCGAGATAAAACATGTCGTGGGACTACTCGTCAACTGCCATGGTCGCTCCCACAAGATCCTCCTTCTCGTCCATCACATGCTCCTCCTGCTCCACGACGATCTCAACTGGTCCAGGCGCCATCTCGTCAGCCACCACCATGTGGGCCTGTGACGCGAGAGGAGTAACGTTCTCCGCGGCCTCGGCCTCGGCCTCCTCGACTCCTCCAGCCACAACCGCGTCGTCTGTCGTCTCCGTCATCTGCGACGTGGTGATGTTGGCGACCTGCGACGACGACGCCTTGGCTGCCTCGGCGGCCTCGCGCTTCTCCCGAGCCCTGCGATGCTGTGCTTCTCGCTTCCTCTCTCGCTGGATAAGGTGTTGCTCAAACTTGACGGGGTCAATGGGCGCGTCACCGTTGAGGGCGCGGTAGTCGTGCTTGAGGGTCAAACGGCCACCTTGGCCGCGGATACGCTCGAGTTCCGGTTCGGCCGCCATGTTGCCCTCGCGCAGGAGCCTTTGCGCCTTTCTGCGCCGCCACAAGCCAATGTTCGCGTTGAGCGTGGCCCACACAATGCTCCATTTCGAACCTTCTGCGTCCCGCGACAAGATCTTGAGGTTGTCGTTTGCGCTGTCGTACTGCTCTTGTTGGGTGCCCTCGGTCGGGAACGAGCGGACGCACATTGCCACGATCGCTTCAGGGAGGAGCACAATCTCGATGAATGTCTTTCGCAAATGGTGCGGGAGAGACTCGTACCGATCCGACCCGGCGGGGCGAGTAGGCCGCTCGGTCGCCATTGCAGGCGCGGCAACGTCCAGTAGAGGCTGTGATTCATCGAGAGGCAATGCAGCTGGGGTTGCCTCGTCTCCTCCTGACATGCTGTGATCGGCGGCAACGGCTGGTTCAGGAGGCGCCTGAGCCTCCTCGCTGGCATCGGTTGGCGGCTCCATAGGTGTGTCTTGCGCTTCGACATCCTCCCCGCTCGACTCGCCCCGCAGCGCCCACCGCAGCAGCTCATCTAGAACCTCGAGGTGGTCGTCGGGACTGAGGTCTGCGACGCGGACCTCGTCGTCCAGGGAACGTCGCTCCTTGCTTGACAGGTAAAACTTGTCAATGCGCCACTGTGCTGGCGGATAGCGCTCGTTGATAATGTCGGCGAGGTGTGGGCGGATTGTGATGAGCTGCTCTGCAAACTCGAGGTCGCGGTATGCAGCCGAGTCGACAATGGTTGCCGGGTCAAACTCGAGTTCGGGGGTGGGCAGTCGAATGACAGTGCGTGGCCTGTCGATCCGCTGAGAACGCAGCTCTCCAAGCTACAGTCAGTTCCACGTATCTTTGAATAAAACGTACCACGCAGTCTGCGATCTCCTCCTCTACGATGAACAGGACCCGGTTGCGCTGCTTGCGAACTGTTCCAAGTTGCGTTTCAATCACATACACATCCTTGACCTTGTTGCCTGGGGAGCCCGGGATGAACTCGGCAAGTAGACCGGGCATGTAGCAGGGGCCCTCACGGTAGGCGCAGGCCTGGCCAATTTCCACACTGACATCAGCTAACCGCTACACTGAGAGGAATGACTCACCCTTCTGGCAATGTTGTCGCCGACCGTGGGGGCGAGGGTTGCGAGGTACCCAGCTGCTCGGTAGACTGCGCCTTCTTCAACTTTTGGGCCTGAGCACCAGCGAGGATGCGGCTCATGTCAAGAGGTTGGCTCATGTCATCGTCGTCATCCGAGTCCGAAAAGGTTAGGCTCGAGGGGAAGCGGGGGCGGCGGGGCGCAGGAGACGACGCTTGGCTGTCGAGTGTTTGCCTTGACGATGACGCCACCGGTGATCTAGAGTCATGTCGCCGCGAGAGGCTGCGTTTGGCATACAGTGGCGAAGCAAGTTCTCCTCCCGTCTGCAGCGCGTCGTCCGTGGGATCGACTGTTTTGCTGATTTTCGTCGATCGACGGCGAGAAGAGGCTTTCGGCTTGGACGTGCCACTCGGCCCAGCGGCTGCTGTAGTGGTACGGTCAGCACCGTTGGCCTTGCCCCGTGGTGCTGGAGCCGTTGGCGACTCTTTAGACTTGTCTTGCCCCTTATAGAGAGCATCGAAGAACGCGCTTGGGGAAAGCGTCGGTGGAGGCTTTGCGGGGGTGACTTTGACTGGAGTGGTTTCGTCCTCCTTCGCGTCCTTGGACGAGTCTTTTGTTGCCTTGGTCGAGGCTTTGCGAGCAGTAGGGCCGAGCTTGGGAGGGTTATTCCGCGTAGCCCTGGGAGTGAGAGTAGCTTTTGGTGCAGCCTTGGGCGTGCCCGTCGGCGTGGCCTTGACAGTCGCAGCTCTGGCCACAGCTTTGGTCTTTGGCTTCACTGGTGACCAGTCGGGCGAGCTTGGCGCGTCCGAGAGAGGCGATGAAGGTGGCGGGACATCGGGAGCGTCCGAGAGGTCCGACGAGTCCAACGAGGGGCTTCGCGGACGCTTTCCCGTGATGCTAGCTTTGCGTGTGGCCATGGGCTTGTTGTGTGAGTAATGGAGCGAAAGGATCAGAGGTGTTTCCGGGCGAATCGAGGTCGACCTCCACCGACGCGAACAACAGCTCACCCTGAAGTCGGAGGCAAGGAGGGTTGGAGAGTGAAGGTGCAAATGAGGAGACTGAGCAATGGGGGGTCTTTGTAGATGTAGCGAGTACTGGCGGGACGTCGTGTGTTCGGGATATGAGAAGAGAGATGACGTGCATGTAAGAGAGCATACACACAATGTTCGCAAGAGCCTCGTATGGCACACTCACTCCACACAAACCACAGAACGCGGGATCAAATTCCAGGCTGACACTTGGGACCCCGCGCCTGCACGCGCTTGTTGTGTCGCGTCCACTCAACAGCAACAACAATATTTATCGTCCTCCATCCCCTCCCCCCCCCACCTCCACCTCCAGCCTCTCTACCACTCAGGAGAGCGACGGCACTGCCCTTGGCAGTCGCCACCGCGCCCATATTCAAGATGAGCACACCAACTGTGCAGGCCGAGAAGGCCTACGACATTCCTACCGTCTCTTTCCGCGTCATCACGGACGACAAGTCTCTGCTGTCGCCCGCAGGCGTCCATTCGGTAAGATGGCTGTGGGGGGGGGGGCACATTTCGTGTGACACAGCTGACGTATCTACTCACAGGAACAAGCTCGGTCATATGGATGTAGGTTCCCTCTTCCTTGTGAGACCTAGCTGACAAAGTTAGACAACGACTTCTCCGACTTCGAACGGCCAGAGCACTATATCCGTTACATCGGTGAGTCGCAGACCAAGCTGAACCTCAACTGATGCGGCAGAACCTATCGAGTCGGAACTTGCAGTTCAGGTCGAGTATGACATGGACGAACAAGGTGGGTTGGTCGCTAGCGAGCCTGCTAACCCGCCAGATCAGGAGTGGCTCGACGCTATCAATGCCGAACGCAAGAAAGACCAGTCCGGCCCCGTATCATACGAAGCGTTTGAGATCATCATGGACAAGCTCGAGAAGGAATGGTTCAACTTGGTGAGTTGATGGGTACCCCCCCCCCCCCCCCCCCTTCTCTCTCTCTGACCATCCAAGATCAAGCGCATACCACAACCCGTCTCCCACCTGCCCGTTGAGGATTCAAAGTGCGCCATCTGCGACGACGGCGAGGGGGAGAACTCGAACGCCATTGTCTTCTGCGATGGATGTAACCTTGCAGTCCACCAAGACTGTTACGGCGTTCCCTACATCCCCGAGGGCCAGTGGCTCTGCCGCAAGTGCACAGTGTCGCCAGAGAATCCCGTCTCGTGCCTCTTCTGTCCCAACGAAGGAGGCGCCTTCAAACAGACGACAACGGGCCACTGGTCTCACTTGCTGTGCGCCATCTGGATTCCCGAACTGGGCGTCGGCAATTCCATTTACATGGAGCCCGTCGAGGGTGTCGAGCTGGTGCCAAAGAACCGTTGGAAGCTTGTGAGTCGGGTCGTCTGTGTGGCTGTACTCACCTCTGTCCAGATTTGTTCGCTGTGCAAGGAGCGCGTAGGAGCTTGCATCCAGTGTGTCAACAAAAGCTGCTTCACAGCATTCCACGTGACCTGTGCTCGCCAAATGGGTCTGCTCCAAAGCATGAAACTCATGGGCGATGGACAGTTGGAGTCGTATTGCGAGAAGCACCTTCCTGTGAGTTTCGACCCTCTCCCCACGAAGCTGACGACTCAGCTAGAATGGCGTGAAGGGCGCGAGGACATGTCGGACGCCAATGATACCGACTATCACGACACCGAGGATGACGAGGAAGAGGAGGATGTCATCACCCCCGCCCCCAGGAAGCGTGCACGCAAGAACTCGACGACAGCAAGGGCAGTTGTCACACCAAAGACGGCTCGTGCCCACGCCAAGTCGTATCGCCCTGGACCACCCATTGTGCCCAGGATGATCATCAATCGTCTCATGGAGTACATTGCCAAGGTGTCGATCCGCAAGCGACAGCCCTTCATTGAGCGTCTCTGTCGCTACTGGAGTCTGAAGCGCGAGGCCCGACGCGGCGCCCCGCTTCTCAAGCGTCTCCACCTGGAACCGTGGACTGCCACCAGCGAGTCAAGGGAACAGACTGAAGCCGAGAAAGCAAAGAAGCTCGAGTTTCTCGTCGCCCTGCGTAACGATCTGGAAAAGGTCCGCCTGCTCGCGGAGCTGGTCCGCAAGCGCGAAAAGGAGAAGCTGCGACAGGCCCAAGTCCTCGCGGACATTGTGGACAACTTTATCCTCCCCCACTTTGCGACTCTGCGGACAACTCTGGGCAAAATTGTGGCGATGGACCGTGGGGAGCTGTTCCTCAATCCAGTGACAGTCGAGGAGGCGCCAGACTACTTTGACGTCATCAAGGAGCCCATGTCGTGGTCGGGGATTGAGGCCAAGCTGGACAAGGTCGAGTACCGCTACATTGACGAGTTCAAGGTGAGTTGTGTTGGTGTTTACGTTGCTAACTCCTCAGCACGATGTCCTTCTCGTCCTGAACAACGCTACACTGTACAACAAGGGCGAGACCCCGTTCCACCGTACCGCCGCGAGGATGAAGAAGAATGTACAGCCGCTCCTCGACGAGCTCGATAGCATTCGAGACGAGAGCCTCCTGCTCTCTGTGTCAGAAGGCGACGAAGGACTGGCGGAGGCCGAGCCAGGAACTGTTGGCGATCTCGAGACATCTCTTCTTCGTCTGAAAACACTCTTGTCAACCGACCCGACGGACGACACACGGGACATGCTGGGATCGATCTTTGCGTTCGAGGTCGAGAAGGCCAAGACCCCAACACCTGTTGCCCCGGCTCCCGCAGAGGCACAACAACGCCAACAGCCGCAACAGAAGAGCTCGCGGCGGAGACATCAGACGGCCGCTGAGAAGGCCAAGTACTTTGAGAAGCAAGCGGCAGCGTACAAGGAGCGTTTGAGCTTGGGCGGTTCGACCCGCAAATCCCGTGCGGCAGCTGTGACAGACGGCGACGCCGGTGGCACCCCGCCGCCTCTCGAGTCACTCCCTATGCCAACACCAAACCGACGCCGCGCGGCTCGAAAGGATGAGCTCGCCGACGACGAACAAGGTGGCGAACCGTCTTCAGCTGCCAGTTCGCCTGGTACCATCAAGCCAATGCAAAGGCCTCAACGCGGTGTTCTCGGCGTCCTCTCCGTCCCTGTCATGTCCGACCGCGAGCGTCGCGCACGGGAGAAGGACCTCGAACTGGTAACGGAGAGTGTCGACCCGCTTGACGAGTACAAGCGCTTCAACGTCGGCTGGATTTTACCCGAGGGGTCGAAACGCAGGCGCCCACCACCACCGCCATTACCGCTGAAGAAGCCGTCCGCGCCAAAGACTTCCTCGTCCTCGAGAGGAAACGCCCCGTCCACGGAGCCAAGTATCCAAGGTACCGAACTCAGCCATACTAGCAAGGCCAGTCAGGCCGACGCAGACGATCACCATGACCGGAAGGGCAAGGGCCGTGCCGAATCGCAGGACGTGGTCCCAGAGGATGTCGAAATGACACCCACCGTGTCCAACAAGCGCAAGCTGTCAGAGGAGGCCGACGAGGTCTCCAAGCGACCTCGACCGGCACCGCCCGCAGACGACAGTGACGACGATATCCTCACGCCTGTCCCCGAGTCAGCAGAACCTAGTGCTGTGGCTGAAAAGTTCTCATTACCCGACCGGTCGAGTTTATCTCCCCTTCCTGACGAAGAGTCATCCAAGGAGGATTCTTCTGAGGAGTCACTTAAGGAGGAGCCAACGGAAGAGCCTACAGAAGAGCCTACAGAGGAGCCCACAGAGGAGCCCACGGCGAACCCCACGGAGGAGCCCACCAAGGATCCCACCGAGGAGCTCACAGAGGAGCCTACTGAGAAGCCCACCGAGGAGCCCGAGGAGCAGACCAAGGCGGAGCCTGAGGAAGAGACTAAGGAGGAGCCCAAGAAGGCAACAAAGAGGAAGAGGGATGACTTGTATGCGCCAGGATCGCAAGGTGGGTGTGCCGTCTTTGAAGCTTACCCGCTGACAACGACAGTGTGGGCCAAGATCACGTCATACCCTTACTTCCCGGCCATTGTGGTCGACCATGTCGGCGAATGGGAGACGGTGCCACAGTCAGTGCTCGACTTGGAAGAGCACGAAACCGAAGCACATGGCAAAGTATGGCTTGTGCGCTTCTACGACAAACAGCGCAGCTATGGGTGGATGGCGGCGGACAAGCTCGACATGCTGGGAACGGACGACGAGCTCGACGAGCTGTACCTGGCGGTGGGTTTCTCCAACGTAGTCGTCGCTGACCCAACAGGGCAAAGAGCGCGGAAAAAAGAGCTCGAGCAAGACCTTCAAGTCGTCGCATGTCAAGGCGTCGTGCAAGAAGGCATATCAGTGGGTGATAATTGCTCTTTGAACGGATCTGACCCATCAGGATTGCCAAGGCTGCACTGCAAGGAGAGTCTGCAGGCAGCGTTTGAGGGAATGCTACACTACACACCTGTGCTCCGTGTCGTATGCGTTCACATTCATGCAGGTCTATAAACAAGTGTGCACACTATGCAGCATATTAAAAACTCGTCATTTGTTTTTTCTTCTTCTCCACGGTATCCGGTTACGAAGGCGGAAGCGCGTCGAGGGCGCGCTGGAGGTTCTTGCGCGCCTCGGCGTAGTCGTCATAGTCGAGGGCGGAGATGGCCCACTTGGCCCACTTCTGGACCTGGTCCACCTCCTTCCTTGGGAGCTTGGCTGAGATAGAAGGCTGGACGGGGACAGGAGCAGGCGGAGCGCGCGACGGGACTGGGGCTGGGGCTGGAGCAGTGTGCGCCGTCCTGCTGCTATGGGGAGGTGTCGGCGTGGCGTGGTTCTTGGATGTGCCGACTTGGACCTTTGTGGACCACTGCGAGGCGGTAGACGCTGGGGGAGGTGGGGCGCGAGACGGCGCAGACGCGTGCGAGGGAGGGGGAGTGGGTGCCGGAGGAAAGCTGGTACGCGTCGAGGCTGGGGTCACTGGAGTCAAACTGCGGCTCTCAGACGGGTCAATGACGCTTGGGGGCGGGGCGCCAATCTCGGCCACTTCTGAGACGGGGGAGATTGCTCCGTCTGGCGTGAGCGGCGCACCGTCAGGACCCATGAACATGACACTCTTCTTGGGGAGGTCGATGTGGTCTGGCCTGTTGGCACGGCCTCCAGAACCAGCTGTGCGGGCGGTGCTGCCTGACCCGCCCGAGTCGCCAGAGTCGCCCGAGCCGCGCTTGGCTGTGGAGGGCCTCCCTGAACTGTTGCTTTCCGAAGAGTCCTTGCGCTTGGGCTCGGTCGGCTCGTCTTTCCAAGGCGCCACATCGCGCTCGCCCGGGGTCGCTGCCGTGGACCAATGCTCGCGATCGACGCCGCCATGGGTGGCCGCGATGGACCAGCTGTCCGAGGGAGGAGCGCGAGACATGGCAGGGCGCTTGGGAGGCGAGGTAGCTGAGGTGACAGTAGAGTCGGTCGGCGACGTGATAGTCATGATGGGCGGGGGGCGGGGTCCAGAGTTGGACGTGCGCCGAGAGCCATGTGATACATGATCGATCGAGGGTCGAGACTGGTGGCTGCCAGAGTCGCGCCGCGTAGATTGTCCGCCACGCAGCTCCGACGAAGAAGAAGGACCGAGAATTGGGCGTTGCTGGGCAGAGCTCGATGTGCGACGTGCCGAGCTCGAAGCATCTGGAACAGGTGGCGACGAGCGCTGCTGTGTAGAGGACTCGCGGCGGTTACTCGACTCCTTGGCGGGTGGCGAAGGTGCCTCGTCGTCTGCGATAGCTAGAGAGTCAGTCCGGCGTCCTTATCACTGCCTCCGGATACCCACCAGAACCGGGCAGACGGCCGGCTTTGACGGCCTTTGCCACCTCTTTCGCCTTCCAGAGGGCGTATTTGCGCTTCTGGTCGGTCTGCAGCTGTCAGTTGACGCTCAAGGGTTCCTCAACTCACCTCGTCGGGGAGGTTGCCTGAATCAAAGGTCCTGAGAATCTCCATAAACTGTGCTGCAACAGTGAACCGCTTGGCGAGGCCGCTGGGCTGTCAGCGATAGTCACCGCGTCATGATAGACCCACATGCTGTACTGTCCGGCTCTTTCTGCCTCGTCGGCACTGTCGAAGATCTTGAGCGCAAAGTTCTCGACGTGGGCCGCGCCAACGTCCGTACTGGTAACCGCTTCGTTGCTGGCAAGAACGGGCTTCATCTGGGATCACGTCAGCCTGTGCACAGCCCGTCTGATGGCGAAAGCTCACCTGCTCAATGGAATCAAGAATGGACATGATCCAGTGCGTTCCTTCCGGCGTGCGAGGAGCGCCCATGGCCACCTCGACAACTCGGTAGCAGCCTGTGGTATCAGCAAGAGGTTCTGAACACTCGTGGACGCGTACCCCAGTAGCAGATGGCAGGGTCCACCAGCTTGCATTCTCTTGCGCGGGTCAGGAGGTTCTTGCAAAGCGAGCCAAAGGCTGCTGGCGTCGTGTTCGGGTCCGGGATAGTGACGTCGTTCATGTTGTGGTCGAGGTCTGGTTCGTAGACCAGTTGAAGATAACAGGAGGACGGTGTGTTGTTACCGGTGACGTCAAGATTGTCGCTCGAGGCCGAGACAATCACGGCGCTTGTTTGTGTGGATAGCTGTGGATAGTTCTTCTTGAGTTTCAAGAACCTGGTTGTGGTGATGGGAAGAAATGGAGTGCGAGAGTGCTTGGGAGATGTACCCAAGACTTCCGGTGGCGCACGAAGGGTTGCGGCAATGGCTTCGCAGGCGGAGTTTGGGTTGAGATCTCGCCGTCGGCGCCGTCCGCGTTGTGGTGGCCGGCTGTGGTTGAAAGCTATGTGGGAACCTGGGAAATGGGAACGATGTGGTGTCGATTTGTGTGTGTGTGTTGTTGTTGGAGCCCGCGAGGCTGTGAGGGATGGGATGGTGAAGAGGCAAGACGTACGGATGGGGGGACGGGTGGATCCAAGACACCTCAGCGCATCATTGCTCACGCGTGTGCCCTCTGCCATGCGCCCAACATGCGGCGGTGGACGGCCGGGGTCTCCATATTTTGGTTCCGTCCAAGGCCGGAGAGTGGCGATTTGGGTGGTGTGTGGACGTTGTCTCAACACCAGAGGGGGGGAGAAGGTGACGAGGGAAGGAGGGAAGACGGGGGAAGACAATATGCTGCTGGCTGCTGGCTGTGCTTCTTCCTTCTTACTTCTTCACACTTTCTCTCATCCATATCCACAATGAGCGAGGACACGTCTTGCTCAGCCCTCGTGCTGTGGCGGCCCTGGCCCTTCGATCCGGTCCCTCGTTCCTCGCCAACCACAGCCATCAAGGAAGCGCCAGAGCTCACAGAGATCGTCCCTCCCTCTTCCCCGGAGGTCACTCTCTCGGTGTTCCATGACGCTATCAACGTTCTGCAAGGACCATCTAGCTCTTCCTCCACCCATCACGCGCCCAAGGTCGCCGTCAACACCCACTACCTCTCGCTCATTCGCGGTCCGCAAGTCTCCCCGTCGTGCCACACCATCCGCCTTCCCCCATCGCCTGGCCTCCAACATCTACCTAGAACCTCGATCTCCTGGCCCACCAGCCTCACTTTACCTACCTCAGCCCACTCCCTACCTTACAATGCCCCCATTAACGAGGACATTGTCGGTTGTGACCCCCAAGACATTGTCATGGACGAGCCGTCGGACGCTGCTGAAGTCGCGAACCAGATGGATGTGGATGAGGAGCGTGTCCCGGAGGGAGGCGGTTCTTCCTTCACTCCAGCCCTTGTTACCACCTCTTCTTACCAAGGAGGTGACCCTGGAGAGCACGCTCCCATGACCGCCGCGGACACGGTCCTGCACCTGTCGAGCACCACGCCACTACAGCCAGTAATGGGCAGTTGGACGACTTCCGACCCCATCTCGCTGTCCACTCCAAAGCGTCCCGGTGTCTTCCTCCCTCCCAAACGCACCCCTGTATCCGTCTCGGACCATTCCCCCAACACCCCAATTGCCAAAGTAGACCAGTGGCGAGTCGGCAAGCGACCAGGTCACCAGGGCTCGCACATGCACAACAAGCGACGCAGCGAGGCGCTGAGTGAAGACGAGGTGAGTTGACAATGTCTGTCGTTCTCTAACTCGTCCCCAGGGAAGCGGTGTCTCTACGCGAGTGCTCAAAAGGCCATTCCGCCCTCCCACCCGCGTGTCCCCTTTCTTCACGCCCAACTCTGAATCGACGACCGGGACGGCCACGGACACCGCGAGCTCCAGCCCACCCTCCGCACGCTCGGGCACGAGTACCAGCGCGTTCCCTTCGCCGACCAAGTCCAAGTCCAGTTCCAACTCCACGTCCCTGTCCATCCTGGGAACACCCAGCACCTTGTCCTCGCCGTCCATCAGCCGACGCCAGAGCCAGAGCCAGAGCCAGAGCCAGAGCACGACCCCATCCTCCACCGCCAGCACGGCCACCCGGGCGCGCGTCTCCAAGCCCTTCAAATCGCCCACGGTCGTGGCCCGCTCCGCCGCCCCGTCCCCGCCCTCCATCGCGTCCCGCTCGTCCTACTCCCGCTCTCGGCGCAACCCCAACGGCAACGCCAACGACAACGATCCCGACGCCGACCTCGTCGCTGCCCTCGAGGCCCGCGTGCGCACCCTACGCCAGGCGGTACGCTACGCGACCGCGCCGGACGAGGACGACCGGCTCGCGCGCCTCGTGGGCGTGTGGCGCGACGCAGGCCGGCACGTCGCGGACAAGCTGTTCGAGCTCGTGCCCCGTCCCGAGGAGCGCGAGCACGGGGGTGTGCGTGCGCGCGAGCCCCGTTCGTGGGGGTTTGGGTTCGGGTTTGGCGCGTATGCGGACGGGTATGACGCCGACCCGTTCATCGACACGTCCACGTCCACCTCCACAGCCACAGCCACGAGCGAGGCTGGTCACCGAGGCGAATTCGTGCTGCCCCCCGACACCGACGACCCGGACGGGTCCGAGGAGGACCTGGACGTGGGCCTGGGGAACGTGCTGAAGGGCGCCCGGTCTGTACGCCGGTATGGCGCGTTCAGGCCCAGCGGCTACGGGGACGACATGGTGACCAACGACACGGCTGCATGCGACGACGTCGACGAGTGAGCTGTGGCGGGCGATCCTAAAGGAAAAAAAAGGCGTCAAGCTGACCATTGTCCAGGTGCAACCCGTCGCCGGATACCTGGGACCGCGGGGCCATGCTGCTTAAACTCGGCGTCGACCCGGGCCTCCTCGGGTTCGACCGTGAGGCGGACGACTGGGAGGAGATTGTGGACGAGTGAGCGGAGGGGTTGATAGCGATATGCGCATGGAAAAGGAACGAGGTCAGTTTGGCAGTTTGGAGTCCCCCCCCCCCCCCCCCCCCCCCCCCTTCGTAGTTGTGATATGGTGCATCGTATCTCTCCGCAATGTGGGCAATGCTTTTATGTATGTATGGGTGTGTGTGATGATGATGGTTACCAACGTCTACCAACGTCGCTCTCTCTAAGCCTTGCGGCCCTTCTTGGCCTTGACGACCTTGAAGCCGAGGTCGGCGCTGGGCTGCTTGGGCTGGGTCTTGACGACGTCGGCGAGCGAGGCAATCTTCTGGACGCCGCGGGCGCCCGACGCGTTGTTGCGCTGCGTGTCGGCCTTGCGCTTGGTGAAGAACTCCTGCGCGAAGCGGCGGCCGTCGAGCGTCGACGACGAGGCGTACACGCTGTCCGAGATGATCTCGAGCAGGTCGGCGCGGGACGAGGCCGGGGGGTCGATGGGGAACTGGAGGAGCATTTGGATAAAGTCGTCGACGTTGACGGTGAGGCCCGTGAGGGCCTGCTTGGTCCAGCGGATGAACTCGACCGAGGGCTGGGTGTCGTCCGAGCCGCCGTTCGACTTGACAGTGGCCGAGGGGACAACGACGGTGACGGGGGCAGGGGTGGTAGCCTTGGGCGTGACAACAGTCTTCTGGATGACCGGAGTAGCGGTGGGCTTGGTGGGGGCAGCGGTGACCTTGCCGCTGGCACCGACGGTGGACCAGCCCTGCGCGGCGGCCGCGGCGGCCTGAGCAGGGGTGGGGGCCACAGTGGCGGCGAGGTCGGCGTAGCCGCGCTTGACGGTAGCAGCGGCAGCGGCGCCAGAGGCGGCGCGGGCCTGGGCGTCCAGCTTCTGCTTGCGGCGCTCCTCCTCCTCCTGGATCTGCTTGAGGGTCTTCTTGGGCGTGTCGCTGCTGCCGCCCCAAGCGGGAGCCGCCGAGGAGGGGGGAGCGGGCGACACCGAGCTCTTGGAACCCTGCTGGGGGAGACCCCAGGCAAGCGAGGTGGGCATGTCGTCCGACGCGGTCGAGGGGACGATGGGGACGGGGGAAGCAGAAGCGCGAGCCTCAGCAAGCGCCTGCTTGCGGGCCTCGGCCTGGCGAGCCTCGAGCTCCTGGATCTCGCGGAGCGACGGGCCGTGCGAGGCGGTAGGAGTAGCGGCCCAGGGGGCGGCCTTGGGCTTCTCGGCCTTGGCCGGGGTCACGGGAGTGACGACAGCGAGGGCAGGAGCGGTCTCGGCAGCCTTGGAAGCGGCAGGCTTGGCGGGGAGCGACGCGGGGGGAGGGGGGAGCTTCGAAGCCTGGGCCGGGGTAGGGCCGCTGACCGACGACTTGCGGCTGGCAGACGTCTTGGGGGTCTTGCCCCAAGCAGCGGCAGCGGGGGGAAGCTGAACAGCCTCGACCTCGGGCGTGGGCTCGTCCTCGACGACCGGCTCCTCGATGATCTCCTCCTCAGACTCGTACTCAAGCTCGAGAGCCTCGTCGACCTCGGACTCGGACTCGGCGATAAACTCGTCCTCGGCGGCAATGTACTCGGGCTCAATGGGCTGCTGCTGCTCCTCCGCCTCAGGCTGGTACTGGGCAACAGGCTCCGCGGGGAGGATGTACTGCTCCTCAATGGGAGCCTGGTGGACAGGGGCAGGGATGGGAGCGGGGACAGGCGCCTGGGCGGCGGCAAGGTGGGGCTGCTGCTGCTGCCAGGCAGCAACAGGGCTGGGGGCACCCCAAGGCGAGGGCTGGCCAATGGCCGAAGCAGAGAACACGTCGGGGGCACGCTGGACGGGGGTACCAATGGGAGCAGCGCCAAAGCCGTACTGCGGCTGCTGCTGGTGACCGCCGATGGAGCCGTAGGGGCCGTTCATGCGAGCCGGGCTCTGAGGACCGGGAGCAGGGCTCCAAGGCTGCTGGCCATTGAGGTAGGTGGGGACGGGGTTGTACTGGGGCTGGCCGTAGTGGTTGGGGTACGGCTGCGCGTTGTACGCCTGCTGCTGCTGCTGTTGTTGCTGTTGCTGCTGCTGCTGGAGGTTGAGGCGGTGGAACTGCTCATTCAGGCCAGGCGAAGGGCTGGGAGAAATCTGGGTGGTCTGGATGGCAGCGAGAGGGATAGGAAGGTTGGGGGGAAGACGGGGGCGGACGGTCGAGAGGAAAGGCTGGACGGCGTTACCAGTGAAGGTCTTGAGCTCGGACAGCGTGTGGAACGTGGTCTCGTGCTGGCGACGGATCGGGAGGTCGTCCTTAAAGTACGAGTGCGAGTACCACTCGTGCATCTGGTTGCCAGAGAACGGACCCTGCTCCTGGCCGTTGGGGTCGCGGTAGAGCCAGTTGATGGCACCGAGATCCTCACGCTCCTGAGCCTGTGAGGCCTCGGAGTGGGCGTTGGACGGCGTCGGCGTGGCCTCGCGGAGCATGGTAGCGTCACGCTCGAGGAGGGGCGTCGCCGAGGCAGTGGCAATGACCGACTCGGAAGCAACTTCCTGGTGCGAGTCCAGGGCCGTGTCCTCCTGAGGAGTGGCTCGCCACTTGCGCTGGCCTGCGGCCCAGCTCAAGCGCTCGTCCTCGGCGGACTTGCTATTGACGGCCGGGTCGTCGGGCTGCTGTTCTTGCTGCTGCTGCTGGGCCGGGGCGGGCTGACCACCGCCAAACCCTAGCACGCCCTCAAACGCGCCAGAGGCATTCCTCGCCGAGCGCCAGGTGGGGGCAGCCGAGGGACGGAGCGGATCGTCGGCGTCGCGGCGGGGCGCGCGCTTTCCAACGCCGCCAAAGCCGCCGCCGAGACCACCAGGCTGGCGGCCTTCGGCGAGCGCTCCGCTGAATTTGGCTGCTCCTCCGAACGCGCCGCCTTCGCCGCGTCCAAAGCCGCCAAAGCCAGCACGAGGGTTGTTGGGCTGCTGGGGCGCGGGAGCTGCCTGCTCTTTTCCGCTGCCACCACCGCCGCCTCCACCAGCACCGCCGCCGCCGCCCCCGCCGACAGGCTGGGGAGCGCGACGAGCCATGGGAGCCGCGGGGTCCACCTGGTTATGGGCGGGGCGACGGGTCGGCATGGGCGGGTGCACGGAAGTGGAGAGGAGCTGCTATCAGCACACTGGGGGAAAGAAAAAAGACTGCGGCGGGGGATGATGATCGATGATCTCCCCTGCCGCTTTCGGTGCACCGTGACACTCACCTTCTTCTCCAAGTCGGTGAGATCGCGCAGACCCACGGGCTTGACGACGTTCTTGCTCACGAGCACTGCGCCGCTCTCAGCCAGCTGAAGGAGCTCGATGGGCCGCTCCTTGAACTTGTCCTCGTCCCAGACGGCGAGGATCTGCTCGCGGCTGTAGCGGAAGGGGAAAGGGCTGGGGTCGGCATCACCGTTCCCGTCGCCATTGTAGGGAAAGTAGCCATCCCCGCCCATCGACGGCGACGCCTGGGTGTGGGTGACGCGCGAGTACGAGAGAGGCGGCGGGTTGACATGGGCAGTGGCGGCGTTGGGCGATCCGGAACGCGGCTGGCCAAGAGCCGGGAAGGGCGACGACGAGGGCGCGACCTTGGAGTGGTGGTGATGGTGGTGGTGGTGCTGCGGGGGCACCTCGGACGTCGGCGTGAGCGCCGAGCCCGTGGGCTTGATGGGCTTGACCCATTGGGGGGCAAAGTGCATGGACATCTTGGAGCAAAGTCAGCAACAGAAAATTGTGACAAAAGGGGAGTGGAGAGGACGAGTGTGGAAATTGAGGAAAGAGGACGACGGGGTTCGTGCGCGCGCGCAAGAGCGGGGGGGGGCGCACGAAAGCAGTCCTGTGAGTGCGAAGGAGAAACACAGCTCTGCAGTGACTCGCTTCTAGACGAGCACTGGAAAAGGTGGTTGATGGCGGTACATTGGACGGCCGGTGGGGGAAAGAGTTGATCCGGGGGGGCGGAGTCTTCTGACCAAAGACCCGATATGGAGGGGGGGGAGAGCGGGAGAGGGTTGTGCAGGTGTGTGTCGCGTGAGACGTACTGTGAAAGGTGGGTGTGATTGAACGAGATTTGCAGAGACGGGGCGACGGTGCGCGCCTGTGCTGTTGGATACGAGTGGGGTGGGTGTGAGGGGGGTGAGGGGGTTGCTGAGGTGCGTGTGTCTGTGTGGTGCTGTGATTGCTTTGGTGGTGGAAGACTGCTTTGCTTGTGCGAGATGGAGGGAGGTGAAAGACACGGACGGGTAAATGATGGAGACTTTGATGGTCGACTTTTGCGAGCGGCACCGGACGGGCGGGGGCGGGGGGGACAGCTGCAGCCAGGCGGGCAGGCTCACCATTCTGCTCACCGTACATCGCCGCCGATGCCCACAGCCAGGCGCGCGCGCACACACTCACAGCCAGCCAGCCAGCTGCAGCCAGCCAGCCAGCGCCAGCCAGCACCACCAGGCGGGGGTATCGGAGTTTGATTTTGATCCCGCCCGAGGCACGTCAGTGGTGTCTCTGGCTCTAAGATTATTATGGCCATTCCAAGTCGCATGTAAACCACCTATACACAACACCCTCGGAGCACATGCGGTTCCATGTCGTGAGTCTCCTCGCCCTCTTCTTCCCTCTCTCTCTCTCCCGTGACCTGACCTGACCCCACTCCTCTCCAGCTCGGCGTTGGCTCGATAGGGACACTCGTCGCCCACCACCTGCGGCTCGCACAGCCAAAGGCTGACATCTGCCTCCTCTTCCGAACAGCCGCCATCTTTAGAAAACAAAAGTACCTCCGCGACCAGCCAGTACTGCCACGACCAGGACCAGAGCTCAAGGTCTCTCGCGCTGGAGGAGAGACGACTGTTTCCTCAGGCTATGACGTCGGCATCACAAACCACCTCAAGCTGCCCGGCTTAATGGCGGCCGTGGCTGCTGGCCAGGTCGCCGGGGTGGACAACGACGGCCCGATCGACTCGCTGATCGTGTGCACCAAGGCGCCGTACACTGCAGGTGCCATTGACAGTCTCAAGCACCGGATATCCTCTTCGTCGGTCATTGCCCTCTTGCAGAACGGCATGGGCGTCTATGACGAGCTGTGCGACAAGTTCTGGCCCGACGCAAACGACCGACCGCAGTTCCTGCTCGGTACCACGACACACGGCGTCACGCCGTCTACACCTGGCCAGGTGGTGCACGTGTCCCGCCCGGGACAAGGCGCGGTGAAATGGGGTATTGTGCCAGACCCGCGCGGCTTTGACGTCGAGACTTGGCTGTGGGGACGAGAAGTCGGCGGCTTGCCGACCCTCACACCACCCGACTCGCCCACATCCCCGTTGCCTCTGCCACCACAAGGAAAGGGCCTGGACAACCTGTACGAGACGCTCGAGGCCCTCCTGTCCATGACCGCCCTCTCCCCCTCGCTCCTCCCGATGCCCCACCTGTACCACCAGCTCTTGTTAAAGCTCGCCGTCAACGCAGTGGTCAACCCATTGACAGCGGTCCTGGGCGGCGGATACCTGCCCAACGGCGCCATCCACCGTACCGGTCCGGGCCACCGCCTCATCAACCAGGTGACCGAGGAGACGAGCCAGGTGCTCACGACCTACCTGCACGCCCTTGCCGGCGGCGATACGCCGGCCCAGCCCGACGTGGTCCGCCAGTTCTCCACCGAGGGCCTGTTGCAAATCATCCACGAGGTCATTGGCAGCACCAAGGCCAACACGAGCTCGATGGCCATGGACGTAAAGTACGGCCGCGAGACAGAGGTCAAGTACATCAACGGCTTCCTCGTCTCGCTCGGCGAGCGCCTGCACGTCCCCACGCCGGCCAGCCGCATGCTCATTGAAATGGTCAAATTCAAGGCCGAGGTCGGCGGCCTGAACGGCGTCGTCTACCCGGGTGTCCGCGAACACATCCACCAGGCGGAAAAGCAGTCGGTCGAGGAACGCCAGCTGGGTCTCGAGCAACGACGGATCGGCCTGGCGGAGCGCGACATGCTCCTCAAGGAAGTGGCCGCGCGCGAGGAGATGCGCGCCCACCGTCTCCTCAAGCGCAGGGCCAAGGCGGCCAAGGTGGAGGCCGAGCGCCTGGCGGGTCGCCTGGATCCGGGAGTCTTGGATCTGAGCGCCGCCGAGGGATCGGGATCGAGCGAGTCATCGGCGTCGGCCTCGGCGTCCGAGTCGTCGGCGTCGGAGCAGGGCGTCAGTGGACAGGC
Source organism: Apiotrichum porosum (assembly GCF_003942205.1). Classification (NCBI taxonomy): domain Eukaryota; kingdom Fungi; phylum Basidiomycota; class Tremellomycetes; order Trichosporonales; family Trichosporonaceae; genus Apiotrichum; species Apiotrichum porosum. The sequence continues at coordinate 168,671 of NW_021167121.1, read as the reverse complement.
CGGCGCGAGCAGTGGCACGAGCCGTGGCAGCGACGCCGAAAAGTAGAGTCATGGAGGGAAGCACCCCCCCTCGTCACGGGTAGCTAGATCTTGTACAACAGCCAGCATTTCTGCACTTGCATTGCATTCCACTCATATACTTGGCATACGAACTGTACCCTGGGGAGCCACAGAGACGCCGCGAGAGACACAAGACTTGGGCGCGACCGCACATCGCGGTTCCAGGACATTGTGGCTGGCAATATGTGCTCTTGGTGACCGCGACCGCAGTGCCGCCCAGCCAGTGCACCTGACGGCCCAGACTCCGGACTGGCTGGCCAGACCCCCGCGTCGGTCGCTGGACCAGTGAGGACGGGAGGGTGCGAACGAGTGGGTGGCGGGCGTGCCGGCTGCGCACGACAAACCTGCCTCGACTGTGCGCCAGCGCGCGACGCGGCGGCGACGCGACGACGCGCCAGCTCGGCGGGCCCCTCGGTCCCTCGGCTCCCCTCCAGCTCCTCTCGGCCTGGTCTCGAAGTGTGACGCGCCGCGGGGTGGTGGCCTGGTGGCCTGGGTGGTGGCGGGGGCCGTGTGTCCAGGATCGTTTTAGTGGTTGTGCAGTCGGTGTACGGGTGTGCTTGGTCTCGAGGGGTCTATACAGGGCCATGGCGGATTGCGCATTGAAAAAAAGCAGCCAGGAGAACGAGGTTCAAGAGGGCCAAAGAGGGGCAAGAGGGACTGGTGCCCCGCATGTGACGCAGGATGTGCTGGTTGCCCAGCGTCCCGTCCCTGCCAAAAAGCAAAGCTGCTAGTTGCTGGCACTGAGAGAGGGGGAGAGGGATGGATGGAGGCTCGATTTGGACATCCGGCGCGCACCCGGGGCACTGACACTGTCGCAGTCACTGTGCAGAGGGTTAGGTATGTGTCAAGAAGTGTCTGCGGTGAGAGAGATGCATGAGAGTTGAGTGAGCAGGTGGGGGGACTCGTGTGGGTGTTACTGTACAGGACGTTGCGTGCATGCAATGCACATGAAGGGAGCAAGGGGGGGGGCGGGGTGATGCTGGAGGCATGGGCTGGCCGACCTGTTGAAATAGGAAATAAACTGTAAGTGACGGGACGAGACACGAACCCGAATTACCCCTCGCCGCTTAAGGGCACAAATGGTCCGGCGTGTGCGTGCTGGCTGGTGCTGGCTGTGCTGGCACGCACGCACTACGCTCGCTGGTCTAAATCCATCCCACCCATCCCACCCACCTCCTCGCTGCATCTCTCTCAACAACCCACACACTCTCTTTCCACACCCCTTTGCACCACCTCCCCATCTCCCCCGGGCCCTCCTTCTCCCCCACACGCCCGCTGTGCTGCACCAGCAGCATGCACGCGCGCGCGTCTTCAGAAATGGCAACTCGCGTATACAACGGCGCCTACGCCCACCACCCCCACACCGACAGCCGCCCCGCCCGTGACCCCAGCCCTCCCACCGTCCCAACACTGTCCATCCCTTCGCCAGCCAGCATGGCCCACCACCGCCCATACACTGCCCACGCCGGCATGCACGTCTACACCAACAGCATGGCAGGCGACGCCAGCAGCAGCCCACGCTCCCCAACGTCGGCGTACGCGCAGCACGTTTCAGCACTCTCGGTGGAACCAATGCGCACGGTGCCCTTTGCGGCGTCCGCGAGCGGCTCTGGCGCAGGTGCGTCAACCGTCATGGCCTCGACGGGGTCCACCTCTGGCGCCGACTGGAGCCGCACGCACGGCCACTCGCGCTCCAACTCGCTCGCCGCAAGCCGGCGCGCCAGCGTTGAGGTGTCCGAGGAGAAGGGCGGTGGTGGTAACAACATGCTGCCCCGCTCCCCCACGTCGCCCTATGGCCACGCAAGGATTCCGTCTCCTTTGGCGCAGTCACCGCACTTTCCTCCAGCATGGACCGAGCCCGCAGCAGGCGTCGAGGCCCAGTTGCCCCCGCGCGTGCGGCCGCCAGTGGCCGACCTGCTGGGTCGCGCCGTGCGTGATCGGTTCGCCTGCAACTCGAAGAGCGGCGCACTGGGCCGCGGACTCATTATCGGCTGGATCGTGACCACCCTTGGCTTCGTCGCAGCAGCTGCGTTCTGGAAGGGCGAGCTGTTCTCAGGTGAGTAGCAAAAAGCACGGTGTACCAGGGTGGCGTACATTGGTATTGCTTTGGCGGCGGCGCGGGACACAGGGGGGGGGGGGGGGGGGGCAGTAACGCTGATGCCCGCTACCAACAGCCCTCGATAACCTCAGCAAGGAGCTGTATGACATGGGCTACCAAGGTCTCGTCGTCTACGCCGTTCTCATCTTTATCACCACCATCCCCCCTCTTCCCCTGTATTCGACTCTTATCGTTCTTTCTGGCTACACGTTTGGCGTGTGGCACGGCTTCGTGGCCAGCTACATTGCGTCGCTCGTCGGCGCCGTCGTCGTGTTTGTCGTGTCCCGCACTCTGTTGCGTGACGCCGTCACCCGATCGTGAGTGTGCTCCGTCTGCTTCCCCCGCAGCCAGTCTCTAACATGACACCACAGCCTGGCGTCCTCCCCCACTGCGACGTCTCTCCTCAAAATCATCCCCCAGAACCCCCACCTCCTCTTGCTCATTCGAGTCGCTCCTTACCCTTACAACCTTTTGAACGTCGTCCTCGCGTCAGCACCAAGCCTGTCCCTCAAGACGTACACGGCGTGCACCGCCATCTCCCTGTGCAAGCTCGTGTTGCATACGTGGATCGGTGCGGGCATCCACGACCTGTCCGCGGCATACACTGGCAGCGAGGACGACAGCAAGACACCTGCCCAACCCCCCTCCGAAGAGGACCTGCACCACGAACGCGTAAAGGCCGGCATGACGTACGGCGGCCTCATCATGTGCTTGGTGCTGTTCGTGTACCTCACCCACCTGGCCAAAAAGGCCATTGCAAAGGCACAGGACGAACAGCATATTGTGCGCGAAGAGGAGGTCGCCTTCCTCACGCCCATGGGCGACGCGCGCGAGCTCGACGACAGCTTCTAAGTACAAGCCAAAGCCGCACAAACGGATGTGCTCTCTCTCGGTGGTCTCTTTTCTTTCTTCTCTCTCTCTATTCTGTTCAATCCCCCTCGCTCTCTCCTTTGGCCCCCCACACTCAACTGGGCCGTTATCGTTGTACCAAGCTATACCAAAGCTCTCTCTCTCTCTCCCGGACGGCTTGCGCCCATCAATGGAATGGAATGCATGCATACCGTCGTCCCGAACAGCCGAGCCCGCGAGCCCGCGAGCCCGGCCCAGGCCTCGTGCATTCTGTATTTTTGGGTTTTGGCGCAGCAGGTGGGCTAGAGTTTTTGCCACCCACCGACACCGCATTTTGCCATGGGCCAATGTTGAACCGTTAACCGTTGAGCCGTGGCGCCAAGGTTGCCGTGTGAGCCGGTGCCCAGCGTCGACCAGTACATATGTGGTCCCAGCATGGTCCCCGTGTGGCACCAGTGACAGGCAGGGCAGTATGCCCGACAACAACCCCCAGTACCCCAGTCCCGCGGAGGCCCAGAGGCCAGAGTGGGCATTGAGGTGTCCGATGTCTGGTTTCTGCGCGAGGGCCAGAAGTGGGGAGTACGGAGTTGTCTCCCTGTGCTGGGCTGTCACTTGTTTCAAAGACAAGGTCTCGCCTCATTCCACACAAGACAATCATGGGTGTGGACGGGGCGGCCTAAATTGCACTGTCCATGACCACCACTCGCGCTCCAGAGCCACAGCCACAGCCACCACTGCGTCCGCAGGCCACAACAAACAACCCGGCCTTGGCCTTGGAACGCCATCATGGCGCCGTTATCCAGCGCCATCGGGCCGTTGCCGCACGCACGCACGCACGGCCAATTGAGCGGCCCTCGAAGGGTCAGCCGTTCTCAGTCCAAGTTGCCGGAACACGCACAGTACAGCACGTACAAAACACAGCCTGCGTCGATCCGTCGGACAACGGTGGGTGGGCGCGTTGCTGCTCTGTGTCCGTGTGCAGCAAAGTTGGACGGGAGACGCGTCGACGTCCCTCTCTCGCATTTGTTGCATCTCGATCGATTTTGCGGGCCCGCCGAGAATAGCTTTTCGGCAGCGCCAGTGGTACCTATGTTGGGCTCTGAGGTGCACAGCGCACAGCCTGGCATCGAGTTACGGCACAGGTGCACATGTCGCATGGGTGAAGCCGCTTTTGCATCCGACGCCGGTCCGTCTCGACCGGACGACCGCATGGTCGCGCATGTCGCCAAGCGCAAAACGGTGCGAGAGGAAGCGATGGGCCACACACGGACCATGGGTGGTGGAGCATAGTGGCTCCGCAACACGCCCAAAAAAGTCGGCAAGATCCGAGGAAAATAATATGGAAATCAACTTTCGGAACGACTCATGCGACTCAATGCGGCTGCGAGACTTTGGAAATCTGGCTCGACTCCATGCCACTTTGACCGCATGGCTCGTTTCGTGTCTTGATTTCTCGTTGCATCACAATTTCTGCACTGTACACCGCCCATCCCACCCAGACCAGCTTGAACAGCGCACACTCGAGCTCACCCTTTCGAGGCCCACCCGACCATGTCCACCATGACCACGACCACGACCATCGAGCTTGGCCCCGTCCGCACATACCCTGGCGAACCCGAGGTCGGCCCCTCGCTCCCGACGACGGCGGCCCCGTCCATCCGCAGCGAGTACAGCGGGCGCTCGGGCAGCCGTGAGCGCCGTGCGTCCGTGTTCGAGGCCGGGGGCGAGCCCGCTCCCATGTCCGGCGAGCTAGTGACGCCGGCGCTCCCGCCCGCCGACAAGGGCATGGACGCATGGCGCTTCCTGGTCGCGGCCACGGTGATTGAGACGACCGTGTGGGGACTGCCGTACACTGTCGGCGTGCTGCACGTGTACTGGAGCACAAAGCTGTTTCCCAACGACGAGAGCACCCTCACCAACGCAGCGACGTTGCAGACCGGTCTGCTGTACATCTCCGCTGCGGTCTTTGGCCCGTGAGTCGTGGCGCGTTTTTTGGTGTGGCGTGTGGTCTCTGGTGCTCACCCTGCTCAGTCTGTTCACGGCCTTTCCCCGCCAGCAGCGCTACTTCCAGATCATCGGCCTGGTCACTGCCGTCGCTGCGCTCTTTGGCTCGGCATTCGTCACCAAGGCGTACCACCTCCTCATCACCATGGGCATCTTTTACCCGTTCGCCGGCGCGCTGTACCTCCCGTGCGCGACGCTTATTTACGAGTGGTTTGTGTCGCGCCGCGGCCTCGCCACGGGCATCATGTTCGCAGGCACCGGTGTCGGCGGCACCATCTGGCCCCTCATCCTGCAGGCTCTGCTCACGCGGTTCGGGTACAAGGCGGCCATGATCTCGCTCGCGATCGGGTGGGGTGTGCTCAATGCCGTCTGCCTCGTGTTCATCAAGCGCCGTGTGCCCATCCCCAAACGCTCGGCACAGGCAAAGGGCCACCACGCACACGGCAAGATTGACTGGTCGGTGGTCAAGACGCCGGCCTTCTGGATCGGATTCTTCGTGCTCCTCCTCACCAGCATGGGCAACTTCAACCCCACACTTTGGATCCCCAGTGAGTCGAAGAGTTGTGACGAGCGCCAAAAATATCCCTGCTAACTCTTTCTTTCAGCCTTTGCAGAGACCGTCGGCGTCACCCAGCCCAACGGTACCGTCCTCGTGGCCATCATGAACGCCGCGTCCGTCCCCGGCAACGCGCTCACCGGGTGGGTCTCGGACCGCAGTCCCGCCCGCATCACCATCACGGGCTCGTGCGTGCTGGCCGCCATCTCCGTCCTCGCCCTGTGGGGCCTGGGCACGTCCCCCGCCTTGCTCGTCCTCTTCTCCATCGTCTGGGGACTCACCGCCCTCAGCTTTGTCAGCCTGTGGTCCAAGATGATCAGGGGTATCTGCAAAGACGACCCGCGCATGTCTGTTTTGCTGTTTTCCATGTTTGCGTCCCTCCGCGGCGTGGGAAACCTTACCTCGGGCCCCATCTCGACGGGCCTGTTCAAGACGGGGGCGTTCCGCGGCGCCGCGGGCGGATACGGACACACCAACTTTGGCGCCGTGCTCATTTACACGGCGGGCACCATCTTTGCCGGCGGTGTTGTGGGCGCCTTCTTCCCCAAGTAAGAGAGGAGAATAGAGAATAGATGAGACTCTGCGCGCGCGGGAGGGGGGGGGGGGGGACGTAAACGGCGGCGTAGAACGTTTAGAATGCACATGTGTCAGAGGACACGATGCAGGTCGACCTGGTGGTACCAGCGGGGCGGCGAACAGCAGTACTGTATGTAGTCAAGGTTACACTGTTGTAGTACATACTAGATGAGAGAACGTATTGTTGTAGACAGGAGATGAGACATTCGCTGGGGAACTACAAGGATACAGTGAGGACGGGTGTTGTGCATACCGCTCTCTAGCTCATGTGTACCGGTGGAGCCTATACAGATTTGGCTCGAACCTTCCTAGGTTCCGCTGGTCCATGCTTGATCTGTCACGACCTGCGAAGGATGCATCCACACAGAGTCATGTCCACCCCCCTTTGGCGTTGTCCTGGTCTGCCGTTTGATCTTCGGGCTGGCGCAGTGTGGCGGCTTGGCGTCGAGCTGCACCTGCTGCCTGCAATGTAGGCTAGATGCAGGACTGCAGGACTGGCCGGAGCCAGACATCGGTGGTCCTTGATAGGGTGCGCCGGGTGCGTGGCGGATGTGGCGCGCTGGCCAGAATCCTGAATAAACGCTACTGACGGTTGGTGGTCCAGGAGTCGCAGTTGGACACCTCTCACGTCTACACAAGATGAGATGTGCATTGCGACGGTCGTAGGCTCGTTCTCGTGTCAATAGATCACAGCAAGTTGGTACTGACCGCGAGCGAAAAACATCCTGTTGGCAGGCCATAAATTTCGGTGATTTGTTTCTGTTTTTTCCTGCAGCTCACATGTAGCATTCAACCTGACCACAACTCGTCCACTGTCCCTTCCCTTCCCCACCTTCCCGCCTTCCGAGCCCAAGCTGCAAACCGACCTCCCCTCACCTTATAACCGCCCGTCGCTGCCGTATTCCCAGTCGCAAACGGCATTCGTGGTGTAGTGGCTATCATACTTCCTTCGGGTTCTTTGTCTGTCCAGTCACCTGGCAGGCAAGCACATGTGCTCCGAACTAATTGAGTTTCAATGGAAGTGGTCCTGGGTTCAAGTCCCGGCGAGTGCCTCTCTTTTGGACTCCCGGGGTTGCTGCGGGCGTGTGTGTGGTGTGTGTGATGAGGGTGAGGACGTGGGGAAGGAGAAGAAGGCGGTGTGGGGATCTTGCGTTTCTTGTTTTGTTTCGTTCCTGCCACAGTCGGTGGGTAAGCGTTGTCGACTCGACTGTACCGTGGAGTCTAATTAGAGGATAGTTAATGTCTGGGAATGAGCGACTGCACTAGGGGGGGTAAGCATGCCCGGGGTTGGAAATCTGTGGCGAGTTGGCTTCTGGAGCGGCTCAGAGAGATGAAGTGACGATCATATTTGGTCACGGTCAATTGATATAGTCACAACAGTCAGAGGTTTGGATGTTAGTGCACTCGGGGCCCGTCGTTGTGATATGTCTGTGATATTTTACGAGACCCATGTTAGTCCCAAACGGACCTACATAGGTCCTGTGTCAAAGATAGATGGCATTTGGCAGGAAACAAGGACAGGTTTATTACTTTCGCTCTATCGTTAACCCCTACTCCCTGGCCCGTTGCACGTTGCCAGTGAGTAACATCCACGACCAGAACAGACAGGCCCACTTAACCGTGACTGCCTCCTATACATGCCTGCACCGGGAGCGGGGCAAGACCCTCCTTTATCAGTGAGGAGAGACGGCATACGCCGTGACGACGCGGAACATTCCACAACATCTGACACGAATGATCACGGCAGGGCTCAAACCCATCTCGTTTATGTCATCTCCAACATGTCCATCTAGGCGGTCACCCTCCCCTTCCCCCAGTCATGTTGCTGCGAAATGACAGCACGAGGCAACCCAGGCCATCACGAGATCCAAGACGTGTCGGCATTTATGACCATTTGACACAGATATGTGTCAGTGCCACGCCACGGCACACGACCCCGTGCCAAGCAAGCTCCAAGATTCCGTCCCCCCTTCCCCCCAGGTGTTCGGCTTTCGGGGGACGCAGTCTCCCAACCTTCTCTGCGCCGACTGCAGGACGAGCGACGGAATGGGCAGTATTTCTCGACAGGAACGGGCCTTGCGGATCAGACAGAGTAATGAGTATCCCAGGACGGCCAGGACCCGGGTCGCCCACTCTCTACGTTGACGACCGTTGGGCATGCGTTCGCCTGTGAGGGCCAGTCAGGTGACGTATATAAGCAGGCCCGCACCTGTGCACCTCATCATACTTCTCGGTTTGCGTACGCGTTGTCAAGAGCCAGACACCCGAAACTAAAAAGCTCTGGGATACATTCGGTAACCTGCCCGAAAGGAACAGCTGACACTGCTTTGGTGCGGACCTTGTGGGGGATATTGGTCACCAGGCTGGTGTGGGTGTCCCGGACACTTGCCGCACTGGCGCACTGGGGATGCTGCAGCGAGCTCTGAGAGGACTTTAAACGGCACACATGCTGCGTGTGGCTTGGCAGTGACATCAGCGGTATAACCAAGACCCCGACCAGCAAAAGACACAGAAACAGAACGAGTAAGAGCAACTGCAGGTCTGGGCATGTTGCAGAACGAGATTCCCCCGTCTGCCCAAGTTGACCTTTTTTCGATGACGTACTTGATGAACTGGAGAGGGCTCTCGATGGCGGTGCCTTAGTGATGGATCCAAACACTCGGGTCTGTCAGTTGGTTTATCCAGTTGTTTGCGGAATTTGGGCTGCTTGACAGGCTCCATTAGGCTCTCGAGTTAAACAGGAAGGCAGAGGACAAACAACACGGCAGCCACCTGGCCGAGATGGTTGCTTGTCTTGGTTGTTTCACAGACCACGCTGTGGTGGCACAAGCGAAGCGGAGCACAAGGGGGACCAAAAGGCATCTAGCACCCGCGGTTTTAACACTGCGGAGAGAAGCGAAGATGTGTGGGCGGATGTTGTCGTTGTTGGGACTGGTGGCGACGGCGTAGTGGATAGTATACGGTATGCTTTGGCTGTTCTTGTTGAGCGACACACTGCAGTGCGTTTAGGCAGCAAGCGACAGTTGGTGTGGTGTCGACGGGTGTACTGTGTGTGGTGTCAGTTTGCATTGAATGCGCATGAAAGCGAGGAGGCACGAGGCTGGCAGCGGCGGCGGGGGGGGCGCGTGACGCGTCTGGCGGGGCGGGCGCGGGAGAGAGCCCACAACGGCCACACCACTGCTTTGCTCCTTTGCCCGCGCCCACAAGCCCCACCCAAACCTGGCTGCTCGTTGTGTCTCCCTCTCTCCATTCCACATTCGATCCATTCCTCGTTTTCGTTCTCGCTCTCTCTCTCTCATTCTCTCTCTCATCCACACACACACACGCTACTCGTTTCTCTCCCCCCCCCCACACCATCCTTCTCCCCACCCTACACCTACACTTCCCCCCCGCCCTCCCTTCCCTCGACCCCGGTTCCGTTTCCTTTTTACCCCACACGTGCCGGTCAGAAACACGCTGCAAACCCGCAGTCTCTCTCTCTCACTGCAGCCGCCCAACAACGCCCAACAGCCCCGCGACCCGCGTCCGTCGCAGCGAAGCTCCTTACTGTGCTTGAAACGCGGCGCGCGTTTTGCCGCCCAGTTTCCCAACAACAACCTTTCACCAACAACCCACAAGTTGCATTCTTTCCAAAGACAATAAACAGTGAGTCAACAGGGTCGCTGGAGACGAGTTGTAGGCACACCCACGCCCACGCGACCTTGACCGACTGTGGCCAGTGACGCTGACTGCCCTTGAAGTGACAACCCCATCACGGCACTCGCCGCGCCATGCCGATCCGACGTCTAGCCACGGCCATCCTCACATGCGCCGACGTTCAACAACGGCCTCTGCCCAACGACCAGGCATGGCAGGCGACCGGACGTCGTTTATGAGCACCGACACAATGTTCACAGACGACATGTTGTGGGAGGAGGACGACGATGGCGCACCGCGCCGCCTCAAAAGGGACGAGCCCATGAGCCCCGTCGCAGTTGTCCGTGAGTAGCAGCACCTCCCACCTATGCTAACACCGTCAGTCTATGTAGTGTTCTTCTACATTGTGTGGCAAATCCTTACCAGGTCCGACGACAACGAGATCCTCTCACATCTCCCATCGTCGTCGCCCTTGCTCTCTCAGCACGGTGGTGGTGGTTACGACCGCGGGTCCTCGGCGCCCTCAGCAGCCCAACAGCCATACCTCCCCTATGCCCTCCCTCAGCTGCCTCCGGTCCCTTCCACAAAGTCGGACTCGACCTCGATGTGGCGTGTCGTCATCGGCACCATCGTGTACCCCATCTACCTGGCCGTCACGTTGCTCGCCATCCCTTTACCGTTCCTCATGAACGCGGTCAACCTCCTCCTCTCGGTCGTCCAGACCATCCTCTACCCTGTGACATCGACCGCTCGCCTGCTGGCGCGTACCTTCATCCTCGCGCCCCTGGGCGTCCTCTTCGGCTTTCTCCAAGCCCTCTACCCCGTGTATGTGTTTGTCGGGGGTGTGGTCGGTGTTGGAGCCTTCCTGGGAGTAGCCGCTGGCTACGTTGGCCGTCTGGCAATGTGGTACCTCCTTGGCCGCCGCACCCCCGCCGCTCAGCCAGTCAAGCGCCGCCGCTCGGCGCGTCGTTCAAAGCGCCACTCGCTTCCGCCAGCTCCAGAATCTGCACCGAACTTTGACCACCACCACCGTTCCTCTTCATTCGAGCGCCAGGAGCGCCTACACGTCCCTCGGTCCCCAACGTTCGAGTACGAGCGCCGATACGTGCCCATTGTCGACTATGTCCAGATCGGAGACCAGGTCCTCGCCATTGACCAAGGCGTGGGTACTGCGCGCGAGGGCGTCGTCCTCGGCGTCCGCCGTCGCAGTATCCTCAGGTAGAAAAAAATAACGCGATACCTCAAAATACCCATCTGTGGGCTCGACACGCCCGTTGTTCGTGGCTGGGCCCACGCGACCAAAACCCCCTTCAGCTCCGACTGAATGAAATATCTTGTTTGACTTTGACGAGACCCGAGACCCCTTACTTGGCTCGACTCGGGCCTGTATTGTAACGGCTTCCACCTCTTTTTTGTTTTTGTTTTTCGGGCGCCAAAGTGACCTTTCAACTGCGATTTACTACCACCCACCACCCCACACCCACCCACATACCATTCCCTTATTATTCGTCCTGTGACAAAGTACCATATTGTTAGTGTAGTCTATGTGATGCCCGCCATGTTGCGCGCGGCGTGAAAGAAGCGAAGAGTGTGTGAGAGAGAGTGGTGCCAGAGATCCTGCAAAAAAACGCGCCAGCCACGAGATAGAGTAGCGTGAGAAAACTGAGCATCGGCCGTCTTTTAATGAATCGTCGCGTGTCCGCCCTGATCGAGCCACGAGCACCGAGCGCGATACAGCCACATCCACGCGTCTGCCATCTGCTCTTGCGCTCTCGCGCTCTTTTGCTTTAGTGATGAGAATGCATGGAGCTGTGATGCTGCTATTGCTATGAGAGAGATACTCCTCCTTTCTACGTCTGTCCGCCGCCGCCGTCGTCGTCGTCGTCGTCGTCGTCGTCGTTGTTCTCTTCACCAAGAGATAGGTCTAGAACATGATCTTTGCGTTGTCATACATGGTGAGCATGGGGCTGAGGCCGTCCTTCATGCGCGTGGGGCCGACCATGGCCTCGCCGCCGTACTTGACGATAAACTCGGCTTGGGTGTAGACGCCGACATGGCGCCGGCGGAAGCCACGCACGCCCGAGGGACTGAAGAAGTCGTCGTCGAGCGCCTTTTGGGCGCGCGCGCCCTTGATCGAGGTGGGCGGCGTAGGGTTAGGGTCCGACGCCGCAGATGAAGACGACGACGCCGCCGCCGCCGCCTCCTCGTCGACTGTCGCGGCCTCGGCCTCGCCACTGCTGCCGTTAGCTCCGGGGGGAGTGACGCGGCGAGCGGGCGAGTTCATGATCAGGCCATAGACGTCGCGCAGAAGCTCAAAGTCGGTCGGGAAGAAGATGTCAAAGTAGCCCTGCTTGACGAGGAAGGTCGAGCATGGGACCATCTGGTTGCGGTAGCGGGTCTGCACGACGGGGCCGTTACGTCCCTCGACGGCCTCGGGGAGTTCGGAAAAGTCGGCCATGAGCAGACGGTGCGCTGGCAGTTGGTCGCGCAGGCGCTCGAGGAAGGACACGGCCTTGGTGGGCACAAACTCGGGTGGCGACAGGTTTGGCGCGAATGGCAGGTTGACGTACAAGTTGCGAAGGGCCGGCGACGACAGCATCGCCTTGGACAGTGGCGGCTGCGTGTTGGGGGCCAGCGGAAGAAGGCGACGGTACTCGAGCGCACGCCTCAGCAACGGGTCGGTGACGGTCTCGTACTCGAGCGAAAAGTCGCCCTCCTTGTTGATGGACACAACAGCTTGCTTGGGCTCCAGAGTCTTCATGTCATAACGAACAAGGTCGTGCGAGAGGTTGTCAAACACCTCGAGCGCGACAACAAAGCACGGGTCGGTCGTGCCTCCCTTCCACTTGAAAAAGTCCTGGTTGATGACCTCGACGTTGGTGAACCCAGCGTCATGGGCACGCTTGCGCTGAATATGGGAGAGCGCAGACGAGATCTCCACAATACGATACTTTGTCCGGGCAAAGATCTCGGGGTACTCGTCGCGGATGAACCGCATGGCGTCGAACATGAACGAGCCGTTGCCCGCACCGACCTCGTAGATGAGCAGGTCCTGGTGGGGGAAGTGGTTGCGCTTGTACTGGCTCACAATGGCGGACGTGAGCGCCCTGGCGTAGTACGGCTTGAACAGCTCAGTCGGCGTGTGCCACACCTGGCGACCGAGGCCGTCCTGAGGCGTGGCATATTCAGTCTCGTAGCGCTCGCCCATGAGCTCCTGAAACATGGCCTGGTCGCTTATGGACTTGAACTTGTAGCCTTCGGCGTCCTCGGGCGTGAATATGTCCACATTCTTGGAGAAATAACCATAGTGGGGCTTTTGGTCCGGGGTCAGCACGAGTGGGAGCCGTAGCGCGCCTTCTGACTCAAGACTCACGTTGTACAAGCTGTCATGGATGAATTCACGCACAAGCATCTTGGCGCGTGTAGGAGGCTTTTGGTAGCCTGCTGCGTCGTTGGCTGCCAGGCGACGGTAATTCGCAGCCTACAGAAGCAGTTAGTCGACCAGGTCTTTCGCCATCCACTGCCGCGTACTCACGTCTGGGTCGTGGTCCTGAAGCAGTGGAACCGCAATGCCTTGGTTGTAGTCGACTCGAGCTTCTGCATCTGCCTTGTTCTTGCGGGCCGCTTTGTCCTTGGTAATGTCACTCAGAGGAGCCTCCTTCAAGTTGAATGTCGCCTTGGCCTCCTTCCGTTTTGATGGCCACTGAACGGGCACTTCACGCTCCTTGGGGTTTGACGACGCGTAGCGCCTGCCAGCCGGCGAATGGGACGACGAGAGCGCCGAAGAGGAAGCGCGAGGGAGCCATGACGAGGAAGCGAGGACACGCCTCGAGCTTGACGGAGTTGCCAGCTCGCGCAGAGCCCGGCAGGAGAGAGAGGACATGGGTTTGTTGACGAAACCAGCACGGCTTGTGAACGCAAGATGGACAACCTCCACAGAGCGCGGCCGACGATGCATAAACGCCACACTGCCAAAACGCCGGGTCACCCAAGTCACGTGATGTGTTTGGGTGAGTGTGGGATGTTTGGTTCCGTGTCGCTTTATTGCCACCCGAAGTGACGCGTTTATCTTTCTTGGGATGCGACAAGAGTGAACGGCCGCGCGCGAGCGGGTGGATCACAACAACATCTCTTTCTCTCTTGACACAACCCCCTATATCACAAGCACTCTATCCCACATGACCATCCCCACCGCAAGACAGGCGGTGGGGTCCAGCAACCCTCCCCCGCGCAACAACCTTGAACTCATGCGCGGTAACATTGCCCCGTCCCCCGTCACCGTCGAGGTTGCCAACGCCAAGGTGAGTCAGGCAGGCAGGGAAGGCAAGGCCCGGGGTATGTGCGAGGCCATTTTGCTGATACATGCCTAGTCTGCGTTCAAGCTCGCCCGTCCAGATGCGGTGCGCACACTCTCCAATGGAGGCAACTGTGAGCTTTATTGCGTGGCCAGGCCATGTCAAGCTTACCTTGCCGCAGCCGTCAAAGCCGCGCCCTCCTCGAACATCGAGACGCCCGTTCCCCGAACCGCACCGTCCACTGTTAGGTCACACTTCTTCACGCCCATGTCCCACGCAGGATCACCCGGGCCCGCGCCTGCCGCAGTGGCTCCCCCGCCAGTTCCAAGCAACAGTGCCGGCACGCGCGACTACGACCCAAAGCTGGACCGTGAATCACTCGGCAATCTCATGGCCATGATGGGCAAAGCGCAAGACGAAAAGAACCGCGTTCTCGAAGAGCAAAACTCCATGCTCCACGAGCAAATGCGCCGGCTCCGCGCCGGCGAGGATGACCTCACGGGCTACGACGCTGAGATGGCTTCTTGGCAATTGTGAGTTCTTTCATGTTGCCTGGTGCTGACATCAACCTAGGGAGAAGTATAGCCAGCGTATCGCCGAGTTCAAGGCCGCCATTAGCGCTCGTCAAGCACCTTCCAGTAGCGGCAGCGGTGCTGGCACGCCTACATATGCGACTAGCTCGTATCCAACTCCACCGCCTGCGGCCGGCCGGCAGGAAACAGCTGGCGCATTGGCCCGTCGCAACGCGTTGCAGAACCTCAACCCGGGAAACAGTGGGTCTAGCACCCCAGTAGCTCAACCACGACAGCTTGCGCAGCAGCCCGAGGCTGGCCCATCACGCCGACCTATGGTCATGGAGTCACCGCCTGACTGGAACGAGGAGGATTATGAGATGGCCGAAGAGGAGTGGCAGGAGGACCCTACAGAGCTCGTCCCGGCAAGCTCCCCGTTGCAACCTCGGCAGCCTCGCACACCACCTCGCCAGACACGCGGAGCCTCTGCACCTCGCCGCAACCTGGCAGCATCTGCAGCGCTCGCCGAGTTCAACGACATTCCGCACGAGTTCCTCTTTTCATCTTCTCCTCCTCCCCATACGACGCCACAGCCAGTGAGGGTGGAAGCGTCGTCTGCAAGGTCAGCGTTAGGTGGTCCTGGTCCTCCTTCCTCCGACCCAGCAGGACGTGTGGCTGCCCCACGCATAGTCCAAGTCGCCGCCAAGTACCCCTGGGACAAGGAAGTCGAGCAAAAGTTGCATCAGGTGTTCAAGATCCCTCAGTTCCGTCTCAACCAGAAGGAGGCGGTCGACGAAACGATGAACGGCAAGGATGGTGAGTGCTCCAACAGACAATCTAGTATGCTGACAATGCAGTCTTTGTACTCATGCCGACTGGAGGAGGCAAGAGCTTGACCTACCAGCTTCCTGCAATCTGCTCGACAGGCAAAACCAAGGGCGTGACGTTTGTTGTATCGCCCCTCATCTCCCTCATCAATGACCAGACACGCCATCTCATCAAGCGCGGTGTTCCCGCTATTGCGTACTCTGGCGACCTTACCGCTGCCGACAAGAAGATGGCACACGAAGAGCTGAGCCGACCTGTACCCTGGACCAAAGTCGTGTACATCACCCCCGAGATGCTCAGCATGGGTGGTCAGATCAAGGGCATTCTTGCAAACCTCCTCCGTCGCAAAATGTTGGCGCGTTTCGTCATCGACGAGGCGCACTGTGTTAGCCAGTGGGGCCATGACGTGAGTTTGTATCTGCTGTCCGGCGTTGCTGACAAACAGTTCCGTGAACACTATTTGAAGCTCGGTAGCATTCGTACAGACTACCCGGGCGTGCCCATCATGGCTCTCACAGCGACTGCGCCCAACAAGGTGCAAACGGACATTATCAACACGCTCAAGATCAAAGGATGCACTGTCTTGAAGCAGTCTTTCAACCGCCCCAACCTCCAGTATGAAGTCCGACCCAAGTTGAAGACGGCCGTGCGTGATATCGCTGCCTTTATTGGCACAAGGGAACCCGACGACACTGGCATCATCTACTGCTCGTCGCGCGACAGGTGCGAGATCATGGCAAAGGAGCTTCGTGAGGAGCATGACATCAAGGCGTGGCACTACCACGCAAGAATGACCAAGGGGGACCGCCGCAAAGTGCAAGAGGGTTGGCAGGAGGGCAAGTTTAATGTGATTGTGGCAACTGTGAGTCTGAGCGGAATTGCGTTTTGTCCATGACATGGAAATGGCTGACAAGCAGGTGGCGTTCGGCATGGGGTAAGCTATTTGTTTTGAGATGACAGCTAACATTGAACCCAGCATCGACAAGCCAGACGTTCGATGTAAGTGCTGTTTGCGTTTGATTGTACTGTCGCTGACGGCACACCAGACGTCATACACCATTCGCTTCCTCATTCTCTGGAAGGCTACTACCAAGAGACTGGCCGTGCCGGGCGTGATGGTTTACCCGCGACCTGTATCCTGTGTAAGTCGTTCTTGGTGTGGCATGTCGCTGACAGATTTTCAAAGTCTACGCCTACGCCGACTCCAAGACTGCTCTGAACATGATTGATCAAGACAAGGGGCTGAATTATGCGCAAAAGAACAGGAAAAAGGACAACCTGCGCGAGGTTTTGCGCTTCTGTGCGAACAAGACCGATTGTCGTCGCAGTCAGGTCCTCGCCTTCTTCAACGAAAGCTTCGACGCCGAGGACTGTCACCAGGGCTGCGATGTGTGTCTCGATCGCGACCAGAACGTAATCACAGTCAAAGATGTGACCGAGGACGCGAAAAAGGTGATCACCATGATCAAGGAGTTCAATCGCGAAGACCGCATCACCATCACCAACGCCGTCGACTGCTTCCGTGGGTTAAAAGGCTCGGCGGGCAAGGGGTTGGACAACAACCCGTCGTTCGGTGTGGGCAAGGGCTGGGACCGTGCCGAGGCGGAGCGGCTCGTCCAAAACGTGCTCATTGAGAAGGGCCTGGATGAGTACTTCTTAAGCAACGGAGCGGGATGGAGCAACGCATACTTGCGGGTGAGTTCTGACACTCCTTCACCCACCTCAACTGTGTCGTGGCATGGGAATCGTTACATGTGACTCGAGCTGACGTGCGGGACAGCTGGGGCCTGACGCTGAAGCTTACTTGGCGGGTCGGAAGACAATGGAGATGGATTTCCGCCAGGCGTCGCCGAAGAAGACGCGTACAGCAAAGGCCCCTGCAAAGCGTACTACAAAGGACACGTCGGGTCAGGCCCGAGTCGTTCCTCTGGCACAGCAAAAGCAGAACACTCTCACCACCTCGTTGTCACGAAAGCGTTCGCGCCAAGAGATTGCCGAGGCCGAGTGCGCCTTTGTCGACAACCTGTCCAGTGACGACGACTACGACCCCGAAGTCATTGAAGACGCAGCCCCGGATGTTGCGGAACGCCCGAAACGTCGCAAGACTTCCACTGCGCATGAGGCCGAGACCGACGGTATCGCCGCCGAAACGCCTGTGCAACAGTGCCTGAAGGATCTACGCAAGATGTGCAGCAAGGTGGGCCTCTTATTTTCATGACTAGTACTCGGCCGAGACGTTGAATCCTGACACTGGGCCGCGCAGCACTCGAAGGGAGATACACCGGTGCTGCCTGACGAGACGATACAGATGATTGCTGCCATCATGCCGGCCAGTAAGTACCCGAGGCATGCCTGAGGTCAGGACAAAACGCTAACTGATTCCTGTAGACCAGGTCGCACTTGGTCGCGTGGAGGGAGTGAGCAAGGAGCATATCAAGGTGAGTAATTTTAGGCGCCTAGCCATGTCCCCGACATGTGTCTCGGGATTTCTCGTTGTTCGCGTCATACCAGGAAAGGGCCGCTGGCTGAACGCTGCCTCAGGCCTATGGGACCAAAATCTTAGGTACCACGACCAAATACCTGAAGAACGCTCGCACAGCAGAGGGCAGCACCGCCGAAGGCTCAGGTGCTGGCGGTACGGAAAAACGGTGCGTTGTTTGAACCTAGTAGCAAGAAAAAAAATCGCGAGCGAGCAACGAAACGAGTCTAACGTGCTCTCTCTTCCAGGTTGACCCTGAGGCGACAGCAGCAGCATATCACTCCCGCCGGAGTCGCACGTGCCGTGCCACGACCAGCGACCGGTGCCACCACTGCAACTCCGGCTCACAACTTGCAGGCGTACGCTTTCAACGGAGCCACTTCCGCCGCGGCGCTCCTTGCCCCCAAGCTCGCGTTAGCAAAGACGGGCGCCAAGACGGTGGTGTCGCTTGCGCGAACTGGCTCCGCGAGCGGGCCGCGATTCTAGTTGGGGTTTCTTGGGTGGCAAAGTGTGTCTTGGCCATATGGGGTGTTTGGGGTTTGATAACGACGAGAGGTGTTACATGTGTGCGCGTTTGAAGGCGCGCGGGGGGGCGATGGAAGACGTAAAATGTACGCGATCATGTATATTTTCTGAAACGCCAGTGTCGACATGATGAACGACATGTTATCGATCAAATACCGTGTGGTGGCGGAAGCTTGAGCTGCCGCGCGGCACACACGCGACGCGATCGTGAACTTCAAAGAGCGCTCGACTCGAGGCGTTGGCGTTGGGGGGCGGCAGCCGTCATGCGCCATGCGTGTGCGATGCATGTGGGGGTTCCGTGGGCGGCCGCTCAGCAAGGCCTCTGGCCTCCAGCGACGCTGCCGCGCTCGCCAGCAGTGTTCCCGACCTCGCAGTGACATAAAGCACATAAGGTTGGAACCCGGCGCGTGGGTGGGAATCACCCTCCGCGACGCCGCACCAGGCGGGTCGTTGTCTCGCCTGCCCGCGTGTACAGTGTGTATACGGCTGTGGTCTGTGGATGACTCTGTTCACGAAGGAAGCGTACGTAAACCCGGACAAACAGGCGCACGCACGCTACCACAGTCGTATGTACTTTTTGGGTACCCGCCTCGTGCCCACGGGACCGCACGACCCCCCATGCATCGTACTGCAGTGGTGGTAGGCTGGGTGCTGCAGCGGGTGCCCGAACATGGGACCGACGGAGCGTGCAGCCTAGCTAATGGGCTGACCCTATTAGGGACCGGAGGTACCGTTCTGCGGGCAGTTTAAAAGAACCGCAGTGGGCAGTGGGCATTGGGCAGTGGCCATTGGGCAGTGGCCCGTGGCAGTGACAGTGGCAGTGACAGACATTGCTGTGAGTGACACCGAACAACTCGCAAGTCGGCGACCACCCACGTAAGCGCCGCCTTGTGTCCGCTTCGCCGGCGGCACCTGAGCGCACATGTAGATCTGTGGATCTCTCAAGAGAGGGCATGCTGCGACAACCGGCAGCGTGTGTAACCGGCGACACCCCATTCGCGAGGCCCCGTCAGTGACACCAGTGGCCAGTTCCCTAGCAGTACCAGGGATGAGGGATCGTCCTCGTGCTGCGCGGAGTGAAAGAAAAAAAAAGGGAAAAGAAGCGAAAAAAATATAGTAATGAGCAGGCCGAGCACAGGCCACACAGGGTTGTTTAAACGCATCATCAAAAAAATAAAATAAACGTTCCTCGAAGTCCTGCGCGTCCTGTGTCCTGTGTCCTGTGGTCCTGTGTCCGGCACGAACCTGTGTCCACCATGTGCCACTCGGGCCACTCCTGGATGCCACCTGATGGGATGTGCGGATGCACGGGCCGACGACCTGGATGTGCGTGAGTTGGGCACAGGGCGGCGTAGGCCGCTGGCCGCTGGCGAGCTGCCGGTATATGCCCGAGCAGGAGCGAAGGGATGGTTCAGAACTCAGGTGCGCGTCCCGGTCCTGCGGTCTCGGAGCGCCTGGATGTCCGTCGTCGCGAGGGGGTGTGGATGTTCGTCGGTTGGGCCGTCCGTACGTCCGTTCATGTCATTTGCGTGGCCACTAACTGAACCGAAGGCCGCGAGCCGCGGCGGTCGGCGCCGCCCGGTGACACGAATGCACGCACACCACACGCCCCATGAGCAATGAGGAATGTGTTGTGCACAGGCCAGACAAGGGGGGGGGGCTCGGCCCGTCGCAACTCGCGACAATCATCGCGTCAATCGCGTCCATCACGCCAGAACCCTTTGGACCCCAGTATTCTCACTACCGAGCTCATGTGCGACTTGGGCGTCGGTGCAAGAGAGTGACACTCGTGGCAGTGGCAGTCGTGATTTGAGTGACCGAGCCGAAGACAAACTCAAGCTCACTACTACTGCCACGCTGTCCTCTAGTGACTTTTGAGTGACCTTTTGCGGTGCTGCGGTGCGCGGAGACCGTACAGCCATACATACACCCATGCAGCCATGCCGTCCACCGGGTGTCCACATCGTGTCACCGCCCGCAATCAATCATCAAAGTGGCGCGGGCCTCGACCAGACATATGCAGGACATGACGCCGTCGCCACCAAGTGTGCGAGAACTGTGCACAGTATGGGTGTGTGTGGGAGATTGGATCAAATCGATCGCGCGTTTCAGCCTGACACGCTGTTGGGCTTTTCTCATCCATTCATTCCTTTTTCCTTTTTTCTTTTTTGCTTTGCTACCGAAAATAACACGAGGGCGTTCGGCTCATTAAACTCACTCAACGCGCCATGCGCGAACAGAGGGACAGATAGAGAGAGCGTGCGGGTTCATAAAGGCGTACGCCGCATGCCAGGCGGCTTCTGGGAACACGTACCGAGAATGGGCCGTGGGCGTGGCGCGTGGGATGGGGACAGCCACGGGCGTGCACAGAGGTTTCTGGGTCGCCCATGGCTGCATGGCTGCATATGGCTGGGGAGATTCAAGAGGTGGCTTACGACCACACGCGCTGTCAATCGCAAACCGGGTCTTCCGGCAGGCGCATGTATGTCCCAAACGTCTCACAAAACCCGTACGAGCGCGGGAACGTGCGCCGCGTCTGGCGTGCGCCGCCGCAATATGTTTGAGCGGCACGTTTGAGCGGTATGTTGGTGTTGGACAGCAACACGGCCTGCGTGCACACGCCAAAGGCACCACAGGCCGAGAGATGCACTGCAATGAATGATCCAGCGATCCAGCGATCAGCAAAGCCTCAACCGTTTCTTTCTTTTCTTGGCATGTGCCGTGTGAGAGCGAGAGAGGGGGAGCGGGCGGGGGCCACCTGCGATACTTGTCTCGTGATTGCGGGAGTTCATCAACCTAGTTTGTATTGGCATTTGCTCCGCTCCCGACACACGCGTGCGTATGGGCGTGGATGACCACACAATTAAATGCGGGTGCGTTAATGGGGGCAGGCGCGGGGGGAACGGGAACGCAACAACACGGAGGACTCCAGAGCGAGAGCAGCAGCACCGGAACACCAGAACACCCGAACGAGCCTGCCGAGGATCCAGAGCAAGAAGGGAGTGAGGAGGCAGGGAAAAAGACCAAAACGCCAGCCGAGACCAACGAGAGGAACAGGACCAGAGGTCGGGCCATAAAGATCGAGACCCATTCAACGAAATGCAGCTAGTGTTGGCTCTATGGCCCTGGTTGCAGAGCGTTTGCGCGCTGGAGCTTGTTCGCAGGTTGCTCCGGCGGGCCGCGGAGTCAGGTTAAGGGGGGTTGTTGTTGTACGTGGACGGCACCGGGGGTTTGGGGCCAGATGAGAATGTGTGTGAGCGCGGGAGAGCAGCACCAGCAGGCCAGCAGCAGCAGCAGCAGCAGGGCACATGGAAAACAGGGCAGCTGCTCTGGGGACGGGTTGAGCAACACCGTGGCACAGCAGCTCAAGGCCCATGGCAACGGTCGGGCATGTCTCCTTTGCTCCCAGGATCCCAGGGCCGGGGGCACGTAAAATCGACACTGCGTGTGAGTAGTGTGCTGCACAGATGAACGAGAGAGACAGAGACAGAGACAGAAAGAGAGAGAGCATGGAGAGAGCCTGGAAAACAGCGATGGACCGCGGCAGAGCCTCCCAGACACACGTCGGAGGCGGGCACAGGGTTACCATATGGTCCTCTTTGCGAGCCTCTGGGTGCTGGACAAACAACCCCCTCCTCCCCTTCTCCCCACACCCCACTACCTACGGCAGACCCTGCAACGGAACCGTAGACGACGACAACGCTCCGAGCGAGCTGGTCTTTTGCTCTTGGTGTGGTGTGTCCCGCCTCTTCTCTCACACACACACACACATTTTTGTCTTTACCACTACATTCTCGGGGGCACTACTCGTCCCAAGCCTCCATTCCTCGGCGTCGATCGACAACCACTACCGTGTCCCGGCGTCTGTCGTGTTCGTTGCGTTCTGTTTCCTGCGAACAAACGCCTGCCTCGCTTCCAACCCCACCACATTCCCCGTCTTCATCGGCCTTTGGCTCCCCCCGTGTCACCGTTATTCGTTTTCTGGGTCTGTGTGTAGTCTACATTATCCACCCTTTTACCAACCCCTCCTCCCTCGCTTGGAGCCACCAGCAAACCTGAGCGAATTGGTCAGGTTCCTCAGATCCACATCGACTGCGCCTGGCTCTGGGTGTGCTTGCTGCCCTCTGTGCACATTTGCCTGTGCCATATCGGGGTCCTGCCATCCGAGACCACCACCGAACGCCTCTTCGGGGTTCGCAAAAGCCACCAAACCTGCGCGCCGTGCAACACGACGGGTTATCCTTAGTCGAGTGGACGTGTGTCTCATCGCCCACGCAAGCCCCCAGACAGAGGCAAAGAGACGCCGAGAGTGAACGCCTGTGGCTGCCCCCATCGTCCACGCGCGTCCACAGAGAAACCCACGGACCTGCTGGGCCACACGATCGACACTCGCTCTGTGCCAGCCTGAGACCAACCGACCCGCCGTCCCGAGGCCCGACGCCCACCACCCACCCGCATCCTAGCTTCCGCGCGACAGAGAGCGCTCTTTCAGTGTCGCCTCGACACCTCCCTGTGCTCAGGCCCACTCGTCACTCGCAGCAGCAGCCACAGTACTCCCCCCTGTCGCGCGCGCGTGCACGCAGAAGCAGAGAAGAATCCATAGCCCGGCGCGTCCCTCCCACCAAAACACACCCACTCTCTCGGTTACACACACAAGTGACTGTCACCTCCCCCCTCCGCCCGCCCGCCCAGGATCGCTCCATATTCTCTCTCATATCTCTTGTGTTTCTTGTTCTCCCTCCCCCTTCTCTTTTCTCTTCTCTGTCTTTCACTTTATCGCCTCTCGCCATCCATGTCGGCAGTCGCCCTCGCGCCTGTTGCGTCGAGTAGCATCATGTTCGCCCAACCACCACACCACCAACGGCGCGCATCAGACGCCATTTCCCGCAGTTCCTGTAAGTGCTCAGCAAAGCCCACAGCCAAGTCGGTGGATCGGTGGGACCGCACAAGCTGACAAACATCGCAGGGGCCGCCGAGGACAACGAGCCCATCCCGTGGGGCGGCGACCAGACGTCCATGCCTGCAGGACCATCAGCAGCAGCCTCGTCGTCGCGCCAGACGCCTCCAGTCGTCATGGTCTGGCGCTCGGCACCAATGCAGCACCTGAGCGCATCGACCATCAATGATGCGCCCCACAGTCATTCCCGCTCCGCGTCGATCGTGTCGATGGGAATGAACGGCCTTCCTTCGCGTTCCCGCGTGTCCATGGACGCACTCCCGGGTGACGGCTACGACAGCGACGACGACCATCACACCATCACCCCGTCGTCGTCGACGGCGTCCCTCCCCACCATGATGTTTGACGACGACAACATCCGTTCGCCACACCCTGCGTCCGCCATCACCCCCTCGTCGTCAAAACGCCCAGTCGGCCTGGGGCTCACTGCGGTTCTCGACAACGGCCGGGAGTGGCCCCCACGTGAAGAGGAGGCCGACTCTGACGAGGACGAGGTCGTCGACCAGCACGAGATGGACAGCTACATGGCATCACACCGCGCACCAGTGGACGCAAAGCTGCGATCCATGCCCGGTGTCGTCGGCCTCGGTGACGGATGGGCCGGTGGCCCCCAGCCCAAGCCCAAGCGACGGGGGTGGTTCAGGCGAGGCGGCAAGAAGGACGAGCCGCTGCCAGACGCAGCAGACCCACTTGCTCTGTGGGCGACGGGGTCCGCGTCGTCAGAGCCAAAGACACCGACAGCATCATCCACTCCTATGCCCCCACTGGCACCAGCAGCGCCGCAACTTTGCTCCAACGACCAGGACGCCGCCGATGCGCAGGCAAAGTGGTGGAAGTCTCGGAAAAACCTCTTTTCGTCGTCGCAGCGGGTTCTCCCAACATTACATTCGGACAGCAGCCCCGATCGCGCGCAGCCGTCGTCCACCACAACCACCACCCGGCCACCATCGAGCTCAAAGACGAGGGGCCTGCTGACACGCTCGCGTCTCAACTTTGGCTCCATGGTGGACCTCCGTCGCACAGAGGCGCGCGAGTGCCCCTCGGCACCACTGGCGCCGGCGTCGCCTCCTTACATGCAGCCTGCCGCCAAGCGTCACTCGGTCGCTGGGTTCCTCCGCAAGGCGCCACCCCACCCCCTCGAGCTGTCTCATGGCAACGGCAGCACTGCCGCTAGCAAGTCGCAGCCTGTTGGTATCTCGGCCTCGTCGTCACAGCCTTCTCTTTCACCCTCACCCCTGTCGCACCACCCTATCCTCCGACAAGCCTATGCCCGTTCCGAGTCTCATCTTGCCGGAGCCCCCACTTCCCCTGGTAACGCTCCGCGTCCAGCTCCTCTTATCATCAATAGCGGTGCATTCGTAAACACGGCCCCCATGCCTCTCTGGCGACCACCCATGATGTCGCCCACCCCTCTGCTGGAAGTCGAGGAGGAAGACGAGGACGAACACGACACCCCAGAGTCGACAGACCGCCCCGTTCTCAAGCGATCGGCCACCTTTGGCGACGAGGACGAGTGTGCCGCACAGAAGAAGGAGTCGGCCCCGCCCGTCATGTCCCCCATCAACGGCTCGCCGGTCGAGACCCAGCGTGCCCTGTCCGTCTCCACCGCGTATTCGCATCCCGGTGCCCGCGACACAACGTCGCCCATGCCGCCGCCGTCGTCCTTCCTCGGCCGTATCAAGCACGCCCTCTCAAAGGGCCGTGGTCGTCCGGGAAAGGCCAACTCGCTCAAGTCGGCAGGATCGCCCATGGTCCCCCAGTCGCCTCGCAGCTTCCAGTCAGAGATCCCGGCCACTCCCCACCGCGACACGCTTGCTCCCCAGCCTCGCTCCGTTGGCCGCGGTCTCCGCCCCCGCAGTCGCTTGTTCAGCCGTCGCCGCGAGGAGGTCACTCCCGTGCCTATGGTCAAGCCCACGGCGCTTTCCAAGGAGGTGCCTACCAACCTGCAGGCAGTGGACCTTACGCCCCGCATGTTCAGCCCTGTCGAGTTTAAGAGGAGTCCGCCGCGTCAGAAGCAGCAGCGCACCTTGTCGAGGCACGTTGTTGAGAGCATGGTCAACCTCTCGGCTTCGCGCAACGAGTTTGCCGACGACAAGGACGTGTTTGGCAGTGACCGTCTGCGCACCAAGCGGACGTCGTGGGCAGCGCCGCTGCCCGTCGGCATGGAAGACGAGGATGAGGCCGACGAGTCGACTTCGCGCCTCGAGAAGCGCAGCAGCCGTGTGTCGATCAGTCGCTTCAAGTCGAACAAGCCCCGCCCCGCCCTTGGCCACGTCTTCCCTCGTCCTCCGACCGAGATGCAGCAGCCGCCGTCGCTTCACTGGGCGTTCCCGGGCTCGTACTCGACCCCCATGCTTCACAAGTTTGGCGGCTCGACGCTCTCGCTTGCTCTGGACATTTCGGCCGAGAACAACGATGTCAACAGCCTCGCTGACATTGCCGAGTCACCCGCCACCCAGGACAAGGTGGCTCCCCGTGAGCGTGCCATCTCGGCCACCATCGCCACCCTTACCGCCCGCCAACCCGTCCCGGTTCGCAGTGGCAATGTCCGCCGCCGCACGATCCCCGTCAACATGGACAACCTCAACTCGTCGAGCGAGTCGCTCACGCTCCCGTCGTGCAGCATTGTTGATTTCCCCCTGCCGCCCTCGAGCTCGAGCGGCGACGTTTCTTCGCCTGACCCCGACGCCATCGAGCACCTGCGCACGCCCCGCGACCCACGCACGTACCCGACCCTCCACGGCGAGTACTACCGGCGCCAGGCCGCCGTTGACTCTGGCGACTCGAGCGAGGAGTCTGCTGGCTCGGCGTCCTCGAAGCGCCTGCGCAAGGCGCCCTCGTGGTCGACGTGCATGACCAGCACGCAGGACACGGCCACGCCGCTGGCCACCCCGACCAGCGTCACCAGCGCCAGCGACGACGCCGCGCGCTGTGGCTCGTTTGGCTCGCTCACGGCCGTGAGCGAGGGTGAGCACCGCACGTCATACATGTCGAAGCGTGCGTCTGTTGCCACCACCCCCACCCCTATTGTAGCTTAGGAGAGAGAGAGAGAGAAGAGTATAGTATTGTCGCGAAAATAAAAGCTATTCGCGCGGAGAGAAAGTTCTGTACGAGGAGATTTAGTCGGTTTATCTTGGTGTTACACGCTTGCCTGTAGAACAGTTATGTTTATCATACTCCACCACCTCCACCTGTTGCAACGTGCAAAAAAAAAAAGGCAAACATGTAACCAGAGCAGCGTCGTGCTCCTCCTGCGTGCATTAGGACGCTGTAGGCAGGCACGTTGCTGGAATCGGTGCGGCGTGGGTGTGTCATCCGACTTGGGTAATGTGCTTACGTAAGCTAATTGCCACACGGTCATAACGCCGCAATGCCGCCCCCAGCCAGGCGGACTCCGACGCCTGGCCATCCATTCACCGCCCAGCTATAGCAACGACCTGCTCGATACCGACGACGACGACGACCACCCCACTCCCACCCCCCGCACCAATGGCTTCCTCCACCACCGCCTCCGAGTCCGAGATGGCCGCCGCCCGCCTGCCCCTCGGCTGGCGCGACCAGTGCTCCGCGTGCGTAGCGTAGCTTATGAGCGACGATCCATCGCTTCCTGTCCGGTCTCTCCCACTTGCCTGCAACGAGCACGGCCGTCCTCGTCGCGTCCATTGGCGCCCAGATACGGAGCCGGTTGCGGATCCACGCGCCTGCTGGCAAGCAGTGACGAACGCATCCAGCAGGCGCAGACGCTGCGCGCTTGTCGGGACCAGCGGACGCTGGGTGACAACAACCCGCAACCCGCAATGACGAGTTGCTGTCCGTCCGCGACGTGTCCGGCAATGTCCGGCGACGACGACATGCCTGCCTCCACTCCACTCTCTCCTCCCTCTTCCCCACCACGCACCTCCCAGCTGTTCCTCACGTTCGTCGAACCTAGCTGACACTCCCCAGTCTCCTCATCCCCCTCAACGTCTGCCGCCACAAGGAGAACTACCTGCCATGGAAGTGCGAGGACGAGCGCCACATCTACGAGAAGTGCCAGTACGACGAGTGAGTTTTGAGCCTCCCTCGCTGATTGGGGACACGCCAACTGACACGCGCGCCTTCGCATCAGCTACATGCGCCGTATGAAGCTCCTCGCGCGCCAAAAGAAGGAGGCCGCCGCCGAGGCCGACGAGTAGACACACAACAACCCCCACCCCCCACCCCCCATCCCCCCACGCCCAACCCAAACAAGCGCGCCATTCTCCTCGCGCAATATCAGGAGCAATGCATCACGATACCCCCCCCACAAAACTATTTGAATTTCACTGTGTACAACACTACACTGCGCGCGCGCGGCTGGAGATGACGAAGCGCGCGGCGCGGCTCTTTGGCTCTGTTTATCTCTTTATCTCTTGGAGCGTCGCCCGTCGCCCGTCACCCGTCGCTCGTCGCTCGTCGCCTGGAAGCGCAGGCGCGAGTTGATGGGTGTGGCGGAAACGGGGGACGCCGGTTCTGTCGGATTCTGTCTATGGTTTATTTCTCACCAGAGGTCATCGCTACCTCCTCAACCCTCCTTCTCACTTGTTCTCACTTGTTCTCACTTGTCCTCACTTGTCTCGGCCGGCTCGGGCGTGGGCGGTCCCCGCGGCGTGGCGCTCTTCGGGAGCCAGTGGCCCATCAAGTTGCCCAGTGCCGCAAAGCTCGACTCGCGCCGGCCGGCACCGCCGCTGCCGGAGCCGCCCTCTGCGGGCGTAGGGCACGAGTGGGTGCTGGGGTCGGACCCGCCGTCGTGGAGCTGGGAAATGTGGATGGCGGGCGAGTTCATCTGGCTCGCGTGTCCCGAGTCCGAGACGACGGACCAGCTCTCGTCGGACCCCGGGCCGCCCTCGCGGTCGGTCGAGATCCCGCGCGAGCGCGAGTGCGAGTGGCCATGCGCGCGCCCGTGTCCCTCGCTACGGGGCTCGCGCAGCGACTTGGACTTGCGCGGCGTACCGGGCGGCACGGAGTGGAGGCCGAAGTGCGAGACCTTCCTGACCAGGCTGGTGTCGCTCGCGCCCGGAAGCGGCTTGATGATGGCCTTGGCGTACTCGAGGTCGCGGTAGATGGCCTCGATTGCGCGCTGGACACCGTTCTCCTGCACCCACGTGTCAGCGACATGGCCCGCAACAACGCGTCACAGAACGCCTCCTCGCCAGGACGGTTCAAAATACATACCTTGCGGATAGCTTCGCCGACGGCTTTGGCACGGGTAATTTGGCGTTCATTAGTGGTCGCCTCACGCAAGGCGGTGGCGAGCGATTCGGACGTGAGTTTGCGAATGGCCGCCCCGACGCCAAGGCTCTCGACGCGCTCGGCCCAGAAGGCCTGGTCGCCAAAGAACGGCTTGATCAGCGTGGGGATACCAGCCCGGAGACTGGCGCCCGTCGTGCCGGCGCCGCCGTGGTGGCAGGCAGCGTCAATGCGCGGGAAGAGCCACGAGTGGTCAATGGCGTCGATGGCACTGGTTAGACGTCAGCAATGTTATGAACAAACAGTCTTACAAGATGCTGTCTGGGTACTCGATGCCGTCGGCGCCGTCCTTGTTGCCCTTGCTTGCGGCTTCGTTGCCACGGTCCGACCAGCCCTTGGACAGGATGGCGCAGACGTCCGCCTGGACAATGGCCTCAACGACACAGCGCGTCATCTCGTGCGGATCTGATACGACAATTGATCCAAAGCCACTGGGCGGGTCAGGAAACAATCCTCATTGCGCGCAACGTTCAGTGTACCCACATGTAGACCACCTTCTTGCCACGCGCATGTGCGGCGTCGATAAACTCGACAACGCCCTCGGGCGGAGTCCAAGCCTTCCTGTCTGGACCGTCGGCATGGTCGAGGAACCAGTATCCCGTGACGTGGATCCACTCGGTCCAGTCGAGCGGGGGCGGCACAACCGTCGGCGAAAAGTTGTATAGGAACGGTACTGAGAGTTAGACGCAGGAGGGCGAAGACCAAACTCACTCTTATCCGCATGGAGCTTGTCCAGAGTTGTCGCGTCCAGGTGGAGCTCGTTCTTGCGCCAGCGGTTGACCTGGCCAGCCATGGCGCGCCAGAAGATCTGGTCAAACATAACATACGTCATGTAGTTGTAGCTTCCGCCACGTTTGTGCTCGGGAACCGCAAAGGCGTGCGGGTACGACCGTGTGCGGGTCCATGGCATCTGGTTGTTAGTTCACAATGAATCGTTGAACTCACGGTGAAAGCGCGGTAGAATGGAATCTGGAGAGCCTCGGCGATGTGGACACCAGCCATTGCACTCGGAGACTCGATGAGGAGGTCGGCTCCTTGGCATGCAGCCCAGGATGAAGTGAGGAGGTCGTCAAACCACGCTCGGAACTGTCGGGTCAGCAGCACTAAAGGATGACTTGACCCACCTTGCCCAAACTCTCCTTCACGAAGGAGACAGTAAACATGCCGTTGTCAACACAAAGGCGCATGAGCTCTGCGGGGTCACCGCCAACACTGGCGAACCCAATGCCGTGCTGGTCAAGTCAGCTTAACTCAAGGAGTCTTTTAGCTCACCGCTTCCACCCAGTCCTTGTACTCGCCGTGAGTGGCGATCTTGCAACAATGGCCCTCAGCTTGCAACCCTTTGCACAGCGCAATGTACGGCTGTACATCACCACGAGACCCAATCGTGAGGCACACAATGGTCATGGGCTCTGGCTTGAACTCGAGGAAGGACGAGGCTGCCGATCCAAACATGGGCGAGGGCAGGGAAGCGGCCGAGGGACCACTGCGCCACAGGCTCTCGTCGAGGTCTTCCATGATGGTTTCAGGGAACTCGTCTGGGGTGTGCGAGGGCAAGTTGCCCTCGCGCAACGCCTCCATGCGGTCTTCGAGGAGGCTCATGCAGTCGTTGCGACGCTTGCTGGAGGAGAATTCGAGGAAGAGCTCCTCGTGGCCCTTGATGATGACAATCAGACCCGAGTGGGCGAATCGGAATGCCTTTTGGGCCTTCATGCCGAACAGGTCACGGATGGGCACAATCATCTGAGGGTTAGCTGCGACCTACGGGGACCCCAACCCACCTTGGTCTTGTACAGCAAGTGGTTGGAACGGAAACAGAAGTAGTTGGTCGAAATGTAGAATCGGCCGTGGACTGGGATCACACGGTACAAGCTACCAGAGCAGTCTGAGAGTTTAGCAGTGTGCCGCCGAATTCTGTAACTCACCGGCAATGAGCTCCTCTTTCTCTGGCAAAGCAAAGTACGAGTGGAACTTGCTGGACACGTTATCATCGACTGTCTCGAACCCGGACTGGCTCGACTTTGAATGCGGGATCTTGGACTGGCCAGAGCTGATGGTCATGGTGGAAGACATGGTGGAGGCAGGGTGAAGCCTGTGGTTGGAGGGATGGTCGCTCGCCTCGTCGTCGCTGTTAGGCAGGGCACCCTCAACCACAACAGTGACATTGGACGGCCTGCGCGGTGGGTCCTGGTTGATCGAGAAGCGCTTGCCGAGCTCGGCAGAGCTGGGGGACGTGCCAAACAGCTTGGCGGCAGGGTTACGAATCCAGCTACCGCCTCGCCAGCTTGATGCTGGCTCCATGCTTGGAGGAGGTGGGCCGCTCTGCTTGGGTGGATAGCCTTTGGGGCCTGACGTTTCATAGTCTGAAGCCTCAGACTCCGAGGTGACAAAGTCCGTGTCCGAGTGGCTATGGGGGAGGGTAGGCTTGGGGGGAGCGGCGATGGGCACACGCGAATCGCTGCTCGCCTTACCCTCACGTTCACCGCCAAGACCCAAAGGACGCAGGACGGTACCGATCTTAGGCAAGCCGAACTGGCCAGACGCCGAGGATCCAGGACGTGGGACGGAGTGGTCACTTGCGTTGTCGGCTGTGGCATGCAGTGTGGTCGTCGACGGCACCTGGGGGAGAGTTGAGGAAGGACGATCTTGCAGGAGTTTCTGGAGTACTTCGTACGCATAGTCGGTGTCCGGGAACGACGCAAAGAAGAAGCTTTCGACGGACATGGAGTCGTCGGGGTCAACCACCTTGACTTCGATGGTCTCGGCAAACTCGAGTGTCGGGCTCTGCTCAATGTCCACAACGGCGTCCAGAGGAATGATGAGCTTGACGCTGTTACCCTCGTGCTGTGTCTTGAAGATGACCTTGTTGATCGCTTTAACCCACTCGGCCGCATTGTCGACAGTGTCGGCGATGAATGTGTAGTTGCGTTCCGTTGTGCGGACCTTGAAGCGTGCACCACCGACAGAGTCACACGTCGACGCGTACTGTAGTGAGATTACGCCCTTGGGGAAGTAGGGATCCTGTTCAGGTCAGAACGCGCGTTCCTACAAGAGTGACCACCCACGTTTGAGCTCTCAAACCACGAGAGAACGCCATTGCGCAGGACAAACCACGACTTGGTGCTCAGCTTGGTCTGGGACGACTTTTTCCACAGAGGCCCGCTGCGGATAACAGTGTTTTCGTCCACAGGTATGTGGGCGAAAAAGCAGATTCGCTGCCTTGTCAAGAACATGTAACCCTTGAGCACTGGGTGGGTGAGCAATGGCACAGACAAACTGGACACTCACTGAAGTTCCGTAACAGCCAGCAGTTCATCTCCTCAAGCACCTCCTCCTGCTCGTCCAGACCAAAGACTTGCTGCAGACGTGCAGCAAGCTTGTCCTTGCGGATGATCTTGGTATGCTCGGACAGTCGGGTCTCAGTATCCGTGTGCTGGAGGTCTGGAAGGCTCTCAGGACGTGTCTCCTGCGGCCTGGGCTCCACATCGGTGTCTGAGGGAGCAGGCTGCTCCACTGGTTCAGACTCGGCACCGGAATGGAGTGGCGAGCGCTCGTCGTGGCTGCCCTCCCCAGAATGGTAACCGCCTCCACCTTCGGAACGCTTTTTGCGGGCGAGCTGGTAATCGAGTTCGGTCTTTGACGGCGATCGTGCGCGGCGAGCGATCGTGTTGTCCTTGAAGGGGAAATGGAGTTTCTGCCGGTGAGGGTGGAAGGAATGGGACGACGACTTGGTGGCAACAGGTGTGTTGTCGTCGTCATTGTCAACAAACGGAGGCAAGTCCATTGCGCGGATAGTGTGGAGCGACGAGTTGAGTCGGTGTACTGCAGAGGTATGAGAGAAGGTCGCGGGCGCGTGCGCAAAACATGTTCCCAATGCACTCACTCTTCGGCCGCGTAGGCAAGACAGATGTCTTTGCCATCCTGGCTGTGTCATGTGCATCGCCATCTTCGTCTGCTGCCGACATGTCGTCATCCGTGTCATTGTCCCAGGGAAGAGCCGTGAGAGCAGAGACCAACGCCGAGGTACCAACACGAATCTGCGAAATCCGAAGTCGACCAGACGATGAAGGAAACGGGCAAGGAAACGGGCAAGCGGTGTGCGGTGAGTGTGGGGGAAGCGGGCAGTCAGCAAAACGAAACGTTGCAAACGGACAGACAGGTGGGCCAGAGGCCTGACCATGTATACTCACGGATCCCATTCCTGCCAGCGAGTCCTGTGAACCTTCGCGTATCAAGCTCCCATGGAAGGTACTTGACCTCGGCGGTTGGGGCAGCCTGACCGGTGGAGTCGCTTCGGAAGCGGTCTTGGGTCGAGTGTCGTCGTTTGCGCCAGGGAGAGGCGATGTGACAGGGGGAGGGGACTCGTAGGCCTTGTGCGGTTCATCCATGAACGGCGACATGTCCTCGAGCGTGCGCGACAGAAGAGATATCGTTGGGCGACGACTACCGGAGGAGTCCGGACTGGCGGTTTCGGTGGGGTCGCTGGCGCGTTCAGCCGCGACCGGGTCCGATACCAACGCCGAGGAGGAGGACGGAGAAGCGTCGGCATGAGAAGGTGGTGGGGGAGAAGCTCTGCCCTCCTCGGTGCCGGCAAGGTCTGGTGTATCTGGCACTACTTGCGGTACAGCATTGGCCGTGACGCTCGCAGTAAGCGAGTCGGAGCCGTAGTCGGTCATTTCGGTTGTCTTCTGAAGCAAGTGGGCGGGTGGTAAGAGACAAGTCAAGGGAACAAGGTACGCAGTGTCGCCCAAAGCGACAGTACTCACCTAAAAGTGCATCAAGGGCTGCAACCTGGCCTTGCTGTGTGGAGGTTCAAAGTGAGTGTTCGCGTCGGGTGTGGACGAGGTAGTTGCCGTGGACGGCGGGTGGCGTGTGCGAGTTAGGTGCGCAATGCCGGTAGCGGCGATAAGCGTTGTTGCAGTACTATCTGCAGTGTCGTCGAGTACGCCAGCGGCTGGCAGAGTATGGCACACACACACACACAGAGACGAGATGGTGCAGAGGGGGTGATGGAGTGTACGGGCCAAACGGCAATGAATGTGAGAGATGAAGAGAACAAGCGAGGTGTGCCCCCCGTTGTCGCCATCTGACGCGTTGGGTGCGTCTCTCCACTCCGGCCCGCCGTCACACGGGGTCTCCAGAGCCCACACGCTATCGGGGGGATGGGTGTGTGTGGTTCCTACGACACGCCTATATCCCTGATTAGGCCTCCCACGGCCGCCGCACACACATGTTAAATCTAATAGGCGTCCAAATGTCTAAGCTCCAACTCTATAAATCTAATTCTAAGGCAAATGCAGGTCTCCCATTTGTATTCACCCGAAACCATGATGGACGGAAGCAATATTTTGCCACCCAACGGCCTGGTTGACGTGACTGGTTTGTTGTTGCGACAGTAACACCGTCATCCACCTCCACCACCACACTCATCGTCCACGACACAGCAGCCAGACAGCACTTTCTCCCCGCACCATGGGCGACGACGGGCAGTCGAACGTCGCAGTGTTCAACCTTCCACCAGCAACACCTCTCCCAAGTTCATACCCTTGCCAGCACGGGTCACAGGTGAGGTACCACATATGGATTCCAGCTCACACCTCTTCCAGTATGCCAAGCACAACTTTCTTCCCCGGACGTTCACCCGTGTTCCCTCATCAACAGAGAGCCAAGCAGCTCTAAAAAGGACACTTCAGAAATGTAGGCCAATCAACTCGCGCTGGCCACGAGGTTTACCCAGCAGACTGGGGCCACCGAGACTTCCGTGGTCCCCAGCTCGAGATCTGCACCTACGCTTTGAAGGGATGCGACTTACTCGTCATTGCACCTACCGGTCTGGGCAAGTCGTGAGCTATACTCTATGTGATACCGAAAACTGACATCCAGTGTCTGTTTTCAGGTTCCAGCTGTCACCATCGAGTATGGCATCACCATTGTGGTCTCACCACTCCTGGGTATGTATGTCTCTCACCCGAGGGTTACCTAACCACACCAGCCTTGATGCGTGATCAAGTCTCGAGCCTGCGTGCCAAGGGCATTCAAGCCTACCAACTCAGTGAGAAAACGAGCCCTCAAGAGATCCAGGAGGTAGGCTATACACATGATGGCGTTAGCTAACGATCAGATCAAGCGGCAGTTGCGTATGGGACACCCCGAACTCCGCCTGCTCTATACCACCCCGGAGACTCTGTTCGCTGCAAGATATTCCGCCGACTTTGACATTGCCTACAAGCAACAACAGATTGTGCGGCTCGTTGTTGACGAGGTAAGGCTCCTTTTGCGCAACAGAGTTGACACCACGCAGGCCCACGTTATCGAAGAGTGGGGTTCAACCTTTCGTCCAGTGAGCTTTATCGTTTCCGTGCTTAGCTAACTTTCAGACGTATCGCAGGCTTGGCGAGTTCAGAGCCAAGTACCCCACCGTCCCAATTACTGCCCTCACCGCCTCGGCCACAAGCGACGTGCGCGACGACATGACGACCATCCTCAACATGCCCAAGACGAAAGAGAATGGTCTGGCCCAGTGGGTGGAACCTTTCAACCGAAAGAACCTCTTCTACGAAGTTCGCTACCAAGGCGGCTACGACAAGCAGAACGAGACGACTCAGGACATTGCAGCCTTTATCCTCAAGTACAAGAAGGAGGCGGCTGAGATCAACCGGCGTCATGGAGTCGACATGCCATGCGTCTCGGGACTCGTGTACTGCCGTTTCCGGGCCGACGTGGGTACCCTCATTCCTAGATTTTGTGCTGACGCTTCAGTGCGATATGATCTCCTCACTGCTCAACAGCAAGGGCGTCACTGCCAAGCCGTTCTACGCGACTCTCCCAGAGTACGCTCGTAACAATGCCCTGGACGACTGGAAGTCGGGCAAGGTGGAGTGCATTGTGGCCACAATTGCGTTCGGCATGGTAAGCTTCTACGCGCCGACCGCAGCTGACAGCCCAGGGCGTGGACCAGGCTCATGTTCGCTACGTCATTCATTATGACATGCCAAAGTCGTTTGAGGGTGAGCTATCCCATCCCGCATGGTGTCTTCTAACCGTTCAGGCTATTATCAGGAAACTGGTCGAGCCGGCCGTGATGGACATGTGAGCTGGCGTGTCCAGGAAGCTAAAGCTGACTTCTCAGATGTCCAGATGCCTCCTCTACTATTGTTGGTTTTCGTATATGGGGCACCGGTCGCTGACATTTAAAGCTCGTGAAGATGCCTTCAAACTTCGAGGTCTCATTTCCAAGGAAGCCGACAAGGCGAAGCGGGATGGGAACGACCAGACGACGCTGGAGCGGGGAAAATTGAGGATGCTCAACAGCTTCAAGGCGGTGAATCATCCTTGTTTTAGTGACCTTGCTGACCCGCAACAGTTGCAACACTACGCCGAGAACGTAGGTACATGTCGCCACATCAACATTTGTCGTTACTTTGGAGAGCAAATCGACAACGTGACCGACGTTCTGCGGGAAAAGTACTGCGACGGCATGTGTGACGTCTGCGCCAACCGGTCTGGTGTCTACCAGCGTTCGTTCAGCTTGACCGAGGACATTGAGGTCGCGTCTCCCATCATCAAGCCCAAGCCCCTTGAGCCGGCGCCCGAATACTTGTCCCTCAGCACCCAAGCTGGGATGCACTCGCTAGCTGCATGGCACCGGCCAACGGCACTTGGAGAATCGATTGGAGCCACCAACTTGCCAACGACTCGCCCGATGCAGACGATCCCAGAGAGGTCTAGCCCTCTTGAGCCCCCACCACCCTTCCAGACACCAGCAGCCCAGACCTTCGTCCGTCCTTCTGGAGACCCATTTACAGGAGCAGCTCTGCGCACCATCTCCATGCGAAATGGCGGAGGTGGCGAGTCGAGTTCCTTCTTCTCTCCCGGACAGCCTCGAACCATTGACGACCTGGCGGACGACGGCCTCCTCGGCGGAGTTGTGTTTGGTGAGGCGAGGAGCCCGGATCATGCCGAGAAGAAGCGCAAAGCGCGGGAGGCGGCGTTCAAGGGCGTCTCAGCAGCGACTCCTGGTGGCCCGTTCTCCTTTTACAACTCGACAGCCCCTCGGAAGCGCAGTACCAAAGTCAACTCTGGGTTCAAGGTGCCGTCCTTCAGCGCCCAGAGTATATCACAGGTGTCTCAGGTTCGAGGTACTGCGAGACGCAAGGATGAGAAGGTGAGCTGGGTGCATCTCGTCCTTAGCTGACAATGCAGGTCACTGATAGGGGTGTTGGACTGAGCAAGCTCCGCGACGCCCTCTTGGCGACCTTCATGGAGGGAGGAGACTTGTCGGAGCAGGTGCTTGAGCACTGGGGACGATTTGAGGAGGGTGACGAGAGGTGAGCTGATTAACATGGTTCACAAGCTGACACTCAGGCTGCGGCTCATTCGAAAGGTCTCGCGCGAGTTGGAGCTGGACATGGCCAAGATGGCGGACAATGGCGAGCCATATGGTTGGTTGACGGCAACGGCATTAGTCTAACCTCGCAGGTGATGTCATTGACGACACGATCGGCGCTCTCAAGCTCATCCGCGACCAACGTGGCGTCGAGCTCGTCATGAGTGGCCGCATTGAGAAGCTTGATGATCCCCGCATTGAACGATTCCGTCATGTGGCGACGTGTTTCCGCACTGTAAAGTAACAAAACCATCACAACATGGGAGCATGTTCCTTGTAAACAAGTCACTGTACTCTAGAACATTATGCATACAACACTAGTCTTCCAACCTGCCCATCTCCTCGCGCTCCAGCTCCCACTTGGGGGCCAGACGCTCCTTGTCCGCCTCACCCTTGGCGCCTGGTTCTTGTCAGTTACCTTGCCCTGCGAGTTGCAACTCACCTTCCAACAACAAGCCAGCAATGGCAGTGGCAGTGACCTTGCGGTGGTACACAATTGCTGCCGACTGTAGCTTCTTGATGGTACCGCTCACGGCGATGACGCGGGGGAGCACGGGCACGCCGTTGATGTTGGTGCAGAGGGTGAGGGCTGCCCAGATGACGCGGTAGTGTGGCCGGGCAATACGGAGGATCGTGAGGGTCGTGAGCGACGAGTGGTAGATGACTGGGATAGTGATATGGTCAGCTGCTGCAATGCAGTACTTTCACCGCTGCGGATACTGCTTGACAGTATTTGTTCAGCGGCGCGGCCACAAAACTCACCTTTGAAGCTGCTAGCCACCCTGCCCCAGCCCTCATCGCCAAACACGGCCTGCACACAGCTCCTCACACTCTTAAACACCTCGCTGGCGCCGCCGTCGCCCAGGAGCGGCTTGGCAGCGACATCCAGCGGAAGCATGAATGGCAAGTCGGGGATCTGGGCCAGCTCGTCTTCCCCGTCGCCGCCGTCATCACCATTGTCGTCGTTGCCGTCCTCGTCCAGGGCCGGAGGTTGCAGCGATGGCGGGACAGTGGGGAACGCGGAGAGGTGGGCGGGGTCGAGGAACTCGACGAGGAGGTGGCGGTTCTTGAAGCGGACCATGGCTGCTGGAGAGAGAGGGAGAGATGGACGATGGTTGAGCAGTGTGCGTCCCAAAATGTCAACAGGCGGCACAAATGTGGAGTGGAGGTCGTCCAGCGGGGGTATTTTTGACAACTAATTGAAGCCCCCAGGCGGCAGTAAAGGGCTGAATGGGGTAGGTTGCCGTACTTTGCGTGTCAGACGATGCTCCATCGATCTATCGCTTCCGACACTGTCATCAGCTTTGCAACTCGACAAGATAACTCTACTACCTGCTCTGAGGCTCCCAAACGACGACGACGACGTTCAGAAGCAACTTGTTATTTCGGCCGTATCAGATAAGCTGGGCGTCAGGGAAGGTCGCGGCCGAAGAACTCGCTACACTCGCTCGACCGAGAAGCGCGACGCAGAGAAGGACACACCCACGCACACCACATGGCCCAGATGTCCACAGCTCTTTGCACTAATCCACATCTCTCACCATGACAATCCCAGACAGTGCGTCCGGAGACGCCCCTCTGCGCGGAGACGCGTCGCCGTCGTCGTCGTCATCCGGGAGCTCTCACGCGAGCGTCAAAGATGAGCGGCCCATGGTGCCGAGGTGGGTGTATGTTCTGCTTAAGGGGCTGACCCATACTCTGCAGGAGGGCGTTAGTTGTAGCCCTCGTCCTCGCTACATATGTCTACAGCCTCGAGACAATGGTGACTATGCAGTACACCTCCTATGCGTGAGCTATCATCCTGACACGACTGGTCATGACCCAAAGCTCACAGACTACCAGGGCGTCCGCTGTCGGCCACCATGACCAGCTGGGGACGCTGGCGTCTGCCTCGGCCGTCGTGTTGGCAGTAGGCAAGCCGCTGTCTGCGTCCATTGCAGCCTCTGGACGCGGGCGGGCACTGTGCTTCATTGCTGTGACCTATTCCCTCGGGCTGGCCTTGAGTGCCACGGCGCGCAACATGCCCACGCTGTTTGCGGGGCAAATGCTCTACGTAAGCTGGACAGTGTATGTCGTCGACAAGCTGACAGACTTCTCAGGCGGCGGCATCGTCGGGTTTCCAGATTGTTCTCCAGGTTGTCATAGCCGACTTGTCTTCGCTGAGGCGACGCGGGGTGTGGAACGGCATGCTGGCGGCGCCGTACCTTGTCAACCTCGTGGTCGCCGGTGAGGTTGTTCAGAGGACCCTGCCCAACTGGCGTGTGGGCTACGGCATGGTAAGTGGAGGGACATACTGACATACTCCTTCTCGAGACACTAACACCACTGTCCAGTTTGCAGTCATCGTCCCACTCACGTTTGCGCCGTTCACATACCTCCTGTACAAGGAGGAGAAGCAGCATGGACCAGTGGCCCAACCCCCGCTCAACCTCGACTACAAGGGCCTTGGGCTCCTCACGCTCACGCTGTCCCTTTTCATCCTGGGCTCGTGGGGAGCGACAGTGTTCGCCTGTCACCTTATCCCCATCCTCTTCTTGCATTCGCTGCGCACTCCGAACCCCGCCATACCTGTCCGACTCTTGCACGGCGCCATCCTCGGTTCAGCGCTCATTGGCGCCTTGGACTTTGCCAGCTTTTACCTGGGCTGGACATACCTCTACCCGTGAGCTTTCGAACTGCGTCAAGTCTAGCTGACAATCAGGTTCATCACTGTGACCACTGAATGGACGCCGCGTGCCGTATCGTACTTTATCTACACCAACACCCTCTCGCTCACTGCTGCGGGCCTCGCGGCCGGCGCCATCCTGTACGCGACCAGACGAGTCAAGGTATGCCTATCCCTCCCTCCCCTTCCTCTTATTCCACTTGCTAAACTCCCCCACAGTGGCCCCTGTTCTGGGGCCTCGTCTTCCGCCTAGGCGGCGTGATCCTCATGTACATTGCGCGGGCGTCCGGCACGACCCCGCTGCTCATTGTGTCCCAGGCGCTGCCGGGGCTCGGGGGCGGGCTGGCCAACGTCGCGTCGTCCATCTCGGCGCAGGCCGCGGCGCCCGACCGCATCGGCGAGGTCAGCGCCATGACGCTGCTCCTGGCCGAAGTGGGTAACGTCGCCGGTGCAGGTGCCGCCACGCGTATCTGGAAGCGATACCTGCCCGCAGAGCTCGAGCGCCATGTGTCCGGTAACGGGACCGCGGGCGAGGAACTGCGGCGCGAGCTGTTCAAGAGCTTTGAGAAGATTATGGAGTATCCCATGTCGGATCCCGTGCGCGCTGGGAGCGTCGCGGCGTACCGTGCCGTGATGGGGAGGCTGGTCGTGAGTGACAGTTGAGCAACACCTCTGACAATTCAACTGGCTAACGAGCGTCGCAGGGATGTTCGGTCATTGTATCCCTTTTCCCGCCACTGGTCTGCTACCTTCTCACAGACGACGTGCACCTCGCAGACGACGTGCAGGTCGACGTTGAAGTCGAGGCAGACGGGCACGTCGAGGCTGCAGCCCATGAACGCACCCCGTTGCTCCACAGCGAGCACCAGGACTAGAGAGCAGAAGAGACCAATAAATAGTTTTGCCCATAGACGATGTATTGCCCTCC
This sequence comes from Apiotrichum porosum, assembly GCF_003942205.1. NCBI lineage: Eukaryota > Fungi > Basidiomycota > Tremellomycetes > Trichosporonales > Trichosporonaceae > Apiotrichum > Apiotrichum porosum. The sequence continues at coordinate 128,049 of NW_021167121.1, read as the reverse complement.
CTTTGCAACCAACCGCTCCGTACACATGGCACCACATTCATACTAGTCATCCACTAATCGTACTCCTTCAAGAGGGCCTCGACCTGTGTCCCTGTTTCACACGAGGCGCCCGTTCCGTCATTATATCCTAACACGCTCCCCCCCCACACACAGACAGAAAACATTCGAAAAGAAACACACGCCTTCCCATGCCACCGGAACGTCGGCGCCAGCGAACCCGTCGATCTCGGTGGGAGCCCGGGGTATCGTCCGTCCGTGTTCGATCACAAACGCACACCACACGCGACACTTCTCGCACAACGGTCTGGTCTGTGCGCGCCTAGGCCTTGTTATCTTGCGCGACGAGGTCCTCGAGGCGCTGTTCCAATCCGCGGCCAAGGCCCTCGCGCGACCACTCGGCCTCGGGGACAGACGAGGACGGGACCGAAGGCGGCGCCAGAGTCGAGAGGCTGACGGGGCTCTGCGAGACGGCAGGCGAACGGGAGGGGACGCTGGGCGACACGGTACCGGGCAAGTGGTCCGGGGAGAGATTGCCCGATGTGATTTCGCCGAGGTTTGTCACTGTTGTGGGCACGCTCAGGAGGAGGTCGTTGTAGCTGATGAAGCTGATACGGCGCTTGTCCTGCGACTTGGACGGCGAGAGGTGCGAGGGGAGTGGGGTGGGCGCCGACGGCGTATCGAGGTCGTCGGGCCTTGGGGTCACGACGTCCTCGTCGCCAAACGCCCAGCCGCCAGGGAGCTGGGGGCCATTGCTTATCTGGCGGAGGGGCGGCGGGCGCTGTTTTGTCGCCGTCGGGGACGAATTGGTCGAACCAAGGAGGGTTTCCACGCCTACTGGGTGGACAGGCGAGATGGGCGAGGTGGCGGCCTTGTCGTTGGCCGCGTGGACCATGGCTGCGGCCGTGGTGGCAAGAGTGAGCGGCGAGGTGACTGGAGATCCAGGTGTCTCTGGCGAGGGCGAGCGCGACGCACCGGCCGGGACGCTGGTGACGCGTGCGCGGAGAGCCGGGGACAACTGAGCACTTGGCGAGCGTGCCATTGCCGTGGTAGACGCCGAGCTGGGTGCCTCAATCTCGAGGCCATCAATGGCCTGTGGGGCAGTGAGGGCCTCGACGGCATCGTCCAGGACAGCTGGGACAGTCTGCTCGAGGTTTGACCCGTGGGGCTGGAAGATGCGGCTCGACTTGTGGTTGAGTGTTGGGTTTGAGGTGTTGAGGGTCAAGCTGGCCACAGCCGGCAGTTCGATATCACGCTCAAAGATGGCGCTGCCCGACGAGTGGATGCTGCTGGGCGACGACGGGCGCGACGACAGGTGCGCTCCATGAGACGCGATCGGGTGGTGGTGGTGGACGCTCTGGCGGATCCCAGCGCCACTCGCACTCGCTGTCCGGGGCTTGGGGGCCAGGAGAGGCGGCGGCGGCGGCGACGTAGAGTCGGTCCGCGTGGGCGACGACGCACGCGACGAGAACGGACTCCGCGCACGCTGGGGCGTCCGGCTGAACCGCGAGAGGTTCTGGTTCTCTGGTTCGCGTGGGTCGGCGCCGGGAGGAGGTGGGGGGAGATCTGGCAGGCCTGAGGGAAGGGGTGTTGGGTCAGAAACGGGGTTGCCAACAACAGAAGCCATCCAACATTCCACCATTGAGCAACAACGCAGTCAATCGCAGCCACCACCAGGGATAGGGTGAACACCGCCATCCTCGATGTGCGGTGTCCGCAGGACATGCACTGCTGCCCCATTTCGCGCTCCGCAGACCACGTCTTTTGAGTCGGTCTCGTCAAGAACGCGACGCGGTGCGGGTCTCGGATCTGGATTGCCAGTGAAACGCACGCCAAAGGTTGGGGCCGACAAGGTCACGCGCGTTGACCTCTTCGGCTCCCCACCGCTCGGCACTTCCTCTTGCGGCGCTCGGAGTGCTCCCCGAAAATGCTGTGCTCCCAACCAGTACTCACCGAGCTTGGCACCGGGGGCGATGACGGTCATGATGGTGGTGTGAGGTTGGTTTCGGTCAGGTGGCGAGGGTGTCTGTCGCCTGTCGTGGTGGGAAGTATAGGTCGACGATCAGAAGTGGTAGGCTCAGGAGAGGCGAGGATAGGGAGAGAGGGATGGGGGGATCCGAAGGTGGGGAGTGACAGAGGGCGATGATGGGGAAGCAAGTGAAGAGAGCGATGCCAGCAACTGTATCGACGTGTCTCGAGAGGTATGCGAAGTGGATGGTGTCACCGCCGCGTGGGGTTGCTGGGTGTGGGATGTGATGCGCGATGGTTACGTTAACTCTCGGTTGGGTTTGAGGGGTCTGGCGACAGTGCCCAGTCCCGGAATCAGGGCCGATGCCGTTGTTGGCCGGAACACGCACAGAAGCCTGTGATGGGGGGGGATGGGGTATGCTGCGGGATGGGAACAAGGGAACAGCGGTAACGGACACACGATGTATGGTTGCCACCAGAGAGAGGATGTGATGATGATGGCGATGGAGCAATGGGCGTATCTGAGGATGTATGGCCAGCAGTTGTAACAACCAGCCGGCGATGATGAAATGCGCACCACCCACACATTCCAGCCCCGCCCAGCCAGCCCAGCCAGCCCCAGAGCACGGCCAGATCCTTGCTTCGTTTGCTTCTGTCGCATCCCTCCGCTTCTCGCTTGTGCCATGGCCCGCCAGCCAGCCCTCACACATTGAATGGGGGGCGGATTAAGCGCCTCATTACAAAACAGGTGATTAACCAAAAGGCAAATTGGAATTGGAATGCGCCTCTTCGGTGGTCGTAAGAGGGGTGGTTCATATAAATGTTCCCACGTGGCTCAACGAACAGTGCCAGTCTCTGTCGATGGCTTGCTTGTTCCGACTTTTGATCCATCAACGCCGTCCTCAAAACGACACATTTAGACACAGCACACACACCTATACCACCTCCCTTTGGGCACAGCCAGCAACACACACCCTCCCCCCCTCCTCTCCACCATGCCCAACATCTTCTCCGGCTTCGTCACCAAGACCGGCGTCATGCGCAAGACCATCACCGTCACCGTCCACCGCAAGTTTGAGCACCCCAAGCTCCTCAAGACCATGCACCGCACCACCAAGATCCTCGTCCACGACGAGCAGGAGAGTACGTTGTTTGCCATGGTCATGGGTGGAGAGGGGGGAAAGATTATATTTATTGCCACGGCGTGCTGACACCATCCCTCCCCTCCAGCCGCTAGGATAGGCGACAGCGTCACGATCCTCCACGGCCGCGCGTTCTCCAAGCGCAAACACTACAACCTCCAGTCCATCGACCGCAGGGCCCACGTCGTTGGCCAGGCCGACGCCCCCGCCGTCGAGGCTGTCGAGACCGCGACCGCGACCCCAGCACAGCAGTAAACCCAAAGAGCGGTTGAAAGAGGAGGGGGACAGAAGGTGTTAGGTGTGTAGACTTATTGCATGGCATTGTTTCTCCGTTTTCGTGCCGCGGGAAAGAGGGAGCTCCACCCCGCGCGCGGGCGTCCTCTCGCTACTGATCTCTCCCTTTGACAATCACATGGTCACATGATGGGATGGTACTAATTACAGGTTGTTGTCATGGTACAGCTGGAAGCAAGGTGTCCGTTTCCGTCTATAAACATTCTCGGTCGCGCCCGTCTCCTTTGTACGCGCTACATGCGCGACTTGGACTGCTTCTCAAACACAAACATGACCCGTCCCGCCTGGCCACCCTCGGCAATCTTGCGCAGGTTGTGCTTCTTGCGGCTATCCGCGGAGACAGGCGTACCGGTGGTCTTGCTGCTCCCTCCGCTGCTGCGCTTGCGGCGACGGGGAAGCTCTAACGGCTCGTCGTCGTCCTCCTCCTCTTCGTCGGTGCTGTCGACGACAATGGTTGATGTCGCTTCAGTCTCAGCCTCCTCGACAGCCATGTCGATAAAGTCAAAGACCCCCTTCCTCTTCTTTGCGGGAGGCATCCCATCAGTAGGCGTCGAGGCGCCAGAGGGGCCGGTGCTGGTGCCGGTGTTCACGCCCAGGCTGGTGTCTTCTTCCTCCTTGTATGCCTCGCGCATCATATTGTACAGGAGGTTGTCGTGGACATCCCTGAACGACTGGCCATTGAATGCGTCGAGGTGGCGCCACTCCTTGAGCGCGGCAAGCTTGGCCTGCTGGGCGCGTTCCGTCTTGCGAAGCATCTTCGGGGTCTGGTGTATCAGCTGAGGCTACAGTCTCACCTTTCCGCTAGCTGCTCACTGGCTCGGGGTCAAACTGGGTTGCAGACATGAATCCGAGGTTGAGCTCTTCATCGCTCGAGTCGACTGGCGTTTGTTCGCGCGTCTCAACCTCTTCACTGTCGTCGCGGACCTTGTTGTGGCCGCCACAATCACAGGCCAGGAGGTCGTCTTGTGGTGAGCTAGATATTCACGATCATCAACTCACGAGTCTGACATCCATCGGTGTGGACGTTGATGCTGAAGATGTCGCGCAGTTCCTCGTATGAGAAAGCTCAATGTCAGCTTATTCGTGCAAGCGGCAGCTCACAATCCTTCGACGACTCTTTTCCCTTGCCCGTTCCGCCCTGGGCCATCATTTGATCCGAGAGACTCGTCTTTGTCATTTGGCGCTGCGCAGTGTCAGTGTCGTCGTCCCATTTGGGCCCGAACGCACCTGGTAGATCTTCTCGTCGATGGTGTTGGTGGTGAGCAAGCGGTAGATGAAGACCTCCTTCTTTTGGCCGTCGCTGGATGTCAGCTTTGCACAAAACAGTTAGCTCACCGATGAATGCGGGCCATAGCCTGAAGATCGGTCGAGGGATTCCTGTCTGTTAGCACCAGACATGCCACACGGGGCCTCACCAGTCGCTGTCAAACAAAACAAGGCGCCTCGCGCTGGTCATGTCAGTAAACTATGCGCAACAAGGCTACTCACCCAATGAGGTTCAGACCAACACCACCCGCCTTGGCACTGAGAAGGAAGACCATGCTATCTGAGACGGTGCGGTTGTTGAACTGGTCAACCAGGTCCTGGCGCTGCTTGGCTGGAGTACTGCCATCGAGACGCAAAAAGTTGTACCGGCGCTTGACACACAGGGCCTGGATAAGATCAAGAGTCGTGGTCCAGTTGGAAACGACAACAATCTTCTCGTCCCGCGCACGGTACACTCCCTTCATGATCGTGTCCAAGACAATCAACTTGCCTGTGGCCGTGAGCAGCGGACCAACCTATTGCACTCACCACTGATATCGATGTCAATGTCACGGGTGTCCCTGCTGACAAGAGTCAAGGCGTCTTGCCTGATGGAGGCAATGTCGTCTTCGCCAGTGGTATCGTCATCCTTCTTTCGAAGCAGCTGGATAGTTAGATGCGTACCCACAGTCAGCAACTCACAATTGGCGAGTTGGAGACCTTGCGGAGGAGATCAACTGGACAGTGTCAGCTCAATTGTTCCTGCAAGGACACTCACTAGTCGCCAGTTGGGCATTGCCCATTCCACGCCCGAGCAGAGAGCTGCCCTTGCCGCCACCAAGGATGCGGGTGAAGATGTCGAGCTGCAGCTTAGTCGGCGCGACAAACACGACGTATTCGTCTGCGAGGTTAGCCTGACCAGTCCGGGCATCTCACTCTTGGCTGGCAGGTAGGCGTCCAGTACCTCAGCCGTGCGACGAATGACAAACTCGTTGGAAAGAGTAAACAGCTGCAATGTCAGTTGTGATGTCGATGCGCCAACTCACCTCCTCCGAGCGCTCCCTGCCAAGCTCGGCGTCTGCCGAAGAACAGTTTTGCGAGCGAGCCTTCAGGATGGGCTTCTCGTATTGACGGCTAAACACTGGGTACGTTCCAAAGATGCCTGGGCATGCAAAGTCGGCCTGAAAGTGAGCAGACGGTTTCGCCAAAAGGGGCATACCATGGACCAGTACTCTCCAAGGTCATTCTGGACAGGAGTGCCACTGAGAACTATTGGGGTCAGCGATGAATGTGTTGCAGGACGTACTGATTCGACGGCTGGTGCTGAGGGCATCAAACATCTTGGTAGTCTTGTTGTCCTTGGACTTGAGGCGGTGGCCCTCGTCACAGACAATGAGGCCAATAGGCGGCTGGCACATGGCGAGCTTCTTGCTGTCATCGTCAGTTACCATTCCTGTCCTCGCAACTCACATGACCTTGCGGAGCTGAAGGAAATGTCAGCACCAGTTCACATCATGGGCCGAAGGACCTACTCTCTCATAGCCAATGATAAGAACATGGAGGCCCTTGTGGTGAGTCTGGAGTGGGTAAGCAGAAGCTACAGGCAAGTTACCCACGAAAGAGCTGATCTTGCCCGCGTCATTGTCCTCAATGGCCAGAACACCAAAGTCACGAGGGAGCCTGATGGGTCAGTAGAGTCACACGGAGAACCTACCATTTGCGGAATTCCTTCTTCCAGTTGCTGACTAGCGAGACGGGACACACTACCAGAGCACGCGAAATGCTGCAAGTCAGATACGCTATTGCTAGTGGCTTACACTGAGGACTCGTTCTGGAACGGTGATTGTTCTAAAGTGAGCTGTGATGCTGAGAGTCTGAACTCACTGCATAGCGTGTATATCAGAGCAATCGTCTGGAGGGTCTTACCGAGACCCATCTCGTCGGCGAGAATACAGCCCTGCGCGTTGGTGGGCACGAGACCCATGACACAGCGGTACATGAACTGGAGTCAGCTACACGGACTTGCACGGAAACCCACCTGAACACCCTCCTTCTGGTGCTCGCGCATCTTGTCGCTGACTATTGGGTCGATCACGACGTCGTTGATGGTCGTCTTCCTCTTTTCCGCCACGTCGTCAGGTGGGCGGACGAGGACAACGGCACCTGGAGCATTAGGGTTGTGCAGCGCACCTCCCCAGGCCACACGCTCCTTGCTGTTCTTCTCTCCAATGACAATCTTCTTCGGTGGAAGCTTGGGCTTGGCGTAGAACGAGCTGGCGGCAATTGCAGCAGTGGACGAGGAAGCTGCAGCATTCTCATCCGGCTCTGTCTTGATAACGGGGGAGGAGAAGGGGCGGCTGATTGTGGGAGGCTTGAAAGCAGTAGGCGCCTTGAACGGCTTGGCGTAGCCTACTTGTGTGCGAGCAACCTGTGGGCAATTGGGGGCGAGAGAGGGGGACGGCTCTTGCTTAACGGGCGCATTGGCGGGGTTGGCAAGGCAGCTGGTCTGGCGCCTGAACCTGACAGGTCAGCAAGGTACAGCGCAGGAAGAACGTACTCTTCATAAGAGACGGCGCGGTCGACTTCACACTCGTAACCGCCAATGCGCATCTCGGAGCCTGAGCCTGGAAGACCTCCGATGAGGGCCCCAGTAGCCATGCTGAGAGCTTAGCACAGTACACATGTCCTGGCTCACTGTTTGCCTTCCTCCGAGATCACAGTGATACGGCTGCCTTCAATCTTGAGGAATGCGTCACCGTCCCACGTTTCTGCATATTGTCAGCCAGAGTAGACTTCGTAGCACTTACTGTGCTGTTCTGTTAGCCATCACATGGCTTCCCTCGTCGTCACCCCCCCCTCCTTCCTTACGCACCTTCTTCTGCTGGGGCTTGCGCCTAGTGGTTCAGCGACAGAATGGACTATGTTAACCACTCACCACTGGACCATAAAGTAGTGCGCATCGGTAGCAGCCTGGGCGGCCTGGTACACCATCCTTCCCCCGGTTCCAGCAGCGGCATTGACGCGGCTGCGGGCAGCCGGCGAGTTGACAGCCGTAGGGCCGAGCGGGCGCCTGTTGATAGCTTGCAAGGGAGTGCCACGGCCAGCAGGCTTAAATGAGGAAGTCTGAGCCTGGGGGAGCGCCTTGGGGACGTCGAGGTCACTCTCGTCGTCACTCTCGTCGTCACACGAGTTGGCGGCAACGTCCGCCTGGGCCTCGCGCGCATCGACGGTGGCGAATATGTCGTCCAGGAGATCCTGGGTGACCTCGGACATGGTTCCAACAGCACTTGTGAGCAAGAGGTGGAGTTGGGGAGTGGGAGGGAGACGGTGGGCGATAAGAGAGGAGAAGGAAGACCAAGGTCAGTGTAGAGCTAATATTACGCGTCTGAAAGTGCAGTCGCGTCAACTTCGGTGCCGCTGGCTTTCCCACGGTCGTGCGTTTGTTGACAACGGACAGTCGTCCAGCCGTGGGCAGCGTGCTTGCCCAAACCTCAAGGTGTGTTTGCATGCATGAGAGAACATGAGTACATGGGTTCAACTATCCGGGCACTGTGCTACCACTTTCACGCATCTTTCGCCTTGAGGCTGGACAGGTTGTGTGGACAGGCTGTGTACAGGTGTCACCATCGCGCTTTTGTTCTCGTGTGCTTGCAACCTCATCTGCAGCGGCTGGACTGCTTATGAGCTGGGACGATCGAGTCCCGGCAGCTTCCAAATCAATCCCGTTTGCTCCTCTCACCCACTTGTTACTGCTATGATACATTGGTCACACTGTTGTACACTCTAGACTATTCCATCGCCCAGCGCCGTGACATCAAGAGTCGAACACTTCCACTCTTGGAGCCTGGGCCATTTCCTCGGCCTCCCTTCGCAACCTTGCACTTGCAACCGTGCGCGACCTCACTTGCGGAACAGACGCTTGCGGGGACGCAGACCTGTCGAGCTGCTCGTGCTCCCACCAGCTGAACCCGACGGGGCAGCCATCATGCCGCGCTCCTGCAGCTTGAGACGGGCCAGCTGCAGATGGTACGGTTTCAGCGGACCGGTGGGGTCGGCAGTCTGTGGCTGCAGCTCGCGGGCTGGGGAGGCAATGCCGATACCGTCACAGAAGGTCAAGCAGTTGAGGTGGACAGTGGGTTCAGGACGAGGAGGGAAAGCGAATGGTCAGCTACACATAGTCAACGCTCAGCTAAACGTACCGGTCTCGACAACATCCGCTACAAACACCTTGACCATACCGGCCACGACCGAGGTGAGGTTGTTAGGAACGTTTTGATCGTAGAGGTCCTTGTTGAGCTGGCCGTTAGCCCAGCCCCATGACTCCAGAGCCGTCCATCCACGGCACGGCCCACATCCGTTACTCCGCTCTTCCGCAAACACTACACACCTTCTTCACGACCTGCCTGGGAATGACGACGGAGCGGAAGGCATCAAAGCGTTTTCCCTGTTCCTCATCCAGGACACCGCGCAGCAACCTAGACGCCAACAGTCAGCAGCTGCTTCCCACGATCATCCCACCAGCCCACACGGCGCAGGGCCAACGTACAGAGTCTGCTCTCGTCTCCTCTGTGCCTCGCGCTTGACGTGTCGCGCGACAGCTGCGCCCGTCTGTGCTGCTTCCTCTTCATCGTCGTCCTCGCCACCCTCGGCTGCGCGGGTCTCGCCATCGCCGTCCGCGGCCACCAAGTCTTCGGCGGAGATTTCTAGCTCGGCGTCGCTGTCGTCGTCGTCCTTTTTGGGCTTTGCACGTTTCCTCTTCTTGTCCTTGGCGGGCGAGTTGGCTGCTGATGCCGCTGCACTGGGAAGGGCGAGACCAGCCATTGTAGAAAAAGGTGGTGTGGGATGGAAAGATGGATGGCACCGAACGTGAGTTGGGATCGAGACGCGAGTTGATGGTCACTTGGTGGCAACGGGACCAAATATGGCCAACACGCCGGGACTCAGCCCATCTTGACATGCACTTGTCTTCTTCACTTCACATTGCTTCACTCCCTCTAACAAGTTTTACTAAACCCTTTTGCTAAACCTAGTCTTCGTCGTCCATTATATACAGCGCCTCAATATCAGAGAGAATGCGTAAGAAGTCCCCTGAACGTTGGTCTTAGCTCATACAAGGGGAAACACCGTTGGCAGCCACTCACAGAGGTATCCTTGGGCCCTTGCAGTGCGGTCGTTTGTCCTGGCCATCTCGGGTGTGGCAGGAGCCGACGGGGACTGGAGAGCATCTAGCAAGGTCGATGCTACGAAGCGGACTTTGGCGACAAGCGCAACGCTGTTCACGGCTGCGAGGTTAGGACATGCAGCAGATATGGAAACCTCACCAATGACCTCCATGCGGATTTTGGAGAGGACCATGAGGAGGTCACTTGCGACCTGGTCCTTCTCCTCATCTGTGAATCCCGGCCTGCGGGTTGCTGAGAGGCGGCGGTGGGAGGGAACACCAGGGGGCTCGTTATCAGAGATACCCGTCTGCAAAGAAAGCTCCTTGTCCTGGAGCAAACCGAGCTCCTCGCGGTACTGCAACACAATGTAGCGCACCATTTGCTGGGAGATTAGCTGCCATGGATGGTGGAGGAAGAACTCACCTGAGTGACATAAATGTTTGCCTGCTGCACAAGGAACCCATCCTTGACGACTGCACGATTCGCCTTGGTAGGGTCCAGGAGCAGTTGGCGGATATCCGACGACACATGAGCATCCCACTGGGCGTCAATCATCTCCATGCGTGAGCCGGGTGTTCCGCCCATGTCAAGCTTGAGGGCTTCGGGGCAGTTGTCCATGAGCGTCATGACCTGGTGGAAGATCTGATCAATCTCGTTGATGCGCATTTGCAGCATTAGCCCGGATGGAGGCTTGGAGCGATCTGTTCGCCTCTTGTCAAGCACTTGACCGAGAACTGACCAGTCAGATACACATCAAGACGACTTACATCTGCACTCACGCCTGAAGAGCTTGCTGATGTAGTAGAAGCCGGCCAACACGGGGGTGTGGCCATCGGGCTGCTCTAAGTATGTGTCCTCAGTGAGGAATTCGTCGTCACTGAGGCGTCAGTTTAAGCACCTGAAGATCGCGTCAAAACTGACAGAGGTGATGGCAGAGTCACGTCTGCACAGTCGGTCTCGTGGAACAGCACCGGCGATCCCTCGATAGATGCCAAGGTCTTGTCACCACCATACTGGAGCCAAAAGATACGCTTGCGCAGCTCGCGCTCGATGGGGTTGAGGTTCTGGTAACTCGCCTCCTCGTGCAGGCGTAAGCGGATCGAGAGCAGGTAGTTTGCGCCCCAGATGGTGTCGGTGGCGAACGGGTTACCCATGTGTTGGGCAGCAATGGCGTGGAAGTAAAGGATAATGTTGCGTGAGACGCTCAAGTGGTGGAAATCGCGGTTGAGGAATGTCTTGACGAGCTCGTTGGCACGTGAGAAGAGAATCTTGATCTCGCGTTTGGGGAGTGACACGAAGGAGCGGGGCATCTGGACAAGTGTCGCCTCGATAACGGCAAACACGAGCGCCACCCATTCATCTTGGCCTGGCCTCTCCTCGCGATGCGAGTGGAGGTCGTGCATAAAGCTCGGCTTGTGCAGGCATGGGATGAGGCAGTAGACATAGTCGAAGTAGAGGTCGATAATGTGAAGCAGGAGAGGACGAGGAAGAACGGCCTCGATCGGGTTGCCGGATATGTTGCTGAGCACCGGCGAGTACGGCGAGTGCCCCTTGTCGTATGGTGACGAGGGCGAGATACCAAACGACAAGCCCGTCCGCTCGCTGGGAGGCGAGCCAGTCCTGTACGAGGGCGATAAACTGAAGCCATTACCCTGCGCAAGCTGCTCGCTGCGCTGCTTGTGGTGGGCTGTCGTACGCAGCAGCGTCGGTCCCCAGTCATCCACCGCATCGGTGCCGCGCGGGATAGGAGACCCGCCAATACCTTGCGGATTGAGTGCTGAACGGTGAAGTGCGTTTTGCTTGGCAAGCGTGCCCGGGCCAGGACCAGAGTGGTCCTCGCGGTATTCATCCATGCTCTTCCGGGCAACATGTCCGCCATGCGCATACTCTGCACCGACGTCCACTCCTCCTCCTCCTCCCGCGGGCATGTCTCCTTGACTGTTGAGCGCCTGCATGCGCTTCAGGTACCTGTTGACATTATGGTCAGTCACCCGTCTGTTACTCGCGCAAATGTCACGATGGGATGAGTCACGGCTCACATGTTTGGCGGACCGCGCTTCTTCGGCTTGTATTCGAATGTACCTGCACACATGTCAGCGCCTGCGTTGTGCTGCTTTGCTTCCTATCCGTTCACGGAACTTACAGGCCATGCCTAGCTGTCGGCAATGCGTGCAGACATCCTTTGTGGGGAGGTCGCTAGCCGCTGTGCCCGGGGGCGGGCGATCACACTTGACCCTGCGGGTCGTCAGCCTCGAGTTCCGCCAGGTGAATAACGCTGTGGGGCAACTCACTTGCGCGCGCGGCAGGCTTGGAGACAAGAGTCAGCAATCACCATCTCTTCACGATCTGCGAGTCCATCGACAGCCGCCACGTACCATCGCATGACTCTGTGATGTTGTCAGCGCAATGTCCTCTTGACAATGTTAAGCGAGCAAAAGAGCCCCGCTGAACGGTCCGGTTCCTGACATCCCATCCACCTCCTTCCGAGCTCTCTGCTCCCATCGACGCTCGAATCCTAGGGTGCCATCACTCACGCGTTTGTCTCGTCTTCTTGGGCTTCCTTCCCTCGCCATCACTGCCCTCGGCACTGCCCTTGGTGCGCTTCTTGCCGCCAGTGTTGCCCGGGGTGTTGTTGCCCGGGTCGCCGGCCTCACCGGCTCGCTCACTTCCGACGGCGGGGCTCTCAGCTCCCGCTCCTGCGCTGCCGAGAGTCGTGTAGGTCGTGTAGGGCGCGTGGTCGCCCGGGTAGAGTGGTATGGGACCGTCTCCGAGCGCGTCGTCGACTGGGGCCATTGTGGATGGTGCTGCCGAACGATTGAGCGATTGCACAAGATCCGGAGAATGGCCGTGTGGGTCAGTTCCAATGAGGATTCCAGTATGGTGGCCTAATCCGTCCGGATTTGCTTCCGCTCTCGTCCAAAACAAGACGAGTGAAGTGCCCGGCCGCGACTTTGGCCATGCTACGCGGGCGATGTTCTAAAAGCATAGGCCAACGAGACTGCTGGTTGGCCATGCATGTGGCCATGTGGCCTGTCGGGGCCACGGCCGTCCACCCGTAGCCCGTGGTCACGAAAACAGCTCATACACACCTCCTCGCGCTCCTGCAACAAGCACCGGGCAACCTCTCGGCTAAGTGAACAGTCCATAGGAATTGTGTTTGTGGTCTCATAAGTATGCTAGATACCTCCAATGCAAAATACTCATCTATCTCCTCATCCTCATCCTCATCCTCATCCTCATCCTCATCCTCATCCTCATGCTTTAAAAGGTAGCCGACTTGTTGCCGGCCTTGGGGCCGCTGGGATCAAGCGGAGCACGACCAAACGACGCCGAGTCAAACTCTGTAGAGACGTGTAAGCAATGTTACAAGTCGATGGAAGGAGAATGCACTTACCCGACTTCTTCTTCTTCTTGTCAGCCTTTGGCTTAGGCTTGGGCTTCGCCTTGGCCGTCGCAGAGTTCTTGGTCGCCGCCTTGGGGTCGTCGAGGAAGTTGGGCTCGGCCGCGTAGTCAAACGTGGGAATATCCTCGCGCTTGATCTTCTCCTTCTTCTTCTTGGGCGCAGCCTTGTCAGCCACAGAGACAGGCGTTGTCGCTTCCGAAGGCACCACAGACGAGGACGCCGATGCCGCCGCCGAAGCAGTCTGGGGCTTTCTGCCCTTCTTCTTCTTCACCGACACGATGCCCTCTGCATCGACCAGAGCCGCGTTGGAAAGGGCCGTAGCCGACTGCGCAGCAGCCAACAAGCTCGAGCTCGCACCGGCGGTCGCACCGATGGCATCCGTCTCGCCAGTCGTGTTGAATGTATTTGTGGCACTGGTGGCCTCGGAGGACGCATTTTTCCGTTTTGCCGCCGGAACAAAGGCAACCGACTCCGGCTCGGCTACTGCCGGCTGCGCAGAGCTGGGCTCCACGGGGGACACCTCCACCTTCGACAACATGGTTGTGGCGAAGCTGCGCATAACGTCGTCAAACCCAGGCGACACATCGCGCACTGCACGTGCAGGGGACGTAGAACGCTTCAGAGTCTTGCCAAACAACGAGGACGAAACAGCAGCCTTTGATGGTTCGGGCGAGGAAGTCGCGCCGGTCTTCTTGGTGCCTCCAAGAGCCGAGCCAAAGAGAGACGACTGAACCGACTTGACGGGCTTGCTGGCGCTAGCGACCGACGCTCTACCATTAACAAAGTCAGCCCAGATGTCCTCAGTGACGACCTGGTCACTGGTAATGATGGTGGATGATCTCGCACGCTTGCTGGGGGGAGCGCTCAAAGTTGAGGACGAAGCAACCGCCGCCGAAGGTTTGCCGTCAACACGAGACGCTAGAGACGACGACTTGGGGTGGGTCTTGGCAGAGTTCCTGATCACCTCAAGAACCTCGTCCGCGCGCTCGAGGGCAACACTCGAGGATCCGTTAGCGAGCGAGCGGCTCAGGATGCCAATGCTTGTGGGGCGGAGGTGAGCCAGGGACAGCACCAGGTGGTTGGGGACAATGTAGTGAGGGCTCTCGTCTACCTCACGCGCCAGATTTTCACGCCACGAAACCAGCGCCTTGAACGCCGAACCGACAGGGGTATCCAATGTTTTCGGTCCGAGCTTCCTGATCATGCCAGCCCAACCCTGCACGCCGTTACCAGTCTGGGAGTCAGGTGACTCGTTGGCCCAGAGCTTGAGTGCCGTCTCAGCGGACCTGGACAGCACCTCACGCATCGCGGCCTGAGGGTTAGGCTTGGGGGTCGAATTCTCGTCGGCGTCGGCCGCAGGCGATGGCGTTCGAGACGAGCGGGTCAGGAGAGCGTTGCGCAGCTTGTCGTAAATGTACAACAAGAAGTGGGTGTCGGAGCGCGCATAGTCCATGAGCTCCTTGGGGAGGGGACGGATACGCCAGTCGGCCTTCTGGTACTGCTTGTCGGCTGCAAAGTCGCAATACAGTTGAAGCAGAGACGCAAGCGAGAACTGGGGGAAATCCAGGACTTTGCTGGCATGGTACGTGTCAAAGAGGTTGACAATGTAAATGTCAAAGTCGCGCTGCAGCCAGACAATGTCCGAGTCGGCACCGTGGAAGACCTTGAGGATTGAGGGGTCGGCCAAGACACCACCGAGCTTGTGGTCACGGAGCTCGGCCCTCAGGGCCAATGTGTCGACAACCCAGTCCGACTTGCGAGTGGAGATCTGCATGAGGCAGGTGATGCCGTTGTAAGTGCGCATCGAGTGGTGCTCCAGATCAACCGCAATCTCTTTGGAGCGCAGAAGCTCCTCGGTGAGAGCGGCGAGACGCTCGGGAGTGTCGACAAACTCAAAGGGAGTATCCTCGAACGATGCGGGGTGGACAGCGGGCGAGATTTCAAACATCGAGGTAGGGTACGGCAGGTGGACTGTCTCGTAGTAGTAGGGGTGGTACAGTGCGCGCTCACGGCGCTCTCGCTTGGCATCCGTGTCCGTCGCGGGGTCGACGGAGAAGGGTGTGTCTTCGTCCGAGCCAACAACATAGCCCAGTGGCACCATGGCGTGAGCCTTCTCCGTGAGCTGGGGACGCCATATAGCACTGTTATCCACACGGTCACGGAACAGATCCTGGGGTTTAGGGATCCTGTTGTCGTTCTGCATGTGCGGGGCCAGACCGGGCAGGTTCAGTGCCCGAGGTCCCGGGAGCTTCTTGCCGGCCGCCGCGGCAAGAGCCTTGTTGACTTCGATCTGCGATTTCTTGTTCTCTCCCCTTGCTTCGTCGAGGGCAGCGTCGGCATCTTCGAGAACACGGTCAACGACCTGGATAACACCGGAGCGGAAGCTGTCCACGACCGCGTCCTCGTCATCGAGCTTGCGACGAAGAAGGACATGTTTGCCCTTTTGGGGGTTGGCCTCGACAGCGAGCGAGGCAAGACGGTCGGTGAGTAGAAGGAGACGGTTGGACGTCTCGTCCAGGTCTTTTGCAAACCTGCGGTCGAGAGTACGGTGGAAGCTGATATCGCTCTTGTCGGGAAAGAGGTTGGCGGCGGTAGTGGCCATCTCAAGTGCCTTGGTGAGGTTGTCCACAAGAGTCGCAACCTCACGGGATGCAGAAGCACCGGCAGTGACCTCAGATGGGGAGCGTGACATCCTGTATGGCCCGTGAAACTTGTAAATCGATTTGAGGGGTGTTGTGTGACGGATCTGGGACAGCCGGGTCTGGGGTTCAAGTTGTAAGTCGCGGAGGCCGAACTTGGAGGGGCGGTTGAACCAGTCGGGGACGTTAAACTTGCGGGGGTCGAAGGAAGGACTGTCGACACGCTTGCTGCCAGGATGGTTGATAGTGTCGCGGAGGCCGAACGAGGCTTTCCGGGGGGGGTTGACCTTGTCGGGGCCGTTGGACTGTCGGTAATCCTTTGACGGGTAACCTGAGATGGAATAGAAACGAGGGTTGTGGATGAAAGGCGAGGGGGAGAAGCAGCTGGTATGGCTCAAGAACAAGTTGAGCGTTTGCACGAGCCTCAAGTGTCCGCGAGAGCAGGTGGCCAGGAGGGACGTGGTGAATCGACGTGCAGGCACGGACTCGATGCTGTGTGTGTGTGGTGGTGGAGAGGGAAGGGGATGGCTATACTCTGCTGAGAAGAGCTGGCTTTGCCTGCGTCTATAAGATGCCGAGGTCGACGAGTGTACGTGTGCGTTAAGATGTCGACCAGCGACGGGGGCTGGGTATGCGGTTGGTTGCGCTGGTTGACCTAGACGAAGAGGATGACAGTGTATATGGGTTGTTGTGAGGATTTCCTGCGCACCAAAGATTTCCGGCACCAACATGCACAGGCGGGGGGACGCATGCAGATGCCGCCTTCTATCATTACGTAATCAGTAAATGTCCCATCCTCTGGAAAATCCCAATGTCGTCTGCCAAGGGTGGTGTGGATTGGATTGCCTTTGCTTTCCGCAACACCCCTTCTCCTACTACACACTCCCGAGGCCTCCAAGCATGTCCTTCTCGCTCACCGGCTCGGGCCCCTCGAGGCAAGGTTAGTCTTTCATTGGCCCCCACCTACGGGGGTACTTTTGGCCCTCTTGGCTGCTGCTCGACCGACGACTTTGCTGACCATTGTTTCCTTTCCAGTCCTCCGTCGCGGCCTCGCTACTGCCGCTGCCCCTGCGTCCACCTCGCAGCTCACCGCTTCGCTCCTTCTCTCCCGCGCGCCCCTCCTCACACGCACCCCTTCCCCTCTGGCCCAGGCCTACTACGACCGCTCGCTCAAGATCCGCCATGCTCTGAGCAACCCTACCGCGACCAACTTTTACTTCAAGCCCGGATCGCTTCCTCTCCGTCGTTTCCAGGAGGCCGAGTACGCCAAGGAGGTCGAATACTACGGTGCCAAGCTGGTGGGCAAGGCGCCCGACGTCGGCGATGTGCAGCCTGAGCCCGAGCTTGTGGAGACGGCGCGCGACCACTGGGCCAAGGCCGACGAGGCACGCGGCGAGACCTCGCTCGAGAGGTGTCCCGAGGAGGAGCTCTTCTGCCTCATCGAGAGCAAGGGCAAGTGGACCTTCCCCTCCACCGAGGTCAAGGCCGGCGAGGGTCTCGACGAGGCCGTTACCGCACGCATCACTGGCGTTGACGGCGCGCTCCAGGGCAAGTCCCTCGACACTTGGCTTGTCACTCGCAAGCCCATCGGTGTCGTCCGTGACGGCGAGAAGAGGGTAGGTTGGACAATACACCACCTTTGACCTACTCCTAACCCAGCAGAACTTCTTCCTCCGTTCGCACATTCTCGGTGGCGAGCCCAAGCTCTCGAAGGAGGCCGGCTGGTCGAAGCACGCGTGGCTGACTGCCGAGGAGGTTGAGGCCCGTCTGCGGAAACAGGGCGACGACAAGGTCTGGGACAACGTCAAGGCCATGTTCGGTGTTAGTGTCGAGGAGGAGCTCTAAGTGGCTGTGTTGGCTAGAGTGACAGTGCACGACAGTTGCACGAGGCGAGGCGCCGGAGCACCCCGGCGCCTGGAAGGACCGACAGAGATCGGACCTAGTGACCTTTACCTCTGCGAGAGGGAGGCTCAATGCTCGGATAGAGGCGGCATATGCATATCTCACCCCTGGTACAAGAGGAATCGGTTACATTGGATATAGAAGGCGTCTAGAGTCTAGTGAATGTGGTAGTGAATGTGGTACGTGGGTTGCGGCGCGGTGTCAGCCTCTGAGTGTTGGAACATTGGGCGGCAGTGTTGAGGACCAGGAATATGTGGACGTGCGATGGGGTCGGATGCGAGGGTCGGCTGGCTAGATCGATGGCCTGCTGGTGGTTTGATGAGGGGATAGGCCGTGTAGAGTGCTGGCTCCCATGGACAATAGCGCTCGTCCAGCGAACGTGCTCGTCCAGCGAAGGTACTGGTCCAGCGAGGCGCAGCAATGCAAAAGGGCTTGGGGCGGTGGTGCGCAGCGATGGTCACCTGTCCGGCTTGTACTCGACCTCAAAGTAGTTGGCAGTACGGTAGAAGAAGACGTGCAGTGGGCGAGCGTGTCCACGTACTTCTGGGACAGTCTCGGTCACCACGAGGAATATGGTGGCCATGAGGAAGAAGACGATAATCGCAACGGCGCCGGCACGACGCACGGCCACAGCTAGGCTGTCTGTCGAGCCATGTTCGCTGTGCTCTGGTAGCGGAAAGAGCTCATCCGCGAGCGGCCTTGGTGCCATGGGGGGGTGCGTGGGGGTGGGACAAGAGGAAGAAGGGGGTGGGGAGAGGGGTACGCTTCAATGACGCGTTGAACCGGGATCACGTTGCTGTTGGCCAGTCAAGGAGACGCGGTGTCGCTGTATCAAGCAGCGAAGGGGTAGCGGCGGAATGGATATCGTGTCTCAGCCAGAGCGATGAGGACGTTCTATACCTCGCCTGTGATATGTGACTGTGTGTTGTGAGTGTTGGGTACTGTTGATACAGCGATTGTTGTCGTTTGAACGTACGCGGTGCCAGCAACCCCACAATAACTGTGCTCCGAAACACGTGTGCCGGCGCGCAGCAAAAACAATTTCGGACCGCGATTCCAACTTTGTCGCATCTCATCTCTGCTCCTCATTCCATGGCCCCAATGATCTCGACGCTGCGGCGCGCAGCCATCGTCCTTCCACTCGCGTGGACAGGCGCATGGCTAGGATACTATGGTGAGTGTGCATGCGCTGGGCATACCGAGCAGGTGTGCATTTTGAGCCGCGTTGGCCGGTGGCTTCTCGCCACCCAATGTTTGCAGAAAAAAGCCCGGTGTTGTGGAGCTGTGGAGGGTTGTTGGGCTGACACTCAGCTTACACCGATACTCTCCGTCGCTCGCACATTCGCCAAAGGAACGCCGAGCTGAAGAACACGCTTGCGGACCTCCCTGTCGACGCTGCCGCGCCGGCTACGCAGGAAGAGAAGGATGCCATCAAGCGTCGGTGAGTCACGTTTGTTCCGACTGCTCCGATACAAGATTTCTGACCCCGACTCTCTCCAGCTTCTCGAGCCTCAAGTTTGCCGGTCGCTTCTGGAACCCCTACGTCGAGTGGCGCGAACAGGGCGCTTGGGTGCGTTGTTGTGCACTGCGTAGCATGAGGCTGACAGAGACAGGAATGGGCCTGGTGGAAGCTCATTCTCAGCACCATCAACGGCAAGCTCTTCTTCTTTGACGGGTGAGTAACCCCGGTGGCGCCTCCGAAGCATGCTCTTCCCCAAGGCCTTCCCCCAGCTGACGTGCTCTAGCGACCTCCCGGCCGAGCGTCCTATTCCAGACCTGCCCATGGCCCGCCCCGACTTTAAGCTTCTCTACGGCTCGCACACGGACGATACCATCACAAAGTACGAGCATGTGGACCCTCACCCCGAGACCCACACCCAGCGTACTCTGAACCACCACCACGAACACAACGGAACGGCCAACGGTACTGCGAACGGTGCTGCAAACGGCGCTGCGAACGGCGCTGCGAACGGCGCTGCGAACGGCGATGCTCACCAAGAGATCATCCGTACCCGCACGCAGGTTGGCGGTGCCGACATTGATATTACGGACAAGCTTACTCTCACCTGGCTGGGCCAGTCGACGTCGTACGTGACGCTCGACAAGCTCGCTATTCTCACCGACCCCGCACTCCAAGACCGCACTATTCCCTCGGCCCTCGCTCCCCAGCGTATCCGTCCTGCTCCCTGCACCCTTGACGAGCTCAAGCGCGTCGACCTTGTCCTCGTTTCGCACAAGTGGGTGTCAAACGTTTGAAGTTGACTGACCCCGCAGCCACTATGACCACCTCGACCCCGAGGCCGTCAAGGAGCTGGGCGACAGCTGCGAGTGGGTGGTCCCCACTGGCGCTGGCGGCTTATTGCGCGAGCTTGGCGTGACCCGCGTCACTGAGCTTGAGTGAGTTGGCATTTCGTTTCTGAAAACTGACAAAACAGCTGGTGGCAGGAGACCAAGCACGTCCTCTCGCGTCCTGGCCAGGAGGACAGGTCGTACACCATCACCGCTGTTCCCGTGATGCACTGGTCTGCCCGTTCGCCGGCCGACACCAACGCCACCCTCTGGTCGGCCTTCCACGTCAAGTCGGACGGCGACAAGCCCCGTTCCTTCATCCACCTCGGCGACACTGGCTACTCGCCGACCCTTTACGAGGCTGTCGGACGCGTCTTTGGGCCCGTCGACCTCGCCGCTATCCCTATTGGAAGCTACGAGCCCCGCTGGCACATGCACCTCCAGCACACGGACCCCGAGGGTGCCGTGCGCATGGCACTCGACCTGGGCGCCAAGAAGAGCGTCGGCGTCCACTGGGGCACGTGGATCATGTCGGATGAGAGCTACAACCTGCCGCCTGTGGACCTGGCCAAGGCGCGCCAAAAGCTCGGCATGAAAGACGACGCATTCGTCACTCTGCCTGTTGGCGAGACGATGGTTGTCGAGTAGACAGGAGAGATGATGAGCCAGGCAGGGCCAGTAGATCTGTAGAGGGTATAGCGCTGTATATGTCTCGCTTAGATGCACGGGTTAGCAGTAGATGTGAATGGGCCGTTGCGCGTGGGATGGAAGCTGGGGGCAGCACATCTTGGAGATCAGGAGTGTGATGCAATACATGTTGTCTCTTTCGAGTTTGATTTAACCGAGGTGCGACTTCTGCTCCTCGATCTGCTTGACAATGTAGAGCGAGGTGTCCAAGAAACGGTCGACGCAGTTCTCGAGGCAGGAAGCCTCCGACCTTGGGATATTGTCAGCTGAGAACATGGACTTCAAAGGCAGGTGACAACACACTTGGAGAACTTGGAAGAGATGCTGCCGGTGATGCAACTGGAGCATTGTCAGCGTGGTTCACTGTGAGGTGTGCGGTCCGCAGGGGGTTGTCCGGGTAAAGCCCCGCACACTGGTACACTGGTATCCGTCCCCCTGCCTGGCCAATCTGTGTCTCACGTGTTCCAGCCTGTCTGTCAGCACAAATCACAGCACAGAAACACGACCAACGTACACTTGTCAGTGAGCTCGTGGACCGAAGACTGGATCTTGGCCTTGGCCTGCCTGTAACCCGTGTCAGCAATTGCCTTTCCTCTGCGCGTCTCCAAAAGACCGCATCGGATGTCTATCGTGACAAAACGTACTCCTGCTCAATGAAGTCGGAGAGCTCCTGCTGTAGAGGACGTCAGTTGCCGATACGCGCCACAACAACCCCAAAAAGGCCGAGGCGGAGGTCACGCTTGCCCCCGCGTCCGCGCCGTTCGTTGACGGCGCAGAGAAGAGAATAGCAGACGTGAACCTCTTTGGATTACGCACGCGAGTAGCCTCGTCGAACTGGGGCATCTGCTGGGTGGCCTGTGACATTTTGTGATGGGTTGTGGTGTGTGTATTTGTTCGAGGTAATTGGGCGGCAAAAGGCCCACGAAGCGGCTCTCTCCCAACTTTCAGATCCGACGGCCCATTACACGTGTGTATATTTACTGCATCCCACGTGCGTCGAGTGATACCGCCACCCAGCCCGCCCACTGCGCCTGATCTATTCATGACGCCTCTGTTGGTCTCTCCTCTCTAGCGGTCCTTTGCTCATCAGCTCTCGACCTCTCACAGAACTCCTCCCCCCGTGCGCGCCATGAGCGACTACGCCCACGTCCCGGGCGGGAAGCTCAAGCTCAAGGGCGACGATGGCAAGTGGGTTCACCGTGATACACTCGCGCGTCTTGTCCATGGCGCTAACTGCTGTCCTCTCTTTCCAGGAAGAAGAAGAAGAAGAGGTCACACACGACTGACGACCGCGCACGCCGCGAGGCCGACGTCGAGGTCGCCGAGAAGCGCGCCGTGGCTGTGAGCTCCAGCTCGGGGTCCAAGGACAAGGAGCGCGAGCGCGACCGTGAACGTGACTACGACTCGCGGGAGCGCGAGGACGAGTCTGCCGCTTCCCCGGCGCCCACTGGCCGCCGCATGACCGATGCGGAGCGGAGGTTTGAGGAGACGCAGCGTAAGAGGGTGAGTGCGGATGCGTATGCCCAGCTGTGTGCTCTGTCGTGCCACAGCTGACCGTCCCAGCGCGAGGAGAGGGCCAGGAAGGGCGCACACCTCACGCACAAGGAGCGCGTCAACGCGTTCAACAAGAAGCTCGACTCGCTTTCCGAGCACCACGACATGCCTCGTGTAAGTTTGTCTAGTTGCATATACAGCGTGCGCTCGCTAACTGGTGACAGATTGGTCCTGGCTAAGCCTTGCGGCACATCGGGTGCCCGGTGTGCCGCTATGCAAATATTGTGTTCCGAGGCTTGTCTGTCGAGCAGGCGCAACGACGACAGTCACTTATTACATTGTATACTTATTTGCAACACTAACACTAGCCTAAGCAGATACCCACAAAGACGCCCGCAAACGGGCCCAAGTGCTGGATGCGCGGGATCGCAGCCACCGTCTCAAACAGGTTGCCGGGCTCGACCGACGCTGCGCACGCCGCATTCTCCTGGCCTGAACACGACACGTACTGGCCCGTCGCGTTGGAGATCCACACCTCCCCACCACTGTGGCGGAACCCCCAGTCTCGCGGCGGGAGGTGCGGCGTCGCGTCGTCCTTGTTGACAATGTACTGGGCCTGAGGAGGCGGGAGGACGCTGTCCATCCAGTTGGCCCAGGCGGGGTTGCCCGAGCGGGGAGGGACGAACGAGCGGACGGCGACTGCCGTGGTGGTGTTGAGCCGCTCGGCGAGGTCGAGGCCGACGAGCTGCGCGAGGGCACCGCCAAAGCTGTGGCCCACGACGAGGACGGGGACAACGACCCTGCCGTCCACGTCCGAGGCAGTGGCGTTGCCTGGGTACGTGGCGTTGACCGGGGCGGAAGTGTCGTTGGCTGCTGGGTACGTCGTGTTGACCGCGACAGCAGTCTCGTTGGGTGCAGTGGCGCGGGCTGCCACGTTGGCAGCGGCGGCGTTGGCAGCGACATTGGCGGCGACGCGACGCACAGCTGCGCGGACCGCCCGAGTGAGCGGCCGACGCACGCGCGTAAAGGCAGTGTACACTCCGCGATGGACGAGCACGTCTTCCGGTGTGTTCCTGCCAATGTTCTCGGGGACGACTGGCGTAAAGTCAAACGCGAGGGCGACACTGGCCGGCGAATCCGGGTTCATGCCCGTGATGGCGATGACGACTTGCTCGCCGTTGTCGGCGACGTACCCTGCGAGTCTGGTTAGGAAACGTCGCGTGTCGGGGAATGGGACACTTACACCATGGAGTGTCGGCATTGTCACCGCCCGTGACGACCGTGTGGTTGCCGAGCGCAGCACACGTGATGCACGACCATGTGCTCACACGCTCGGGGCCGCAGTATGCCGCACTGGATCACGTTGAGCAAACTACTTTTTTCGTCCAGGACTCACGCAGCGTAGGTGGCAGGAACAGCCCAGCCTCGGACCTCGTCAGCCGTGAGGTTGGTCACTGGCCCCGTTGTTGTTCCCGTCGCCGACGAGTTGTCGGCCGCCGTCCCCCAGTCGCTGGCGTTGTAGCCCGTATAGCCTACCGTGGACGTGCTGTTCCCGGTCGTGGCATCGTCATCGTCGTCATCGTCATCATCGTCTTCCTCGTCTTCCTCGTCATCGTCTTCCTCCCCCTCGTCATCCGAGTCGGAGGCGGCGCCATCAGAGTCCACGTCAGTCCCGTTGGCCGGGTTCGGGGTCGTGACCGCGGCGGTGTTGTCGGTGCTGTCGCTCAGAGCGCGCGTCCAGTTGGGAGGATACACCAGGTCAAAGTTACGGCCCACCGCGGCCCTCCGGGGCCCAACGCGGCCAAACGCGAGCGAAACCGTCGACTGCGAGACGAGGACGAGGAGCAAGGGAGTGAGGCAGCGCATTGGGGTTGCAGTGCAGTTGAGCGTGGGGTTGAGACTTGACTTGGCCGAGGTACCCCCCCTCGCCAAAGCATTATATGGGACAACAGCACCAGCGTCCCAGATCCAAGACATGGCCTGTGCCCAACGTCATGTCGGTGCCAAGCACAAACACAAAGCAGATCGTGCTGTTCGTCCGAGGCCGATCTTGTGGGGCTGCGGGTATCCGAGCCCGATCTGAGGCGTTTCCATCGTGTCAATCAAGGCGTGTTTCACATGTGCATATGCCCATTTTTTAACGGAGATCTAAATATCGGAGCACCATGTGTTGCCCCGCAGAGGTCAGATCGGAAAAGAAAGCTAGAAAAACGTGGTGGTGGTAGCCCAAACGAGAGGATATGGGGGGCGATACAAACTAGAACTGGCGGGGGTGGTCGTAACAACGAAAACAACTCTAGAGCGCGACGGAGCACGCCCAGGAGAGGGTGGCGGCGGCGGTGCGCGCGCGCACGCACGCACGCTTTCGGATCGGCTTAGAAGAGGCTGGAGACGGTCAGGCCGGCAGCGAGGAGGGCACCAGACATGGCGAGGCCCGAAGCACCGCTCTTGCCCGAACCCGAGCCCGAGCCCGAGCTCGTGCCAGTGTCGCTGCCGCTGCCACTGCCATTGCCCGACGACGATGAGCCAGACGACGAGCTGGTCGACCCGGTCGGGATAGGGGCGGTAGCCGCCGACTGGTAGTCTGTGAACGTGTTGTTTGCCGAGTCGGCGAGGGTCGCAAAGCCGATAGCAGGGGGGTCCATGCGGAAGACCGAGTAGACGTTCTTCATGAAAGTGTCGCCGAAGATCCACGAAATCTGGGACTGGGCCATGCCTTGGAAGGCGCCGACGCAGTAGTAGTTGTACGGGAGCCTGCTGGTGCTGAGCTCCGAGGCCGGAATGACAGTGGCAATCATGTCGTACTCGTAGAGCCTGTATGCCACGCCGCCAAAGGTAATGTCGACCTGGATCGAAGGGAGGGTGTCGCAAGGGAAGACGTACACGCCCTGCTGGACCTGCTCGGAGCCGCGGATGGCAGCGTAAATGTTGTCAACGTTGCTGTACGGGCCCATGATGAGTGACGTGCCAGAGTCGATGAGTGCCCAGTTTGTCGCCGAGCTCGACGAAAAGATGCCACCGGAGCTGCTCGACACGTCGATGTTCTGGCCGTTGATGCTGATGCCGTCAAGAGGGATACGCCAGTAGTCCTTGGCAGTGGCGGGGAACGAGACCCAGTTGATGCTGCCAGTGTACTTGGACGTGTCGGTGCCACCGAGGGTGATCTGGCCACCCGGGTGGATGTAGCTGGTGGTGTCGGTCCAGTTGAGAGTCGAGGTCTCGCGGCCGAGGTACATGCTGAACATGGGGCTGTCCCAGGTGGACGATACGGCCTGCCAGAAGGGCAGGATGGTGTTGGTGGCGATGGTCTGCCAGGCGAGACCCATGAGACCAGCAACAGTTGTGCCTTGCTGGTTCCAGTCGGTGACATTGTCGGCAGTGGCAAACACCTGATTGTTGTTGGTAAAGCCGCCCATGGACACGACGTCTCTCACGTAGGAGCCGTCGGTCGTGCCCTTGCCATACTCGATCGCAAACGAGTTGTTGATCAGCTTGAACGTTGACGACTTTGCCGTGTCGAACACTGGTGCGCCACCACACTCGATAGCGGACGTGCACCGGTCCATGACCCACAGGTCCGACGAGCCCGTGTCAAGCACAATATCAAAGTTCTGCGCCGGAGTTCTGCGCCGCGCGTCAGCACATGGGCCATCTGTCTGTGCCAAGCTCAGTGGCGCTACCAGACGCGGATGTTATTATTAAGGCATCCGCAGCGCCAAAGGGCCCACCTGGCCCACATGGTGGCGTAACCATCCCGCGTCCCCAACTTACCCAATGCTGACATTTGCGGTGTACTGCAAGTCGCGACCCCAGTTGGTCATGCTGTTGTTGGTGGTTAGCGCGGGTCACAGTGGAATCACATTTGCGCAGCAGCAGCAGCAGAACGGAGCCTGTCTCTCTCCCTCTCGTGCCTCCCCCTCTGCCTTTTGTTGGGGGCGGCGGCGGGGTCCGCACTCGCCAGCGTCGACGGATGACGCGGAGTGCGGCGCCGTTGAACCGCCCTTGCTCCTGCTCCCGCCGTGGGCGGCGTCGACCACGTCATTCACATGCACGTCGAAACTCACTCTACCTGGCTGCTCGCTCGCTTTGCGTTCCGAAGCTCGCGCTCGCCGTTGATCCAGTCGAGGTCGCGCTTGGCCTGCTCCTGGCCCTCGGTATCGAGCATGCGGGCGTGCTTGATACGGGCGTTCACGAGCTGGTCGCGGGCCCAGGCGCGTCGCACCTTGGGGTCCTGGTCGAAGCGGCGGTTGTTGTGGTGTGTGAGCTGGAGGGTGGTGACACCGGGACCGCGCTTTGCGACAGGGGTGGCAGCATCATCCGCAGCTGCGTTAGGGTGTGGGGACGGCGCAGCGTTGGTGTTGATGGCCGACGCCAGTGCGAGGGCGAGGACGAGTGGTGCGTGCATGGCTGGCTGCGACGGTTTGGGTGTAGCCGAGTGGAGAGAACAAGAGTGGAGGGGTGAAGAGATGTGAATGGAAGAGACGAAGAGAGAAGAGAAAGAAGGTTGGACGATGTGGGACAAGGGCAAACAGTGTTGGTGTCTCTCTTCTTACCCACCCCGAACTCTCTCTCCTCTAAACGTCTCTCTCTTCCCTTGGCGGTTACGAGCGAGCAAGCGGGGCAGGCGCGGGAAGAAGCGTCTTTGCCCCCCCCCCTCTCTTCCGCGCACGCCCACGGGCTCTGTAGGCTGGCTCCCCAGGCAGGATCGCTGCCCCCCCCCCCCCACACATTAAGCGCGATCGCCGCCGCTGCGGATAGGCACAGACACATGCATGACGTCGACTCTATTACAAATGGCAACACTAATGTTTTATGTTCATTATAAATCCCCCGGATGTGATGTTAAAGGAAAGGCATTAAAGGGAGAGCGGCAAACACAAATAACCCCGCTAAAACTGCACAGCCTCAACACTGGCCGCCCACCACATGCAACACGGTCCAAACCACACACATGCCGCCCAATCTCCACAGCCCACGCCCCGCAACAGTAGCAGCAGCAGCGCTTACAGCATGGGCAGGCTCGCCGCTGGACCCCGGCGACGTGGACGAGTCCGTGGCGGCAGCCTGTTGATTGCCGGACGCGCTGGCGCCGTGTCCGCCGCGAGTGCTCGACTGTGTTCTAGACTTTGATGACGGGGTCCCGAACGCAATGGAGTTTTTGCCGCCAATGGCCATGATGCTCGTCGTCGTGTATCGCAAGTCGGCATCCGTGGCCAGCGTCGCAAACCCCACAGCTGCCGGGGAGGAGCGGTAGACGCTGTAGACGTTTTTAAGAAACGTGTCCCCCAACAGCCAAAAGTCGTCCGAGCTGGGTGGTGGCGTTAGTGGCTGTCATCTGGAGCGATTATTTTTGGTCCTCTGGGCGCCACACCTGGTGTGATGGCTTGGCAACCAACACCCACCTGTCCATGCCCACCAAAGAGCCCGTGCATGTTGTCCCCGATGAACTCAACTGCAGCACCAGGTCGGGCGGGTAGATGCTGAAGGGGACGCCGCCAAAGACCAGGTCGAGCTGCGGCAGCATCGAAAGGTTGCTGCAGGGGAACGTGTACACGTCCGTGTCGTATCCGAGCATGTTGAAGGTCACATCGCTGTCGATGCTTGCTCCCGGGACCTGGGCGTAGATGGCCGCCACGGCCTTGCGGGCACCCAGCGCCACCGTCGTGCCCGTGTCGATGACTGCCAACGGTTTGGCGCCATTTTTGCGTGTCGTGTCCACTGTGGCACCGTTGATGATGGCGCCGTCTAGGGGGATCTGCCAGTACACGCTGCCACTGTTTTCCGAGGCACTGATGTACGTGATGTCGCCCGTGAACAGGGATGTGTCCAAGTCACTTTGGCACGAGTCAGCGCCAACATGACCATAAAAACAATAAATGGAGAGAAAAAAAAAAGAGCGACCTACCCTAGCGACAACTCGCCACCGGCGACTTCATAGTTGTTGTTGTTGCGGTCCAGGCAGCGGGCGAGGTAGATGCCGAACTGTGGCGATGCCCAAGTGGTCTGCGCGGCGCTGTTGGCCCAGAAACTCCGTCCGTCTGTCGGACTCGATGGCCACCCAAGGCCCAACAGCCCTCCCTTGGTGGTACCTGCCATGGCGCCCACGCTGTCGCTGCCAGTGTACGTCACCAGGCCTGGGATTTCGTCAGCTCTGGAAAGGATCGAGGATTGGGATCGAGATCAACAGAAGAGTTTCGAGATCCCGTCGGCGTCATCCGCCACGGTGATGCGCTTGGCAGAAACAGACGTCACTTGTGCCACCTCCGTCGTTTTTGGTGCCCCCCCCAGGGCATGGGAAGTGGTCCACTGCAGCACCGCCGTGGCCACTGTCCACCCACTCGCGACAGCTGCACACCTCGAAAGATCCGAGGAGCACAGGCCATTAAGCACCGCCGCGAGCAGTGCACATGGACCAGTACGGCTGTGCAGATATGGTTGCCATATAGCTAGCCATACACTGTTTGCACCGACCATGACTGATCGACCCCGTCTGTGTCCTCGTCTTCAAAGCCCGGATATCCCAAAACTCGATCGTTCCAGAAACCACTCGCGACTCACCAACCTGCTGCCCCGTAACGACGTTGCCTCCAATCGCTACCGTGTCGGTCCCGTACGCTCCGCTGACGCCGCCGACACCGTAGTCTTGGTTAAACGGCGTCCCGTTGGTGCTAAAGCTCGACGACGCGGCGGGCGAGAACGGCGTGACCCCGCCGCAGGCCATGCCCGTGCAACTCGTGTACACCCACAGCGTCGTGCTGCCCGTGTCGAGGGTGACGTTGACGATCTGTGGTGGGGACCCGATCGAGATGGGGACGCTGTACGAGAGGTCACGGTAGACGTTGATCAGGCTGGGACGGGGGGTCAGCCCGGTCAGAGTCCCAAGTAACCGACCGTGTTAGCGCGGCTCTACTCACTCGGCGTTCCAGCGTCGTTTGTGCTTTGGAGGCGGGAGGAGGTCGGCATACTTGCTCTGCGTGGCAGCGAGCATGCCCGCGATCCACTCGTTTGCGCGGCGATCTCGTGGGTCCATGTGGTTCTGGTCTTTGCGAATGCCTGCGTCGTGCCGGCCGTCATGGAACACCACATTGGGCAATGCGGTCGCGGTCGGATGTGACGGGGGTGGTGCAGGGGCAGCGCTCACGAGCTGCAGCACTGCTACCCCCACGAGCACTGTGGCGAGCTCGACGAGCATGGCAGTGTTGACACGGTGAGGAGAAGAACACGGATAAGATTATCGCCCCCTGTGTCCATGGTCATCCATGATAAAGTCATTTTTGAGACCATGGGCCCGGCGTCGTCCGTGGCCCCGTGGGCCGTGGGGGCAGAGGGACATGCTATCATTTCGCTACGTCTTCCGATGTCATTTACTTTGGCGTTTCGTACAGAATGACGCCGAGGGCGGCCCCGGCCGACAGCCCACGGGCCACGGGGTTGCCAAGGATTCCAGCGCTTGAAACCCCAAAGGGGGCATAACGGGCGGCTGCAGAGACAGAGACCTCGGACATGCACAACGACAGAGAGGTCTCGGTTCATAAATTGAGCCCAAGAGAGAAAGTTGCGCACATGACATGACGTCGTCGCCGAGTGGGTGTGGTGCCTGGTGGCGACATGACATCGGCAGGGTGTCTCATGTGTCTCCCATCAAACGAGCAGAGCCGACGACGGCGACGACGACGACGACGACGGACCGACGGCGGCGTAGGTTCCAGAGTTCTCTTGGCAGTGTGCTGCGCCGTTGGCTCTCACGGGTCCTGCCATCTGCACCCCGATTGTTGGCAGACGATTATGCTTAGGAGAGCAGAGAGGAAGATCCATGCAAATCGATTTTCCATCTTTTGGCCTGAACAAGTAAAAAGATCTCGGTTGGTGGCGCCGGTGGCCGGTGGGCCATTTGGACCGATGAATATCCGTTTCGGCAGTTTCAACCGTCTGCAACACGAGGGAGAAAGAATGGGGCGGCGGGAACAACAGCACACATCCGAGCAAACATGTAGTTTGGGGTGGAATGGCCATGTATACGGTATATGCGGTATACGGCATGACGCTGTGTGAACTGTGTGTCGAGTGTCCACATGATGGCTGTATCCACACCTCTGCGCCTCTGCAGCTGTCCCCAGAAGGCGCCTTGGGCGGCATGTCAACGTTGCCCCAGTAATTACATCATGTCGTTCTACCCGGGGAATGTAGGGCGCTTACGAATGCAGTCGTGGGATCATGGGGGGGGGGGGTTCCACAAGGACTGGAAGAGGGCAAAAGGGGCAGGCTCTGCGCTGGCCTCGTTTGCCGACAGACGCAGTATTGGCCTGGTTGCTTCAAAAATATGTGGTTCCCCCGTCCCATAGTGTGTTTCGTTCCGTGGCGCATAACGCACTATCGAATGGAACCCATCCACTTGATCCACTTTCCACCGGCCATAGTGTGTTTTCTGGCAGTGGCACTGCGCACTGTACGGGGCTCCTTGTACGTTGGCACAAACAGCAGCCACGGTGTGTGCGTGCAATCACCATGGGGGAGGCCCCGCCTTCACCTGCACGCGCATGTGTGGATACCGCGCACCACTTTCCGGTATCTCCGGCATGCAGGCATGCTTGGGAAAGCACCACACCACTGTACCACTGTACCGAGCCCACCGGAAACTGTGGAAACGATGGACAGTGACTCCCCCGCGTACCGCGGACCATCACCAGCGCATACGCCGCTCGCGCTCGCATAGCATATTAGGTGATAAGGTTGGCATCGTCTATTCCTGCGTACAGTGCAGCACATGCGTAATGGGGGGCCCAAAGGATAGAACGCAGTATCGCGGTCCCCGGTATCCCCGGTGTCAGGATGGTGTGTTTTGTTTGTGCACGCCTGCGGAACGAGGCCACATGGAGCGCCGCCGCCGCAACGTGAGACAATGTCCAGATGCGATAATATGGACACATGGCGACTCGGTTGAAGTTGTCGGGCAGGGCCCCCACGGCCAGTGACTGTTCCAATACATCTCGCTACGGTTATTCGGAGGTTCATGTCATTCATCTATTGGTACAACTCTGGTATAGTGAGTGGCCTGCCCATCTACGACCTCGACACACCAGGACGTCAAAAGCCAACATGTCATCAGATCACAGCAGCGATAATGGCTGCCACCGCGACGGCACCAAGGGCGGCCGAGGCGGCGGGAACACGCGGAGACGCGGCGCTGACCGCGTCGGCGCCGGCGTTGATTGCCTTGGCCGCGCCAGCGGCGAGGGGGGCAAAGCCGATCGAGGGCGGGTCGTAGCGGTGGGCTGTGGGGTGCGTCAGAATACGCAGTACTGTGTAGGCAGACCGTTTACGCACCAGTGTACACATTCTTCATGAAGGGGGCGCCCATGAGCCACTCGTCGTAGCCGTCGGCGCTCAGGATGGCGCCCAGACAGTAGCCCGTGCTGTACGGGTGCGCGGCGTACATGAGGTCGTCACCCGTAATGTTGTACGTCTGCGACCCGAAGGTAAAGCCCACGCTCCACTTGTTAAAGCTGTCGCAAGGGGCGGCCCAGTACGAGGAGCCAGAACCGGTACGCTGGGCATTTTTCAGGCTGCGGTAGATCTGCGAGACCACCGTGGTGCCGCCGAGAATGACAGAGGTACCCGAGTCGATGATGGCCGACGCGTTGCCGGGGTTGACGGAATTGGCGGTCGACGAGCCACCGCCACCGGACATTGTGATGGCGTCGAGGGGCACAGCCCAGTATGCGGGCCTGGTGGCGTTGACGAGGTCGATGTAGGTGAGGTCGCCGTCAAACAAGTCGGTGTTGACACCGCCCAGCGTGACCTGGCCGCCGGGCGTAATGGGCTTGGCGACGTTCTGGTCGGTTGTCTTCTCGTTGCGCGCCAAGTAGACGCCAAACTGTTTGTCCTGCCATCCTCCAACGGCGGCGTGCCAGAAGGGGTCGGTATAGTTTTTGCCCGAAGTCGTGTTGGTCATGGGCCACGACATGCCGAGCAGGCCTGCCATGGGTGCCGAAAAGTCTGACGTGCGTGTAACAACTCCAAACTTGAAGTCGTCAATGACCTGGCCGGCCACGGCCACCGTGTCGGTAGCGTACGTGCCCTTTGCGTAGCCGATAGCGTACTGGAGCTCCAGGGTTTCATTCGTCGATTTGTAGGTCGACGACGCCGACATGGAGACGTTGCGCGAGTTGAACCACAGGTCGGACGAGCCGGTGTCAAACGTGACATCCACAGTGGTTCCTGGAGTGCTGTGGTTGGGGTGTCAGGAGACGTAACAGCAAAAGCACTTGAGACACTACTCACCCAAGAGTCACAGGGATGGTGTAGTATACATCCCTGTTCAAGTTGGTCAGAGACTCAGTCGTCGAAGCCGACACGTTGCTCGATCCCGTGGCGTTGAGCGCGCCCGCCTGGCCGACGATCTGGGCCTCGCCAGAGGCACTGGACGTGCTCCTTGCGGGAGCGGTTGCGGACACGACGACACTCGCGCTCTGGCGCTTGACCAAGTTTGAGTCCAAGTCCAAGTTCAAGTCGAGCGACCCGCCAAGGGGCATGTTGATCATGTGGCCATACCTGGCCTTGACGCGGGCCAAGTCGCGGGTGATGTGGTGCGCCGTGCGTTCCTCGTGGTGGACGGTGTTGATACCGACGTGGACGGGACCGAGGCGCGGGTCGAGGTTGCGCTCAGCGTGAGCGTGGCTGGGTGCGGGTGCGGCCATGGCCGAGGCCGCGAGCGCGAGTACGAGGGCTGCAGTCACCATGGTGTGGGGGTGACGTCGAGAGCTAGTAAAAAGTGGTTGTTGGATGGCTCGTTGACTCTTGGCTCGCCCTATATAACATCAGAAGATGCTTAAGGTCCCTGTCTGTGCGCGTACTGCATCAGCTCGGTGGCTCGGCGGCCAACTCGGAGGCGGTGTTCAGCGGTTGTCAGGACGTGCAGGGCCAGCACGTTTCCATCATGCTCGCATTGCTGGGGATATGGCAAGGAACGATGCCCGTGATGAACGTTTCTCTCTCTGTGCTGCTGTCGTCCCTGCTGGAGCTTGCAGTCGCTTGGAGCCACAGCTGCGGCCGCCAAGGCCAGTGCTTCCAATAAAGTATGCGTGTAATGAGAAGCTGCAGGCCGACGCGGTGGGTATCGTTGGTGGAATGGAGGGATGATAGCACAGAGACTGTTGGCGAGCTCGATGGTCTTGGCATCAAGGACTTGGACGGTGCCTTGCAGGAGAGTGGGCGTCCTATGTGGCCTGCGGATGCTTCTGGCTGCTGTGCCGACGCGTGCCGAGTTGATGCACCCGGCTGCCACCACAGTCGCCGATGCATACCGTGCTGTGCAGCAGCGCGGATGCGGGTCTCCACCGAAGAGACGGCATACCGCACTCTGCAAACGTAAACGTAAACGCAAACGCAAACGCTGACGCCGCCAAGCTCTGCCAATGGATCAATGGACAGGCAGGCGTCCAGGACGCAATGCCGCCCCTCAGGTCGATATCCCTCACTTTGCTCCTCTCGGATGTATCGCATACGTCGGCAACCAGAGCATGTCTTGGCACTCGGCGTCGCCGTTGGCGGTGTGGCATCGCCGTCGCCGTCGCGCCGTCATTGGCTTCGGCCGTGTGTGCGAAATGGGATAAGCGCCACGGGCGCCGTGGGCGTGGTGATGGGGTGTTGCAAGGCGGCGCTCGGTGTCGTGCTGTGTGTGCCGAGCGAGGACTTGGCGGGTGGGTGTGGGCTGCAGTAGGTATGTACATAGTAGGCACCCGCAATCTCGTCGCTCGTCGTCGTACAGGTCGCCGGACAAGCAAGTGTTCCTGGTGGTCAGTTTGCGGTGCTTTTATCAGGTGATCAGCTGACGGCTCGTCTCGGGCGTGTGCTGTGCTGTGCTCTGGGCAATGAGCAATCGCTCGCGGCCTCTTTAGTCCTTGGCACTTGACTGGGAACCTTTGCGTAATGGCAGTGGCATGGAGATGGGTTGAAGTCGGTTTCGCGCCTGGAAGACGAGTCTTGGCGTCAGCAGCAGACACTGTCAGTAGCATCTTGGCCTCGGTCACAACCTATACCGCCTGTTGTACACCCGTCACCCGTGAGGTCGCCGTCAGTACAAGGCAGACAACAGCTGTTGCAGGGAGCGCGGCAGACGCGCGCCACTGTTTAAGAGTCAGAACCTCTCCCTGCGCGTAAAGTCAGTCAGTCTCGCACCCACTTTTGATAGATACAAAAAGGAGACAGAAACACACGACGACGTGTGCGAATGAGAACAACAACTTGGCATCCCCAGTAGAAGTACATGCATGTGGCATGGCACGTCGCAGCACCGCAGGCCCTGCGCAGGCAGCCGCCGCAGTCGTGGCTAGCAGCGGAATGCTCGTGGCGGCTGACACAAACGGCCAAACGGTTAGCCACTGCCGCTGCCACGACTGACCCTTGCCACTGCCACTGACTGTCACACTTAGCTCTGTCACCAACCGCGAGCGTACTGTATGCCTGCTCCGACGTGTCACCCCAGCGTACCAGCGTGCGTCATGCCTTGGCAGGAAGGACGCGCCACGACAACACGACAAAGGACAAACGACCGACCAAGGCCACCACACACCGTCGTCTACACCGCGCCGCTCCCAGCTCAGAGTGTGGCCGGTCCGGGCGCCGACCTCCGATCACAACAAGGCCACAGCGGCACAGCTCCCCCTCTCTCTCTTGCATCTTGCCACCAAAAATGCGGCCGGTCCCGTTGCTCTCACACTCCCAGCTCCCAAACGCCCAGTGGCCAAAATGGCCTAATGTGGCGCGCCCGCCTGCCTGAATATGCCTTGGCAGCCGCTCTCGGCCAAGACCAGCTTGTTCCTTTGCAGCCAAGCGGCCGAGCCGCCGAGCGGCCTCTGGGCCTTGTCGGCATTCAGGACACACGACGGACCGCTACTCTGGACACGGAGGACCAAATTGACAGAAGAGGGAAGGGAAGAGACGCCGAGCCCCCCCCCCCCCCCCCCCATTCATGACGCCACAGGACACAACGATGGTTTCGGGCAATTTGTGCAACAAAAAAAGACGACATCCAGACGATCCAAAACGGTCCAACCAACGCTTTCGTCGACGCCACACCACGGCATGTGCCGCGTCTCGGCAAAACGGCACAAATGTGTTAATGTGGGCGGATGCTGCCCTCGCGCGCCCCTCGGATCCTCGGAGAGCAGCCACTGACGACGGCGACGACGGTGACGACGTTTTTTTGACACAAAGAAAAAAGAGAGAGAGAGAGAGAGAGATAAAACGGAACAAAGGCAAGACAAAAGTCCCAGTCCAACACATACCATTCATACACGCGTCATCGTCAAAGTACACCGCCTTTTGCCTTTCCCATCGTTTCCCATGGTGGATTCAGATGCATGCAATTATTCGTGTGAATAGCAATAGAGAAAAAGAGAGAAAGAGAGAGAGAGAGAGAGAGATGGAAAGAAGAGGAAAGAATGGACGATGGAAGCGAGATGAAAACGTGTATTTTCGGGAGATGGGGGGGGGTTGGGGATGGATGGGGTCCAGCCAAGTCCGTGAAGGGTGGATCGATGAGGGAGGGTGAGGGTGGGGTGGTAGCGAGGTGCAACTACTGCTTTAAGATGGCATCCGCGAACACAACAAGAATGGGGGTTTGGGGGTGGGGGCAACTAGATAAATAAAAAAAAGAGATCTCGGTCGTTCTGCTCAAAAGTGTTCAATGACCGCATGCTGGTACAAGTCGTTTCGTGGTCCTCGGAGCCGTCTAGCGGCAATCAGGCTCCAGGCCGGAGGGGGAGGGGTTGTGGATAAGGGAGCGTGGCAGTGGTAGGGGTTGGTTGGTTGTAATCACACGATGTTTAAAGATAGCGGGCAGGGAGGATGCAGGGCGTTACGTCGTCTTCGTTGTCGTCGTCGTCGTCACCTGTTTACGCCTTGATACCACCACCACCACCGCCACGGCGGCGGAAGAGGGACGCAAAGCTGTACTTGCGGACGAACACGGCCGTCTTGGTGTTCTCGGCGGGCGCGGGGACGGCGCGGATGGCAGAGTTGGCCGATGTGGCGCTGTTGACGCTGCGCTCCTCGGCGGGCGGTTCGAGGACCGACGACGACGAGCACGAGCTCGAGCTGGGGTCGAGCTCGGGCGTCGGGGGCGACGTGACCAGCGTGGTGGGCACGACCTGGTTGCGCAGCGCCGAGGGCGAGTTGGCCGTCTGGTTGCCGCGGCTGGACATGCCCAGCGAGCCGAGACGCGACGCCGACGACGACGTGGTCTGGGACAAGCTCGTCGACAGACTGCGGGGGTCAAACCTGGACGTGAATGCCTTGGCCTCGGTCTGCTGCGGCACGGCCGGCACAGCCGGGCGCTCTTCGGTGAGCTTGTTCAGTTGAGGCTCGGTCGCAGAGCGCGTGGCAGTAGGCTTGGGCGTCCTGTCGCCGCCGCCGCCGCTGCTGCTGCTCGATGCAAACTCGCGAATAGACGAAATGGAAAACTTGCGGGTGAGCGTCTTGGCAGTAGCGGACGCGGTGGATCCACTGCGCTTGTGGCCTGTGCCGAC
Source organism: Apiotrichum porosum (assembly GCF_003942205.1). Lineage (NCBI taxonomy): Eukaryota > Fungi > Basidiomycota > Tremellomycetes > Trichosporonales > Trichosporonaceae > Apiotrichum > Apiotrichum porosum. Next base: position 91,299 of record NW_021167121.1, on the reverse strand, counting down.
GCTGGGGGACGCCGGCGCGGACACGGGGTGACCGGCCTGGGCGGCGCGAAGCTCCGAGAGGGCATACGATGACGCGCGGCGCGAAAACGTGGGAGGGGTCTCTGTCTTTTGCGCGGCATCGGTGAGGGAGCCAGGAAGGAGGGTGCAGTGCTCCCAACCAGGCAGCAGCGCCTGTGGGAGGGAGCCCTCTGGGCCGAATATGGCGAGGTTGCGGACACCGCCACAAAGGAGTGTGTCTGCACCAGGCATGCTGTCTGGGCCGGGCGCAGTGTCCTGTGCCATCCAGGCGCCGTATCCAGTGACGCAACCAAACAGGTTGCGGCGGACACGCTGGTCCATCGTGGGAAGCAGCGGCAAGAGGAAACGCTCGACTACTGGTGCAAACGCGGCAGGCGCCTCGGTGGGCACAATGTTGATGATGGACAAGGGGGCCAGCTCAGAGTAAGGGGTGGCTGCGGTGACACTGTTTGCGGTAATGGCAGTGGTCAGGATCGGGAGGACGGCTGTGGACAAGACGACCGTGTGCTGCAGCATCTCCTGGAGAACGCGCTGGGGGTCGGCCCTCGGTGCCGGGGTGGGGATAAAGTTGATGACGGCGTCAAACGGCGAGCCCTCGGACACGCGTGGCTCGTCGCCAAAGATGAGGGTCTTCATGCGGCGGTTGGAGCGCTCATTGCCCAGAGTGCTCATGGAGAGAACCGAGGGGGCACGCTTGGTGCCGCCACCCGATGCGGATGCAAGGCGTGACAGGTCAACCTGAGACCCGGGCACGGACCCGGCGGGAGACGCGGGCGACGACGACGAGGCCACCGACGATCGCCTGCCAAACGGTGACAGCAGCTTGCGGGGCTGCTGTGGCGTGAGGGGCGGTGTCATTGTGCCCGAGCTAGAAGCGCCCGAGTTGCGGCGCGACCGCGAACCCCACGAGGTGGGCCTCGGCGCGGCAAAGTCGTTGCTCTTGCGGTACGACTCTGCCAGGAGGGACCCATGCTGCAAGAGTGCGGGGAGGGGGTGCGACTGTTCGAGTGCGGTCGCCGAGGGCTGGAATGGCTGGATAGTAGGGTAGATTGTGCGCGTATCCTCGAGATTGAGGAGCTGCGAGGGGGACGAAAGCGCCTCAATCTCGGGCAACGGTGCCAAGCTTCCAACAAGGATGAGCGTGTCCTGGAACGTCTGCGAGTAGAGTAGCGGCGAAAGCGCGGAGCGGGTGACCTCTGCGAGAACGTAGTCAGTATGGATGGAGGTTGGGGGCCGGCGGCCAAGGAAACACAAAAAAAAAACGCACCGCCAAGAACAAGGATCACCCTATCGCCCTTTGCCCAGATGTCCGCGCCGCGCGCAGCCTCGAGAGGATCGATCACCCACGGTGCGCGACCGTCACGTCCGAGGGCCGGTAGGCTGTTGAGGGTGGGTAATTCGGTCTGCCTCTGTTTCCCCGGGTTGGGGCTTGCCTGCTGCTGGCGCCGGAACGCGGAGGGTGGTGGGCGGGGACGCATCGGCGACTTGCCCTCTGCGACGGGCGACAAGGGGATGGTGATGACAGGGCGCTCTGCTGGGACTGGCGAGCGTGCTGCGGACCTGGTTTCGGGGCCGGTGTGCGTCGGGGACAGTCTGGGGGCTGAGATGACTGGGGTGGAGGCAGATGTCGACGACGACGACGAGCGCTTGCTGCTCGAGCCACTGCTGCTGCCGATGCGCATGGTGAAGAGAAGAGCGGGGGGCGGGAGGGGGGGGGGCAGGAGGGGCCGCGCTTTTAGTAAAAGCTGGGGGGGAGGGAATGCCGGGCGCTGCGTGGGACAGCGCTGGATAGAAAGGTGACGTCGATATAGAAAGGGTGAGAGCGATGCTGTATGGCGGTGAGGCCGACGGGGGTGGAAGAAAAAGAGGTGTATAGGTGGGGGTTTGTCGGGCGCCCAGAGAGAGACGGAGAGAGGGAGAAGGGGTGTGTGTGTGTGTGATCTGCACAGTGGAGATCTCTGTTGGGAAGATGGGCGCGCAGACGGGGTGGGTGGAAGTGGAAGCGGTAGTGGTAGTAGGTGGGTGGTGGATATGTAGATGTGTGTACTTTGTGTTGTAGGTTGTGAGTGAGATGAGAGAAGCGGCGAGGAGAGGAGGAGTGAGGGAGACAGAGACGGTTGCTGTGGGTGGGTGGGTGGATGGGTGGATAGATGGATCGTGTGGGAGACATGGGCCGCGGGGGGAGGAGGGGGAAGGAGGCAAGGAGGGAAGGGGGAGGAGGGAAGGGGGGGAAGGCAGAGGGGGGAAGGCAGAGGGGGAAGGCCCCCGAGGGAAGGCCTTGTGGGTTGTTCCTTGCCGTGCGCAGCCAGGGGGGTGGGCCACAAAAAAAAGACCCACTCATCCCTGGTCTCTCTGGCCGTCTGGTCTCTCTCTCTGATGTCTGGGCGGTTCCTCTTTTGGTAAAGGCCGCTCTTGCCGCAGTCCGCAGGCTCTCGACCGACTGTGCATGGCGTATACATGGTGTGTGCATGTGTGTGTCTCTCTCTCTCTGTGCCGCTGGTCGCAGTCGCAGTCACAACCACTGCTCTGATGCAGAGAGCGGCAGAAGGAGCTGCCGGCACGCTGGCGCGCTGGTACTCTGTGCATATTTTGTCGCCTCTTCCGTATCCCCCCTGGCCCATATTCACAAAACCATATGAGTGTGCGATTACTTTTGCATGCAGTACTTGCGCACCCACAGAGCGAGCGCGTCACAGAGCGTACATGGTTGTCCTTGGCACACACACTAACTGCGCGGCTCCACCCCGGATCCAGGGAGAACGAGGCGAGAGAGAGAGAAAGCAAGGGGATGTGATTGCACTGACGTCGATGACAACCTGTGCGCCGGTGCTCGCCCGAAGAGGGGAAACCAGGGCTCATGCTCTACCGAGCGAGCGACGAGAGCACACCGCGCAGGCAGCACACGCCAACATGCTTACCGCTGGCTGTGGCGTGGCTCTCGCTCGCTCTCTCAACCCAACTGTGCAACGCCTAATGGACGACGACGACGTCATAATGGCCCGAAACTGCCCCTTTGGCGTCTTTGGGACAGGCTCTCGTTGCCTCAAACGACCAGCGCCGGCAGAAAGCCCCTGCGCGCGCATTGCCCGTGGTGGTGAGCCTCTCGCTCGTCTCGGAAACAACACCGTTCTCACTCTTTGCTGGCTGGCTCTCTCACATCAAATCTCAACAAAATGGTAAACAGGGTTTTGGACACAATCTGGGTCTCATCTCTGGGTCTCTGGGTCTCGGCCGTCCCGGTAAGTACTAAGGACCAGCGCGCGAAATGGGCCCCCTTCTCCCGTACCACTTGATCTCTCCCAAAGCAGAAGGGGGGGCCCACACCACCAACCTCCCGCTTCAAACCAAACCTTGTGCCCCCCGCTCTACCCTTCCCAAATCGGGCTATTGCAGAGACCTGCGAGGCCTATTTAAACATTAGACAAAACACCCCACACCGCTTTGTTCTGTTAATTGGGAGGCAGCTTGCCCTTTGCGCTCGCCTCGATCCCCCCAGATCAACAGAGGCAGCTAGCTAGCTCGGTAGAGGCCTTTGCTTTGATGAGGCAAAAGGAGACCAAAAATGCAATGCCAATCCAGTCAGTTCCAGGCACAGTTCCACCGCAAGTTAATAAACACCAAGAGGAGATCCCGGCGGCATGCCGTTCTCGCCATCGGCTCGCCATCTCAAGCGTTTCGTTTACCCAGCACCAAATGCAAAAACAACAATACCCTCGTGCGTGCGTGCTTGCGTGCGTGCGTGCACGACGGTGGATGTCGATCGGGACCAGAGCGACGACGAGAGACACACAATTGTGTATACAAAATACACAAAATACAAGACAAACAAAGACGCAAGACACAAGACAAGACACCACACTCCTATTTTGTTCTTTTTCCCAGAGCCCAAGAGCTAGAGGCCAAGAGCCTGCCTGGCTTTCAGATTCACACCACGTTGCGCTCTTTGCTCTGGCCAGCTGGCGGCAAACTCCCCCTTGTGACCGAACACCGAATACATGTGACGAGCAGTGACGCAACGGGCGCGGGGGGGGGATCGCTTGTCCGACACACCATACGCACCCCCATCGGGAGTTCCGGCGCATGTACTGTATATGCCTGCACCCTGCAAATTGCTGATCCCCCCTCCGGGCGGGCGGGCTGGGGGCGGCGCGGGCGGCGTGTGAGAGGAGAGGGCCTGGGACCTGCCCAGCTGCTCAAACTGCGCGCCGACGTGGCTTGGCTTGGCTTTGCCCGGTGGCGGCCGCAGAGCCCACGGCGCCACGGCCTGGGTGTGTGTCATGGCGTGCGCCGTGAATGACTGCGCTTATCGATTGATGCGTTTGATCGGGTTGTTGGGAGGGTTTGGGCTCGCACCCCCCTGTCACGGATCACGGATAATGTACAGAGCCATTCTGCATGCGAACGGCCAGTCGGCCAGTACGTACGTCTATGCACGTTATTCTATATACTGCGCTATACAGCAGATACACTGCACATGTGCGCTTTGCGGCATGCAAGCAGGTGTGTCTCAAACTATCCCTTTGCCTTTCGCAATAAGGAATCAAATCACCGAACAAAACTACTCTGTCATGGCCCACCGTTGAAATGACCACTTTGGCTGGCCGTTGGCCGCTGGCGTCATAGCGTGCTGGGACCTTTTTTTGTGATTGCATGTTGGCTGCACGCAAGATGCCAGCACCTCCCACACCTCGGATCCTCGGAGCCCTTTGACTTGCCGCAAATGCGCAGCCGGGGGGTGGTTGTGTCTGGCCTCCCTCTGGGGAAGCCGTACCGATCCAACCGAGAGATCGCGAGAGATGAGAGATGAGAGATGAGATGAGACCGTGGGCCGTGGGCCGCCCAAAGCAACAGCCCCGAGCTGTTTGCCCCCCCTCCCCCCAGGTATGCAGATCGGGCGATCTGGCGTGGCACCTTGGTTCCACTGCACGTCATCGGGGGTGACGGCGATCTTGCTTCCGGTGTGGCAGCACGAACGGGGTGGCAGAGACAGAATGGGTGTCGTCTCTCCAGTACGGGGGTTGTCTGGTATGTCTGGTGGTTTACGGTCTCGGCCCTTTGCCAGCATCTGCGACGCTGCGGGCGGCTGTGGCGAGTGGTGATGGCCATGGTGATGGGCGATGGGCGATGGGCTACGGGCAATGAGGCTATGGTCAACTGCGGATATACCTAGGATTACGGTCCCCCTTCTTTTCCTGGCTTCTGCATCTTCTGCGCCGCGTCAAGAGACAAAAGTATAACTGCGAGCGTGTGCACTGCGCGCGTGCGTGCGTTTTTCTGGGCACATGTCCTGGATGGGTCCTGGAGACACCCGACCCCAAACAGTACACTGGAAACATGCTGTGACAGCTGAGACTGTGAGCCTGACTGAGCCTGAAACTGGGCACTGGATTACCAGTTGAGAGCTGCACGGCCGGCCTGCGGCGGAGCTCAGAGAAGAGCGCACGTTTGGACTGCGGCAACAGCAGGTTACAACCGTAGTGCACGTGTCCCTAATGCCTAATGCAATGTGCCCAGCAGGATACATGGCAGTGGCATGTGGACGGTATCCAACAGGTCGCACTGAACGTTGTGGCTTTCCGTGGCAGCTTCCAGCTCTCGGGTGCCACTTACCCCTTCGTCCAGCGCATATCCTCACCTCACGTTGCGACCCAGTCTCGCCACATCTGTCTGCCACACAGACCAAAGAGGTATGCCGCAATACCATACCCACAGACGACCCCCGGAAACAGGCTGTGCGCAGTCCGGACAAGACACGGTGCAAAGGCGCAAAAATGACGCCACAGTGCACAACCTTCCATGTCTGCGGGGCGCCCGTGAGGCTGTGGGCCAGAAAAAGAACTCGAGAGAGTGGGCGCTGGCTGCGGGGCTCTAGGCTTTGCCTTGTTGATTCTACAGCCTGTAACCTGTAGCGCGTAGCCCGTAGCCCGGAGGCTTCCTGGTATAAGCCACACTCCGTTGTCTCTGTTCCCCCCGTGCACACGCGTCCGTCTACTACGGCCAGCACAGGAACACACACGGCACTGCCGAGATCGTACAGTGTACAGTGTGCGCGCAGGAAATGCGAGCCAAGGAGCCAAGGAGCCAGGAGGCGAGCCGGCTGTGCGGGAGCGTGTGCGAGATCGAAACTGAAAAAAAGTCATGCCAAGACAGCAGCCGCAACAATAGATGCGGTTACACCGCCATTTGACACCATGTCCCTATGCCAGTACACGCAGAAGTGTTCAAAGTGAACGAGGTCTAGGAGGACCGCACACACACACCCCGTCCGCCCGCAGAACACTTTGGTATCTCGGCTGACGTCACGGCCACACCACACACCACAGCACACACACAACCCCAACCCCAACCCCAACCCCAACCCCTGCCCCGAGGGCCGCCGGACCGGTGGCCGAACACTGACAGAAGTGGACACAAGAGGAGATTGACCGCTTCGGTACATGGCTGGTTTAGCTGGCAGCTGGCAGATTGGCCCCATGGTGGAAACTGGCACAAGCGCTGAATTCAATGAGCGAAACTTGCCTAGCGGAACAGCACAGCACCGCGTACCGTCTACGTCATGCCTGCAGCGACCAGGCGATAATGTTTCGGCGTAAAGTGTTCGTCCACACGTTTTGGTTGGGAAAGGTTTTGGTCAAATGTACATCATGAAGTCGTCGCGGTTCCTGGCAAATGTAATGTAAAGGCCAAGGCTCGCAAGCGGCAGCGGCAGGCAGCAGCGGCATGCCGTCATCCTCTTCCGAACTGGTCGTCTCTGCGATTACTCATGCTGGGTGCCAGGTGCTGGATGGGGAAGGAGCGCGGCGTCCTGGCCACCACACGTTTGCGTAACCCGCCCTCACACACCCCGGCCCCCTTACATATGCTTGCCCCCCGGGTCCCCGGCCAAGCCGATCGAACATGACATGACACAGACATTCTGACGTCTTGTTCCCAGACGGCCACGCGAGCACGAGAGAAAAGGCACGCATTGAGTGCGCATGAGTGCATTGGCGGCATGAGATTCATTGGCAGTGGCATCGCGGCAGGTGGGCCATCGGCCATGGCCCTCGGGCCAGATGGATGAAATGTATGTATACAGCAGCAGCAGTACCTGCCAAAAGAGGACAGGAGGGGAGTCGCGGAACATCTGCAGTCGCGATGGTGGTGGGAATGGGAACGGGAATGGAAATGGGACTGGGACTGGAGGGATCCAGCCACCCCCGGTCATGCCATGCCATTTGAGACTTACCCGTCTGCGTCGTGGCTCGACGTGTCCGAGACCCAACACTTTTTTGTCAGGTCAGACATGCAGACAGCGGCCCAGTGGCCAGTGGGCTATCGTTTTGCTATCACTTCACGTTGACAACACAAACGTGGCCCGTGGGTTGCCGCTGTTCCACTCCCACTACTCGGCACGGTTGTGCGGCACCCGTCGGTACTCGGGGGGGGGGGGGGGGGGGCTGGCTGCCAGGCGCGTAAATGTAGGAGAGGAGGAGGCGGTGTGAAGATTGTGTCAGGTGTGTCTCGTCTTAGCTTCAAGTTGGAGGACCCAGGACACAAGGACACCAGGACACCAGGACACAAGGACGCTGAAGGGGTGGGTTACGGTGGGACACAAGGGGGCCGAAAGCCGACATGAATCATCTCTGGCGTGTTGACTGCTGTGGCCTTTCTTGTGTCTTTCTCCCTCTCTCTGGATCTTTGGGTTGCGGCACTTGCAAGGAACGAGCGACACCCGGCTCTGGGACAACGAGGCAACGACCAAGGCTAGGGCCGCGTAATACCGACTCTTGCGCCGTTGCGACATGGCAACAGCGCGGTGACGGTATGATGCAGACCTGCCAAGAGGAAGAGGGACGGGGGTCGATATGGGCGTGTGCAGTGCCATCTGGCCAGGACCGTGGTACCGTGGGCTCTGTGTGGGCTCTGGCTGGCGACCACCAGGGCGGTCACTGGGCACGGAGCGGGAATACGTGCGTCTCTGAAGTAGTCATCCCCGGGGTCTGGAATCGCTGTTGTTCTTGGGAGGTGTGCAGTCTCTGCTTATCAGCCGCGGAGCCGCTTGGGCGGGGCGAGGTCGATGTCAACGGCTGGTCAAGAGGTCAGAAGGTCACATATCACCAGCCCACGTCATGACTTTGCTGGAAAATGGTGCAACATACCAGCGGGCCAGCGTCGACCATGTCGGGGGGTTTTGTTGTTCGCACGATAATTCGGATATCAATCCGATGACGAACACGAACGTGTCTGGCATGTAGTGGCGTGCTGACACCGGTGCCAAGGCGACAACGACAGATGACACTGCGCGTGCACCTGCAAGGCGAGGTCAAGCCGGTAAAGCTGTATCAAAAGGCAGAGCGATCTCCTTTATCAACAACGACGGCCGTCTGTAGCTCTATAGCCCGCGCGCTCGCTCGACAACGCCGTGTGTCCTGTCGTCGACACCTCCGCCCTGTCTGTTGCTTCACTCTGCTGACTGTGCTTACCCATCCTCGGATCCGGCGGCGGCGTCGCCGCAACGCACAGCTGGTATTGGCCCCCACACCCCAACCGGCCGGCGCGTGGCCCGACACGATGGCCCTCCGACACGGACACGGAGGTGGAGGCTGATGCAGGATTGCGGGTTAACCCAAGGGAAATCTCTTAAACGCAGCGAGCGCCCGGCGGCAACGGCAGGCTGGTGACGGCTCACCTCGGTTGAAATGGATGTGTGTGCTCTCCCCAAAGGCCTCCACCTGCACCCTTCCTTCCTTACTTAACCACCACCACCACCGTCCTCGCTCACCAACACTCACTCCCCCACTGCCATGTCCGCCACCGCCCACCCCCTCTCCGCCATCGGCAAGGTCAACACCTACTCGACCGCGACCGACTCGGCCGTCATCGCCGAGCTCGCCGCCGCGCAGGAGGCCGCCGCGCGCTTCGAGGCCTTTTCAGACGCCGTCGCATGGGAGGTCGGCACCACCATCCGCGAGACCTTTGTCGCCACGCACCCGGCCGCCAGCTGCGTCATCCACATTGAGCTCTTCAACGGCGCCGTCCTCTTCAGCACCGCCATTGGCACCGCGCCCGCCGTCGGCCCCGACAACTGGTGAGTGCCGAGCAGTGGTGGTAGCGGTTGCAGTAGCAGTAGCAGTAGCAGTAGCAGTAGCGCTAACACCGTCTAGGGCGTGGGTGCGCGGAAAGACCAACGTCGTCAGGAAGTTTGGCACCTCGTCGCTCCGCAAGGGCAGGGAGATTGCCGCGCGCGGCGCGACCCCGGAGCAGAAGGGCCTCGGCTTCCCCGAGTTTGCGTGCCACGGCGGTGGTGAGTACAGGTGTTGACGTCGACTGGACCGGACCGGACCGTCGCTGGTGCTGGTGCTGGTATACAGAAAACGCTCTGTGTACCAGCATGCCAGCTGAAGGTCTGTCATTTGTGACGCAGTAGCTGACGTTCAGGCTTCCCCATCTGGCTCCACAACAACCCCGTGGCGCCCATCGGCGTCATTGTCGTGTCTGGCCTGCCCGAGCTCGACGACCACCAGGTGAGAGATTAGACGCTGTGCCAGCGGCAATGTGCCAGGCGTGCTAACCCGTGACAGCTCATCGTGGACTCGCTCGTCAAGGCCCAGCACCTCCTGCACCAGTAAACGTAGCAGGCCACGGGATATAGGCGTGACAGAGAGCAGCAGCAGCAGGGACTTTCCCGGAGACCCGGAGAGGTATGGTCTGGAGTAGCTAGAGTACAGTCTATGCATAAAGTAGAGTAGTCCAGGAGCACAAGTCGAGTAGTCCGGGAGCACAAGTAAAGTCCAGGAGCACAAGTAGAATAGTCCAAGAGCACAAAGCTCGAGGCCGAGACAGGCTACCACTTGCTGCCTCCCTTGCCCTTCTTCTTCTTGCCGCCTCCGCCCTTGCCAATGTTGTTGACGCGCGCAATCTGGTTCTCGGAGATGGTGAGGGTACCGTTGGAAAACTTGCCCACACCCATACCCAGTCCCTTTGCCCTCTCGCTCTTCTTGCCCGACATGCCCTTCTTCCTGCCCGTCTCGACACCAAACGCGCGTTCTTCCTTCTTTTGGCCCGAGGGACGCACGCCCGCACCGCGCTTGCCCAGGTCGCCCAGGCCGCCGACGCCCTTGACCCAGCTGCCGGCCGCCTCGGCCTCGGCGCGCGCCTTCTCCGCACGCCGCTGCTGCGCGTGGATGAGGCCCGTACGCACCGCGGCCGGGTGCGACGACAGGCTGTTGCCCTTGACAATGTTCGTGCCCTCGCCGGGCAGCGAGTAGGAGGCGAGCTCGAGCAGGCGGCCAGACAGGGCATTGCGCTTTTCGACGGGACGCGCGGCCGCGTCGGCGGCGGCACCGGGAAGCAGCGTTGTGAGGAGCATGTCGTGCAGAGTCTTGTCCAGGCGAAGGTTGGACCTGGGCATGTCAGTTTGGCTCAGAAAGGCAGTAAACTCACTCGTCCTCGGCCTCGTCCTCTTTGGCAGACGAGCCGCCAAGCGCGCGCATCTCCCTCCTCGTCACGGCCACGACCTCCTTCTTGATGCCCATCATCTTGGCCGAGTTACCCTGCAGGAAGGCGCGCTTGTCCGCCTTGGACACGAACGATGTCGACGGCTTGGGAGTTTCGGCGAACACCACCTCGGGGACGGAAGGCGCGGCTGCTGTGTGGGTTAGTGTAGTCGATGCAGTTTAAGACCCACGCTTAGCCTTGGCCGCCGTGGTCGCCTTGGTGGCCTTGGGCTTTGAGCTCGAGGCAAACTCGTCCTCGCTGTCGGTCACGAACGCGCCGTCGGCGCCCCATCCGTCGTCGGTGTGGAACCCCTCGTCATCAGAGTCCTCCGAGTCGTCATCCGCATCGTCGTCGTCGCTCTCGTCCTCGCCCCTCTCGGCACGCGCTGCGGCCTGCTTGCTGCTCTCGGGCTGCGTGCCCAGGAGTCCACCAAACATCGCCCGGCCGTGCGCCTCAAGCGCAGCGAGCATGGCCGCCTGGCCGTCGACGCCACCCTCTGCATCTTCATCATCGTCCTCGTCACCGCTCGACTCGGACGAGTCGATGGACGACACGGACGCAGCGCGTTTCCTCTTGGACGCAACGGAGACCGCGCCCTTGCCGTTGGCCTTGACGCTGGCCTTGACGTTGACCTTGCCGGCCTTTGTGGCCTGCGAGGGCTTCTTGCTAGTCCTGGCGGGTTAGCCTTGCTGGAAATGAGTGAACCCACGTAGAAGCCGGTGTGGCGGCTGTACGGGCCTTCTTTGCTGGAGCGGGAGCCATGGTGGGTTAAATGGTAATTGCAACAACATGGCTCTGCGTTTGAGAATGAGAGAAGATGGAAATATTGGTGCGGGGCCCAAAATGGCAAGCGGAAGCAAAATGGACCCACAGCCACGGACACGCAGTCGAGCTTGTGCTGGCAAAGGAAGCTCTGCATCTGCGTCTCGCAAGTGCTGTGCAAGGCAACGACGATGGTACACTGGCCAGCTTGGGACGTCAGGTAGCCTGGTGGTACAACTGGGGTCGAGGCGGAGGTTGACTATAGGCAACGCCGAGCCATTTGGCACAGAAAATGGCACATTGTTGCGTTTCAGCAGTGGTATGGATTTACCCCCTTTTGAACATGCTATACACCAGCGTACGACGGCATTGCACTGGTGGGAGCTGTCATTGGCGATGTCGAGATGGAAGGTTGTTGACTCGAGCGAGCGTGAGGTGTTGCGTGTGCCACACGGAGCCTAACGCCGCGCATGCAACGCGGCACAGCCGGAAGCGGGGCGGGGGTGTGGTGTTGTGTGCTTTTTGCCACCCAGCCAGAGTGTGACGACTGATAACAAGGCAGGCGGTTCCATCGTTCCTTTGTTTGTTTTACTTGCTCTCAACCCGTCATCCACCTTCTTGAGACCACCGTGAGTCCATCCACGTCCACCTTGCCGCTACCCCATCCCCATCCATGCAAGATAGCTGACTGCGTGCCTCCCCCCCAACTGTTTGCTTATCACCCACCTGTGTGTTATTTGCCACCGGATCCCCCGCGGCTGCCCGACGTGTCTCGCTGCGTGACCCCCCCATCCCTGTGCGGTGGCCCCCCGCCTGGCCCGTGTCACCCTTCTGCTTCCGTCACCCACCCACCCACCCCCCGCCGCTGCAATACACACGCGCGTCCCTTCGCATCATCGTCTCTCCTTCCCTTGCATCCTCCCCCAAACAACACTCACACCTTCACTGGCAATCACACCACTCGCCACCCTCTTTCATTACTCACTCTTAGTCTCACCCCAACCAACCAACCAACCCACCCTACCCACAATGACCCGCTCCAAGTTCAAGGACGAGCACCCCTTCGGTACGTAACATCCCCGTCGTAAGCACGGACACAGCGTGCACATACAACACATACACCTCTTCACTAGCAATGACGCTGACTGTATCTCCCCTTCTCGCTCAACTACTCAACCACCACGCATCTCGCTCATCCTCTATCGCGCTGGCAATCATCCACGCGCCATCGCCGTCCGCGTTGCTGTTCCCCCGCCCCCGCTCCGCTCGCTCGCTCGTCACCATCCCTCTCCTGCGCGCCCCTCCCCCGCCCGGTCCGTCATCCTACAGACAAGCGCAAGGCTGAGGCCGAGCGTATTCGCCAGAAGTACTCTGACCGCATTCCCGTGAGTTTCCAGTACACCCAATCTCGTGAAACTCACGCCACAGGTCATCTGCGAAAAGGTCGAGAAGAGCGACATCCCCACGATTGACAAGAAGAAGTACCTGGTGCCGGCCGTACGTGTTGGGCTGTGGACCACCGACCCAGTGCTTTGGAGACGTAGTTGTGCTGACACCCCACGCAGGACCTCACGGTTGGACAGTTCGTCTATGTCATCCGGTTAGTAACGAGACGCGGTTGAGATGGGTGTGGTCTCGGGTCCGGACATCCGGACCCGTCCCGACTCCGTGGTTCCCCGTGGTGTATTGGTTTGTGGTTTGCTGACCCCGCGCCCACAGCAAGCGAATCAAGCTCTCGCCGGAGAAGGCCATCTTCATCTTTGTGGACGACATTCTCCCACCAACTGCGGCCCTCATGAGCGCCATCTACGAGGAGCACAAGTGAGTCTTGGCTTTTGCGCCGCTGCGACCCCGTCGCTGACATTCATTCTTAGGGATGAGGACGGCTTCCTCTACATCCTGTACGCATCAGAGAACACGTTCGGCGACGAGTGGAAGGAGTTTGAGGTGTCCGAGTAATCGCGTCCCCCCCTTTTTTGTGCAGGCTCAGCAGGCTGGCAGGCTGTCCAAAGTGTTCCACCACCGTCCGGCCAAGCTTGACCGTGCCCCTGTGACTGCGGCGCCTCGGCCCAGAGAGTGTGTATATGGCTTTGTACTAGCGAGCAGAGAGAGACAGAGAGACAGAGAGAGAGTCTAGTCGAGACAAGAGAGACCTGATCATTTTATCCAAATCCAAACAATGCGTGCATGAAGTGGCCCGAAGCATCTCCACTCAGTATCGTACAAACACAACCCTGCGTCTAGTCCTCGTCCATGCCGCTGTCGTTGCCGGCGGCGTCGGCGTCGGCGTCGGCCTCGGCAGCCTTGCGCTCCTTGCGGCCAATCTTGAGACTCTTCATCTTGCGGCTCTGGAGCTTGGACAGGTCCTGCTTGCCGACGTGGATACGGCCGACCTTGTCGCCCATGTCGTCGGTCTCGATGTTCTTGCGCTTCTTGCCAAGACCGCTGTCGAGGTCCTTCTGCGAGATCCTTGGCCTCTTCATGGCGGCCTTCATGGTCTCCGAGTCGGCCTCGGCGACACGGCGGATCGTCAGGTCCATCGAGGGGCCCATCTCGGTCAGCTGCACGCGGGGCACCTTGGAGCCCGACGCGAGGAGCTTGATGGTGTACACGCGCACGTGGACCTTGGGGAGGGCGGCACCCTCCTCGAGCGAGCCCTCGACCGGGCCGGCAGTGACGCTGATGACGTGCTCGACCGACGCGAGCGGGATGGCAGTCTCGTGGTGGCCGTTGTAAAAGTCCAAGAGGTACGACTTGAGGTGGGTGAACGTCGGGTGCGTGTCAAACAGGTCCGAGTGGAAGACCATGAGCGGGCGCGTGCCCACAGACGCCTTGGGCGTGTCCACCTCGGCCATGCTCCTGTAGCTGTCGATGCCGAGCTCGATCTGGTCAAGCACGCGACCGTCAAACATGCGCGTGAGGACCAGGTCGTGGGGGCGCTTCTTCGAGTGGAGACCGGTCACAAACAGCGAAGCGTCGTTCTTGCCCGAGAAGAACTCGAGCGACGAGGCGTCGTCAAAGGGGTGGATGTCGTTCTTCTTCGAAAAGTTGATCGCGTACGGGCGCTTCATCGAGTTCTGAAAGGTGGTGTCAGCTAAGCGTCCAAATAAAGCTGGTTTGTTGGCGGGAACGCAGCCAGCTGAACGCAGCTGGCAGTGGCGCGACCTTTTTCACCGCTCCCGCTACTCTACTCACCATGTCCTTCATGGCATCGCGGATACGCTCCGAGGTCTTGTTGCCGCTAACGAAGATACACGTCTTCTCGTTCTCGACGAGCTTGGGCTCGCGCTCGTCGAGCGCACGCTTCACACGAGCGTTTTTGGGCTTGCTGTAGAGGAGAGCCAGAAGGGGGAGGGGTGACACATTGACCGTGTTCAGCAGTAAGGGGTTGATGGAGATAGTGGAGACGGTGTGGGAAGGAGGCGAGGTCGCAGGTGTTGCCATGGGGTCGAGAGGATGAGACAAAGCGGCGAGGGGAGACGAGACGGCAAAGGGAGACGGAGGAGAAAGAGGACACGGTCAGCACTAGTTCCTGTTCGCCAGACGCAGTGTCGAGCTGGGGGGTACGCACATTGTCCTGAGCATCGACATGTTGACGGGGATGTTCAAGGAAGGTGGTTGTATGATGCAAGGCCGTCCAAATAGTCACCCCCGTCCTGTACCACAGCACGATGGTTGGAAGTTCTGAATTTTACCCACCATTTGATCCCGGGTGGCAAGGAACCATGTGGGAGTCGCGTGGGAGAGTTTGGAGACCCCGCATTTTGGTCTGGTGGCTTACGGCTTGCGCTGTGTGGTGTGGAGCATTCTGGCTAGGTAAAAGATGCGTAAACGCGAGTACAGGCGTCAAAAAGACAGCGCGACAGCTCTTGAACGAGCTAGGCTCGAACAAAGGCGGTCGAATCGATATTCAACGTGTGAATTTGATTGTTTGGCTAGTATGCTACACTGTCTTGAAGATACAGCCTGGGGGAGCCCTTATGAATGGGTCGTGCTGTCTTCAACAACAAAGTCCGTCAAGAGCTATAACGAGTCTCCCCGTGTATGCAGCGTGCTTCCTCATGTTCATCCCATTGTCGTACCAGAGATCCAGAGACTAGTCGGGTTTGCACGGCTGCGCTGGCCGCAACAGTGTGGCGAAGACAATTACAATACATTTAATTCCTTCAGCTTGGTCTCACCATGCTCTCGTACGGGTCTTCGTGTGTCGGGAGCCTGTGTATGGCCTGTTAGAAATTAGAAAACACACACACCGCTCATTGCCAAACACGTCCCGATGTTTGTGCTTGCTGTTGGCAAAGACGCTGAAAGCAGCCGCATTTGGGCCAGTCCTCAGCGAATGGCAGGCGCCACACATCCATGGTGAAACATTCGGTTGTGTCGATCTGCTCCTGGTTCTTGGCAATGGCATCATGACATGCAGTTACAGTGTCACAGCCAACATACCATGACGATACTCTGGCGCTCTGACTCGATAGCGGTGTTGGTGTTAGCGTTTTTCGATTCCTGTGTCGCGTGTCGAGGTCCGTGATCCGTGATCCGTGGTCCGCCACCGGCGCCAAAGCTCGGACCCGGATTTGTGTGTTTGCCACCCGACGAGTCTTAAAGTCCACCCGAGTCGCCGCTTTCGCCTTTCTCCACCTTACACTCGCCGTCCTGGGCTCAAGATGGCGAACTGGACCCTCCCTCCCCCCTTTGCTGCCCTCCTCAGCGCTCCCCTTGAGCAGGCTGTAGAGTCGCTCATTGGGCCCGTCCCCAAGATCAAGGAAAATGCCGTCGAGGACACCGCCTCCGCGTCCAAGCCCATCGTTCCCTTCCTCGAGGCCCTCAAGATCGTTCCCGACGCACTCACGGATAACGGTGCCAACGCGTACTCGTCAACCGACAGTGCGCTCGTCGACCTCTTTTATGACTTTACGCCTGGTGTGAGCGGCGAGGACTTGTTCGAGCGTCTTGACGCGGCTTGGAAGGCGGACCCTGTGGTGTGAGTTTGCTTGTTTAGGGAGAATCACAGGTGATGAGAGCTGACTTGGTGGCAGTACCCTCAAGATCATCTTCCACGCCCGCTCGATCCACGAGGGTAAAGGCTTCAAGACTGGTTTCTTCCGCGCCGTGGCCTGGGTGTGGGAGTACCACCCGCACACCTTGCTTGCAAAGTGGGTAGCTTGCCGTTGCGCCGAGTTCAAGGCCGTAAGCTAACATGCAGCCTCCACCTCATTGTCCAGCCCACGTGCGAGCGCGCACGCAGCAAGAAGCGCGATGCAGCCAAGGCCCAGAAGGAGTCGGCCGCCAACAACGGCGTGGAGGTTCTGGATGACGACGGCAACGTGGGGAAGGACGTCGAACCCGAGTACCCTCCTCGTCCCCACGGTAGCTTTGACGAGTGAGTGTTGCAACAAGACCCAAGTACAAGAACTGACTCGCTCCAGCCTCAACGACATTCTCGTTCTCGCCATCAATGGCCAGCTCACAGTGTCGTACACTGGACGCATGAACGCCTTTGACCAGGCACTGGCACCTGCATACGTGGCGCAGGCGTTCAAGAGGAGCCGTGTTTTGGGCCAGAAGCATCTCAAACGGGAAGCCTTCGAGACCATTGCCAAAGAGGCCAAGTCAGATATGGACACCGACACGACCATGGTCAAGGCACGCACTGCGGACGTGGAAAGCGAAAACAGCGAGGTGACAACCCTTGTTGCTTCGGACGAGGCCTCCGTTGGCGACAAGCGCAAGGCCGGAAGCGATGAGACGTTTGCGCGCAAGCTCAGTCGCTGTGGCAGCAAGCAGATGCGCGCTGCTGTCCTGCAGGAACGCGCATACGAGGCTCTGTCTTCAGACAAGAAGCTGCAGGCGCTCTACCTCGCCGTCATCGACCTGTTCGCCACCTACATTTCAGCCGACCTCGACCGCCTGGCTGCCCACACCAAATACATTTCCCTGCCACAAGAGCAGCGTGCCGCAGACGGGTACGCGGCACCAAACACCTCGCCATACCTCTTTGGCATGTCGTATGCTGCCAAGTGGGCGCCGACTCCAGGCAAGTCGGCGGACAAGCAGCTCCACATGGCCACGGCCCTCGCGTGCCGCCTCTTCCCCTCCGCGGACGTCAAGACTGCGCGCCACAAGCTCCAGACGCAGGTCCTCGCCCCACTTCGCCGCGTCCTCGCCGTTCCCGAAGTGGCCATGGTCAATGGTCCATGGAAGATTGAGTACACCAAGGTTCCGGCCATGGCGATGGCTCGTCACCAGGCGGCCTTTGACGAGCACGACCCCGAGGGATTCGGGACATACCTCGACCAAGTGGCCAGTGGCAAGGTGACAATTTCCGGTGCCAGCATGTTCCCACACGAGATCGTTTGCAACGCGTTGACCCGGTCGCGTGTGGAGAGGCGTGTGGCCAATGTGCAGTGGGACGCGCTTGTCGACTCGATTCGCTCCAGCTCGAACAAAGAGCTGTCAAACTGTATCGCCGTCGCAGACGTGTCGGGATCCATGGGCTCGTTGAGCTACACCACCACGGGTCGCGTCAGCCCCATTGGTCCATGTATATCCCTCACTCTCCTCTTGACCGAGCTCGCCCGCCCCCCTTGGAACGGTGCGTTTATCACGTTCAGCAGCGACCCGAAGATCCAACACGTCGACAACACTCAGACCCTCACTGAGCGTGTCCACAGCCTCAGCAGAGCAGCCTGGGGCTTGTCCACCGACTACTACAAGGTCTTTACAGCCATCCTCTCGGCCGCCACAAACGCCCAGCTCAAGCCGGAGGATATGGTCAAGAAGATCTTCGTGTTCAGCGACATGCAGTTTGACGCTTCGGGCGGGTCAGCGTTTGGCGAGACGGAGCACAGTGCGGTCGCCCGCCTGTTCGAGGACGCCGGGTACCCCATGCCCGAGCTGGTCTACTGGAACCTCGAGGCGGCCAGCGCTCGTCCCGTCAAGTCCACCACGCCTGGTGTGGCGCTCGTCAGCGGCTTCTCGGGCGCGTTGATGAAGTATTTCATCAAGGCGCTTGGAGACGAGCCCGAGGAGGAAGAGGAGGACGCCGAGTTGGATGACTGGGAGGATGTGGGAGAGACCAAGGCTGAGCCAAAGGAGAAGAAGGATAAGAAGCAAAAGGAAGGCAAGGAGGGCAAGAATCCGATGGACCACCTCCTTGCGATTGTAGGAGCCAAGTCGTTCGAGGGCGTGGTCGTTGTGGACTAGATTGTAGAAATAGGGAGAGTGCACAACTCATGTTTTTCTGTGTATTATGCCAACTATATGATATATACCAACACTTTGGACGTCAGAGCACCTTGCACATCTGCATTGCGATCTCCAAACTCTCTCTAAATCGTTGGAATTGTCAAAAAAGCACTGGAAAGAACAACATCGTCCTCTGAATAGCATAGTGGTATTGCGCCGGACTGTAATGTCTACCTCCCGTCCGATTGGACGAGTAATCCGTAGGTCCCCTGTTCGAATCAGGGTTCAGAGAGTACTGGCGTGTTCGAGAGATCGAGCGCTTCAAGAACCTTTTTCTTTTACGTCGCTGGTGTCATGCATGCGGCCGGTAGGATGGAAAGAAGGAGGAGGTTGAGGATCGGAAGTGGTTGAAAACGAGGTTTGTGCCACACTCGATTTTGGTTCCGTGAGCCACCCAGCCAGGCACGGGCCGGTGATTACACCTGGGATTGTGCCAACAGTACACATAAGCAACCAATGTGGCCTTCGCTGCCTTCTCTGGGACACACAGAGTGACTACGGTGACCTTTGTGCTGTCTATTATCCACAAGAGCCTCAAGGCGATGATGGGGAACGCGCGGCGGAGTGGCAAAATGGCATTCAACTTCCGATGGACGTCGCATCATTAGGAAAACAATCCTAATCAATTACATCTCACGCCCTAATGCGGCCCAATTTGTGTTGCGCCTTGGCCACTCGCGCATCAGAGAGCTCCAACTCGAAACCACTCTCTGTCAGTCCACGCCGCACCGTATCGCGAGCTCCGCCTCCGTTACTCCTTCAACAACCACGGCCAACGCGGCGACCTCACCACACAGCGCGTGTACTTTTCGTGCGATCCTTCTGCGCACATGCCGCCCCCGCGCTCCCTGCCCGGCCTCCCGGACGACTTTGTCTCCAAAGTACGTACGCACCTTCATTCACTGCTCGGGTCGCGCGAGCACAAGCGAGCGAAACCCTCTTAGCAGCGGGCACGCGCGCGTATCTAGCTATACCTACACGACACGCAGCTGTACCTACTATAAACCAAAGACGTACCCATGCTTACGCTCCTCTTCTCATTTGCTCGACGCGCGCGCCAACACGACAATTACCCTCCTCTCGCTGATGTCCGATCTAACTTGCTACCCTCTCCGCACTCTGTACCTCCCGCCGCCGCCTCTAGCTCTTCCACGGCGATGTGGTGACCAAGCTCGCTGACCCTGTTTACCGCGGCAAGGTGGTTGTGAGTTTGTTATTGTTGTTGTTTGCTCAAAGCTTGGAACAGACGTGCTGACACTCCAGCGCGGGTGGACCGATGAGGACGCGCCCCCAGATCCAGAGTTCCCCCACGAGCAGCCGCTCGTGCGCGGCGAGGTCCTTGTGTGGTGCGTCGTAGAGGCCAGTGGCCAGTGGAGAGCATACAGATTATGAACGCCCAAACTATCTGTCGCCTCTGCTGGCCATGCCGCTGGAACAAGAAGTAGCAAGTTGCTGACCGCGCCTCAGTCACATGCAGACCGGCGTGTACGAAGTCGCGCCCGAGATGGAGCTCGTCCTGTTCGAGCGCGCGTTCATGAAGGGTGACCTGGTCAAGCAGGACCTGACGGACCTGGAGAGCGCGGTCGTCGTCGACGTCGACACCGAGTGCACTCTCGAGCACGTCATTAGCAAGGAGCGTCTCCCGAGCAAGGTGCCGTGGAACCACCTCAAGAACGCCGTCAAGATTGAGGCAAAGGACAAGGTCGTCTACGACGAGTGGATCGGGACTGTTGAGGAGGTGCGGTTGAGGTGTGGATGGAATCAGCTGACCTCCCACAGGTGTTTGAGGACGGACTCATCGAGGCCCAGGACGGATCGTGTTACCGTATAGCGGAGATGGGCGGTCTCCTTGAGACTGGTCGCTTCGCCAACGTGGGTGAACTTGCGATGTCCTTGGCTGACCCAACAGGAGGTGCTCCCCGAGCACGCCGAGTTCCTCCACCAGTTCTCGCAGTTCCCGGCAGCCGCCAACCCGGCCGTTGACCGAGTCATCAGTGTTCGCCCCCTGATCGTCTTCATTGTTTGGAATGCAATCAACCAGACTGTGAGCTGCAGCGAAACGGGTGTTGACCACAGCTGACATTTAGCTCCCCGTTTCCGAGCACGACAAGCACCCGGAGCCTAAACGTTTCTGGTGTGGAGCTGAGATTGAGCAGCTCACCCACTTTGAGGGTATGAAGCACCAGGCTCCTCCTCTGGGCACCACCGTTGTGTTCAGGGAGTCGGCCGACGAGACTGCCGCTGGCGCAAAGGCCACTTCGCACCTGAACGGCACGTTCCTGTTGCGCGTGTACAAGGTCGTCGAGAACCGCACCAAGCTCAAGCTCCGCTGGCAGGACGGTACCGAGACCGAGGAGTACTCTGTTGGCTTTGTGCCGTACCGCAATGTGGACGACTACGAGTCATGGCCCGGAGAGCACCTGGTGTGGCGCAGCGAAACTGAGCGCCGACCCGCCGTGGTGCAGACCTACAACCCGCGTCAGCGTATTGCCGAGCTCCTCCTCCTCGATACCAAGGAGAAGGAGACAGTCTCCGTGCTGGAGCTGGACACTGGCGGCTTTGGCAAGGCCAACTATGGTGTCGGACTGGGCCAGCAGGTTCTCTTTTGTGACGACAACGGATCGGCCATCCCCGAGGTGCCGTCTCTTGGGCAGGTCGAGCCTCCCGAGGATGGCCGTGATGGTTTCCGCCACGAGCTGCAGCGTCTGGGCCTCGAGTATGGCAATGCGCCCGAGGCATTTGGTTCCAGTCTGCCCAAGGGTGATGTCAACCTTGTCAAGTGGTGGGGCGAGGTCGTCGACCTGTACCTCGACGGCACTGTCGGCGTTGAGATGTACAACGGCGAGAAGCGGACAGTGGACATTCGCAACATTATCATTCTCAACGAGCCCGAGGGACAATACCCCGGCGAGGAGGAGTGGGCCGACGACGCAAGCTTCAAGTCGGACAAGAGCTGGGAGACCATGTCGGGCGACGAGCCATACTGGGACCACAACGGTACCAATGGCCTGCAGGCTGTGTATGAGGAGGGCCCCGACGCGTTTGACGAGCTCATGGATGTCGACGAGGAGGCCGACGAGATTACATCTGCCGACGAACAGGATGCTGCGGACGCTGCCGACGCCGAGGCAATCATTGCCCCCAGCAGCGGCATGCCCTCGCCCGTCACGTCTGTCAAGTCTCTCAGACATCCGGCGCCAAGTTCGCCCGTGCAGGCCATGCACCTCGCCCCCGTTGTCGAGACTTTGGCCGCTGTCGAGACCACCGAGGCAACCGCTGCCGCTGGCCCTTCGACTCTCCCTGCCATCCCCACCCGCCCTTCGCTTGCCGACGACGAAAAGTGGGAGCGCTTCGTCATGCTGGAGGAGGCGCCGGCCGAGCACTACTACTACCCCGAGCCCCGACTTGACGCCGCCAGCAAGACGTACCACTCGCGGCTAATGAAGGAGCACCGCGCGCTGGCGTCGTCGCTCCCGGACAACATCCTCGTCCGCACATACGAGGACAGGACAGACCTGATGCGCGTCCTCATCATCGGCCCCGAGGGCACGCCGTATGCGGACGCTCCGTTTGTCTTTGACGTCTACTTGAACCCGACCAAGTTTCCCTTCGAGCCCCCACTCGTCTACTTCCACTCGCACACCAACGGTCTTGGCCGCTGTAACCCGAACCTGTACGAGGAAGGCAAGGTGTGCCTGTCAATCCTGGGTACGTGGGCCGGCGACAAGTCTGAGTCGTGGAACCCGCAAAAGTCGTCCCTCCTCCAGGTCTTTGTCTCCATCTCGGGCCTTGTCCTCGTGCGTTCGCCATACCACTGTGAACCGGCCTTTGCCAAGCTGGAAGGCACCAAGGAAGGCCGTGTCAACAGCAGGCTGTACAGCGAAAAGGCATACGTCCTATCGCGCAGCTTTGTGCGTACGGCCCTTGACCGCCCACCGGCAGGCCTCGAGGCTGAGGTTCGCCACTTGTACCTCGACAAGGGCCGGCTGGGCAGTGTCATTGCCCATGCCCGCCGCCTCATCACCAAGGGCGAGGAGGCGGCCAACGAGGCCGAGCTGGAGGACGACGAGAATGCGGACATGTGGAATGCCGACGCGATGGGCAGCCTCACCATGGGCGCCATCCTTACTCTCAAGGTGAGTCAGTTGGCGTAAGGGTTTGATCGAAGCTGACATTACCACAGCGCACGATCAATGCGCTCGACAAGATCCTAGAGCGCGAGACTCAGACTCCTACGGCATGATGGGCATAGGGTATACATTTGCAATGCATTCTAATTCGACTTGTCCCGTACTATTGCCTTGCTTGTGTACCTCACTTCTTGCATTGTCTCGTGTCTACAGTCTTTTGTGTAGCTTTTTACTTTTACTTGTCCGCACTGAGACCCCAGTACCAGAACCAGTCGGCAGCCTTGACGACCATTTCCGGGGTACACACATGGCCCCTGTCGGGCTGGACCCACGCCTCGACCTTTCCGTCCATGCCCGGCGCGCGCGTGGCCATGCCGGCGATAACCTCGCGGCCAAAGCGGTACGGCACGAGCTCGTCGAGCTCGCCGTGGATGCTGAGAATCTTCTTGCCGGCGTACGCCTCGGGCGGCGTGGGGCTCGAGATGTAGTTGACCAGCGAGGGCGGGTACGTCGGCGGGGCAAAGGGGATACCCATCTGTTCGGCGCGTGCGCCGAGGTATGCGCCAAACGCGTCAAAGGGGAGGCCGATGATGGGCACGCAGATGCGGAAGTCGGGGTCTGCGTGGTGTGGTCAATGTTTGCCCGTGGCTGAAGGGTGGAGGTGGGCTCAGCCGCGTCGGAAACACTCACTGGTGCGGAGAAGGCGCCAGACCGTGTTACCTGTAGGTTAGCGGGTACGGCGAAAGCTTTCAGACCCACCGCCAAGCGAGATGCCCGTCGCGAAGAACTCTTCGATCACGCGCTCGCCGTTGGGGAAGAGGTAGGCCGCGAGGAAGGCCACGATCATCTCGTGGTCCTGGGCACCGCCGTCTGTGAGTCAGCGCGAGCGCTTTGGTGTGCACAAGAGGCCATCAGCTAGGACGTATTCAACCGCCTCAGCTGGGCCTCTCAAAGAGCAGTTATGGCAGCCGTGTGTCTGCGACCACTGTTTATTCGGCAGCGCCGCGACTCACACACGGTTGCGGCCATGTCGACAAAGTGGTGCGGGTTCTTGTCGTACGCGAGGTTGGTCTTGCGGTGCTTGAGGCGCGTGCCGTGGTTGCGGTGATCCTGGAAGAGTCAGACCAGTGCAGTTTATGAGCAAGAGTTGGTGGCATGTCGGGTATTGATACCGGCGCCATACCCATCCACCACTCTCAACATGGACGGGAGACTCACCATGGTGACGACGAGCACGTCGCGCACTTTCCTGCGCTCGCCCTTGGCCGCCTGCTTGCCGATCTCGGCGATGATGCCGCGCGAGAACGGCTCCATGTTTTTGGCGGCGTTGCATCGTCCGTGGGAGGCGATCTGTGGTTGAAGAAGACGACGAGGTGGAGGTGGAGGAAGGTTTGGAATGATGGTGGAGTTTGCAACAGAGAGGAACAGCCGTGAGCGTTAGAAACACACGGCAAGACGCAACTGGTGAACGCAGACAACGGGCGCCATTCACCAGTCTGGTATCAGCTGGGCCACTCACCACAACACCAATAGGAAGTGTACTGCCCTTGATCTCGTCGAGACCAAAGACATGGACATCGAGGTCGACGAGGGAGATGGTCTTTTTGCTCATCTTGTCGGGACCAACGCCCATATCGAGGGCGGCATAGTCCATGACATGGGCCTCTGGTGATCCCTTGGACATGGTGACGGTGGGTTAGGGGTGGTTAGACGGTGGTAGAGAGGTGGGGGAGGAGGAGAATGGGGAGTTGGTGGACAACGTTGGCGGAATGTTGGGTGGGCGACGTGAAAGCCGATTGCCGGTGACTATCGAAAGATCGGCGACAGCCGAAAAGCACCGCTGGACACGCACTCTGTGCACCATCGGCGCTCATTGAGAGAGGCGAAAGGTCGCTCGTCTTCAACACTCTCGCTTTCTGTTCAACAACACGCACACGAACATCAGTGACAAGCACCTGCAACAGCGACACTCTGTCACATCATTCATCTACTCCCTGTTGGCAGCAAACACATCGTAACGCTTATAAAGGTCGTCGGCAACGTCTGCCCTCCCCTCGGTGAGCTGCAGGGTTCCAATGCCCACAACCTCGACGCCGCAGCTCTCCAGCATGCGTGTCACGGCTGCCATGGATGCACCGGTATCGATCCATTCGTCGCTGACAGTCAGCTTGACTCTATTGTACTCCCTGGTGCGCGCGTACGGACACTCCGGGCTCCTACAGGAGCTGAAGCCGCACGCAGGGTAAAGGAGCAATATAACGAGCTCGCACCACACGTGCCCTCTTACTCACACAATGATCACCTTCATCCCCTGCCTCAGCAGGTCCCTTCTCATTTCCAGCTCCTTCTCGGCTGCACCGGCCTTGACGGCCATGTAGTCTGCATAGCTACCCGTCTTGACGACGTCCTCGGGCGGCATGGCGACCTTGCCTGCCTTTCTGGCCAGAATGACTGGTTTCTGAATCTTTTGGCCCAACGCTCCCGCAACAACAAAGCCCAGCGCGTCGAGACCCACTACGGCATCGACGGTAGGGAGCTTGGAGGCGAAGTGGCCGGCAATGTCTGCTACGAAGCCCGAGAGCGCGCCGGGAGTTGCAAAGAAGGACGTGAGCTCGTAGCGTGCCTGTCCCCGGCCGTTGCGGTCTACGGCGTCGAGGTAAGGGCGTGACGTCGGGGGAGGGGGTGTGGAGACGCCGGGTCGGAGCATGGTGGTGTGCATGGGACAGTGGGACAGATGGGAAAGGACCAAAAGGACACCACGGACGTCTGGTGTTTATCCTGAGTGTAATGGACTGGGCCCGCAGACAGGCGCGCGCAGACGTCGGCTCTCGAGTCAAAACGCGAAACCCGATCTGGCCGGGTCCGATTGGCATGGGTTGGCAGGGTGGGCAGTCACGTGACCTGGGTCAAATGCAGGGAAAATTGGGGGAAAATGAGGGGGAAAATGGGCCCACAGCCCAGGAACGCAGAGTGTGGCATCCGAAAGGACCCATTCTTGCCAAAGGGATGGGGGGGCATTCTATCCGAGCTGCACAGGTCACAGACTCTCCGCAATGCCGCGGGCCCCGTCACGCGCGCGCGCATGTACTGTTGCTGACCGCTCTCCTCTGCATGCACAGGGTCTGTCGACTGCGCGTGTCTTTTTACGGCCGACGCACGTCTGGGCACACGTTCGCAACCTCGTGGGGGAGAGGATGCCGACGTAGATCGCTCGCGGGCCAGAAAATAGAATTAAATCAACGAGAATCCAAAGCTCGTTACCCATAATAAATGTTACGGCAACAGCTAATGTGTGCCTGGCCACAGGACCGAACAGGAGAGCGTCGCCGAAAGACCGGGTCACTCCCTGCGTTACAGCGGGTGTCTCTTTGACGCTAGTGTGAATGACGTTGTCGCCAGGTCATGTCCTGTCCTGCTCGGGCACAATGAGAGCACACGAAACGCGGCGAGGTACAGAAAGGAACCTGGCGCCCACCCATACTTTTTTTCGCCTGTGCGCTGCACATTCGGACGACAGATGGACGACGACGGGACCTCTGTACATCCTTGTTCTAGCGTTCTAGCCGAGTGGCCCCACTCTAGAAGAAAGAGATAAAAGGCAGCCGCGGCATCGTCTCTGGAAGTGTCTTCCATCCCTCCCCCCCTTTGATTCTTTACTAATAATGCGCTTCGCTGTCGCTACCGCTTTCGCGGCCCTCGTTGGACTCGCCGTGGCCTCGCCCACCCCCAGCAACTCTGGCAACTCTGTCAGGGGCAACACTGGCAACGGTCAAAAGATCGCTCCCAAGGTCTTCGTGTTCAGCATGTACGACTCCGAGGACGTCTGGACCGACCGTATCGCTCTCACCCAGAACGTTACCGTCCCCGGTCTCTCGCCTCTCTTCCCCAACGTTCACTGCAACGCCGCCGGCGAGATCTGTCAGCTCATCACGGGCGAGGCCGAGATCAACGCCGCGTGCACTGTCACCGCCCTCCTCTTCTCCAACCTCTTCGACTTCACCTCGACCTACTTGTGAGTGTCTGCACAACTGTCCATATGCCGCCGCCACGCTGTTCCGCTGGGGGGGTCACAGAGTGGGGGAGCCGCGTTTCATTGCGCTCGGTCTGCGTCTGCGCGAGTGGCAGTGCCGCCCCGCCCATTGCGCCAAGACTGCTGCGGGTTATTTCTTGCGTGCGGACGCCTTGGAAGCCAGGGTCACACTATAGGGCCCTTGTCAAAACACGGACCTCATTTGCTAATCGAACAGCCTCATTGCTGGCGTTGCTGGCGTCAACCCCCACATGGGTACTTCGGGTGAGTTCTGAACCCCCGCTTCTGGTCGGTTCTGGTCGCCGAACTTGGGGCGCCCGAACGTGGGCGTCCCGATGCGCATCCCGGCCCGCGGCGCCGACGCCGTCGTCACCCGTTACTGACCACCCCAACCTACAGCTTCCGTCCTCCTCGCCCGCTACGCTGTCCAGGTCGCCCTCGCCAACGAGGTCGACGCCCGTGAGATGCCCTCCAACTGGACTACTGGTTACTGGCTCCAGGGCACTTCCGAGCCCGGCACCATGGACGACGTGGAGATTTACGGTACCGAAGTGTTCGAGGTGAGTCTAGCCGAGATGTCGGCAGGGAGTAGTGGGGCATGTCGGCAAGTCGGCGTGCACGGGCCACCAGGGAGCACAAGGTTCCACGGCAGCCACGGCGGTTGAAGGGAAAAACGGGGACGCCAGAGTGCTGGCTGTTCAGGTGTTGTCTTGCCGTGCGTGCGTGGTGCGTGGCAGAGACCTGTCCCCACGCACCTGGCTGCCATGGAGGACTACTGTAGGACCCGGCGTGTGGCATGTTCTTGCGCCACATCATCACTCCTTGCGTCCCCCTTACCTCCCGTCTACGCCACATCACCTGCGTCCCCCTCGTCTACGCCACCACCCACGGAATGTGTGCACCTTATTCTGACACCCACCGCAGCTCAACACCAACCTCCGTGAGAAGGTCCGCCCTTGGCTCGACGGCATCACCCTCAACGACACCACCCAGGCTCAGGAGTACCGCGCCACCTTTGGCTACTCGCCCGCCTCGGACCCCCCTGCGGTCTTCTACGGTGACGTCTCCACGTAAGTCCACCATCGGCCTCTCTTGCCGCACTTGCAGTGCTGACGTCTCTCAGCTCGGACGTCTACTTCCTTGGCGCCGACCTCGACAACGCCTTTGCCAACATCACCTCGCTCTGGACCAACGGCACCGGCCAGTATGCCATGACCGCGCAGGAGGACAACGCCACCTTTGAGGCCATGATCCGCGCCCACCTCGCCGGCCTCATGGACTTCTCGCGTGTCATCCTCCTCCGTGCCGCTTCGGACTTTGACCGCTCGCCCCCCAACGCCGCCGAGGTCCCCGCCTTCCTCGCCAGCCACGGCGGCTACCCTCCCTCGCTCGAGAACCTCTTCATCGCCGGCAACCCCATTGTGCAGGGCATCATCTCCAACTGGTCCTCGTTCAAGGGCGGTGTCGCCCCCCAGGACGGCTGGCTCCACAACGCCGACGTCAACCACACCCTCGAGCTCAAGAAGGCCGCTGCCAAGAAGCGTTCCATGAGCCGCCGTGGTGCCCTCGGTCTCGCCCGTCGCTAATGGATCTTTAGTGGCGGGAGAGTAAGGAGGGAGACACCAACATTAGAGCGGCCGCCACACTAATCGGTCGCTGTTTACACTCTTTTAGACCCCCTCCTTTACTCTCTACATGCTATTTAATACACACTTTCTTTTAAAGCCAAAGACCTGCTTGGAGTGGCATTTGCATGGCCAGCTGCATGTTCTAACAGTACATGTAAATTACTAAACAGTACGTACGGCGCTACGGTTTACTTCTTCTTGGGCAGGTCCTTGGGCAGGAACTGCTCCTTGAGCCCGTACTGGAGCTCCGGCATGACCAAAGGGTCGAGCGCGCGCGTGTTAAGCTGGAGATTGGGTCAGCCACGGTTTCATTACATTTCCCCCCTCCTTCTCTCCCAAACTCACCAGGTGGGGGCCGAGCTGGTCCAGCTTGGTCACGCCCACAAGCCTCATGGTCTGCTCAATCTCGTCGCGCATAATGTCAATGGCATGCGTCACGCCCTCGGGCCCATACGTGAGGGCATAGAGGAACGGGCGGCCCATGCCCACGCCGCGCGCGCCCAGACACAGCGCCTTGACGACGTCGGTGCCCCGCCGCACGCCGCCGTCAATGTACACCTCGCACTTTTCCAGCACGTCCGGGCGGAGCTGGCGGAGTTCCAGCAGCGTGTACAGTGCCGGCGGGGCCGTGTCGAGCGCGCGCCCGCCGTGGTTGGAGAGGTAGATGGCGTCGACGCCCATGTCGGCGCACCGGACCGCGTCCTCGGCGCACTGGATGCCCTTTACACCAATGGGCAGCGGCGTGTGCTTGCGCAGCCACTTGATGTCCTCCCAGTTGAGTTTTGCGTCAATGTACGCGCCGGTGGTGCGGCCGATACCGCCGCCCTTTTTATCGCTCTGCACCACACCCCCGGACGTGCCGCTCTGCACGCCCACGACGGACCGGTCGCGCTCGTCGGCCTCGCGCTTGCCCGGCGTCGGGCAGTCGACAGTGACGAACACGGCCTTCATGCCGTACGCGTTCACCTGCCTGAGCAGCTCCTCGGACAGCGGCCGGTCCTTGTTGACGTACAGCTGCATGAACTGCACCTGGTCTGGGCGGGAGCGGCCCTCGACAATGGCCTTGAGCGGCGCAGACGAGTTGGTCGAGACCATCTGGATCACGTCGTTTTCGCCCGCCGCGGTCGCGATGCCAGGCTCGCCGGCCGGGTGGGCAAGCTTGGACATGCCCGTGGGCGAGATGAAGAACGGGACACTGGTCCGCTGGCCCATCATGGTCGTGCTGCAGTCGACCTCTTCGACGTCGACAAAGTATCGGGGGCGGAGCAGCACCTGGTTCCAGCTCTTGCGGTTGAGGTCGAGCGCTGAGGCAATGTCAGTTCAAGGCGACGTTCCTAAAACTCACAGTACATGTCTGTCGCGCCGGCCGAGATATACGCCCATGCCTTGGGCGTCATGTTGCGCCTGGCGGCCTCGTCGAGGTCGGGCCAGCCCACAATCTCGCTCAGGTCAATCTTGCGTTCGGCCTCGTCCTCCTTCTTCTGTTCCGCCACAACAGGCCGCGCAGGGAGCGTGTCCGGGTCCACATCGCCGACGTACGCCCTTGGGTCGAGGCGGTCCTCGATGATGCCGGGCGAGTGCGTCGGCGTGAACATGGCCGTCGCGTCATGTCCGGCATTGGCAAAGATGATGTTGGAGCCGCCAGGGTGGATCTGGGCAAAGGCCGTCAGGTCGTAGACCTTGCCCTCGAGGACGACCCAGCAGTCTTCGGGAGTGTTGTGCTTGGCCACTTCGGAGAAGGGGATGAGGCCGGGAGCGGCTGCGGTCGCCTTGGCCGTCTTCTTACCCCCCGCCGGCTTGGAGTCTAGGCGTACACTGTTGCTCAAGACGTATGCACCGACAGTGGCCGCAAGCTGATGCCAGGTTAGATGGACATGTGGGTTGCAAACCTGAGCCAACACTCACTGCTCCGCCAAGAACGAGGCCAAGACGGCCACTTGACGCCCTGGACGGTGCCGCAGCAGTCGCGACAGTGGACGACGCGCGCTGCTGGCTGAAACGATACTGGTGGTGGTACTGGCGCGCCGAGCGCGCCGCGAGACGAAGAGGTCGTGACATGGTGTGGTGGTGTGTAGTGTTCTGAACGAGTGGGCAACTCGCCTCTACGTTTGGGTGTACATCTCTTGCTTGGTGGACGTCTCGGTGCATACTTGAGCCGAAACGGAGTAGTGGACGGTCCAACGACATGCCGCCAGTTACCGAGGGCCCGTGGGGGTTCTGTAGGTCGCAGAGTTGCCGAGGGGTGTGGGGTGGGGGGAGTGAACCGGGCCGGCCATGCCACATGGCGCGGACCGTGAGCAGCAACAAACGAGCGACAGATCATAGGCCCCCCCACCTGGCCGTTAGGATATTGCTTTTGCATGAGCCAGGCGCCAGGCCACCATTTGACACGCGGACATATGCCCGTCGCATTAGCAGCAATACAAACGAGACACCGCCCGGTGACTTGCCCGTCGCCGGTCTTCCGGTCCGGTGGTCCGGCTCCGCCTTTCGGATGCTCGGCAAGTATACGCTGTGTCTGGAAATACAACGAGGGGACAATCCACACTTGCATAAGTCGGTCGCGCCTCAGCGTTCTGCGTCTGCTCTCTCCGTCTCTCTCAGCCATCTGACACTCACCCCCCTCCCCTCATACACACCATGTCGCTCAGAACAGCTGTGCGCACCTTTTCGCGTGCCCGTGCACCTGTCAACATTGTCGCCGCGCCACGACGCGCCTTGTCCACGGCCGGCTCGTCGTCTGGCGGCTCTCGGTCTCGTGCGCGCTTCGACTGGCGCCTGGCCGCCGGTGTCGTTGGCGCAACAGTGAGTCTTTAACCCATAGCACGGAAGCCAACTCTCAGGCCGTCGTCACGTACGTTCTCTCCCCGCCCATGCGCCTGGAAGCGGCACCCAAGGGCAAGGGCAAGAAGGCGGTCCCCTCTGCGGGCATCCCGTTCTCCGAGGTGCAAAAGCACAACACACGCGACGACTGCTGGGTGATTATCGACGGTAAAGTCTACGACGTGACGGCGTTTATCGACATGCACCCCGGCGGCGCCAACATTATCATCGCCAACGCAGGCAAGGACGCGACCAAGATCTTCAAGCCGCTGCACCCGCCCGACGCGCTGGATATCCTCGACGACAGCAAGAAGCTCGGTCCCGTCGACCCCTCGACGCTGCCCGTGGTCGAGGACGAGCCGACAGACGAGGAGAAGCGCATCGCCGCGGCGCGCGCCCTCCTGCCGCCTGCCGACAGCATGCTGCTCCTCAACGACTTTGAGGAGTGGGGCGAAAAGGTGCTCTCGTCGACTGGCTGGAACTATTACAAGTCCGCCGCCGACAGCGAGGCCACCATGGACAACAACGCTGCGGCGTTCAAGCGCTACTTCTTCCGTCCCCGCGTCCTGCGGGACATCACCACGGGCGACCTCGAGACCGAGGTGTGCGGCACCAAGATGGCCATGCCATTCTTCATTTCGCCCGCGGCCATGGCCAAGCTCGGCCACCCGGACGGCGAGGTCAACCTCACGCGCGGCGCCGGCAACGCGGGCATTGTCCAGGGTGTGAGTTGCCGCATGCAAAGTACATAGACCTTGGCTGACACCCATGTGCAGATCTCCATCAACGCCTCGTGCTCGCTCGACGAAATCATGGCCGCGCGCCAGGCAGGCCAGGCGGTCTGGTTCCAGATCTACCTCAACAAGGACCGCGCCGCGTCCGAGAGGCTGCTTGAAAAAGTCACCGAGCTCGGCGCCAACGCCATCATCTTCACGGTCGACGTCGCGTGGCAGAGCAAGCGCACGCGCGACGTCCGCGCCAAGGCCAGCGTCGCGGCCCCCATTGCGTCGACGGGCGAGGGCAAGACGGGCAGCGGCGGCAAGACCGGAAAGTCGGGCAAGCAGGGCGCCGGCGTCTCGGCGGCCATCTCGGGCTTCCAGGACCCGTACCTCCTGTGGGACGACATTGACTTTATCCGCGTGAGTTGGGAAGAATGCACATCTAGCTAGCTTGGGCTTGCCCCGCTGACACCCGACGGTAGAAACACACCAACCTCCCCATCATCGTCAAGGGCGTCCAGTCCATCGAGGACGTGGCCGAGTGCGCCGAGCGCGGTGTGCAGGGTGTCATTCTCTCCAACCACGGCGGCCGCGCTTGCGACTATGCCCCGGCCCCCATCGACCTGCTGTACGAGATGCGCGCGCTCCGCCCGGACCTGTACAGCAAGCTCGACGTCATGATGGACGGCGGGGTCCGCAGCGGCGCCGACGCCGTCAAGGCGCTCGCCCTCGGCGCCAAGGCCGTGGGCCTCGGCAGGCCGTTCCTGTATGCCAACTCGACTCACGGCCAGGAGGGCGTCGAGCGCGTGTGTGAGAGTGAGTAACGAGGAAAGGCGGGCGGACGCCAATAGGAGACCCCAATTGCTGACCTGCTCTCCCCCCCCCTAGTCATGGAAGAGGAGATCACCAACACGATGCGTAACTGCGGCGTCACAAAGGTCGCAGACCTCAAGCCCGAGATGGTCGGCCCCGCAGGACCGTGGGTGGGCGCCAACCGTCCTCCATGGCTGTAGGCTGGCGTTCTTGCGTTCTTGCGTTCTTAGAGGAGACAAGTGACAATGGCTGGATATCGGGGATCACGCGTGTATAGCGAGAGAGAGGCAGAGGGGTTTTTAAAGATGTATAGTCAAGGATGGACCGCAACACAGTTACTTGCATGCTGCCACTGCCACTGGCCACTACCTACAGACTCACCATGGTCATTCTCCAGGACATACCCACCCGCCCCAGCCATAAAGTCGCCTCCGCCCCCACATTCCCCCACATTTTGTCTCCCGCCCGCCTTTTCTCCGCCCCGTCCGCGGCCAGCATTTCCGCGCGCCGCGCCCGACAACCCGCCGATATGCGGCACCCAGCGCATCGGTGCGGAGGACCGTCTCCCCGGCAGCCAGCCAGCAGCCAGGCCATGCAGCCATGTGGTGGCGATGCGTGATGGTTTTTTTGCACGCTGGAGGCGAAGGCGACGGGGAGCTGGGAGCTGGGACGCAGGCGTGGACGGTGGACGCGGGGACGCTGGGACGCACAGAGTACAGCGTATTTGGTGCACGGGATATTAGGCATATGACCAGCCTCGTATTGGCCGCCCCAGCGTACGAGTGTGCGGCTGAATGGTGGAGCTAAACAAAGGCCTAGCCAGAGCCCACACCGCTCCCCCCGTCGTCATCGGTTGTGGGGTCGCTGGATCACTGGGTCTCTCACACGACTACGACAAGACCTGCACACCATCCGCTGAGACGAGGTTTTCTGCAGAAGGCCATTGTCTCGGGTTTATACTCGCGGGCGGTCATTCAGCTTTTGCTTCGGGGCGTCCTGATCGCGTTTACCCACTACACCCACGGTCTGTGTCAGTGGGTTCCACTTGTACTCCTGCGTCTGCTCGTGCTCGTTGTGGGGGTGTGGGGTTTTGTTTTAAAATCTACTTGTGCTCATACATCACATGCATTGACTACGCGCGAATGCTGCCTTTGCCGCTTTTTATTAGGCCATTTTACACGGGGGAAGGGAGGAGCATGCGGCGGGGGTCCTCGAGGTACTCCTTGATGCGGACGAGGAAGGTGACGGCTTCCCTGCCGTCGAGGAGACGGTGGTCGTAGGTGAGGGCGACGACCATGATGGGGCGGATGACAATCTGGCCGTTGACGACGACGGGCTTCTCCTTGATGGAGTGCATGCCGAGGACGGCAGCCTGGGGCAGGTTGATAATGGGGGTACCGTAGAGCGAGCCAAAGACACCGCCGTTGGAGATGGTAAAAGTGCCGCCGGACATGTCCTCGATCGAGAGCTTGCCGTCGCGGGCACGGGCGCCGAGGGCGGCAATCTCGCGCTCAATGTCGACGAGGCCCATCGACTCGGCGTTGCGGAGCACGGGGGTGACAAGACCCTTGGGGGTCGAGACGGCGACCGAGAGGTCGACGTAGTCGCGGTAGACGATCTGGTCGTCCTCGATCGAGGCGTTGGCCTCGGGAATCTCACGGAGGGCAAGCACCGACGCGCGCGAGAACGCCGACATGAAGCCGAGCTTGACGCCCTCGGCCTTCAGGACACCGTCCTTGTACAGCTTGCGGAACTCCATGATGGACGACATGTCAATCTCGTTGAAGGTGGTGAGCGCGGCAGCGGCGTTCTGCGACGCCTTCAGGCGGGTAGCAATGGTCTGGCGCATGCGCGACATCTTGACACGGGTCTCCTTGCGGCTGGGGCCAGAGCCCGACGCAGCAGCGGGAGCGGCCTCCTTCTTGGCGGGTGCGGGGCAGCAGCCTTGGGGGCGGGGGCAGCAGCGGCGGGGGCAGCGGCCTTGGGGGCCTCAGCCTTGGGGGCCTCGGCAGCGGGGGCAGCAGACTCGGCGGCGGCGGGGGCAGCGGCAGCCTCGCCCTCGGGGGCCTCTCCGGGCTCAATCTTGATGAGGTCCTGTCCGACAGTGACGGTCGAGTCCTCCTCGGCGAGGAGCTCGACAATCTTACCCGACTGGGGAGCGTTGACAGAGACGTCAATCTGGAAAGAGTGTCAGTGTGTTGTTACCAGCGTTACAGACTGCGCCGGTGGGTCCGGGGCCGACGTCTCCGTCTGTCCCGTGTGCCGAGTCCGTCCTGCGTCTGTTTGCGCCGCTGGCTCACCTTGTCGGTCTCGATGGTAGCAATCTCCTCGTCCGCCTTGACAAAGTCACCAACAGCCTTGGTGTACTGTTTCAA
This sequence comes from Apiotrichum porosum, assembly GCF_003942205.1. Classification (NCBI taxonomy): domain Eukaryota; kingdom Fungi; phylum Basidiomycota; class Tremellomycetes; order Trichosporonales; family Trichosporonaceae; genus Apiotrichum; species Apiotrichum porosum. The sequence continues at coordinate 56,274 of NW_021167121.1, read as the reverse complement.
GGTACCCTCGGTAATGGACTCGGCCTGGAGAGACGTAGTCAGTACATGTGTACGTGCGTCCACGGTGAGGCTAGCAAGGAATCACTGCCAGCCATCTGCGGCAGGAGAAACGCACCATCTGGGGAACCTTGACGGTGACGGGGGCTGCGTCGTCGTCAGAACTATTTCTTGGGAGACGGGGTTCCAATTGCCCCGCGGCTTGTTTTCAACACTCACCGGCAGTGAACGAAGTGGCATGGAAGCTGCGCACGAGGGGGACGGCAGCGACGCGCGACCTGTGAGTGGGGTGTAAGCACGAGTTGTCTGGGTAAAGGGGGGTGGTCCTGTTGTGGGTGGTGGTTGGTGTGCAGGTTGCGGGGGGATTGGCGCCACTCTTTCGCGGGGAAACGAATGCACCACCACGACCACGACCACCACCAAATGGCCTTGCGGGGATACCTACACGGGGAGGGCGGGGCGTGCTGACAGGACGGTGCGGGGGGCACGGCGGGCAGCGGCCGAGCCAGATGCCTTTGCGACGGCGGCGAGTGCGCGAGCGGGTGTGCGGAGCATGGTGGGGAGGAGGGGTGAGTGGGGGATGGAGGAGTGGAGGATGTCGAAAACGACGACGACGAGCGAGAGCACACGGGAGAGGGAGGCTATACGAGCAGGGGGTTTCGCCGAGCGGATGGCAGCAGCGCTGGGCGCGGGGAGAGCGCTGGGTGGGGTGACACCGCCTGGGTCACCGCACGGCTGGCCACACGGCTGGGCCGGAGGAACGCACACGGCCGTCTGCTGGTCGGCTCTCGGGGTTGGGCCCGAACACCACCGAAAAGGACGCGGCCGGGGAGCCGCAAGGCCTACCCCCCCGCCATTTCGCTCCTTGTCGTCACGACTGTAAAGCATATGTCCCCTGTTCAGTTCAGCAGCATATGCACATGTGCATGGAGGCCGCCCTCTCGTACAACACATGCACATGCACACAACGGCAGCATTGGACCTTCCAGTTTTCTGTACCCAGACGTTTGCCAATATGATTGGGACAGGAGAAAAGTTGCTCCACGGGTGGGCACACCACTACGTCATTATTAATTCCCCCGTTTGTCACATTAGAAAGGTGCCTTTACTGCCACCGCGCCACCGCCATCATCTAGCAACGACACATGTCTCTTTCCAAAGCAATAAAAAATAGTCGCTTTACACTGGCCAGTGTTTTGTATTTGTATTGAACCCCCGCACTTAGTGGTAATACACGTGGTCCTTTAGATATATTATTTTGTATTGGTTTGATTTAGAACCCCGGCACTTAGTGGTAATATACGTGGTTCTTTAATCATTTCCCCCAGATCCCATCCTGGATTCGAACTCCGGCCGTTGTGGTAATATACGTAGTTGGAACCTCCCAGGGCACTTTAACGCGACTATAATATTCAGGTTGGAAAGCAAGAATATGACCAGAGGCGGCCTTTGCCAAATTCCAGCGAAAAGGACGGGCGATGATGGTGGCACATTCGGGCTGGCTCTTCTATCTGTGCACATTCTGACGGCAGATGTCTCTGCCGCACCTGCGTCCACACTCTACCGCGCGACTTCCTATCGCCGCTGCACCTGTCGCTGCTTATCGAAAGCAAGCCGATCTGCCGTCAGTGGACCCAACGCTCCAGGTCCGTCGTTTACCGACACCCCGAATCGCCATGGCTCAGTGCCGTGTAGTTGAGATACTGGCACTAATGACAGCGCTGAGTGTCCACGCCACTGGTTACTCCCCCACACAGCCTTCCGTCCACGCAGAAGCAATGCCATGCACCATGAATAGTCCTACCCCTCTACCTCTACGCTACCCCTAGCCCATTACAATCATAGTCCTACCCTACCCCTCCCCTTCCCTTCCGCCACTCCCGGCTCTTAAGCTGCCGCCGCGCTGTCGGCCTTGGCCCGCGCGTCCACCTCGACCAGCTCGTCAAACTTGACGCCGCTGCCGCCAAAGATATCCAGGCTCGAGCCAAACGTCAGGTCGACCTTGCCGTGGCTGAGGCGGTCGACGAGGGGGAGGTCGCCAATGTCCTTGGCGCCGCCGGCATACGTGCACGGGATGGACACCCACTCGCCGAGGCCTGGTGTGTGTGTCAGCAGATGTGTGTGGCGGGCGGTGGGTGTCGACACAGCCCCGTACTCACGCTCGACAAGTTCCTCGTCAATGCCCTGGCACAGACCCTCGACGTCGGCGGCGTGGATGAGCAGCTCGGAGCAGTATCCCTCGATGAGCTTGACGCTCTCGGCCGTCACGGCCAGGTCGGTGAGCGTCTTCCAGCCGTTCATGGCGACGATCCACCCGGCTTCGCGCTTACGGCAGCTGGAGGATGTGTTAGCTGTGGAAGGAAGGAAGACCAGAGGCCAGAGGCCAGAGGCCGTGTTTTCAGTCAGAGGCAGCTGCGGTCCCGGTTTGGCACAGCTGCCCAACTGCCCCAGCCGCCAGTGTCGCACCCACCTAATGTCCACGACAAGCCTGTCCCGGCCCACGACCTCACACATCTCCCGCAACACGCCTTCGTCAAACTTGCCGCCGGGGAACAGCGCGCTGGTGACAATCACTTTACTCGCGCCGGCCTCGAGCCACTCCTGGGCATTCTTGACGCTGATCCCGCCGCCGACCTGCAGGCCCCCCGTCCACGCCGCGAGGGCTTCCCGCGCCGCGGCGTCGTTGTTTGGGCCCAGCTTGATGACGTGGCCGCCCACAAGAGCGTGTTGCTTGTACAGCGCGGCGTAGTATGATGGCGGGTTGCTGGGAGCGTCAGCAGGGAGCCGAGGGGAGGAGAGGGGAGGGCGTGGGGGTGGTGGGGGTTGGGCAGGTGTGAGAGGGTGAGTGAACGGCTGTATCTTGAGTTGGTAGCCTGGTCTCATCCCAACTTCGTATATTCAAATGGATACCGCGTCGAAGCTGGCGCACGACAGCCTTGGCAGCGATGGGAGGAAGGCGGGAGGGAGGGAGAGGAAGGGAGGGCTGCCGGAGCTTGGGCGACTGGCATGGGTGCACAGCGAGGAGCTAAGCGTTCGAGGCGTAGCTCTACTTCGTCCAGCTTCTTGTCCATCCTGGAAGCTGGCACATGGCAGCCATGTCTAGCAGCACAGCAGCACAGCGGCGACGGAGAACGCAGCTTGACACAGCTCGACACCCACCTCGCGACAAAGTTCTCCTTGGGCCCAGCGGCCGCGCTGTCCGTCAGGTCGAGCGTGCCGCCCACAATCTGCTTGACGACGCCGCCGTGCAGGTCAATACACGGGCGGAACTGCGAGTGTCGCCGGGGAACGTCGGTGGCCATGGTGGTTGGGGAGGGTTGCAGCGAGAGGAGGGTGGGTGTGGTAAGTAAGTCGGTTGTGATCAAGGGCTGGGCTGACTTTTTCGGCAATTCATGACGGCGACTGGCCGACTGGATAAACAAATGTCATTACCGTTGCTCGCCCTAATGACCCCACCCGTTTTCCTAATCCGCTAAACTGCGCCGTTCGATCAAACCGCTCAAGATGTGCATGCAACACCACGGATCACGCCTAATACAGCTAGCTATCTCTATCCCACGCTCCGCTCCACTCTACATTCTACACATCGCTCGCACGCGGCGCCTTGCGTTTCTTGCTCTTGGACTTTTTGCCGTCGTCGTCGGGCGTGCTGGCGGCAGACACCTTGCCCGACTTGGACGGGGTCGAGACGGAACGCGAGTGGCCGTTGGCGTGGCCGTTGGGCACGCCCAGGCCATTGAGCTGCTTGTTCTTCTTCTTGTCCTTGCCGCCCTGCGGGGTCGACACCTTGGGCGTAGCAGGCGCGGCCTTTGGCTTGGCGGGCACGCTGGCCATGAGCTCCTTGAAGAAGACTTCGAGCTGGGCGACATCGTCGTCGCGCACCACGCGGACAGCGTCGGCCGCAAGCGACAGCGGCGCGGCGCCGAGGTTGGGCAGCTCGTCGATCTCGATCGCCTCGCCCTCAGCGGCACCCTGCTCGTCCTTGGCCGAACCGAGGAACTCGTCCATGAACGCGTCGAACAGCAGGCCGACGGGAGGAAGGGTGTGCGACGGGCCGTCAAAGACCTGCTCCGGGTGGCCGGCGGCGCGGCGCTGCAGCGCCGAGACGGCGACAGCAGCAGCCTCAGGCTCAGGGGCAAGGTCAATGTCGTCGAGGAAGGCGTCCTTGCCAAACATTTCCTGCCAGATGGAGGTGGCACGGCGGGCAGGGGCAGCGGCCGACGACACGGAGCGCGCAGCGGGGGCAGCGGCAGTCTGGAGGTCGCCGAAACGCGAAATCTCACCCGAGGGCGCAATGCCCACGAGGTGGACAGCCGAGCCAGTGGCGGGGAGAGTGGTCATGACGGTAAAGCCAGACTTGAGGTTGGCGGAGCGGGCGAGGGTGCCGTTGGGGTTGAAGAAGGCAAGGGTGGTGGCGGTGGCGCTAGACTGAGCGGCAATGAAGCCTGAAGGGGTAGGGAGGAGGACGTCGACGGCCTGCGAGGGCAGCGTGTTGACGACCTCACACGAGAGGAGGTCCCAGACGGTCACACCCTTGTAGGCAGCGCCCGCAACAAGGTAGCGACCCTCTGATCCGGAGAAGGCGACCTTGCGAGCATCAACGCCGCTCACAAGAGGGCGGAGCAGCAGGTTGGTCTGCGCATCCCAGAGGGTGACAACCGAGCCGTGCGCGAGGGCCACAAGAGTGGCATCGGGCGAGAAGGCAGCGGCGTACACGCCGAGCGAGCGGTACGAAAACGTAGAGCGCGTCGACCAGTAGTCTGTAGATTGTCAGCAACTTGTCTTTCGAAAGAAGAAAGAAGTTGTTGTCGTGGATGGTGCCCTCAGAAATATAGAAGAGTGGGTTTATCATCAAACAAAATTATGATTGTTGAGCTTGAAAATTGTGTTCATCACAGGGCACCAACCCCAGAACGGTCCGGAAGAGAGAAAAGGAAAACGGTACTCACACTCTGCAACAGCGGGCTTCTTGGCGGAGGTCTTGCCTGAGGGGTATCGTCAGCGGACATTCACAAAACGAAATAAGGGTTTGTAAATGTGTCTCCTCAGTATTGCAGAACATTGGTTCCTCAGCGCCGAAGCTTTGGAGAAGAAATAGTAATGTGTTGTTGTTTATCATCACCGGAGACGGTGGGCGGGGTAGGGATGGAATCGTCAACGTACCTTGCTGGGTCTTCTTGACCTGGCGGACGTGCCAGAGCTTGACGGAGCCGCTCGAGCCGGCAGTGAGGGCGAAGGGCTCACCGCCCTGGCTGGCAGCGGGGCCGAACGAGAGCGAAGTGACGTCGTCGGTGCCATGAGGACGGGGGTACTGGGTGTTGACGACGTAGCGGTCGCCGTTCCAGCGCCAGAAGGTGAGGGTCTTGACAAAGCCGCCACCTTCCTCCTCGTCGGCACGGCGGCCAACGACAGTGGCCATCCACTCGGAGCGGCCATCCTTGGGTTCGGAGAAAGCAACCTTCTCCACAGCCACGGGGATGAGCTCCTTGTCCTCTCGCCTGCTCACGCGGTTCGAGGGAGCGACCTCGAGGTCGAAGAGGACAGTCGACGCAAGAGGGTCGATGAACTGCAGAGTCGAAGGGTGCGACGAGGGCACAACGAGTGCCTTGGTGGCAGGGTGGACAGCGAGCGGGTAGGGGCCCTTCGAGGTGGGACGCAATGGGTCGAGGCGGACACCCTGGCCGACGGCCGAGACGTGACCGGTCGAGGCACCAACGCGCATGAGAGCACCATCGGCAAAGCCCATCCAATACTCCTCCTCGACACCACGGCTGCCGGGGCGGACAGCGACGCTGAGAATCGGCCTGCCGCCGAGACGAGGGATGTACTCCCTCTTGCCGGAAGCAAGGTGCCACTGGACAAGCACACTCTCCTCACCGACGGAGAGAATCTGCGCGCCGGCCGAAGTGAACGCAATGGCAGCAACGGCATGTGCGTGCCAGTGGAGCGAGGTTGTTGGCAGACGCTTCTCCGTGTCGGCGTACAGAGGCTTTTCGGCAAGCTCGGCCTGCTGAGCCTCAATGGCCGCAGCATCGAGTTGGCGGAAGGCGGCACCGAGGCCGTGCCACAGACGAATGACACCGCGCTCGTCACCGGTAGCAAACCACTCCTCCTGGACCGAGCCGGTGCGCGACTTGCGGTCGGGCGCAAACGCACCACAGGTGAAGGTCTCGTCGGAAACAAACTTGACGCAATTCAGCTTCCACTTGTCATCGGCAACGGTGGCTGGCAGGCGATAGACGTATGCCTTGGCACCGGCGAGGGCGACGACATAGTTTGAGCGGGGCGACATCATGATCGCGGCCGGCTGAGAGCGGAGCTTGCCCACGAGGTACTGGTAGGGAATATGCTTTTCGCCAGCGGGCACGACCTGGGGGAGGAGCGGCACACGCATAAGACGGTGCTGGAGGTGACCGTTGTCATCGCGGACCTTCTTGCCAGGCTTGGGGTTGGTGACGGTCGCGAAGATCCACCACTTGTCAGCCACCTGGCCGACGCAAATCTGATTCACGCGGCCGTCGTCGGCGAGCAGGACGGTGCGAACGTGACGACCCTCAACCCAGTCCCAAATTTTCACAGTGCCGTCCTCGGACGCGGTCACGAGCTGCAGCGGGTTGGTTGGGTGGAGAAGGAGAGCGGTAATGGGCTTGCGGTGGCCGTGAGGGTCGGTCGAGGACAGGGTCGAGAGGCGCGCAAAGTTTGCCGTGGTCGAAGAGTGCACGAACACGGACGTGTTGGCGGCGGTGAAGTAGAACCTGGTTTGTTAGCTATGCCCACAGCGTTCGCAGCTACAACTCACCTGCCATCCTTGGACCACACTGGGGGGATCGCAGAGACCTCGCTGCGTGCGACGGGGACACAGTCCCAACCGGTCACTTGAGGCTGGTGCTGCTTTTTGGGCTTTGGCTTTGAGGGCCCAGCCTTGGAGGGGTTGGAGAGCTCAGCGAGCGGGTCGCGAGCACGCTCCTTGCCCTTGGCGCTTCGTCGCGGACGAACATGGTGTTCCACGGGCAGGGTAGTGAATGATTCGCCCATGGTGAGGCGGGGGGGAGAGAAGAACAGAAGAGATGTTATATCTCTTCGATGGGTGCGAGAGCCAGTCTTGCAAAAGTTGGACGGGTGGGGGGGGTACGAGCACATTCAGGCGCAAGAAATTACAAACGGGGAGGGCAAAATAAACATACATACCAGTGGCAGCTAAACGGGGCGGCTCATATAACACAAATTGTCGTCGACGGAGACAATCCTCAGTTTGATGGAAAAGAATCAGCGCGTGAGCAGCCACGACCCAGGCAGCAGCAGCGCAGGCAGCGAGCACGCTCATCCTGTCGACGTACAGACACACCTTGCTCTCTCCACCACTCCCCAAAACATCCAAAATGGCACTCGACTTTGTGCTCCCCCCTATCCACGACAACGAGGACGGCTCGTGGGGCCCTTCGTCCTCGACCCTCGCCGCTCCCTTCAAGGAGTAAGTTAATGGTCGGGGTCCTCATCCCACCACCACCATCATAATCACATTTGCCACGCATCACAGGTCACTGACCCCCTTCTAGCATCCCCTATGCCCCCTTCTCCAAGTCGGACAAGCTCACCCGCATTGCCGACTGGCACGACCCCGCTCTTGAGGGCGCTGCTTCGTCGACTGCCCGCGGTGGCCGCCAGACCACCACCGCCAACCGCCGCCCCGGCCGTGAGGCCTACGGCGCCTCCGAGGTCAACGCCTTTGGCTACGTTCACGACGAGGACGAGAAGAGCTTCTCGCTCGTCGACTCCACCCGCCCTACCCGCGGCCGTACCTCGGCTCTCCGTGGCCGTCCCGCTCGCGGTGGTCTCGCTCCCGGTCCCCGTGGCGCCGCCGGCCGTGCTGGCGCTGCCCGCCCCGCTGCTCCTGCTCGCGGCGGCGCTCGCTACAGCACTAGCTCGCGTGGTGGCCGTGGCGGTTACGGCTACGACAAGCCTACCCGTACGCGTGACTGGTCGGTGACCCCGGCTCAGGACTGGGAGCTGCTCGAGGAGATTGAGTTCAACCGCCTGAACAAGCTCTCGCTCGGTGTCGACGCTCCCGAGGACCTCGAGGCCCACGGTACCCTCAAGGGCTACGACCGCGCCGTGTTTGACCGTGTCAACACCCGTGCCGAGAAGCCCCTCGAGATCACCGAGCGTGCCCGCTACAACATTACCACCTCGGAGGACCCCGTCATTGCCGAGCTCGCCGAGAAGAAGAAGGCCACCATCTTTGCCACCGACTCGATCCTCTCGGTCCTCATGTGCGCTCCCCGTTCGGTCAACTCGTGGGACATGGTCCTCGAGCGCCGTGGCGACCAGCTCTTCTTTGACAAGCGTGACGGCGGTGCCTTTGACTTTGTCACCGTCAACGAGAACGCTGCCGACCCTCCCGCCGACTCGGACGACGCCCTCAACGGCGCCGCCTCGCTCTCGCTCGAGGCCACCTACATCAACCAGAACTTCCGTTCGCAGATCATCCAGGACAAGTCCAAGGCCTACACCCCTCACCCCAACCCCTTCTACTCGCCCGAGGAGACCGAGCCCCTCGCTCCCGTCCTCTACCGTTACCGCAAGTTCGACATCTCCGTCGGCGAGGAGGAGGAGCTCGACCTCATTGTCCGTACCGAGGTCGACGCCTTCCTCGGCAAGAAGGACACCCCTATCACCGTCAAGGCTCTCAACGAGTACGACTCGCGTGCCCAGGGCGCCGGCAAGGCGCTCGACTGGCGCAAGAACCTCGACACCCAGAAGGGTGCCATTGTCGCCAACGAGATGAAGAACAACTCGGCCAAGCTCGCTCGCTGGGCTCTCCAGTCGTACCTCGCCGGCGCCGAGCAGATGAAGATGGGCTACATCTCGCGTGTCAACCCCCGCGACAACCAGCGCCACGTTATCGTCGGCATCCAGTCGTACAAGCCCGTCGACTTTGCCCGCCAGATGAACGTCTCGCTCGCCAACGGTTGGGGTATCGTCCGCACCATTGCCGACCTCGTCCTCAAGCAGCCCGAGGGCAAGTACGTCCTCGTCAAGGACCCCAACAACCCCACTATCCGCCTCTACGCCGTCCCCGAGGACGCGTTTGAGCCCGTCGAGGAGGAGGAGGAGCTTATCATCCACGAGCAGGACGAGTAGTAGACTAGGTAGAAATGGCTGCATGTATCTTGTCTGGATTAGGGCTAGAAATTATGACTGCACCACAGGCAGGGGAAGCAGCGAAACAGCGGGCGGGTGCTGGCTCACCCGACCAGGCTAATGATGTCCTGAGCGACCGTCACGCCCGGGAGAGGTTCGTCTAACAAAGGGTACCAGTATAGGCTCATGGTGGACTGCACCTGCATTCACCAACTGCCTTACACTCGTTTGGCAGCTGGTTGTGTAGGTATCATCTCGCCATGAACCTGCTCATGCGCGCCTTGTCAGCGGAAGACCGTCTGTAAGGAATCTGCAATGACATGTCCTGCCACAAGGACATGAGGGGCTGAACAGGCATCCACGGGCACGATTGAGGTCGAAAGGAATAGTCGAAGGTGCCGACAACATGGCTGCGATGTCGCTGCAATCGTGGAGGTCGCTGCGCTCGCTCTCAACTGAACAACACGGGGGCCCGCGCTCATATCACTCTGTGGTGCGTCTTGTAGGAGGGGGCCGGGTCGAGTTGCAGCTGGACAGCGCCGAGAGCAAGTGTGTACGGCCATATCCTAGGCGTAGCGGAAGAACTGCCAGCCAACCCAGTTGGCAATGACGAACCACGCCGTGACGGGGACGAGGATTGGGAGGAGGTACTTGTAGTGGTTGTCCGAGCAGAGGACGGCGAGAAGAGGGGACTGGGCGTGAGCTTAAGCGGGGAAGGACCATTAGCTTACGTCTGAGGGGCACCCGATGCCAATGTACAACCCCGCGAGAGCCACTGTTGCCGCTGTACCGAGGACAAACGAGACGGAAAGCGCGTACATCTGCCCCGCTGTGGACGCGACCAGTGCGCGCGCCGGCGGGGGGTTCGCGTAGTCGTCCTCTTCCAGTACGAGGTTGGTCTTGGTCGACGAGGGCACGGTCGGCGTCGCGGTACCCGAGCTTGCTGCTGGAGCTGTCTTGGACATTGTCTTTGGTGTCGCTGTCGTGTCGTTGTTCGACTGGGGTGCGGGTTTTTGGACCCTCTTTGTCTCCTCTCCTCCGTCGGGAGCCGTTTCGTCGTTATCGCGAGGCACTGCGTGAGAGGGAAGCGGCGGTGTCGAGGTGCACGATGAAACAAGCGCGCAGTTGCAGGACCAGACGTCGATGCGAAAGAGGAAGAAGATGTGAAACGACGTGGGAGAGAGAGGGTGAGAGACGAGCCGGGGATTTAGTGTCGTCACCATCAACAAGCGCGCTGGCCCATTTGGCCACTTCTTGCTTTCATACCTTCCTCCGTCATTGAGTCTTTATTAATCACCAACACCCACCTCCATCGTGCAGCGCACTCTTGCACTCCCCGCGCTATGCACATTATTGCCCGGCGCGGGCACAACAAGACCAGAGGTACGTAGTCCCCTCTCAGCGCGTCGCGATAGCGATTGGCGAGAGACGCTTTCAGAGGCACGCTTCTGACGGTACAGAATGACCGCCGTGCCCCAACCTTTTGCGCAGGCGCCGACGCCGACGTCGGCACTGCTGATGCCTGTCGCCGAAGCTCCACCACCACTGCCTCCCAAGGATACCAGCGGCGCCGCACTGCTTGACAGCAGCATTGACGCCCGGCGCAGCATGACGGCCGACCCGTCCACTCCGCCGGGCTTGGGCGCGGCGACTACCCCGACAGCTACCCTGCCGCCCAACGCCAACGTCCATGCCAACACCCTCGCCGAGCCGACGCTTGCCCTGCCGCAATCGCAATCACTACTGTACCCTCACCAACAACAACATCATCCCAATCTCACATCGCGCCTCAGCGCGCTCTTCCACGCCGGACCAGGACAACACGCGGTGCCCGCCATGTCCAGCACGACGGTGCCCGACTCGCCAGGCCCCGTCGTACCCGGAGTGGACGGTCTGGACATGGTGACCTTCAAGGACCGGAACGCACTCAAGGTTCTCGTCGTTACGTGGAACATGGGCGATGCCTTGGTACGTCTCGGACTGGGTCTGTCAGCAGCGCGCGCGCTGTGCGAACAGCTTTGGTGCCAGAGAAGCTGCAGCTCGCAGCGCACGCAGTCGGCTTCCGCTGCGGCAGACGTCGTCATACCAACCCCTCCCCCAACAACCTTGATGACAGCTGACGCGCTCCGCAGCCCAAAGGCGATTTGAGTGTCCTCCTCGGCGACGTCCCGACATACGTAGCGGATGAGTACCAGGCCGATCCATCGTCGGGTCTGCCTCTGCTTCCTATCGAGAACGTGCACCCCTACCACGTTATCGTGTTCGCCGCGCAGGAATGTCCCACGCCCAGCGGTGTTCCCCGCGGTCTCGGCGCCGGACTTATGAAGGGCAAGGGCGTTGGTTTGCAGTGGAACGACCAAGCGATCAAGAAGGAAGGAGTCGGAGCCAAAGAGGGGTCCAAGGAGGTGTTGAAGGACGCCAAGGAAGGAGACAAGGACGAGAAGAAGAGGGAAGGGACGGGCGACGAGGTCACGAGACCCAAGCCGCTACGACAAGATTCTGAAAAAGACTTGCGACAGAACAGCAAGGAGGGCAAGGTGACTGGCGTCCTTGACAGTCTCAAGGTCAAGGAGGGTCTCAAGGAGAGCTTGAAGCAGAGTCTCGGGACGCTGGACACACTCGGCCTCACGGACAGGAAGGACGACAATGGAAGCCCCGCTCCCTTGAGCGACCGCAAAAAGCTCGAACGGCTCCGCGAGACGTATGACATGGGATCGAGCTCGCCTATCCGTATGACCTCGCCACTGTCGGATGAGCGCCTGTTCTCACCCGCTACAGTGGAGCACAGGGTGCCAGCAGGACCCAAGGGCTGGAGTGCGATGCTCGAAGGTGAGCTTTGAGAATGGCGTAGCAGCTGACATTTAGAATGGCTCTGTGCTGGACCTCCAAGACCCGCAACACCAGAAACCTCGCCCGGCTCATCTGATCAGACCCCTGCCGCCCCTACCTCCCCCAGCAAGCAGCCCAAGCCCTTACACAAGACGTCGGGCGGCTCCAAGCCGATCGGCATCCCCATGCCCCCGGTCGCGGCGCTGGTGACCCCCTCACCCATCCACACAATGCACGCGCGTGCCACGCCCGTGGCCCGCTCGTTTGAGCCGAGCAGCATTGCCACCAACAGCGTGTTCGGGACCAGTGCGGCAACAGACTCCTCCTTTGGCGCACCGTCCGCTGCACCACCCGGTACCAGTGTGATGAGCAGCAATGGCGGCTTCCTCGCCCCGCCCGCCGACTTTAACCATCCGGGTCTGACGAGGTCGCTGAGCCAGCGGAGTATCACCCGCTCACCGAGCGACCAAGGGCTCGAATTGCCCGCCCCTCCGAAGTGCATCCGCGAGCCTGGTGCAGGCCCATACGTCAATGTTGCCAAGGAGCGTCTTTTGGGCCTTTACATGAGCGTGTTTGTGCACAAGGGGTGCGAGAACCTGGTGAGAGGCGTGGACAAGGACTTTGTCACTACTGGTCTCGCCGGCGGCCGGTTTGGCAACAAGGGCGGAATGTGAGTTTCCGGTCCCTTCGACGTTAAGCTGACATGCAGTGGTATCAGTCTCCATCTGGGCGAGAAACGACTTCTCTTCATCAACGCACATCTCGCAGCGCACACGGACAGGAATGATGCTCGCCTTGCCAACATTGCAAAGATCAAGGGTTCGCTCGACCTCAACTGCTTCCTGCCGGCCGAGGACCCACGCGCGACCATGCCAGATCTGACCGACCGGTTCGACAGCAGCTTCTGGTGTGGTGACCTCAACTTCCGCGTGGACATTACGCGACAGCACGCCGATTGGCTCTTGAAACAGAACAAGTACCAAGAAGCTCTGGCTTGGGACCAGCTGCGTAAAGCAATGGAGGACCCGCGCCACACACCCTTGCCAGGCTTTTACGAGGCTCCCATCACGTTCATGCCTACGTTCAAGTACGACGTGTGGAAGTCTGTGCGCGCTACGAACCGCGACATGCGTCGGTCCATCCGTCGCCGCAAGGCTGTGGACCGGCACGAACGGTCGTCGTCGGAGATCAACCCAGCCACCTTGCAAGGTGTGCCCGAGGGAGCCGAGTGCGACTTGCTAGAAGAACCAGAGTATTCGGGTTCCGACGTCGGCGACGTGACCCATGACCATGGAGCACCGCCGTGCATGCCGGGCGTCTCACCCGAGATGGGGACAAACGAACTGCCACAACATGAAATGTTCCCTGACGCAGAGTCGGTTCGCTCCAGCGTGTACCTCGACGATCCACCCTTTTCGCAGGACGGAGGCGACGAGCTTGCACCCAGCGGTCAAAGTATCCGGTCGACCGCTTCTGCCAGTGCCCTGCGGTCACCGGCCTCGACAGCAACCGTGGCCACGACTGGGACAGGAGTTAGCACTGGCCGTCCCAAGCCCTCACTGAAGGAGAAGAGCAGGAAACTGCTCAACATTCTGAGACTGGGCAATGGGCGACCACTGTCGCGCTCTGCCCCACGGACTGGGACGCCGGCGGATTCTGCCCGACGCACATCTACATCATCGTTCCGGTCGTTTGTGTTGTCCGAGGACGGTGTGTCGACCGTTCTGAGCGACGATGCGACCCCGCCTGTCCATCCCCTCGACGATCCCTTGGGCGCTGTTGTGGGGCTGGGGCTCGGCGAAGGTAGCCCACAAGGTGTAACCAATGTTGCCAACGGCCACGCGCACTTTGTTCCCGGGGCCGACGCCAACGGCCACACCCATGTCCCCGGCTCTCACCCGCACCACCTGATGCCGGGTGCTCCAAACGGCAGTGCACTGGGTACGTCTGTGAAAAGCGAGCACAGCGGCGGCGGCCACGCCCGTCGACCGTCGTCGTCGTCTGTCCGCCTTCTTTCATCCCCACCGCGACGCCACATTTCCCTCCGCCGCCGCAGCCCATCTATGCGGAGCAACCACACTGAGAACGAAGAGGCGGACGACTTTGACGACACCAAAGACAACCGCGTGGGCGTGTACGATTCGAGCAAGAAGCAACGAATCCCCAGCTGGTGTGACCGTGTACTGTTCAAGAGTCACATTATCCCCGACGACGACGTGATTCTGGACGAGGACGACGAGGACGACGATGATGACTCGTCAAGGGGCAACGGACGGTTGTATCGCCTGACACATGTGTTTTCCAACTTTGGGTCAACACTCCGCAAGCGGTCAATGACATGGGACGAGTCGTTGCCGCGACCCGACCTGCCCCCAGCACCAGACACGCCACCCACTGCACCACCCACATCCGTCCTCATCAATCCCGACTCGGTGCCCCCCACGCCCGTCCCCAACGCGCGCGCAACGTTTGTCAGCGAATCGCCAGACCGGATCCCCAACTATGGTCCACTCAATAACGGCGGCGACTCACTATCCCAGTCTCCCCCCGGCCCGGCCGCGAGCCAGTTCCCCAACCGGTCCCGCAGCGTCACCTTTGACGGCCCCCAGCCGAGCACGCCGCAGCGCACGCCCATCGAGGGCAACAACGACGTCCCCTCGCCGCTCATGAGGCCACGCGTGGGCACCAGCGTCTCGATTGATTCCGCCGCATCACGATCGCCCACGGCAGCCACGGGCACCAGTCCGTCGGCAACCAGCGTGCTCGGCTTGAACCGCCGCGTCTCGTCTGCCAGCCGCCGAGGCTCCGTGTCGTCGCGCCGGGGATCTATCGGGTCGCGCAGGAAGAGCGCCGACCCGGCCCACCCAACGGCATACATGCCCCAGCTGACCCACGCGCGCACCACCGGCCACTCGCTCGACGACTACCACCAGCACCGGTTCACCGACCCGAACCTGCACGCTGTCCCGACCGGCCCGCGCGCGCAGGGCTCGGGCTTGTTCTCCAAGCTGCTCCGCAACCTGCCTGGAAAGCTGGCCTCGCGCGTGTCCCTCTTCCACGGCAGCGACGCGGGCCACGGCGCCGACGGCGGGGACCTCCTCGCGCCGCGCAGGCACCTCGCAGGCGAAGTGCGCGTGCTGCACTACGGCACGATCGACGACGCGGGCATGCGGCAGTTGGAGGGACGGAGTGATCACCGTCCAGCGATTTTCGCGGCTGCAGTGTATGTGTGAGAGGGGGAAGGATGGGACGGTGACGAGGGAGTGGGGTGTATACTGGGGAGAGGAGTGGGGAGGGACAGGAAGAAGGAGTCTCGGGATGTAACCACATAGACATATAGCCCACTTATTAACCATAATTTGCGAACAACGCCCACAGCACACAGCACACAGCACACAACGGCCTGTCATGACGTATCTTTATCATGCATATCATGCACGGCTACAGCTACTGCTTTGTGGCTCATTTTGGCTATTTTGGACGGGTTTGCAGGCTATATAGACTGGGGTAGGCCCACAGCGTCCTTTCGAGAGGTTGGAGGAGTCGGTTAGGGGTGTGGTGGTAGACAAAAGGGATTAACGTGGTATGTGGTAGAGTGTTGTAACGGGGTATCAATAGTATGTTTTTGACCTGCGCGTTGTCGCGTCTGGGCCTTTGACAAGGAGGAGGAGAGGTCGGATGGGGTGGGGTTGAGGATAGGACATGTCGGTGAGGAGGGTAGGGGGTGACGCGGGAGACGATCTCGGTGTAACGCAAGGACAATCGCAATCGACAATAATTTCGACAATCGCGGGGTCCGACCTACCTGGGCGTACGAGAACGCTCGGGGGCGGGCCTCACAAGAATGGGCTCAAGAGAGGGAGGGACAAGGATAGGGACAGTCGTGAACGGTGTGTCGTAGACGAGGGGTTCGTAAAGAGTCGTAGAACGAGGACATGGAGAGATCGTGAAGGTTGCTATTCACAGGCGGTTCTCCTTTGTTCGTGTGTTGTGGCAACGCCCGCCGTTATGGTTTGTGCTTGGCAATCACTCCTACAAGGCCTTTGATTGTCAGCACCGACCGCTACTCCACTCCCCGGCCGCCCCAAGCAAACATCAAAACAAAACGCACCTCGAGAGCCCCATTGTTGCCCTGGTCGTCCGTGGTCGCGTCGCGGAAGCCGGCCGGCTCGTCCTCCCTGGTCGCGCCGTACGCCACACTCACGTCCGAGAGAGGCATGTCGGGGTCGACACGGCGCAGAGCTGTACGCTTGGCTGATGGCTTCTTGTCGAGGACAGCGGTCTTGGGCGCGAGAGCGCGGGTCGGCGCGGCCTTGCTGCTGTGGACCTTGGACCTCGTACGGGACGCGGGGGAGTCGAGGATACCGCTGTTCTCCTTGTCAACCATACCGGTTGGCGTAGGCGCGCGCTCGCGCTTGCGACCCGGAGTGGATGGGCCGGCGGTGGACGACAATGTCGAGGGGCCAGGGGCGGCGCCGCGGAGGGTGGTGTGTTGCTTGACAGCCGCCGGCTTGACGGGGTCGGTGAAGATGGTGAACGACGATGAGGTGGCCTTCGGCTTGGCTCGAGTGCTGCTGGCACTGGCTGGGGGGTTGCTCGAGTCGGAGAAGATCTCAAATGCGCGCTTGGACGCGGGAGCGGCGTTGGTGGAGCGGCGCTGCTTGGGGTCACCGCTCTTGAGTCCGAGGGTAGTCTTGGTGCCGAGCGCATTCTCGCGGTCAAGCTTGGTGCGCACCGACGGCTGCTGTGCGGGCTTTGATGACAGGGGCTTTTTGGTCGTTCCGCTGCTACCGAGCGACGCCTTGCCGCCGTCGGCACCACCAGCAGGAACGTCCTTGGCCCCCAGGGAGCGGGGCTTGTCGGCCAACGGGCCCTTGGCGCTGGGGAAACCTGTGCGGGACGGCTGGAGCGAGCCGAGTGCTGTTCGGTGCGCGGTGGACCGCTTGGTGGTGGGAGAGGAAGGTGCGCGGAGGGGGAGGAGGTTGCTGCTGGCTGCCGCAGAAGAAGAAGACGAGGCGGCGGCGGAGGCTCCGGACTTTGGTGGGGAGTCTGCGTAGATTGCAAAGATGGCCCCCTTCTTCTTTGTGACGGGCATGGTGGGGATAGGAGTGGTAGGAGTATGGACAAGAGGGGGGAGGATGAAGCAGACGAGGACGCGCTCCAAGTGCTGGCGCGAGGAGAGACACGGAGGAGAGTGTGGGCTCACTGGGTCGCCGTTTTGCTTCTTGTGGTATGGGTGAGGAGTGTTTTGAGGCATATCAGAATCCAGCAAACATCAGAGCAGGGTGTGGGCGGAGATGCAGGCGGAGGCAAAAACACACTACGGCGTGTAAACAGAAGGAAGTCATGCGCGTAATGAGTTTACATAATGTGGGATTATTTTATTTGATCCCCCCCAAGATTCCGTGATCACACGGATCTCGTTGCGGCGACTTGCGGGGCCGCCGGCGTCCTCTCCGGCTGTGGACGGGTCATCGGTCCGGCGGTTCAATATAATGGCGTGGTCTCAGTCCAGCACACCTTGCACAGTCAGCACACAGGCTGGCGACCTAATATAGATCACTGCCTCTTCAGTCCTCTTCCACACTAACCACCACACTCACACACCATGGCCCTCTCCCGCGTCATCCTCGTCACAGGAGCGTCCTCTGGTATCGGTCGCGCGACTGCCATCACTCTCTCCAAGTCGTTCCCTTCCCCAACGCACCCAGAGCCTCTCGTCCTCGCGCTCGTCGGACGCCGCAAGGAGGAGCTCGAGGAAACCGCCAAGCTCTGCCGCGAGGGTACCACTGCCGAGGTCCTCCAGGGCGACGTCAGTGTCGACGCCGACGTGGAGCGCATCTTCAAGACGGTAAAGGACAAGTATGGCCGCTTGGACTTGCTCTTCAACGTGAGTTGAGGTCAGTCCTGGTCAGACTCAACTGACAACAGAACGCGGGCGTCAACCTCCTCAAGGGCAACCCCCTTGAGGACCAGGACATGTCGCTGTTCCGCAAGATGATTGACATCAACGTCATTGGCGCAGTCTTGGTGCGTGCTTAACGGCTTGCAGCTGCCTGACCCATTCCTCTCAGTGCACCCGCGAAGCCATCAAGATCATGAAGGACCAGTCTCCCCAAGGCGGCAGGATCATCAACAACGGCTCCATCTCGGCGTGGTCGCCGCGTCCCAACTCGGCGGCCTACACAGTTTCCAAGCACGCCATCCTGGGTCTGACGAGGAGCACGTCCCTTGACGGACGCAAGTTTGGTATCATGGCCACTGAGCTGGACATTGGAAACGCGTCCACGGTCCTCGCTTCCCAGCAGACGACTGGTACCCCGCAAGCGGACGGCAGCATCAAGATTGAGCCAATGATGAACGTCGACAACGTGGGCAAGAGCGTTGCGTTCATCGCGGGACTGGACAAGGATGCCGACGTGCTGCAGTTTACCATCACGTGAGTGTATAGGAGAGTTCCGGGGACTTGTGGGATGTGCTATTCCTTGCAGAAGCGCAGGGATCAGGGAGAGATATGACGCCTCAACTCTCACGGGATTCGTACTGGACACTTTGCCATCTGCAGCTCACCTGCGAACTTGAAGCTGACATTTCACAGTGCCCCAGGCATGCCGTTCGTGGGACGTGGTTAAGCGTATGCAGGAGAAGCAGTTTTATAGGTTGTCACTTGGAATGCGTTGTCTGTACTGTGATGCATAGGTGCGATGGAAGCCATGGGAACAGCAGAGCGTTTGGTCTTTGGCTGGACGTGTCTCGTCGCACATGAGCCTGACCGATATCACGCGGGGTGGAGGTGCAAAGGGAACGGCCCGATCTGAACTCAAGTTGACTGCTTTGTCCACTGTCCCGTCCGTCGTCGCCACCATGACCGGTAAGCAACCACCCCATAGACAGCCCTCGCTCACTGTCTCGCAGGATTCCAAAATGCTGGGGTCACAAAAGGTATAGCTTGACAGCTGTTGCCACGCTGACGATGCAGGCATCATGCTGCTCTTGGGCATCACCTCCCTGGTGACGAGTCTCACCGACTCCAAGCCATACATCCACCTCCAGCTCGTGCCCCACATTACAAAGTACCACCAGGTGAGCATCTGTGCGCATGGTTCAATGGTCACTGATGCTTTCAGTTCTGGCGCGTGCTGATACACCCGTTCGCGTTCGCCAACTCGACCGAACTGCTCATGGCTGAGCTGCTGTTGTACGACGTCGGCGTGCGGATTGAGCGGTACGTACCAAGTGTGACTCCGTCGTGCTCATATATCAAAGCTCGTTTGGGTCAAGGAAATATGCCGTGAGTTGCATATGGAGTGATGGAAAGCTCACACCCAGTCCTTCATCGTTGTCTCAACAGTTCTCTCCACCGTCCTCGCGTGCGCGGCCATCATCCTCGGTCACAAGTTTGGCCTCAACGTGATCCCCGCCGGGCCTTATGGAATCATCTTTAGCTTGTGAGCTGTCCTCCAGGAATTACATCTCTGACTCCAGGCTATGGCAATACCACCGCACCGTGCCGAGCCTGTACGCCTTCCGCTTCCTGGGCTTCCCTTTCTCGTCCAAGACCATGTCGTACATCCTTGCCTCCCAGCTCGTCCTCTCCCAGCTGCCAGGCAGCGCCCTCGCGTCGGCCTGCGGTCTGGTGACGGGCTACCTCTATCGCACAGACACACCCTTCTTGCTCCCCTCGGTGTCGCGCCCGCGACGTCTCTGGCGCCCGCTCAAGGCCTACCGCGTCCCCCTCAGTGTGCACAACCTCCTCGCGCGCATCTTCACCCCTCTGCTTGGCAACTCGGCGCCACCCCGCAGGTCCACGCGCGTGCTGCCCGGTCAAATTCGGGACGCGGCAGACGACGCGGCGGTGGCCCCGCCCCCCACGGGTCTGCGTGGGTTGGCCGCGCGCGCCGGCCTCGCCACAGCGGCGCCCACTCGCCGTCCCACAGCAGTGACCACTGCCGCCGCCGCCGGTGGCGAGGTGACGCCGGCCGGCAACGGCAACGGCGAGCCAGGCGCCCGTGCTGCGATGGGCGAGTGGGTCAACGAGATGACCGGTAGGGGCGGGACGCGTGCCCCGACCGAGCAGGAGATTGCAGCGTGGGTTAAAAACGGCAACGACAAGCTGACCCCCACACAGGCTCTCCAACATGTTCCCCAATCTCTCCCGCGAGACCGTCGTCCGTGCTCTGCAACGTAGCGACTTCAACACAGCGCTCGCTATCGAGGCGCTCCTCGTGCAGGGCTCATAGGGTGTTTTGTACACTTGTTTAAACACCACTGGTGCACTGGTGTTCGTATAGAGTAGGACTATGTACAGGTATCTCTCTTATGCGGGGTATCGGCGATGGCGAGGAGGTGGGGCAGGTGCGCCGGCGCGTGTCGTTGGTGTCGTTGTTTCGCGCCGGCAAACTGGCCCAGAATCGCTGGTGCCGTCGTTTGCTCGGTTATAGTGTGTCCAAAGGCGGCCTACTTGCTATCCTTCTTGTCCTCCTGGCCAGCCTCCATCTCGCCCAGAATGGTCATGAGCGCGTCCAACCGGCCCTCAAGCTTATCAGCGACGGTGTCCGCGGCGTCCATCTGCTTGAGGATGTCCTCGAGATCGACGTCTTCGCCCTCCTCAGATGCCTTGAGGGCGTCGATGATGGGCTGCAGGGCGGCACGGTCGGCGGGGGAGAGCTGGGACATGTCCAGGCCGGCGAGGGGGTCATCGGCGGACTCGGTTGAGTCAGAGGTGGAGGTTGTGGTGGTGTTTGTGGTACCGTTGGCAGCGCGGGTCTGGGTCTGCGCGCCAGGCTCGGTGGGCGCCATGGCCTGAGCAACGAGTTCGAGGTCGGAGAGCGACATTTGTGGGATGGGTTGGTTACTGGGAGAGTGGAACGTCCGAGACCACTGTCGAGCGTGGAAACGTCAGAACAGTGACGACGCCGGAGGGTAATGACTGGCGATTACAAAGCGGATACTTGTGTAATGTCCGTGTTCAAACCACCCGATTAGTTGACTGGACTAATGATTTGTGGGACCCTACACACGTCATCTGCCCCGGCGCGTCCGTTCAAAACGCGGGGGACGGGCGCGGGGAAGGGCCGCCAGGTGCGCAAGTGCATCAAGCGTGCACGAGTGGTCTGTTGACATTGCTCTTACCACCTCCCCCCAACCACTCCCACATTCACCATGGCCGCACGCGGAGGATACTCTGTCGTGGTCTTCCTGCTCGACATCTCGCCCTCCATGGGCGAGGCGCAGGCTGACCCGGGTGGGTCGGGCGTCAAGAAGAGCCGCCTCCACTGGGCAAAGGAGTACATGGCCCGCATTTGTGAGGACAAGGTATGTGGGCGGGGTTGCCGCCAGCGCTCACACGTTACAGGTACACGCTGCACGCAAGACTGATCACGTCGGTGTGGTCACATTCGGTGGTAGTGAGTAGCTGATGCTTTGTTACTGAAGCTAAACACCACAGACACGAACAACGACACTCACAACAACTGGGTCAAGAACAACCCCGACGACGACCAAGTCTACAACAACATTGCGAGCGAGGTGGCTATCCAGAGCACCAAGCCCAAGCTCCTCGAGGCGATCATGAATGCCCAGGTCGGACAGAACGACGGCAATCGTGAGGTTAAAGGACTTGGAATGTGCTAACCAAGCCAGCCGTGGAGGCTCTCCTCGTCGCCCTCGACATGATTCAGAATCACAAGCACAGCAAGATGTGGACGCTCGATATCGTCCTCCTTACCGATGGCGAGACGGCGTTTGAGCAAGACTCGTTTGACGTTGCCATGGATCTGATCGACAAGTTGGGCGTCAGGCTTACTCTGCTGTGGGTGGTTGTGGCAACATTGGCCGCCCATAACTGACCACCCAGCGGCCTTGGTTTTGAAGCCCCACCCGCCCCCGTTTCCAAGGACAAGTCACGCAACAAGCGCTTGTCTGAGAAATTCTGGCGCACGTTTATCAAGACGCTGCACGACAACGTCAGCAAGACGACCGAATCGGACAGCTTCCTCCCCAAGCTCCACCCCTTTGAGCCCAAGCTCATCACGGCACGTCGCCCCAGGCCAGCCACTGTCAACGGCACGCTGTCCCAATCCACACTGTGGATTGGCTCGGAGCAGGTCAACGACCAGGAGGTCGTCAAGATTCCCTTCAAGTTCTCCAAGGCGACCATGAAAGCCCGTCCGCCTTCCTTGTCGAAAGCGTGGAAGGCCGCTGTCGAGATGCAGAACCCCAACGCCAATGCCCGTCGTGGTGCCGAGGCAAGCCAGATGATGTCTTCCATTGCAGAGATGCAATCCCAGGCCCAGTCACAGCACCAGTCCATCCCGCAGGCAGGCGACTTGGCATCCATGCTCTCCGCCGAGGTCAAACGCCATCCGACGTACTTTATCAAGCGCACAGCTCCAGAGGCCGCCCCGGCCACCCAGGGAACCCAGACGCAACTGTCCCAGGCTCCTCCCGTCACCCAGAAGGGCGAGCTAGAGGAGGAGGAGGAGGAAGAAGAGGACGGAGACTTCCCAATGGGCGAGGAAGATGAGGTGGTTGACAAGGAGGATATTGTCAAGGCCTATCGTTTCGGCTCGAGCTGGATTCCCATGGAGGCCGACACATTCGATCCTCTGCGTACCCAAAAGGGCGTCGAGGTCATTGGCTTTATCCCCCAGAAGAATGTAAGCTAACAGGGTTTTGATCGTAGCTGACATTCAGATTCGCAGGTACATGCTCATGGGCGAGGTGCGCTACATGTGGCCCGACCAAAGCCAGCCCAAGGTGCAGATCCAGTTTTCGTCCTTTGTCGAGGCCCTCATGACGACGGGTATGGCCGCCATCACGCGCTGGGTGTATAGGGACGGCTCCGACCCCGATATTGGTGTCGCTGTTCCCGACCAGACCTTCCCCGGTGAGGGCAAGAAGCTCGATCTCATGTACTGGGCTCGCCTGCCGTATGCCGACGACGAGCACAAGTTCTACTTCCCCAGCTTGACAAAACTCAAGACGGCACAGGGTAAAGACATCACGGAACACCCGTATATACCTACCAAGCAGCAGTGTGACTTGATGGACGAGCTCGTCAAGCAGATGGACCTCGACACGGTCAAGCCGCCCAAGGTACCCGGAGAGGAGAGCGAAGAGGAGGAAGAGGACGAAGACTTGGACGAAGACTCGGACATGGAGGATGCCGACAAGGACAACGGTCCCAAGAACACTTGGTTCAACCCAGCTCGATCTGTCAACCCTTCTCTCCACCGCATCAAGGAGGCCATTTTCCACTCAGCCTTGACACCAGACCTTGACGCCAACCCACTTCCTCCACCACACCCGGAGCTCACCCAGTACATGAAGACACCCGAGGAGCTGGGTATCAAGGTCGAAAAGATCACGGAGCAGCTCAAGGCCGCGCTGGATATCAAAAAGGTTCCTCCCCGTACCCGCAAGCGTGCCGCCAAGGAGGGCATGCGTGAGGACGAGGGATTGTGAGTTGTATACGCACAACGTTTTGGTCACAGCTAACGCGCTTCAGCATTGACCTCGACGAGCTCTTTGCCGGTCCAAGTGGCACCTTTGTGCCTCCCAACATTCCCGATACCCAGGTCAAGAACGAGCTTTTATCACCTAGCAAGCCAGACCGCAAGCTGGATGTCGAGGACGACAAGCCCGTCACAGACGAAAAGCCCGACTATGAGAATGATCCCGATTTCCTCCCCAGCAAGATGCCAAAGTCCAGGCCCAAGCCCGGAAGGCTGATCAGCAACGAGCAGCCTCTCCAGGACTTTAGACGCCTGGTCGATGGCGATGGAGATGTGTTCCGCAAGGCCGTGAGCTGCATATTTTGGTTGCGTCGGCTGACATCCAGATCCAGGACCTCGGCGTTGTGGTCAAGGAGAATGTCGCTGCGTCATTCTCCCACTCGGCCTTTCCCCTGGCACTCAAGTGTCTCGAAGAGATGCGTTCCACGGCTTTGACGTACGAGGAAACCGAGACGTACAACGAGTAGGTTGGCTTCCAATTGCGAGATATTAACCGCACAGCGCCATTGATGACCTGGAAAGGACGGTCAAGGGTGCCGGCTTTAAACACCCCGATTTCTGGGACCGTGCGTGAACATTACGAGGAAACCCAACTAACCCTTACAGACTTTGACAAGGCCGGCAAGACCGTGGCCAAAATCACCCCGGACGAGGCAATGGAGGCGCTCGAGGATTATGACGAGTAGTACATGACCAGAGGAGACGGGGGCTGGCTGAGCCTTTGTACATGCAGCACAATGTATCATAATTTCAGCGCACTTGGATACTTACTTGACGTAACTGGTTTTAATTGGATGTGCTCGTTGATAGCAAGAGGGCCAAGTCCAGCTGGGAGAGAGGACGAATGAGATATCATTGTGGATCTCGCCACTGATCAGTCTGACCACCGGCTGAGCCAGGTTCCTGTACCTCTGTGGGTCGTGGTACATGGCGCAGAATTTCTGCGTCTCGTTCAGTCTCCTGTCCTGCCGACGTCGCCCTCTCTGTGCTATGCACCTCATCGCCACCCAATGCCTGCGGGTTTCCAGCTTTGTCCTCTGTTGCCCGCCAAAAGTGCCCGATTGGAGACCCCGCATTCCGCGTGGCCAGTGACGTGTTTTGCGACGCTTTCCATCGCCATCTCGACGTTGTCCACCGCAGCACCCACCCCAAAGTCAACCATCATGTGGCTCGCCGGTGCCGTCCTCACGGCTCTCGCGGGCACCAGTGCCGTCTCGGCATCGCTCTCGCCCCCCTTCAGCGTCACCGTCGAGACTTCGTGGGCCGCGCCTCCCCTGCTCCTCGAGATTCTGTAAGCAGACAACCGCTGGCGGCCCAATACCCTTGGCTAACGTCTGCAGCGAGGTGGCCCACGATGAAGACCCATCAGCATACTTCCCTCTCCTCAAGCTGCTTACAAAGCACTCACTCACCCTCGGTCCTTCCCCCACTCCGCAAAAGGTCCTCGAGACAGCTCTTGATGTGGTCCACTCGCACGACATCCTCCCCAAGCCCGGCTCGAGGAGCACGTTCGAGCTCGCCCTCGCGCTGCACACCGCCGCTCCCCGCATTGCCGCCGCTTATGCAGACTATACCGTCGACGAAGCCAAGCTCGATGTCGCCGGTTGCGCGTCCTGGGTAGAGTGGCGCGGCAAGGGATTCTGCGATGCCGAGCAGCTTCAGCGTGATGTCGAGAGGAGTATTGACGAGCGTGGCCGTGCTCCGTGAGTTATGTCTCTATTGAGCCATAGCTGACATTAACAGTGACCCGCGCACTCCCTCTCGCCCGTTTGACCGCGTCTCTCACTCGCCTCTCGGGGACGGACCCCAAGCTGTCCTCTACTATTCCCCGTCGCCCGAAGCGCTGCCTCTCCTCGAGTACCTCGACACCCACGCGCGCGCGTACCCTGCCTTCCAGTATGTGGTGCGGTACCGCCCTTTCCCGGCCGACGAGTCGTCGGATGCCCCTCGCGCTCCTCGCACCCCTTTGGCCGGTTACAGCGTCGAGATGGCGCTCAAGAACACGGATTACCTTGTCGTCGACGACCGCATCACCGCGGGTGGAGACGGCGCGCAGACTGCATTCAAGGACTCCAAGGACGCATCCAGATCCAACCCCTTTAGCGAGATTCTCGGTGAAGACCCATGGTCTGAGAGCGCCATTCCTCTCGCCAAGGAGGAGATCCTAGACCTGGGTCTGAAGGCTGTGGCTCTCATCAAGGCTGCCGACAAGCCTCTGGACGCGTTCATTGAGTTGTCCCAGGATCTGCCAAAGTACTCTGCTGCTCTGGCCAGGCATGTTGAGGTCCCCGAGGACATTCGCAAGACTTCCCAGAGGCTGGCAGTTAGGCATCCTCTGGGTCCTGCGGCCTTCCTCAACGGTCGAGTGCTCAAGGACACGGAAATGAATGCATTTGGGTGAGCCCAGAAATGGCAAGTATCGAGCTGACCATCTAGTCTCCTCAAGGCCGTCCGCCGCGAGCGCGATATCATGACCTCTCTCCTCGCCATTGGCTACACTCCCAAGCAGGCCTTCCAACTCGTCTCGGACGAGCTGATCGGCCACGCTGAGACGGAACATGACCCTCTGGAGGGACTTGTTGATGTCTCTGACCGCATTGAGGGCGGCGGTGTCATCACCTATGTCAACGACATTGAAAAGGATCGCCAGTACGCTCGTTGGTCGCCGTACATGCAGGAATACCTGCGCCAGATCTACCCGGGCCAGCTGCACCTTGTGCGCAAGAATACCTGGAACACGGTTTTGGTTGTCGACCTCGCTACCGCCCGCGGCATTGAGGCAATCGCTTCCACGGCTGGATCTATGCTGCAGCGTAATGTGCCTATCCGCTTTGGTGTGGTGCCGCTCTTTGGCCACGTCAATGAAGATTGTGAGTTGTTTGCTAAGCCCCTGAGCTGACGTGCAGCGGGACAAATTGCACGTCTCGTGCTCTACATCTCTGGCAAGTGGGGCGCGATGAAGACTCGCGAGTTCCTCAACATTGTGAGTCTGCTCGTCTTGCAGCGCTGAACCCTCAGATCCACGCCTCGGTCCCCAAGGGATCGTCCCCCATGATCCGTGTTCACCCACAGGTTATGCAGGGGGCCTACGAGCGTGTCGCCCGCGGTGAGGGTCTCACCTTTGAGGAGGTTATGGAGAGCCCCGAGTTGGCCACCCAACTTGAGGTGACCTTGAAATACCTTAACCGTATCGGTGCGTCCAGGGATGACTCGCCACTGGGTTCAGTCTACGTCAATGGAAAGTACGCCGCCTTTAGTGGAACCTGGACACAGCACCTCACTGGCACGCTGTCCCAGCATCTCAACCACATTCAGGAGATGGTAGCTAGCGGCGTCGATTTTGAGGAAGGCGACGGCGAGGTGGCAACCTACTTCTACGATCTCCCCACTACCGCCAAGCACCGTAACCGCCACATTGTGCCAACTGAGGAATCAACACTCCGTATATTCAACCTCATGGATATCTTCCCCGACAACACCGAATATATTGACACCGAGTTTATGTACCCTGATGCTGAGGACGCCGGTACGCCCCTCACGACTTGGATCGTCGGCGACCTTGACAGCGACGATGGCCGCTCTCTCGTCCTCGACGCCGTTAAACACATCCAGGGTCCTGAAGCGTCTTCTCGTCTCGGCTTCATCCACGTTCCCAGCCCCGAGAGCTCCAACGTCCAAGGATACCGTCTCTCGACCCTTCTCTTCCAGTTTTATGAGTCTGGCGCATTTAGCCTGGTCAAGCCAGACCAGTTCCAGTCTATCCTCGAGGAGATTGAGACGAAGGGTAACGTCATTGACGGTGGCGACATTTCTGCCCAGTCCAACACCGACCCCCTCAACGTCCTCACCGCCGACGGGTGGAACGTCGCCGACGCCGCCCGTGCTGCCGAGTTCTGGAAGCTCGGCACCGCCGTTGCCGATTCGCTTGGACTGCAGAGCACCAAGCCGCATATTCTGATGAATGGCCGCGTGCGTACCTCGTGTTGATGGAGTTCCGCTGACCCGCCAGCTTGTTGGTCCCCTCACTGCTGACGAGTTCTCGGAGGTCGACTTTGACACTCTCGAGGTGTACGAGCTCCGCAAGCGCGTGCACCCCGTCATCAACCTCGTCCAGACTTTCTGGGAGGATCCCAAGGAGCTCAGCCGGTGGGTTTAATTGGCGACCCAGTCTAACTCTCTCCAGTGACACAGTCGCGGGCATCGTCTCGCTCACGTCGTCTGTTATTGCGTGGGCATACCAGGCCACTGGTGCTGAGGGCATCTTTATCCAGGCCCCCGGTCCCCGTAGCCGCGGATACGAGCAGATTGACGATGGCGAGGTGTCGTTCACTATCGGCGACTCGTCGACGGCCCTCTTCCACGTCGCGGCCATCATTGACCCCCTGTCCGAGTTGGCTCAGCGCTGGACTCCTCTTCTCAAGGTGGGTGTTATCTATCGAGCGCCACTGACTCAGCAGCTCCTGGCCAACATTGACCATGTGGCCGTTACCGTCTACCTTGACCCCAACACAAAGGCCACCGACTTCAACGTCAAGCGCTTCTACCGCTCTGCCGTCCCGTCGACTCTGCACTTTGACGTGGACGGCTACGAGGTCGCGCCGGCCGTGACCTTTAGCGACCTTCCCTCGACGCCCATCTTCACGCTTGCCCTTGACACCCCCGGCTCGTGGGTTGTCCGTCCCAAGGATTCGCCCCTGGACCTGGACAACCTCCTCCTCGGTCGCCTGTACGAGCCCACTCATGTCCAATTCGACCTCTACCAGCTTGTCCTGGACGGCCACGGTCGTGAGGGGGGTAACGTGCCCCCACGCGGTCTCCAGCTGCAGCTCAAGGACGGCGACGACGTCGTCTCAGACACCCAGGTCATGGCCAACCTCGGCTACTTCCAGTTCAAGGCCACTCCTGGAGTGTACAACCTCGCGATCCGCCCTGGACGCGGTGAGGAGGTGTATGACGTTGAGAGCGTTGGTGGCGACGGATGGGACTCGCCTACTGTCAACATCACCGGTCCCTCTGTTACCGTTGACGCGTTGGACGGCACGACAATCTACCCCCGCTTTGCCCGTCAGCCAGGCATGGAGAACGCCGACGTGCTCGCCGAGAGCGTAGTGCCCGAGTCGTTTTCCAGTTCGGTCCTTTCCCGCATGAAGTCGATGGTGGGCCTCAACGAGGTCAAGCCCAAGTCGCGCCATGCCGATATCAACATTTTCACCGTTGCCAGTGGTCTCCTTTATGAGCGTTTCGCGTCAATCATGATTCTCTCGGTCATGAAGCACACGGACAGCACGGTCAAGTTTTGGTTTATTGAAAACTTCCTCTCGCCCACGTTCATCAAGTTCATTCCCCACTTGGCCGAGGAGTATGGCTTTGAGTATGAGCTCGTGACATACAAGTGGCCTTCGTGGCTGCGTGCGCAGACTGAGAAGCAGCGCATCATTTGGGCGTGAGTAGAGCTGCATGTTCCACACATATCGTAGCTCACGAAGTCTCTCCTCAGGTATAAGATTCTCTTCCTTGACGTCCTCTTCCCCATGGACCTCGACAAGGTCATCTTTGTGGATGCCGACCAGATCGTCCGCGTGGATATGAAGGAGCTCGTCGACGTCGACCTCCACGGCCACGTATACGGCTATCCGCCGATGGGCAACGACCGCGTCGAGATGGAGGGCTTCCGGTTCTGGAAGACTGGATATTGGAAGGAGGAACTGCGCGGCCTGCCGTACCACATTTCGGCCCTGTACGTCGTGGACCTCAAGCGGTTCCGTCAGCTGGCGACTGGCGACCGTCTTCGCGGCCAGTACCAGGCCCTCAGCGCCGACCCGAATAGTCTCGCCAACCTGGACCAGGACCTGCCCAATTCCATGCAGCGCCAGATCCCAATCTTTACCCTCGACCAGGACTGGCTGTGGTGCCAGACGTGGTGTTCGGACGAGAGCCTCGCGACAGCCAAGACGAGTGAGCTATGCGTGCTGGGACTTCAGCTGACGTTTTCCCCAGTCGACCTTTGCCAAAACCCTCTCACCAAGGAACCCAAACTGGTGCGCGCGCGCCAGATTCCCGAGTGGGACGTGTATGATCGCGAGATTGCTGCCTTTGCAGCGACCCTCGGCAGCGGCGAGAGTGGTGCGCTGGCGGCCAACGTAGACGACCTCGCTGCTGGGCCCGGTTCGGCTGCGGCCAAGCACCAGGAGAAGGAGGCCGCTCTGGAACCAGAGCCTCACGCAGACGCAGACATCGAGGGTGCGCCCCATGATGAACTGTAGGACGACGATCATAAGCATCGAGCATGAGGATGCGAGCATGAAGATGAAATGCAACAAAGTACAGCAGCAGCAGCAGCGGTGATTAAGAAACTCGTGAAACTCGTCACATCAACCCCTATATATCGTGGACAGCTAGCACGGCCTGAATACAAGCAGAAAGCGGGGGTATGATGGGGGTGGCTGTCGGTGAAGAAACTAGGAACGCTATTATCAAAGGAAGAGGCAGGAGGGAGGGTCTTTAACGACGCACAGTCGAGAGGATGGAGCTCGCGCGTGAGCGGATAGACGGGGTCTGCGCGCGCATGGGGGTTGTGGGAGTGGGAGGGACCGATGATCCCTGGTTGCTGTTACTGCTGTGGCCGTGGTGGTGGCCGTGGCCGACGAGGTGTTTGCCATCGCAGCAGGCACGGACATTATCCAATCCCTCAAACGACGCGTCCGGGTCGTCATCGTCGAGGTGGCTGGCCATGTCGTAGTCGGGGTCAAGGTCGGTCGCGATGGGCGCACCCTTGTACGCGCCCTTGTAGCGGTGGCCGCCAAAGTGGGGCTGTGGGACCTGGTGACGGCGCATGTAAGTGTCGGCAACGGTGCCACCGCGCTTGCGCGAGTGGGTGGACATGGATGAAGCGGGGCGGGGGTAAGACGATGCCTTGGGGGTGGCACTGTTGGAGCCCAGGCTGCGGATGCTCATACGCGACGTGGGCGAGCGCAGCTTGCCATGCTCATCGGGAATGACGGACAGGCGACGGTTACGGGTGCTCGCCATGTTGCTGACATTGCTAGCCTTTGTCGACGAGGTGGCAAAGTTGTCCGTGTTGGCGGTATTTTGGCCCTGGTGCTGGAGAAGGAAGCCGAGAGCGTTCATCCACAACTCGTGGCGCTCCCTGGTAGGCGCGGTGAACTGGATCTCGCGCCCGTTGGTCGAGACAACAATCGACTTCATGTACAGGCCAGGAGGAGCTGCGTTGAAGTCGTCGACGACGCGAATGCCCGAGATGAAGACGCTCTTGGCCTTTGACTCGTTGGTGGCGCTGCTACCAGGGTCCTGAGACGACCAGTAGAGGGTCTTGGTGTACGGGTGCACCCAGAAGAAGCGCTTGTGGCGGTTCTCGGACATGCCGCGGCCAATGGTGCGGCGAGTGTACTTGTACAGGTACTCGCCAATCATGGTCTGTGTAATGGCCTGGATGGTCACGGGGTCGGTCGCAGCGTTCGGTGCTGAGCGACGGGCGGGCTTGCTGGCCGCCACGCTGTCGACGGACGAGTACGACGCGTTGCGCTGGTGAAGGTCTGAAACGCTCGAGTTGGCCGACGTGTAGCCGGGGCGCCCATTTTCGTTGATGACCGTGGTGGCACGGCGCCTCACGTTGTCGCGCGACTGTTCCCAAGTACCTGCGTCGCGGCCAGCAATGGGCGTCTGGGCAGAGCGGAGGCTAGTGCCAGAGGGCTGGCGACCCAGGATAGTGGGAGGACCCATGATGGTCGCGGTGCCGAGAGGAGCGCGCACGGCATGGCCAGCCGACGGGATGGACCGCTGCGTGCCCGAGCGGCGAACGCTGCTCATGCTCACAGGCGAGGTGGCACGAACGAGGAAATCGTCGGGGACAGGCGAAGTGGGGCGGTTGGGGCCCGTCGACATCTTCTTGACGACAGTGCCAGCGGGTGGGGGCATGGGAGGTGGAGGAGGAAGGTGCATCATGGGAGGGCGCGTCTTGTCTGGCACCTCTGGTGTGAGAGGCAGGCCCGACGGCAGCAGGGACGTCGGTGACGAAGGAGCCGCAGTAGGCGATGGAGGGGGGAGGCCATCGACGTTGGCTGAAGCCAAGTCGCGGGAGCGGGGCTGAGCAGCAGCGATGTCTGCCTCAAGGACGTGGCGAGGAGGCGAGTTGCGGCGGTTGCCATGAGGAGGAGGCGGGGCCTTGAGGAAGTCGTAGTTGGCGCCGGGCGCGACGCGGAAGAAGCCGATGTCGGGAGAGCGGGGTGAGGCAGCAGCAGAGAGAGTCGAGGGCCCGTTGGGTGGGGTCATTGGCTCGCCGGTCGCGTCGAGGGTGCGCGTGATGGCGGGCACCTCGACGACCTTTTCGATAATGACCTCCTTGGGCACCTCGACCACCCTCTCCACAATCTTCTCCACCTCAACAATTTTCTCCACCTCAACAATTTTCTCCACCTCGACGATCCGGTCCACTGGGACTTCGACCGTCTTGGTGACGATGCGCTCCACCTCGACGATCCGGTCCACTGGGACCTCGACCGTCTTGGTGACGATGCGCTCCACCTCGACGATCCGGTCCACTGGGACCTCGACCGTCTTGGTGACGATGCGCTCCACCTCCACGGGGATCTCGATGGTCTTGGTGACGATGCGCTCCACTTCCACGGGGCGGTCGACAAAGACTTGAACGGGGATTTCGACCTTGGTCTCGACGATCTTTTCAATGATCTTTTCGACCTCGACGATCCGGTCGACAGGGATCTCCTTGATTACTTCGCGCTCAATGACCTTTTCGACGTCGACGTTGACGGGGACTTCGATAATGCGCTCCACAATTTTCTCGATCGGGACCTCCTTGATGACCTCAATTTCGCGTTCGACGACCTTTTCGATCTCGATAATCTTGGGAATTTCGATAACCTTTTCGACGATCCTGTCGACGGGGATCTCCTTGATGACCTCCCGGTCGACGAAGATTTCCTTGGTGACAATCTTCTCGACGGGGATCTCGATAATCTTGTCGACGAAGATTTCCTTGGTAACAATCTTCTCGACGGGGACTTCACGGTCGATAATCTTGTCGATAAAGATTTCCTTGGTGACAATTTTGTCGACGGGGACCTCGCGATCGATGATCTTGTCGACAAAGATCTCCTTGATGACCTCCCGGTCGACGAAGATTTCCTTGGTGACAATCTTCTCGACGGGCACCTCGATAATCTTGTCGATAAAGACTTCCTTGGTGACAATTTTCTCGATGGGAACCTCACGGTCGATGATCTTGTCGACAAAGATCTCCTTGATAACCTCGCGGTCCACGGGAATTTCCTTGATAACCTCGCGGTCGACGTAGACAATCTTCTCGACGGGGACCTCGCGGTCAATGATCTTGTCGACAAAGATCTCCTTGATAACCTCGCGGTCCACGGGAATTTCCTTGATAACCTCGCGGTCCACGGGAATTTCCTTGATAACCTCGCGGTCGACGTAGACAATCTTCTCGACGGGGACCTCGCGGTCGATGATCTTGTCGACAAAGACCTCCTTGATGACTTCCACCGGGATCTCTTTGATCACTTCGCGGTCGACGAAGATTTCCTTGGTGACAATCTTCTCGACGGGCACCTCGACGATGCGCTCGCGGGTCTCCTTGCTCGGCTTGCGAGACAAGCGGCGGGCACCAGCCCAACCGCCAGCCGCGGCAGCAGCGCCGAGGCCGAGACCGAGAGGGGCAAAGCCGAGGTTGCGCTTGGTGGAGATGGGGTGGTCGCTGTCCTCGTCGGCGCTTGAGTCGCCAGCGGCGGTGGCATAGGCCTCGGTGTCGGTGGGGAGTTCCGAGGTAAGCTGTTGAGGCGTGAGGGTGCCCACAGTCTCGCGGGCGTCCTCAAAGTCGGTCTCGCCCTCGGTGTCGGTGCGGACGTCGCCGGTGCGGTTGTTGGCAGAAGTAAGGTCGGGAAGAATAAGGGTGCGACGCGAAGGGGTGATCTCGCCGTCGTCGTCGTTGCGGGCAAAAGTAGGGACGACCTGCGAGGGAGACGATGCCGGGGACCAGTCATCGGTCATGACCGAAGCATCGGCGTAAGAGGAAGGGGCAACAAGCTCGTCGCTGAGAGCCAATGTCTGGCCAACGCCTGCGTGGTTGACGTCTTCGTGGTCCGAGGTGGCAGTGTCATAATCGTCCGAGAAATCAGAGTGGCCCGACTCCGTGCTAGTGGTGTTGGAAATGGTGCGGGTGGGGCCCGGGGTGTAAATGTCTTGGGACAGAGCATCGCCGAGCGACTCGCCAGCGCCCATGGGAGAACCGGACTGAGCAAACTCGCGGATGCGGAGCATGTCGGGGGTGCCAGCAGACGACGCCGAGTTGAAGCTCTGGTCGGCAACGTTGCCAGAACCAGCAGTGGCAAAGCCCATCTTGCGAGTAATCGTTGCAACGACGCGACCACCGCGGCCACGGCGGCCGCGGGTGGATCCCTTGCCGTCGCGAATACCCTTGACGGTCTCCTCGTGGAAGCCATTGCCACCAGCGCCAAACTCGTCGACGGCCTGGGGCTGCTCG
Organism: Apiotrichum porosum; assembly: GCF_003942205.1. NCBI lineage: Eukaryota > Fungi > Basidiomycota > Tremellomycetes > Trichosporonales > Trichosporonaceae > Apiotrichum > Apiotrichum porosum. Next base: position 22,257 of record NW_021167121.1, on the reverse strand, counting down.
ACGCTGCGGGAACGCTCAGCGTCCTCCTTGAGCTGGGCAATCTCGGCCTGCGCCTGGGCAAGCGAGTCACGGAGCTCGTCAACCTCGTTGATGTACATTTCGCCGAGGGGCGAGCGCGAGAAGGACTTGGAGGGCGTGTTATCGGGCGACTCAAAGTCGGAAGCGTAGAGCTGCGAGGGAGAAAGAGCATTGTCGTTGGCGTCAAAGCCGGGACCGCGCTTGCGGGGGCTGAGCGCGTCGCCAAAGACGTCGTCCTCGTCAATGTCCTCCTCCATGCTGCCAATGCGGATGGCAGGGCTGCCGCCACGCGTGGCACGAGACTTGAGGGCAGCGACATGGCGGTTGCGCTCGACGGTGAGCTCGGAGAGGAGGTCGCTCTTGTCACGAGCGAGACCAGCAGAGGCCTTACGAGCCTGAGCCATCTCAGTCTCGTGCTTGGCCTTGATCTCCTCAAGGGCCTGGGCATGCCTGTCGGCCTCGGACTTGTGGGTCTCGGCAGCCTCGCGCACCGCGGCAAGAGTCTTGGTGAGACGCGCCTGCTCGGCGGTGGATTTGGTGAACTGTCCCTGGACATCGGCATGGGTCGAGCGCAGCTCCTGCAGGTTGACTTCCAGGTTCCAGTTGTCGTCCTTGTAGCGCTCTGTTTACAAAGTTAGCAACATGTTTGGCTCAGAGTTCTTGCAATCCCTTACCGGCAGTGCCCTCTGCGGTTTTAACAGCAGCGACGAGGTCGTGGCGTTCCACTTCCCAGCCATCTTTCTCCTCTGAGAATTGGGAAAGAGCACGGTCCCGTTCGTTTAGCAAGGCTTGCAGCCGGCGAACTTCGACCAAAAGGTTCTGCCCGATCTCCGTCGCAAATTCCATGTCGAGTGCTCTGTGCTGCGCCGTGTTGCGCTGTCGGCGGGTAAGGGTGCTGGGTGCGGCGGCGTCGGCACCCAGCTTTCCTGGGGTAGCAACTGAGGTATCCAAGAACTGTCCGGTGCGTCAACACGCCGCCTCGTTCGATCACATATTGTCCTCCACTCACCTTGGGCACCTGGAGCTCCCTCATGATCCCCTGGTTGTCGTCTTCCCAACCCTTCATCGCCTCCTGCAGCTCGAGCAGCTTGCCACGAGTGTCGTCGTCAATCTCGTCCGCGTCCGAGTCCATGTCGCCGAGAGATTGGATCCTCTCCTCAAGCTCAGCTTGCTGGGAAAGGATCTTTTGGCCCATAGTGCCAACCATTTCAAGCTGGCCAGACTTGTGCTCCAAAAGCTCCTGGAGGTGTGTGCGGAGAGAACTAGCATTGAGGTCCGGGGTCAGGAGCTCGGGCGAAGGGGTGCGCTCAAGCTGCGCCGAAATCGAGTTGGACGATGGCGGCGCAGGTAGCTGGTGCATCAGGTCGGGGCGAGACCGCGACTTGCGCAGCCCCACCCCAGAGACGGGGGTGGACTGAAATGGGTCGTCCATGGCCCAGTACCAGAGGGCGAGGTCGAAGAGAAAAGGCGCAGGCGCCGGTGTGTTTATCGCCTATGCGATTCGAAGAGTGGCGTGATGGCCTGATGCAGTAGAATAGTGGTCTACCCCTCGCTGTTGTTGATGGGTAAACAATCAAGCACCGCAATGAGCGCTGTATGCATTTAGGTGTCAGCAGGTTGCCTCTTTGAATGAAGAGTGAGGGCAGCGGCATAAAGTGGGACGGGACGTCCCGAGTAACGTTGATAGAGTTGTTGGGCGGCACCAGCTCTGCCGCTTGGGCCGTGCGCGCGGTGGAAACAACGGAGTTCCGCGGTCCAGCGGGGAGCACTCACGCTACCTGGGGCTGTCGCTTGTGCAGTTGTGCGGGCGACTGAAGGGGAGGGGAGGCGGTGAAGGGGCAGAAAATAGAAAGACGAGGGGGGGGACAAGTTGAATGTGAATGGAAACGGACGACTGGTGAAGAGTTAGAGAGAGAGAGCAGCAAGTCAGGAAGGCTTCTCAGTGTTTGGTCTTGAAACCGGAGGCGACCGTGCCATGCAGCGCTGCGAGACAGGCGCGTGTGTACACCAGTCAGGCACCAACAGTCCTCATGCCTCTGGGTAACGGGGATGTGCATTTAAAGAAGTCACTTCTTGACATCTTATTGAGTTACGTAATCAGATCTAAGGACTGTGCGATGTTAGCCTCCAGCAGTGGAGGGACGCTGGGGCTGCGCCTGTAGCGGGGGTTTCGGATGAACTCCGGCTCGTATTGCTGCTGAGGGTGGTGGTGCGGCTGGTACTGTTGCTGGTGCTGGTGCTGGTGCTGGTGCTGGTGCTGGTGCTGGTGCTGCTGCTGGTGCTGGCGGTAATCAGGGGGGGGGGGGGGCAGGTCGAAGTACTCGACCGCCCTTGCACGACGAGGTGCGAGAGGGCGGGGCCTCTCGTACTCCTCGTCGTACGGCATGCTGAGACAGGGTTAGTCACCACCTCGGCTCAGAAAAGGAGTGGCACTCACTTGGCGGTGGGGGGGGAGGTGGATGCGAGGTGGATGGGTGGTGATGAACGAGTGTGTAATGTCAAAGGAGGGAAGATGCGTTGATCCATTAAAGTACTGTCAGCGCCCAGGCTGGCCGCAGGAGGGAAGGCAAGGTCGTCTTCCTCGCAGGAGGGAAGGCAAAGACTGGCCTGCCTCGCCGTCCACTTGGAGGGAAGGCGACCTCACGGGAGGTCGCCTTCCCTCATGATGTATCAACGACAGCACTGCTCTGATTGCCTACAGCAGCAAGCAACATCATGGCCATGCCCAACGCCCCACTCGGCCGCCACGCTGGTCGCCAGCCAGGTGGATACCTCATCCGTGCGCAACCAGGCCTCCACCCCGCCACGAACACCTTCCCCCGCCCCGAGCCGTTTTCCTGGGGCGACTGCTACCTCGCCATGGCCTGCCTGAGGGCGGCATCGGGGGGCACCCATCGTGCGGTTCGCGTCGCGTCCCAGCACGCGTCTGACCTCGAACTGGCCTCGATCCGCTACCCCTTTGCCGCATCTCTCCGCTGGGTTCGAAAGACGTTCGAGATCTTCCAGCAGGGTGGGGCGCGCGGTCAACTGGCTCCTCTCGCGATCGGCACACTCTGGCGCCTCTGTGACCCCGCTCTCCTCGTCGCCTACTTTGACGCTGGAAACGGTGCGACTGGCATCCCGGCTACCTAGGCGGCAGCTCGGTGGCCATGACACTTTCACGCCACAAGGACCACGACCTGGCGAACGGCAAGGCCTTTTATCACGCTCTCCTCGGTACCCTCCCAGTCACCCCCCCCCTTTTCTTCTCCTCTGGGCAGCACCCATAGCTCCGCTGGTCCGCTGGGCCTACTTCGATCTCGGCGTCACCGACATCAGCACAATCGTTGACGTCATTGAGGGCCTCGCCCGCATCAACGAGCAGGCCAACCTCCTCATGTTCCGTCTTCACGAGTCGCTCCGTCCCTGGGGCAAGCACTTTGGCTTTGGCCTGGCCACCGTGCCAACCAACAACCCCGCCAACACAAACCTCGTGTTCGGCATCAACCCCCCCGGTCCGCCCTTCCCGACGTCTCACACGTCCCCCCTCACCCGTCGACGATCTGCCACGAGAATGCGCACCTGGGTGTGGGCGGCAACGACGGCAAGGATGACGACGACGTCGACGAGATGGCAGGCGGAGACATCCTGAGGCGCAACGACGTGTTCCACGAGTTTGAGGAGCTCGTCTATAACTTCCAGGACTGAGAGGAGTGCTCAGGACCGGACATTTGGGAGAGAGGTAGCGCGGAGAGCACAGCGCAGGGTGCGGAGAACCGAGAACAGACAGACACTACTTCATGTATCATTAGACTCTCACACGTTCCCCACGCTTCCCAATTCCAAGATTTTTTTCAGCCTTCCTCAACCACAGCGTCCTCCGTTTAATCAGTTACCATGGCCACTGGTGCGAGGAACCTGGTACCAGGTGTCGCGTCGCCACGAGACCCTTTGTTCGCCACTTTCACTCTCTACCTGCTCTCCCACGGTCGCGCCCCAATGCCAAGACTTGTAATGCGGGGTGACCCCGCATTCTCACGCGTGCTCTGGCCCCTCGGCTGTTGTGCTTCTGAGCCCCGTTGCACAGCACCCAGCGGCCAGCGGGCGTGGCGCGCGCGTATCAGAAGACACGACACGCCGACGAGACACAAGGCGCGATCATCTCCCACTGGCCACTTAACCCATCTCCTTCAACCCCCACTCCACCCACTACCCCCACCTCTCTTTGCCACTGCATCGCCTCGGGGCTCACATTGAAGAAAAGGCGCCCTCTGCACAGAGTCACCACGTCCCAGGCAGCTTCCCACCGCACTTGTTTTCATCCTACCGTTCCAAACAGCCGCTTCGGCCTGTAATCACAATGGCTCGCTCGGCTCTCTTCTTCATTGTCGTGGCCGTCGTGGCCCTCTCCTTTGCCCCCAAGGCATATGCCTTTGGCGCTGGTGAGTGCCTACGCTGCTGCTGTCTGTATTCAGCTCACCCCTCTCAGGTAACATTCCTAGCTACTCGTACCTCGAGGACAAGGCCTTCCGTCATGGTGACATTGAGGACATCCTCGCCAACATGGCAAAGGCCGCCAGCGGTGGCTTCCTTGGCCGTAGCGTCAAGTTCACCGGTCTTGATGTGAAGCGTACTTACTTTGTGAGTGGGCAACGTGAACCCCGTGCGACGAGCACGGCCGACGCACGACGACGGGCAATCCGGCAGTGATAAACAGCGCTGACGGCCTCTAGGGCAACTGGCTTCGTGACTACTCTCAGGTGAGGACTCCATCCTGTTCCTCCCACATGGATCTAACCATCTCAGGCGGTCGATGTCGGTGCGCTCAAGAAGGCTCCTCTTCAGACGATCATCAACGTCGTCATGGTTCTGGGCTTCCTGGGTGAGTGATGGGCGGCGATCAACGTACAGACGCTGACCCATTCTCAGCCCACGGCTACGTCACTGGCGAGTTTGAAGTTACCAAAGAGCGTCTCGGCTGCTACCTCCCCACCGAGCACATTGACAACCCCAAGGGCTACGCCGATGGCGAGGACGCCCGTAAAATCGACCCTCGCCTCCGTGGCCCCATCGACCCGCGCGAGCTCGAGATTGACCCCCAGACGGGTATGAAGAACTACATTGCCAACGAGGGTGGCAACTGGGACACTTCCAAGGCTCTTGTCCGTCGCACCCTCCTGGGCTGTATCGACATGGGTCGCCGCTACGCGTCGTCGCACAGGACAGAGGACCAGTACGAGGCGATGCGTCTCCTCGGCCAGGCCCTTCACACTCTGTGAGCTAACACAATCCTTCAAAGCTGACACTGCAGTGAGGACTTTAGCGCCCACTCAAACTTCTGTGAACTTGGTAGGTCTGGCTTTGGATACCATTGGCCATATGCTTACCAACCCCAGCTCTCATCTCGATGGGTAACCAGAACGTCTTCCCCCACGTTGGCCGCAACGTCAAGATCCGTGCCCCGAACGGTCGCGATGTCCACCCTCTCGTCACCGGCACGTTTGGTGGTTCCGACTTTATCCACTCGCTCATGGGCGAGGCCACGGACCATCTCTCTCAGGTGAGAGTTGCCTGCTGTTGATCCGCTAACCTTCAGGCATCCGTGTCGGACCTTTCCAAGGCGCTGTCCAACTCCAGGTCCATCTCCGAGGGCCAGTCCGCGTCGTCGAACACCCTCCGCACGCTCTTCTTTGACCTTCCCGGCAGCGATGGTCACGAGCTCTCGCGCGAGATGGACGACATTAACACTATGCGTGCGAGCAGCCAGGACCCAAGCACGATGAGCCCCCAAGAGCTCCACGCCGTCATGTGGAAGATTCTCAGCTTCCGCGACTCGGTCATGAAGAGGATTGAGGTATGTTTTCTACCTTGTATATCGTGCTTACCTATGAGAACACCCTCGAGAAGATTCCCGGCCTTGGCTCTCTCGTTGACAAGATCGGCAACTCGGTTGCCGTCTTTGTCATGACCACCCTCGAGCCCTTTGTCAAGCCCCTCCTCGGCACGGCCACCTCGGCCCTCAGCTCGTCGTCGCAAGCCGTCATCGACACTGTCGACCAGTACGAGGTCTGGAACGACTGGAACGCGTCGGACCCCACCCACTCGTTCCTCTCCAAGGACCACTTTGGTCTTATCCTCAACGAGCCCGCCGGGCAGATTGCCAAGATTATCGTCCAGTTCTCGGTCGAGCGCATTGTCCAGGCCTGGGGCAACACCAACGCCAACGCCAACCAGCTCGTCGACGAGATTCTCCAGTGTCTCTTCCACCCGGACTTTGTCAACCGCCAGTCCCAGATCCAGACCCTCATGCTTGAGCACATGCGCAAGTGGCTTGACAGCCAGGGTAAGGACAGGAATGAGATTCTCAACCGTCTCACTTCGGACAATGTCAAGGCCGGCAAGAACCGTCGCATTGGTGACACGTCGCCTGAAGGCCACGTCCACAACTCGATGCTCCCTGAGGGTGGTCTCCAGGAGGTTTTCCAGCAGCACAACGTTCACGTGGTAGGTGCACCCCTCGCATCACGTTACCTATGCTCACTCCCAGCCCGGCTCTCAGGTCCTCAACGCCGGCCAGGACATTCTCGGCGGCAAGATGGTGAGTTGTCTTCGTGTCGTTCTCACCTAACAAATCCAGCCGTGGCAGCAGGGCTTTGGCACCGGCACTGCCGGAGGTGCCCACGCTTGGCGTGAGATTGACCCCAACGACGCCGCTGCCGCTGCCGCGGCCTCCCAGGGCCAGCACTACGGCATGAACACGCAGCAGGGCCACTACAACACCCAAAACATGCCGGCGCAGAACGTCAACATGCAGGGAGGCTTCAACCAGGGAGGCTACAACCAAGGAGGCTACAACCAGGGAGGCTACAACCAACCTCCTCCCCAGCAGCAGCAGCACTACGGCGGTGGCTTTGACCCCAACCAGCACCAGCAGGGCCAGCACCAGCAGGGCTACTACGGCAACCAACCTCCTCACGGCCATGGCCACGGTCACCAGGGTGACCAGTACGGCGGCAACCAGGGCTGGTAAGCGACGTTATGTACCCCGTACACGAGAGGGGTATGTCCTGCCAGTTGTTATTAGATGTGAGAAGCCAAGTGGTGAATTCGAGTTTGACCCCTTTACGACACGTACACCCGTAACCCCGTAACCGCCCCGTATGAACCGTACATATATACCGCTGTGCACTGCCAGAGGAACAGGCAACTGCTTGCATGCTACAGATGGAGAGTCTAAACCTCAGTGGCGCCATACTGCCTCTCGCCTTCCGAGCTCTCACGCTCCTGACCCGCGACCTTGTTCTTCTTCTGATGTCTCCTCCAACCCCACTTGACAACATGGTATCCCGCGAGAATAGCCACAAAGCACCCAACAATGGCGGCACCGACGTACCCGCTCGCATCGTTGGCGCGGGCCCATGCGCGCCACCACGACCCGGCCAGTCCGCCGCCGTCGGGGTCGTCCGCGGCCGCACTGCACTGGGTGCAGTTTTCGCCAATTAGGCCCATGATCTCAATCAGCGAGATGCTGGAGGCACATGTCAGTTGGGTGGTACTAAACGTCGCCGCTGGGAACATACCTGAGCGCCACGAGGATCGAGAGGAGGGTGAGGCTGATGGACAGGCTGGACATTGTGGCCGTCTTGGCAGCCACGAGACGCTGGGCGCGCTCGGTACGCGCCTCCGTCTCGGGGTCGACCTCGACCGTCGCGGCCGTGCCGTCACTTTCCGGGGAGGCCGGCTTGAGCATGTCCTTGCCAGCTTCCAGCGAGTTGGCGGCAGCTGCGCCGCCCTCGACATCTTGCTCAAATGCCTCGGCGCCCTCTGGCGCAGTGAGTGGCGCAAGTGTCTCGGTCGACAGCGTCTGGTCGTACCGGCTGAACAGGCGGATCTTGCGGTCGGGTCCCGAGCGCAGGTCTGGCTGTGCGTAGGCGTACAGCATGAGAACCGAGTCGAGCGAGTCGACGAGGGACATGCCGGCGGTAAACTATATGTTTGGTCAGTGGGTGCTTTCCAGCTAGCTTGGAGTGTTACTAACGAGGAACTGTGGGTGTCAGTTTTGACCACATGGCAGGTGGCCTGCAACTCACTGGAAGGATGATGATCTTGCCATGGCTGATGGCCTCGCCGTTAGGACCACGCGTGGCGATGGCCGAGATGGCGAGGAGAGCGATGGAGGAGGCAGTGTCAAAGCCCTATAGAGTCAGCACAGTCGCGTCGTGGGTACACTCACAAAGCCAAAGAGGATTCCGACCGGATACATTTTCCACGGGCGGTCGACAACACGGAGGATGGGCGCAATGACGCGCACGAGGCATCCGCCGCCGTGGATCTTGGCCGGGTCCACCTCATCGGGTGGCAAACCGGCCGCCTCCCTGGCCTTGGCCCGTCGACGGTCCTTGATGGCACCAATAAGGAAGAACGTGTTGATCGAGGCCACGAGGAAGAGGAACGACGCCGAAACGGACGTGCCGACAATGCCGCCGACGGAGCCTACTTTGCCGAGCTTGTCGTAGATGTCGACGCTGACGGCAATGGCAATGTTGACGGCGATGACGATGGTCGAGTGGCCCAGGCTAAAGAACAGGCCGCAAGTCAAGGGCTGGCGGCCGAGACTGACCATCTGGCGGGTAGCATTGTCAATGGCCGAGATGTGGTCTGCGTCCAGGCCGTGTCGCAAGCCGAGTGTCTGTAGTGGTGTGAGTGCAAGAACCAGGTTTTGGAGACGGGAGAAATGTGTCGACTTACCCAAGCCAGCAGTGCGAGTCCTATCAGGCCATCTGCCTGGCTCAGACAGATACCTGCTGCGATCCAGCATGCGGCGTTGGCGAGGAGCTCGGCGCCGATAAGCACGACCGCGCGGCCGAGGAGTGTTGGGCGGGGCAGGCGATGGATGCGCCGTGACAATGTCGACATGTCTCTCTCTAGAATGTGTAGAAGCACCGTGCCAGCTCTCAAGTCATGTCCCGGGGGGGACCAGGACGGCGCCGACTCTTTAACCACTTGCGGGGTTCGGCTACCAAGACCTAAAGGGTGCGAGCTGACTGGCGCCCTGCTTCTGACGGGGCTTGGCTAGTGGGAGATGAGAGAGAGTGTCGAATGGAATGACTGGAATGCGCCGAGAGAACAGGGAGATCTAGGACATGACATGGTGTCCGTCACTGTCGGCGCAACGGTCAATGGTCTTGTGGACGGCAAGCGGTCGAATGGGAGAGCGGACAGACACCGACGTCAGGACCCAACCATTGATTCAAAAGATAAGGACCGGGAGCAGACGGAGCTACCCGAGGAGGGGGCTTTGTATATCCTAACAGGGGGGATGATATACGCAGTGTCGCCGCTCATCTCGTTCGAATGTCCACCTGCAACTCTCCTGGCAATAACAAACGTATCACCCAACACTCGCCTTCCCGCCAGACCCATGCCGCCCAAATTCTGGAAGCCAGGGACAGTCGCTCCAGGTGAGTTCCATTTCCCTCGAAGTAGTCACTGAAACTCTCAGGCAGCGCGCTCGACCGCGAGTCCGAAGCCGAGGGCTCGTTCGTCTCCACTTCCTCGCAGAGGGCCAACCTCAGCCTCGACGCGCAGCGTCAGCGCTTGCCAATCTACAAGCACAAGAGCAAGCTGCTTTGGTGTGTTGAGAGGTATCAGGTTGTCATTGTCGTGGGCCAGACGGGTAGCGGAAAGTCGACTCGTGAGTTTACAGGCGATCGTTGACTTCAGCTCACACATTAGAAATACCCCAGTACCTCCATGAGGCTGGATGGTCCTCGGACAACCGAGTAGTGGCATGCACCCAGCCTCGACGAGTTGCCGCCACTAGCGTAGCCACACGTGTTGCCGAGGAGGTCGGAACGATCCTCGGAGATGAAGTCGGCTACTCGATCCGCTTCGAGGACCTGTCTTCTCCGACCCGCACGAGGATAAAGTATCTCACAGACGGCATGCTGTTCCGCGAGTGTATGGTCGACCCGCTGTTGAGCCGGTATAGCGTCATTATGGTGAGCTTGTGCTTTTCCTTCATGGACGAAAGCACGCTGACTTGCAGATCGACGAAGCGCACGAGCGAGGAGCCTACACCGACCTCCTACTTGGCCTGCTCAAGAAGGTTATGAAGAAGCGACCAGAGCTGCGCGTTATCATTTCTTCGGCTACCATTGACGCGTAGGTAATTTGTTACTTCTCATTGCTCACCTACTTCACAGCGAGGACTTTCTCGAGTACTTCAACACCAACGCCGACGGCTCAGACCGCTCCAAGGACGACGCCATCAGTGGGTTCCTTAAGGCGTCCTGCCCGCTAACCGCTCAGTCGTCAGTCTGGAAGGCCGCATGTTCCCCGTGGAGGTGTGCTACCTCAAGGACCCCGCTGTCGACTATGTGCAGATGGCTGTGGACACGGTGTTCAACATTCATCTGAAGGTGGGTCACGGCCTTTGCCCCTGTCTGACCCAACAGGAACCGGCGGGCGACGTGCTGGTCTTTTTGACAGGGCGCGACGAGATTGACAATGCGATTCAACAAGTGGCGGACAGGACGCAATCGTGAGCTGAGAGTTATCGGTGAATACCTAGCTGACATACAGAATGCCCCGAGGAGCTCCCCAGATCCTCGCGCTCCCGCTGTACGCCACTTTGCCACCCGAGGAGCAGGAGATCATCTTTGACCCGCCGCCACGAGACACTCGCAAGGTCATCTTCTCGACCAACATTGCAGAGGCAAGTGTAACCATTGATGGTATCAAATATGTGGTCGACTCTGGCTTTGTAAAGGTAGGTTGACGCATGTGCGACGGCGATTGACCTAGACAGTTGAAAACGTACAATCCGCGTACCGCCATGGACGTCCTCACAGTCACCCCTTGCTCACTGGCGTCTGCGAACCAGAGGGCCGGTCGTGCTGGTCGTACCTCTGCCGGCAAGTGCTTCCGCCTCTATCCGTCCGCGATTCTCCCGACTCGCAACCCAATGTCGCCCATGCCGATCATGACACCGCCCGAGCTGGTGCGGTCTGACATTAGCATGTTTGTTCTCCAGCTCAAGGCGCTGGGTATTGACAATGTCGCCAAATTCGACTTTATGAGCCCACCACCGAGCGACATGATGATTCGTGCGCTCGAGTTTCTGTTCTGCCTCAAGGCCATTGACGAGGAAGGGCGGTTGACCAAGCCGCTCGGGGAACGGATGGCCGAAGTGCCCCTGGATCCCATGATGGCCGCTATCCTCTTGAACTCGTACGAGTTTGGGTGCAGCGAGGAGATTCTCTCCATTGCGGCCATGACGTCGGTCCAGAACGTCTTCAACATGTCCGACGGCGGCCTGCGCGGCGCCATGTCCGAGGTCGAGCGGCGCAAGTTTACCGCTGAGGAAGGCGACCACCTCACCCTCCTAAACGCGTACAATGCGTTCATCAAGCATGGCCACCGGGACAAGAGCTGGTGCGGCAACCACCGGATCAACTTCAAGGCCCTGTCGCGCGCCGTGGCGATCCGCAAGCAGCTGAAAAAGTACCTCGAGCGGTTCAGCATCCCCATTGTGTCGTGCGACGGCGATGCCGTGCGGTTGCGGAAATGTCTCGTGTCGGGATACTTTAAGAATGCGGCCCGTATGTTGCCCGACGGCACGTACAGGAGTGCGCGTGAGGGAGCAGTGAGTTGCGGCAAGCATGGATTTGACGTTAATCAACTCTCTCAGATTCTTCATGTCCACCCATCCTCGGTCATGTTTACGCGCCAGCCAAGCACCGGCTGGGTCATTTTCCACGAGGTTGTGGAGACAACCAAGAGCTTTATGCGCGACCTGACGGTTGTAGACGAGGAGTGGCTCGTCGAGCTCGCGCCACACTACTATCAGTTCAAGGGCGGAGGTATCAAGCAGCATCAGTAGCGCCAGCATGTCATGTAACATTGAGTGGACACGTGCAGATGCGGCCTGGGGGACGTTACTGGTTCATACAAGGAAATAAAGACTATAAGGTACGTATCTAGACACAAGACAACAGTCCCACTCCACAACCGCCTACTCCCACTCGCCGCTCTGCATGAGCTTTGCAAACACGCCACCGCGCCTGATGAGATCCTCGTACGGTCCATCCTCGGCAACGCGCCCGCTGTCGAGGACGACGACACGGTCGCAGCGGCGCATCGCCTCGGTCGAGTGGGTGATGAACAAGGTCGTCGCGTTGGCCTTGACTTTCTCGATGGTATCCAGCACTGCGCGCTGGTTATCCACGTCCAGCGCCGACGTGCACTCGTCCAGGATGAGCAAGGGCGAGCGGCGCACGAGCGCGCGCGCAATCTGCAGGCGCTGCGCCTGGCCGCCCGAGATGAGGCCCGCGTTCTCGCCCAGCGCCGTCTCATACCCCTCGGGGAGGGACTGGACAAAGTCGTGGATGTTGGCGTCGATGCACGCCGCCACAATGTCCGAGCGCGCCGCGTCGGTCCCGTACGCAATGTTGTCGGCGACGCTCGCGTCGAAGAGGTTGGCAGACTGCGACACGACGGCAATGTTGCTGCGCAGCCATGGAACGTTGGCCGCCGTGAGCGGGTACGTGCCTTCGACGGTGATGCGGCCGGCCGTGGGTTCGTACAGCCGCTGCAGGAGGGCGGCGACGGTCGACTTGCCGCAGCCCGAGGGGCCCACAATGGCGACGCTTTCACCCGGGTGGAGCTTGAGCGAAAAGTCGCGTAGGACGGGCATGTCTGGGCGTGTCGGGTAGGCAAAGTTGACGCGGTCAAACGCAATCGTGCCCTTGATGGGAAACCTGGCGTGGCCCTTGGACTCGTTGGTGCGCAGGGAGAGCGAGAGGAAGCGGTCAAAGTCGCGAGACGCGACCTTGGTCTTGGTGAGAAGGTTCACTGGGCAGGTCAGGGTTGCGTGTGCAGAGAATGACCTACTAAAGCTGAGCATCTGGGAGGCAAACGTCAAGCTGAACAGGACGAGCGTGTACACCTCGAGCATTGTGGCGTACGTCATTGTGCCCTGCTTGACAAAGATGGCACCGACATAGTTCATGAGAGCTGCCCGTCAGTGACAGTTTGCAGCACGTTACTCACCTTGCACAAAGAGGGGCATGCCAGTGGCAAAGGCAATGGCGACGGCGGTCCGGAGCACCGCGTCAACGGCGCAAGCGCGTGTCTCGCGGATCTCCTTGTTAAACTTTGCGCTAAAGCTCGTCTCCAGGGCCATGGCACGGATACCGCGGATGTTGGCGATACTCTGCCCATGTCAGCTTCAGACTCTGTAGCAGGCCAGCTCACCTCGTAGAACGTGCGGGCAACGGCCTCGCGGTGGAGCTTGTTCTTGGCCTCTGCCACCTGCGCCACGCGGTTGGACATGACCATGAGGAAGGCGAAGAAGGGTGCGATACCCAGCCCCACCAGCGTGAGCTGCCACCCGACAGCCATGGCCCAGATCATGCCCAGGCCAATCATGACCACGACCACGACCATGCGCGGCAGAATCGTCGCGACGAGGTATCGGATATCGTCAACGTCCTTGACGAGACTCTGGACGAGGCGCGCAGGCGCGTTGCGCGGCTCGTCAAACCACCCCTTGTCCTGGTCGAGGACACGCTCAAACGCCCGCGTACGCAGCGACGCCGTCCATGTGGCCGCGACGCGCTGGAGGCAGAACTCTTGCAGGAAGACGGCAAAGCCCTGCGCAAAGCAGATACCCAGCAGGGCGCCGCCCTTCTTGGCCACGAGGCTGGTGTTGCCCGTGCCCACGAGCGTGATGAGCTTGGAGATGAACGACGACCAGATGGGCGTGAGTGCACCGGAACCAATGGCGCCGACGAGACCCAGGAGGAGCATGGGCTTGCCCGGAATGGTCGGGAGAAAGTACCACACCAAGCTGAAAACACCCCGGATGGGCGCCTTGGGCGGTTCCTCGTCGGCGATGGAAACTGTGACAGTGTTATCCGACGACGAGCTCGCCGACTTGCGCTCGGTGCCGACGACGGTGGCCTCGCTGTCCGTGTCGGAGGTGGTCCTGACAATGGTCGACGGACGCTGGATCACAGTCATGGGGCGCGGGTACTGCTGGGCCTGGGCCACGGACAAGGGACGCGGGAACGATCCCTGGACGCTGGAACGAAGCTGGACGCCGCCAGTGACACTCTGGCGGTACGCACCGTTCCCCAGGTCACGGGGAGCCCAGCTGAGCCGACGCTGCGCCTGGGTCAGGGGACCGGCACGGACGGGCGGCGCAGCAAAGTTGATGCGGCTCGTGAGGGACGAGGTGGATTCACCTGCCATGGTCTTGGTCACGTTGACGGACTGCCACGGCTGGAGAATGCTCGTGCGGGAAGCGTTGGCTTGCTGGGGTATGCTAGCCGCAGAAATGTTGGGCTGCTGGTAGAGTCCAGAGGAGGCGCTGGCGTTGCGGGTGTGCTGGAAGATGGAACTGCGTGATGCATTGGCGTTGGGCAGCACCGCGCTGCTGCGTGAGGCGTTGGGAAACCGGAAGACGCTGCTTTGGGACGCGTTGGCCCCGTGGAAGATGCGGCGTTGCGAGTCGTTGCCACCAAAGAGGGAGCTCCTGCCGCCGACCTTGGCCCGGATGGGCAGCTGGACCGAACTGCGCGAGTTGTTGCCGTATATACCAAGAGATGCGCTGCTGCCGAGGTTGCCCGTGCTCAAATTGCGCGAGTGGAAGAGCATCGAAACACCTCGCGACTCCGGATGGTTGCCTTCGGCGAACACGGTCCCGGCCCTCTTGTCGGGCATGTACGACGCGCGGACCGACGTACGGCGGTGAAAGTCCTCAAAGTTGTCATAGTACCCGCTGAGGGCCGGCGCCCGCACGCGCTCAACTTGTGGCTCCTCGGTGTCCTCGGCCTCGAGAAGGTCGTGCACGACGCCGCCATCTTGCCACTGTTCGTCCTCGCGAATCGGGAGCGGCTGGACTGCCTGCTCAGCCGCCATGGCAGTAAACACGCCGTCGGAGAGACCCATGAGGTCGAAGCGGAATCCTTGTTCGGCCACCACGCCGTTCTTCATGACATAGACAAAGTCCTCGGGCCCAATCTGCGACAGGTCGTGGGTAATGACAATGGTGGTGCGGTTGGCGCGCCATTCCTTCATGGCGTCAAAGACGACCACGCGCGACGTCGCGTCAAGGGCAGAAGTAGCCTCGTCTGGTTGTCAGTTTTGCATCAGGACGTGCGAAACTTACCGAGAATGAGCACTGTCGGGTCACGGATACGGGCGCGCGCAATGGCCAGTCGCTGGCGCTGTCCGCCACTCAACAGGGAGCCACCCGTGCCGAGCTTTGTGTCGTAGCCGTTGGGCAAGGACATGATAAAGTCGTGTATAAAGGCCATCTTGCACGCCTCGATCACCTCGTCGCGCGAAATGTCCGTGTGGTCGCGATACCTGCCGAGCCAGTTCCTGCCTGCGCCGACGACGCCCATGGCGACGTTGTCATGGACAGACATGTCGAACAGGATACAGCCCTGCTGGACCGCGGCAATGTGCTCGCGGGTAAAGTCCTCGGGGATGTTGTCGAGTGATTTGGTGTCGAGCACAATCTCGCCCGAGTTGGGCTTGTACAGGCGTAACAGGAGCTGAGCGACAGTCGACTTGCCCGAGCCCGACCCGCCAACGATAAAGGTCGTCTCTCCCGCAGGTAGGAACAGCGTGATACCCCGCAGGACACGGACGTCGGGGCGCGATGGGTACGCAAAGCGCACGTCGCGGAAGTCAAACTCGCCACGGCAGCGTGCGGGGCGGTTGCGCACCTTTGCCGTGACGCTCGACACGGTGGAGATGCGGGTGGTGCCAAAGAACTTGTTGTTGCTGGAACGGCTGCCGCCAACCGAATCATCCGTCTCCTCGTCCTGGATGACGGTCAGAAGGGACGCGAGGGACATTTTGCCCTTTGTGATGAACGACAGCTGCGGGACGATCGACTGCAGGTTGCCGCTGGCGAGAAGCGTAGCCCAAAACACTGTCATGACGGTCGCCACGCTCGTGGTGCCGTCTGCAACGAGCTTGGAGCCGTACCAGAACCCAATGACGAACATGGACAGCATAATCGCCTGGCTGCCGCCAAGGCACACGGCCCAGACGGTAGCCTGCCTGCGGAGAGAGTCGCACGCGGCTGTGGTGAGCCTGTAGAACCGCCCGAGCTCAATGTCCTGCGCGTTGAAGGCCTTGACGGTGGAGATGGCCGAGGTGGAACGCTCGACCTCGGTGGATGCCTCGGCAAACGCCCGGCGCTCGACAGAGTACATCGGGTGCACGAGCGCCTGCGTGACCACGTTCAGGAGCACCATGAGCGGCACCGCCGACAGTGTCACGAGCGTGAGGGCCCACTGCTTGTACAGCGCCAGACCGAGACAGAAGCAGAACGTGGCGATGGACTGGACAACGGTGCCAGAGGGCACACCGGTGGCCATGCGAACGTCGTCGGTTTCGCTGTGCGCCGTCAGCACTGACCTCTGCAGCCTACATTTCACGCAACTCACCGAGCAAACTTTGCCATGAGGCCACTGGCCCCGATAGTCTCTGACGTCCCGTTGTCGTTCTCCTTCATGCCCATGCCGAGGTCGAACCATTCCAGGGGCTTGCACGCCACCCCTTCAAACACCATGAGGCGGAGCGTGACCGCCACGCTCTCGCTGAACCGCACCCACATCACCTGCTTGATGTATCCGAGAATGATGCTCACCAGCCCCGCCACTGTAAACTTGATGGACGTGGTGCCCACGGCGGACATGAGGGCGTGGGCCTGCTCGGCGGTGGCGCCAGAGGATGGGTACGCGGCGAGCGCGCTGAAGGCGTCACCGATCATGAGGGTCATGTACGGCGGCACGACGGACCCGCCGAGCGCACTGATCACGGCTGGCAGGAGGAAGAGACTGCGGTCCTTCCACGATGTCAGCGTGAAGAGCCTCTTGAACGACGGGCGGACGGGCGGTGGCGGTGGTCGCGGCAGCTGCACAAAGGACGGAAACTGCGGCACGTTGTCTGAAGGGGGCGACAGCTGTGGGATGTCGTAGAACCCAGCAGGCGGGTACATGGAGCGCCTGTACTCGGACACTGGGCGGGCCGCGTTGTCGCCGCCAGGGAGAAGGTCGATATAGTCGAACCCGCTGTCCTCGACAGACGCGAGGCTCTGGTCGGTCGACTTGAGGGATGAAAGCGTGCTGATGTAGCCGGGCTTGGTAGCCTCGCGACTGATGCGGCGGGTGGGTGGCATTGGCGAATCCAACAGCATCTCCTCCTCCTCCTCTTCCACTTCGACGCTGGCATGGTTTTCAAATGGGTTGAGATGGATGGAGCTTGTGCTGGATTTCCATCAGTGGTCTGTTTTTCGGCACCCGAGTGACAAACAACATACGCATAACCTAGTGGCTCGAGCTCGATGGCATCTTGAGGCGCGGGGTGGATGGTGTCTGCGTGAGACGCTTGCAGTTGTGATGACGATTCTCGCAAGATAGGTCGACCGATGGACTCGACATGCACGACTGTCCGGCGAGCTGGCCTCGGTGGTGCAGGGGACACTGCTCGATGGCTCGAGGACGAAGAAGTCATCGCGAATGTTGATCTCACTGATGCGTGTTGTGCCCGGCAACAATGCGTGGCATAAAGGCTGTGGCAGGTCTCCCACTGTTAGATGGCGTTCATTGCGACTGGGAGCAGACTCACAGATATGAGCTTCAGGAATCCCGTGTGGTAGATGTGTGTAGATGGGTCTTGATGTATGTTTCGAAAGGACGTTCTCGATGTCTAGATCCTAGAGTAGGTCAGTAGTTCGTCGCAGTGACCGCGGGGGGGTGAGTTGTGGCATGTATTGTTTTGTTGCTTGCAGCCAAAGGGGCGTTGAGCAGATCTGTTACTGGAGCCAGGGGACTGTGCGCTGTTGACTGGGGCATGCTGCAGCATATGGGATCTGGGTATTGTCTTTGACGTGCGTCTCTTGTTGGCAGTACTGGTGGGTGAGAGCTGAGAGAGAGCGACCATGTGGTGGCAAGGACAGATGACAGATGACACACGAGAGAGAGAGCGAGATGCCGGGGTGAGCGGTCTGTGCGCACAGATACAACACAAAAGCCACTGGACGGCGTGGCGTGTGTGTAATGTTCCACCTGAGCAGCCACGCGTGTGTGGATGTTCCTCCGGTCTCCGGTCCTCTCAGCCTCCAGCCTCACATACCACGCAGGCAGCAGGCAGCATGCCATGCGCTGCCCATGATGGTCAACTCGTGCAGGCGGTTCTCAGAAGCAGACCATTCCAAGGGTTCGTGTGTGCATTTACGCCAGCTGGTGCCGCTCACGGTCTGCGGGCCAGTTAACCAGTTGGTCACAAGGAACGTGGGGTCACCAGGGCAACGACATTGTCAAGGCCCTGTTCCAGTGCGCGGGGAAGCTGGAGTCGGAGGCCGTGCATCAATAAAGAGTGACGGATTGGGTATCCACGGACGGAGAGCTAAGCTGGAGGCAGGCATTGGCCATTGGAGAAGTGTGGTTGAAAGGGACAATAAGAAGGACAATAGGGTTGCAACAACGCGGCGTCATCGATTGAGATTGCTGGAACCAGTCACGTGACATAACAACACTGCCTCGTCGATCTATAGGATCCGTGGCCGCCCTGCTCAGAGACATACGCACGATACATATCGCCTCATTCTCCAGTCTGCAGCTCACGACACGCCCCTCACGCCAGGTGACGGACCTGTGCCCGTGCGGTTCACTAAACGATATTATTTTGAGTAACTAACTATACATGGTTTCGGGGAGCCCATGACCATCACCTAGTCGCGGACGTGGCCCACAAGGAGGGGCATCTGCGAGCCGACGTGCTCCTCGCCAACAACCCACGGGAGCATGACGATGCTACAAAGCAGTGTCAGCAGGCCGTTACCCGCATTGAAAATACCCCCCAACTCACAAGTTCTTGCGCGTGATCTCGGGCTTGGAGGGCAGGATGTCAAACGTAAAGTTGCGCAGGAGAATGAAGAGCACAACCTTCATCTCCAGCAGGGCGAAACGGTAGCCACTGGCACAGTCAGCGGGCGATTCATGACGATTGGCATGCCTGCCACACTTACATGCAGTTGCGGGCGCCGCCGTTGAAAGAGAGGAGGTTGCCGTAGCTGCCGGGCACCTTCATGGCGGGGCAGTTGGGGCGGTCGAAGCGGTCCGGGTTGAACACCTCGGCGTCGTCGCCCCAGATCTTCGTGTTGGAGTGGACGGCCAGGAAGGGCTCCACGATAAACGTGCCCTTCCTGATGGGGATAGAGGTCATGACGGTGCCGTCGACGCCGGTGATGGGCTCGGCGAGTGGAAGCATGGTGTCTGCCGTGGCCTCGCGGATGGTCTCGGGGACGGGCGAGTCGATACGCAGGGTCTCACGGACGACGTTTTCGAGCAAGTGGAGCTCGTTAAGCTCGTCAAGCGACGGCTCGGGGTTTCCCACAGAGGACAGTTCCTCGCGCAGGCGGCGCTGCAGGTCCGGGTTCTGGGCCAGGCGCCAGAGCACCCACGAAAGACCGTTTGACGTCGTCTCGGAACCGGCGAGGAGGAACGTGGACACTTGGTAAATAATCTCCTCGTCCGAGAGACGCTGGTTCTCGGGAAGGTCCTGGGCCATGTTGGCCTTGACGATGAGCGAGAGAAGGTCCTTGCCCGTCTCGGTAGACTTTTCGATACCACCCTCGGCGGCGAGCAGCTCGCGACGCTTCTGGGCTACAAGTTCCTAAACGACGTCAGCACGCTGTGGCCATTTTCCATGTGGCACTCACCCTGCCGACGTCGGTGGTCCTCTTGAGGCTGGCCGCGACCTCCAGGTTACGCTTGGTAGGGATGACTTCGAGGGCGGGCCAAAAGTGCTGAGCGACGGCGAGCGCGTTGATGCGCATCAGAGCCGAAAGGGCCCCACGGAAGCCCGAGACGATGGGGTTGGACGTCTGCTGGCACCTAAAGTCATAGTCGAAGCCTGCCATGCCAATGACATCAAACGCCAGCTCGGTCAGGTACTTGCCCATGTCGAGCTTGCGGGACCCTGGGACAATGTCCTCGGGCTTGGGCGGGGTCGGCGACGCGTCGTGCTTGGGGTCGTCGTCGATAACGGTTGCGATCCGCTCGCGGAGCTCCTCTGCCTTTGCGTAGAAGACGGGGGTCATGTCCCTGATTGCTGCGGGGGAGAAGGCGGGGTTCAAGATACGGCGCTGGCGTCTGTGCGAGTGGAACTCGGCCATGAGCACGCCGTCTCCTGCAAGGGCGCGGAGCGCGCGAGACTGCTTGGGCGGCTTGATAAAGAGGTCCGGGTTGCGCTGGAGGTAGCCGAGCGCAGTCAAGTCTGAAGTAATGATTCCGGGCGGTGAAAACATGCCAGTGCTCGTGCGGATGGTGTGGCCGTGCTTGTTGATGTAGCGCTTCTGGAGCACACCGGTTGGCTCAGAGAGCATGTGGGGAAAGTCGCCAACGATCCAGTTGTGCGATGGCTCGCCGGGAACATTGTACAGAGGTGAGCGTGAGGCGCGGAAGACCTTGACGGCGAGGTGGACGAAGAGGCCGAGGAAGAGCAGGCCAACGACATTGAGCGGGGTGAGGGCCGGCAGGCTCAACCCTGCGGGGAGGCCTGCCGACGCTGTGGAGGTGAGCTGGGGGGCCATGGTGCTGGATGGAGCGGTGGGTAAGAGGGTGCCAGCGGTGTGTCTAAGATAGCGTGTTATATATCTGAGACTACACGCACATGCGGCCCAGAGCAATAAGCGGGCACCCAAGACCATGCCGTCTCCATTCGCACTGACAGCAACTGGGCACAAACGGTCATCCATCGGCGTCCTTGGTGGCCGCCTCGGGCCCATTGCGGAACCTTTTATTGGCTCACACCTGCACGCCGGCGGTCACAACAGAGAGGCGTGTGCGCTGTGCGGCAGATGTGCACCATTGCTGCATTGCTGGCGATGTGTCATGCCAAGCGACGCTGGCCATGAAAACTGACACCTAGTCCCCGGTAACCTCGGCACAGCAACTCGCCAGCTCGCCAGCCTGCGCTAACCCGACCAGGGATCCGAGAGGATCCAAGAGATGGCCGTCGGTGGATGGTGATAACCAAGTCACGTGACGCCCACCGCTGTGACTGATGACCGTCTTGGAAAGGCACTCGGAAATCGAACGCAATGGCGAACAGTCGTACAGTACAGTCGTGGCAGAGGTCGCGTGTTCACATCGCCTGGTCCTGCCACACGGAAGGCTCCACTTGCCACTGGCCACTGGCCACCTCACGCTCGTCGAAGTGAGTGTGGCGCTGCGGAGGGGTCATTGAGAAACACACTAGTGAGGCGACAGCGGCCCCCGCAGCGCCCGCCGCCAGAAGTGTATGTGTTTCGCGCGGGGTGATTTGAAAACACATTAATAATGATCATTAGGGTCAGCTTTGGTCATTTAGGTCAGCTGTTAATGAGGTAATGTGGTCTCTAAAAATCATGTGTGTGTTTGTTGGGCCATCCAGCTCATGTGGCCATGTGGAAGGTGCTCACGACGACGTTCAAGAACAACTGCAACAGATAGCAACATGCCAGTCGTCAATGTCATACTGTGTGTTTTCAACACCATGAAGCCCCCGCGGCGCGGACTTCTCCTCCGTGCAACTCGCGCGCGTCAACGGTGACCTATATTTTTGTTGCTCTGGACACCGCCCACAGCCGGTTCAGAAGCTTTCCTGCCTCCCCTTGCGCTTTGCGTTCCCGCCGCGATGAGCACACCCACATGTCTCCACGGCGCGTTTATGGGGGATAATTGGGATAACCAGGCCGTGCATAGCCAATCCTGCAAGCAGAGCACGGGTCATCCGGGCCGGACTGCCACGTTTTCAGGGTCCGGATGCATCCCGGCTGACCGGCAAGGAGCGGCACAGGCGGCCCGGCGGGTGTGTAGCGTTTTTTGCCTGTGGTGGTGGTGCGTCGTGGTGGTTGCAGCCGGGAAGGGGCTATTCTTATATAACCAACACTCTCTGCTGCACGAGCACTGCATCTATCCCCTCCCTTCCTCCCTCTCCTCCCCCTACCCCTCTACAAGACTGTACACCATGTCTGGCAAGATCAGCTCTTTCTCGGTCCACGGTTAGTAGCGCCTTTTACCGCCGCCCCACGGGGCATTCGAAGCCGAACTCGAGCGCTGACGGCTACCACAGACCTCCGTTTCCCACCGTGAGCCAGCAGCGCGGTCCCGTGACCACGGCTGGGAGCACCTTACTGACATCCCGCAGAACGTCACTGGTGATGGCACCGACGCCATGAACAAGGAGTGC